>NC_141691.1:2070613676-2071813676 GCF_964263255.1 Lissotriton vulgaris | reverse complement strand
CGCGGGGCGCTGCGTCGTGCGAAACCGACCGCGGAAGCCGCCAATTCGTGCGAATGAGCATTTTATTTTTTTGCGGCTTGTTGTTTCGCGAGTTTTTTTGCAGTATTCGCGAGCCGCTTGCAGCGCAACACGCGAATTTACCCCAAGGTCGAGTACGGGCGCGGCCATTTTGTTTGCGTGACGTATTTCCGTTTCCGCCCGCTATGTATAATCTCGCGCAGTAAGCGCATTGCGAGTAGAGGTTCGCACGAGATCGCGCGGGAAATCTAGAGGTTCGCACGAGATCGCGAGGAAAATCTCGCGCGAACTTACTTTCGCGCTCGTGAACGGGCGCCGGCCATCTTGTTTTTCATTCATTTCCTGTGTCTGGGCATGGTGTTTAATCCTCTTGGTATCTTTGCCATCCTTTGCTTGTTTTCAGTTTTTTTTTTTACGATTTTGCTTCTTATCTATCCCTCTCTTTTCCTAGCTGTATATTTTTGTCTTTTCTGCTATTTTTCTTTACTTTTAAACTACTTTTTTAAACTCTTTTCTTTTCTTCTTCCCTATCCTATTCTTTCTTAATTTTCTACTTCTTCCTACCTTACCTGCCCAGACCATGGTCAAGCCAGGCGCCGTGAAGCTGCCCAGGCACTTGAGGGCCGCAGCGGCGGCGGGGAGTAGTGCTGGACCCAGTGGCAGGACAGCATGCGGGAGATTGAGGGGGGAGCAGGTGACGCGACGGGAGATATTCAGCCCGGAGGAAGTGGGCGCGCTGGTCTACTTCGTCCAGCGCCGCCTGCCCAGGACCATCGCGGGAGGCGGCAGGATCGCGGCCGGCGGCTACAACATGCGGGAGCGCCGGAAGCGGTGGGAGAAGGTGTGCTGGGCCATATCCCACCTCTACGGGGTCCAGCACACCTACAGCCAGGTCACCCATCGCTGGACGGACCTCCTGGACCGCGAGCGCGACCTGCTGGACCAGCTCAGCTTGGAGATCCCCGGGCTTGGTGAGTAGTAGTAGCCATTTAATCACTCACTACTATGATGTTTTCTCCTGCTCTGTGTTGTTGTATTGCAAATATTTGTTTTTTACATGGAGCAAGCCAATAATGCCGCTGATGACGATTACATTGTAGTTAAATTATATTTCAAAATCTTCTGTGCATTTCAGGTGCACTGCTCTCCTTCTCAGTGGCGTTGCTACTATGCTTATTTGTTTTCTATTTCGTGGTCTCATTGGCCTGAGTAACTATTATGTATGAGTGTACTTTACAGAACTGCGTAATGCTAGACACTAGGGGGCAGATTACATTTACAAGCCCCTTGCGCCACGTTTACGTTGCCTTGCGTGACGCAACAGCGGCGTAAACGTGCCGCATCCCTGCGAGTCATTTACAGCATGACGCATCTAGGGAGATGCGTCACGTTATAAAGCCATGGGCCTGCACCACAATGGGTGCGTTCCTAGTACGCAGGGTGGGCGGTCCAGCGGCTGTGCGCCTCGCAAAATTGCCTGCGTGAAATGTACAAGATTTAACGCAGGCACTTCTGCGACGCTGCTACGTCAATTCAATTCCTTATGTCTGCTCGAAGCAGGCGAAAGGACTGACACAGCATGTTAAGTATTGGGTGGTCCTGAGCATTACTGGAGTTGCATTGCGTTGGCGACGTGACTCCAGCGATGCGCCGCTCTTACGTGACGAGATGCGTCACGCAAGTGCCTACCCTTGCGCCAGGGCGCGCCGCATTGTAAATGAGGCACATCTGCCGTGTCGCAAGGGTAGTTTTGCGTGACGCATTTGATCTGGCGCATCTCTGGAGATGCGCCAGAACGCGTAAGTAAGTATGCCCCTAAGGGGCAGAATTGCAATTACCGTCGCATCCCTGCAAAGTAGCAAGGATGCGCCATTAATTGTGCGGCCCGCTACCACCACCAAACATGGTGCGCCGTATTTGCAATGCGGCGCACCATGGGCCCAAAACGTCACCGAAGCTTTACTGCTGGAGTTGCGTCGCAACGATGGCGCAGCTCCATCAATGCTCTGAGGTACCCTATCTCCCCAATGCTGGGTCAAGCCGTACGTCTGCTTCAAGCAGGTGCAGGGTTTGTGTGACGCATCATTGTCCTAAAGGTGACTGATTGATATTTTGTAGATTTCCCTCAGCCACTATTAGGATGTGTTCCAGCGCAGGAATGCCCTCCCTTGCGCCGGAACGCCCCCTGATGGCGCAGGGCTTTATAACGGGATGCATCTCCCAAATGCGTCACGTTGTTATAATATTATACGCCGCACCATGGCGCCCTTTTTTGTTTAGCTGCTGCGTCACAAAAGTCACGCAAGAACGGCGCAAAAGAGCTGCAAGGGCTTAAATCTGCCCCTTCCTTTGTACCCCTGACAATAAGAAAAATAGTGGCGGTGGATTGATAGTTTGACTATTTAAATGACTGGTAATGTAGCAGGCAACTGTTAGTGTTGTCACTGATCTGACTGAAATCACAATGGAGTTTGTCTGTCACTTTGCGTCTTGCCTGCGGACTGCTGCCTGCCAGTCCTAGGTGAACGTTTCAGTACTTTGTTTAGTGAGTTACGTGACTTTCGAAGTCACAGGTCCGCAAATAAATGAAAAGTAACCATAATCAATATAATTTCGCGGAAATATTTTGTTATTGTTCTTTTGAAATGTTTGATTTGGTTGACATTGACAAGCAACAATCATCCATGTTTTCTGTTCTTTCTTTCATGTTGTACGTCAGCTCCCCCCAGGGGCGAGAGGAGGACACAGGAGCAGCAGGCGGCGGATGCTGTTCAACAGGGCCAGGATCGGGCAGGCGAGGGCTCCTCTGCTGGCCCCAGTAAGTTTTCATTTTAGACTAGTACCTATTTTTCCTAGCGTTCCTCATTTGACTTTTTTCAAAATTGTCTTTGCTCTTCTTGTAGACTGTATCTAAATTCTTATCCTGCCTCTACTATGACTCCCTGTGGTATTACTAGATTATTCTTATTAGTCTGTCTGTGTAGCTAACTAAGATTGCACGGTTGGCGAAACTCCCATGATTCTAGTCAGCAATAGCTCTATCAACTTAGTGCAGTCCTCTGGGATTGTCCATAATGTCTTTTGAAGTGTTCTATCTGGACTCATGCTTGCAAAAATTGCAAAACCTTTCGCTCAGTCACTCTAGTCTGGACCAAAAAACACAGATTGTATTTAAATTTAAAAGCTTTATTAAAAGTAAACACATTTATTAAAATGAAGTCATAATAAAACTAAACGTTTAACTGATAATGGAAAAGTGGTTAGTGCTGACGATTAATTGAAGACATTTCTTGTGGTCGAGCCGAGCTCTCACCTGGTTTCAACTTGATCTTGTTGTTAGAAGTCCATCTTCTGTCTGTGTGGAGAAAAATGGTGCGTGTTAAAAAAACAGCCTTCATCAGTTGTGCCAAAAAGTGCAGCAAGACAACCTTCCCTGGAAAAAGGGACATTTTTTTTTACTTTAACGTAGACAGTCACAAATTACATTGTTTTCACATGTCTTCATTCCTAGACCAAAGACTAGTGACTAGTGAGTGCTTTATTCTAACATTCTTAAATGTACTTTGTAGGTGGAACATCTGGTGGCGGGGCCAGTGTGGAGGTGGTGGTGCTCGACACGGAGGCGGAGGGCGATTCTTCAGGGGAGGAGGCGGCGGCTGTGAGAGTTGAGACGGTGGTGGTGGCGGCCAGAGGTAAGCTCTTATATATTCCTTACTTATTGAGATTGAAGACTAGCTGGGAAGGCAAGAATATGAGATGCATGGCTGGGTGAATGATGAAGCAATGATGGTTGGAAGGACAACAGCCTGGGTGGGTGACACAGAAACTGTATGTGTCCATATACCTGGATCATGCTACTATCTGACTCTTAGATAGCATATGTGTATCTAGAGCAGGGGTACTCCTAGTACGGCCCGCGGGCCGGTGGTGGCCCGGCAAGCCTTCCTTGGCGGTGCGCAGACCTTGCAGACAATCACTGCTCCCCCGGCCCCCACAGAGCAGAGGCTTTTTTGTATTTCACCTGTTAGCGCCCCTGCATCTCCACTCTGACAATCACTGCTCCCCCGGCCCCCACAGAGCAGAGTGGAGATGCAAGGCCACAAAGAGGTGAAATAGAACAAAGCCTCTGCTCTGTGGGGCCGGGCAAGCAGTGATTGTCAGGGTGGAGAAGCAGGGGCGCTACAACAAACAAAGCCTCAATAATATGTTAATGGTCTTTTAAAGACCTGTTAAGTACTTTGGTGTTGTTGTCTGTGTGTGCGCGTTGAGGAAGCGGTCTCAACCCGGGCTGAAGGCTGACACAGATAGACACACACACAGTGAGATGACAGAGGGGGAGGGAGAGGGAGGGCAGGAGGGAGAGAGAGATGGAGGGAGGGCAGGAGGGAGAGCAGGAGGGAGAGAGATGTATGTAAATGCTGGGTCTGGTGGCTCAGTGGATGAGGGCATCTACTGCAGGGACCTGTGTGCAACCTCATGGTCACAAGTTATCGTTTTGCTTTAGCCCCGCCCCCTCTGACTCCGCCCCCACCAGTGCGGCCCTCGGCCCCAAACTACACTGTAAATGTAGCCCCTGAGAGAAAGTTTGTGAGTACCCATGATCTAGAGAGAGTAGACGGTCAGTGGATGAACTAAGTGTAACTTTGAAGAGCATGTAACACTGCACCCGCACGTCCGTTCCAGTGTAGGAAAGGCAAGGAAAAGAACTTTTAATTTTGTCCAAATACTACCATAAATAGTAGCAGTAGTTTGTATTGCAAGCACTGCATAGATCCGGTTATTATGGTGGCCACTCCCTACCTCTCTTAATAAGTTTAGTAGTACTCAGTCATTCATGTGTGGATGTATCACTGGTCACTCAATAAAAAGCAAAGCACCTAAAGTCATCCCATATATAAGCAAAAACATCCCATGTGAAGTGATAGATAATCAGATTATATATCTTCTTCAATTTTCCATTTCTAGTACTCATTTCCACTGTAGGGTGAACGTTAAATTAATTAAGCAGTAGCCCTTGAGTTGTAACAGAGTATTCTCAGTGCCACCCGTAATAGAAAAGTAAGAGCTTCACCACCTGCATGTACTGGACGGGTACAGTAACGCAACGGCAACGCAAGTCTAGGTCACTCCTCATGGCGTGCGTCTCTTTTTCTCGGGTGCAAGTTTACTGCGCTGGCATTATGCCGGCTTGCAGAAAATAACGTACCAATTTTCCAAAACAAGAGATAAGAAGAAGAATAAGACTGGTGTACTTTCATAGTCGACTCCAATGGAAGTCCACAGTGCTCGTAGAATTTGTTCCTTAAACTCCCACTAATGTTAGAGCAAGGATGAAGAAGTGTGAGGTTAGATAGATAATGGCCTCAATAGTTATGTAATGCGCTTGCAAGTTGCTAGTTGTACTGCAACACAAATTTCTGCTGAATGATTGAGTTAATCTTGAAGAGCATTGGTTACAGACTATGTCTTTCTTTCTTCATATAGGTTCTCCTTCCAAACGAACAAGGAGGAAGGAGCTGGCTAGAGCGGCCCGGCAACGGAGGATCGAGGCCACTGTTGCGGAATATCGGCGGCTGGTGGCCCTGGAGGACGAGGAAAGTGTGCAGTCGACAACAACAACAACGTCGTCTGCATCGGCCTCCGTGGCCCCACGGGCTGCCACCCAGCACAGTGGTCCACCCAGACTGAGCCGGGCTGCCAAAGGCAAATGCCACCGCCGAGCAGCAAGGCCAACAGCTGCCTCTCACAGGCATTGCACCTGCAAGGCAGTGAAGGCACGCCTGCGCCGCACTACCCTGATGGTGTCCCGCCTTCAGCAGGAGCTCGCCTTGCTCCGCGAGGAGCATGATGCCCTGGCCCAAAAAGTTAACAGCATCCACCCATAGTGTCCCTTGCCCCTTTTTTAGAGACTTTTGGGGGGTGGGAATTGGGAGTTGGGTTTTTGGGGACTTTTGAAGGACAATCGTTGGGGTTAGGGAGGGTCTTGCGGGAGATTATTTTGTTAGGGATATAAATATACTTTTTCAAACTTTATCTGAGCATACCTGTTTTTTACTGCTTGCCTGGTGGGTGGGGGTTTAACGTTGACTGTTTTCCTGAAAGTTTAGTTCCATTTTCTTCCTTTAAGTGTAAATGCCCAAATGTTTTCAACACTAAGTGCCTCTCACAGACTAAGTGAAGTGAATCCAAGAGTCCTAGGACTTTAGTAGTACTACCTTCAGTCTCTCGTCTCTCGTACTAATACTCCATTATACCCCCAAACCACCAAACGCTTATCTTACCTGTAATTTGTGTTTGAAAGTAGGGCTAGACCCAGGGCTGGCTCCACGGGAAACACCGAATAAGGTTGGCAATCTTGGTCGGATAAAATTTCCTCATAGCGGTGGTACTAGTGGTGTGACACAGTGGCAGTTGCATGCCTATGAAAAAAAAGAAAATGAAATCTGGTTTGTCCTCCTGAGCAATTCAACGGTACAACTGAGAATATAGCAGGTGACAGAAGTACAGTAGAGCAGTGCCACATTGTAGCCTAACAAATGGTAAAGTATAACTACTAATTCGGTTGAAGTTCTTTCACATTAGCAATGGTTCTTTGTCAAGCAGAGTAAGAATATATCCTCGGATTTCTTCACCAGCCTGTTGCTATCACCTTATCCTCCCCAGCAAGTGTGTGGATTTATTGCTGTAATAATAATTTAGTCACACATCAATCAAAACCACACAGCCCGGGGGAAGAGGGTTAGGGTTTGAAAAATGGATGGGTACGGGGGTTTTTGGGAAAGGTTTTGGGAGACAAGAAAAAATAGCACAGCATAGACAAACTATTGTGAACATAAACAAATCTTTGGGTACAAACCTATCCATCAATCTTTGAAAGTGCATGCACTACTGCATGCATGTCAGTGAAAAGTAAGTAGTACATTCGACAACTGTGGAAAGAAAGAATGCGACAGTACAGGGCCTGTGTGGAATTATTGATAACGATATTCAACATAAGGTCTCTGTAGCCAGATACCCGAGAGCCTTGCTGGTCACTATAAATCCATTCACAACAACACTCAATGGGGTTGGTCTGGAAGGTGTCAGGTTTACTCCCCGTGATCCAGTCGATGCAAATATGGTTCCACCTCCAAATGTCACCAACTCCCAGAAGTGTAAACACAGGGTGTTCGAGCCATTAGGCGGGGGAGAAAAATAACAAACTAAAATAAAAAATGTGGGATGGGTAAAGGTAGGGTCAGCAGGGAAAGGATACCTGTAACAGAAGACAAGACAGGCATCAGTGAAGTGCTGTCCTAACATACAAGGGTACTCTCATATAGTCTCACTAAATAACCAAGGAAGTAGACAAGTACCTGAGCACCAAGAAAACATGACCTTGGATAGGAAATACTATAGCCCTTCTGCCACAATCTGTGAGGAAGGCCTAAGAAACACATAAACATATAGTTAACGAACACACTCCTGTCGCACCAAACACACTCGCGTTATACTAAGACATCAAACCCACTACTCACAACATACCACAAACATGGTAGAGGACTCAATGTACAAAGGGGGTTCCAAATAGTCAAAGCAAAGATGTATGGTCCAACAAAAAGGAAGAGGGAAACGGTAGTGTGTAGGAAGCAAGAACTACAACACTGCGCTCTCTAAGTAATGACCCAGTAGAGAATCTTTGGTGAAGGTCAAACAGAAAAACGTAGTTGCGACCACCACTGAATTCTGCCAACAACACACCCCACGGTGCACTACACAAAGAGAACTGGGGTAGCCTGTAGTTACCTCACTACATGCCCAGTTATGGAGGTCCTTTGAAATACACAGTTATACAACGGAGACGCGTAGTTGTCCTTACTACCGCGCTCCGTTTTAATAGTACAAAAACGATCCCCGATGTGAACGCTAACACGTGGTATAGACCGCCACTGTGCTCCGCCACACACAATTCAACCAAACAGGAATTCATCAAAGGTAGAATTCTGTTAGAAAACAGTCACAGAACCTCCCTTAACAATCCGTTCAGGCAGTAATCAGCTGACCGCACGGGCGGCCGAAGAGTTTAGAGCGGCTTTACCTGAAGACGCGTGAAGTCCGTCTACCGCCAAGGACAGAACACGGAAGCGCTCCCCACTGAGCCTCAGGGGGGGGGGGGGGGGGAAGGTGATAGTCCACAGGAGACACGATAGAAAAGCATGCAGAGCGTCCGCTCTCATGCCGGTGCAGAACAGAAACCAGAATAACGCGCAACAGGAAGCGCGTCTGTTCCCCAGATAAACTTCCTGCAAGTCTCCCGCCTACTCATGGGAAATGTAGTTTCATAGTACGGTAGGCGCTTAGGGGCTGCGTAACCTGACAGAAGGTATAGTAGATAGAAAAGGAGAAATTGCTTTTTTTCTAGGTGTCCCCTCACTCACCAGGGTTGCCCCTTGGTGACATGCTTCATCATTGGGGCCATCCCAGTCCTCTACGGCCTGGGGCGTGCTGCGACTTGCGAATTACGTAGGAGCACTTACAAATGACTATGTGTGGTGCAGATGTGATAGTGGAGTGGACTAAGTGATGTGTTAAGGGATCAATTTAGAAGCCTAGAGAGAGCCAAGAAATGCAGTCACAGTCAGAGAAAAAGGCAAGGGATACTGTATCTATGTGGTTGTAGTGGTCCTGTTGGAAGTGGTAAGTAAGTTGCCTGCAGAAAAAAAATCCTCCTATTAGCGGCACTCCTCCATTGCAGCCGACGCTTCGTCCATCGATGTTGGTCACCAGAAGACACCCTGTAAAAAAAAGCACAGCATAGACAAACAATTGAACATAAACAATTCTTTGGGTACAAACCTATCCATCAATCTTTGAAAGTGCATGCACTACTGCATGCATGTCAGTGAAAAGTAAGTAGTACATTCGACAACTGTGGAAGAAAGAATGCAACAGTAAAGGGCCTATGTGTAAATTATTGATAACGATATTCAACATAAGGTCTCTGTAGCCAGATACCCGAGAGCCTTGCTGGTCACTATAAATCCATTCACAACAACACTCAGTGGGGTTGGTCTGGAAGGTATAGTAGATAGAAAAGGAGAAATTGCTTTTTTTCTAGGTGTCCCCTCACTCACCAGGGTTGCCCCTTGGTGACATGCTTCATCATTGGGGCCATCCCAGTCCTCTACGGCCTGGGGCGTGCTGCGACTTGCGAATTACGTAGGAGCACTTACAAATGACTATGTGTGGTGCAGATGTGATAGTGGAGTGGACTAAGTGATGTGTTAAGGGATCAATGTAGAAGCAGAGAGAGAGCCAAGAAATGCAGTCACAGTCAGAGAAAAAGGCAAGGGATACTGTATCTATGTGGTTGTAGTGGTCCTGTTGGAAGTGGTAAGTAAGTTGCCTGCAGAAAAAAAATCCTCCTATTAGCGGCACTCCTCCATTGCAGCCGACGCTTCGTCCATCGATGTTGGTCACCAGAAGACACCCTGTCCACTGCCTGCCTGATGCTGAATTGTGGCTCGCTACTGTGAAGCCTGACTCCATCCTTTTTTCCCCATTGCAGAGACTGAAACCCGGCCTGTAATTATTCAACGAAAAACAGGAAGTGATATAATATTACAACACCACTGATAAATAAATATAAGGTATGTAGGCTGTGGAGTGCAAAAAGTCACAATTTGATTTTCCTAGTAGACAGTACAATATTTTTGAAAGTGCGTACTCTGAGTCACCTTTTGAAGGATAAATAAGTATGGGCAAATTAATGTAGCGGATCTTGCCCCTCAAGCTAGGTGTACTGTAAACTGTGTTTTAGAACAAAATTAGATCTTCCTAGCAGTGCTCCCACCCAGACCCTTACTAAAGCCAGTCGCAAAAATGTAGAAGACCCCCAATCAAATCTCAAAAAACGAGGCCTAGCAGAAAACTGGTGACAAAACTTACTTTGAAAGTAAAAGTAGGCCGAAGTACCCCCTTCCTAATTACCCATTACCCACCGTGGATTGCATTCAAACCACTTGCAAGCAACCAAGCAAAAGTAGCCATAGCCAGCATCGCTCCAAGACTCGAAATCCCCCCCACTCAAACACATGCAATAGAAATACTGCTAACCCTAACGAACCCTAAGTTAAGAATAGTGGCAAAGGCTTTCTTTAACTATGCCAAATCCCCCCTTTCCCACCATGGATTTTCTTCAAATGACTTGCAACCAAAATTACACATTCTCACGAGTGCTCTAAGACCCCAGAACTCAGTTGGAAAAATCTAGAACACCCCGAAACACATGCAATCCTGCTGCTAGGGCTAACCCTAACGAACCCTAAGTTACAAAAAGTACCAAAACTAAAGGCTTTTCCGCGCGGATTTTGTCCCAACCACTTCAACCCGGTATTAGACCTTCCCAAGAATGCCCCAAGACCCGGCAACCCACCCGCCAAGAAGCATAACACCCCCAAACAGGCCAAAAGCAAAATCTCATACTTGCAATATTTCTGGGCCTTCGGTCCAAACGCGCTGCGTAGCTAGGCCATAAGTCGGGGTTGGCACGACGGATTTCCTGAAAAGCAAATGCAATCAAGATTAGAGTGTCCCAGCAATGATCCCAGACCACAAAACTCACCCACAAACAGACGGAACCCCCCCTAAGAGCACCTCAAAGGCAAGCAAGTCATCAAAAACACAAAAAAAATTCCGCCTGGGATTTGGTCCAAAACACTTTTATCCGGTATTAGAGCTTCCCAGCAATGGCCCCAGAGCCGTCAACCCAGGAGAAAACGAGTAGAAGACCCCCAAACAGCCAAAGAGCAAAAGTACAAAAATGGGGACTTAGTCAATTTTTCACAAATTTCCCAAATCACTCCGCGCGCGCTCTGCAGCTAGGCCCTAAGTCCCCTCTGCCACCATGGATTTGCTTCAAACCTCTTGCAAAGTAAAGTGTATATAGCCAGCAAAGCTCCCAGACCACGAAACTCACCCACAAACACCAGGAAGCCCCCCAAACAGGCCCCCGAAAACGCTACATAGAGCAAAATGTCAGAAATAGCCAAAAAAAAAATCGGCCTGGATTTTGTCCCAACCACTTCTACCCGGTATTAGACCTTCCCAGGAATGCCCCAAGACCCAGCAACCCACCCGCCAAGAAGCATAACACCCCCAAACAGGCCAAAAGCAAAATCTCATACTTGCAATATTTCTGGGCCTTCGGTCCAAACGCGCTGCGTAGCTAGGCCATAAGTCGGGGTTGGCACGACGGATTTCCTGAAAAGCAAATGCAATCAAGATTAGAGTGTCCCAGCAGTGCTCCCAGACCACGAAACTCACCCACAAACACCAGGAAGCCCCCCAAACAGGCCCCCGAAAACGCTACATAGAGCAAAATGTCAGAAATAGCCAAAAAAAAAATCGGCCTGGATTTTGTCCCAACCACTTCTACCCGGTATTAGACCTTCCCAGGAATGCCCCGAGACCCGTCAACCCACCCGCCAAGAAGCATAACACCCCCAAACAGGCCAAAAGCAAAATCTCATACTTGCAATATTTCTGGGCCTTCGGTCCAAACGCACTGCGTAGCTAGGCCATAAGTCGGGGTTGGCACGACGGATTTCCTGAAAAGCAAATGCAATCAAGATTAGAGTGTCCCAGCAGTGCTCCCAGACCACGAAACTCACCCACAAACACCAGGAAGCCCCCCAAACAGGCCCCCGAAAACGCTACATAGAGCAAAATGTCAGAAATAGCAAAAAAAAATATCGGCCTGGATTTTGTCCCAACCACTTCTACCCGGTATTAGACCTTCCCAGGAATGCCCCAAGACCCGTCAACCCACCCGCCAAGAAGCATAACACCCCCAAACAGGCCAAAAGCAAAATCTCATACTTGCAATATTTCTGGGCCTTCGGTCCAAACGCACTGCGTAGCTAGGCCATAAGTCGGGGTTGGCACGACGGATTTCCTGAAAAGCAAATGCAATCAAGATTAGAGTGTCCCAGCAGTGCTCCCAGACCACGAAACTCACCCACAAACACCAGGAAGCCCCCCAAACAGGCCCCCGAAAACGCTACATAGAGCAAAATGTCAGAAATAGCAAAAAAAAATATCGGCCTGGATTTTGTCCCAACCACTTCTACCCGGTATTAGACCTTCCCAGGAATGCCCCAAGACCCGTCAACCCACCCGCCAAGAAGCATAACACCCCCAAACAGGCCAAAAGCAAAATCTCATACTTGCAATATTTCTGGGCCTTCGGTCCAAACGCACTGCGTAGCTAGGCCATAAGTCGGGGTTGGCACGACGGATTTCCTGAAAAGCAAATGCAATCAAGATTAGAGTGTCCCAGCAGTGCTCCCAGACCACGAAACTCACCCACAAACACCAGGAAGCCCCCCAAACAGGCCCCCGAAAACGCTACATAGAGCAAAATGTCAGAAATAGCAAAAAAAAATATCGGCCTGGATTTTGTCCCAACCACTTCTACCCGGTATT
Organism: Lissotriton vulgaris; assembly: GCF_964263255.1. Taxonomy (NCBI): domain Eukaryota; kingdom Metazoa; phylum Chordata; class Amphibia; order Caudata; family Salamandridae; genus Lissotriton; species Lissotriton vulgaris. The sequence goes on along the minus strand of NC_141691.1, from coordinate 2,071,801,193 downwards.
AGACCTTCCCAGGAATGCCCCAAGACCCGTCAACCCACCCGCCAAGAAGCATAACACCCCCAAACAGGCCAAAAGCAAAATCTCATACTTGCAATATTTCTGGGCCTTCGGTCCAAACGCACTGCGAAGCTAGGCCATAAGTCGGGGTTGCCACGACGGATTTCCTGAAAAGCAAATGCAATCAAGATTAGAGTGTCCCAGCAATGCTCCCAGACCACGAAACTCAGCCACAAACAGACGGAACCCCCCCTAAGAGCACCTCAAAGGCAAGCAAGTCATCAAAAACACAAAAAAATTTCCGCCTCAGATTTGGTCCAAACCACTTTTAGTGCTTCCCAGCAATGGCCCCAGACCCGTCAACTCACCTGCAAAGAGGTAGAACAACACCCCCACAAGTGCTGAGTCTTTCTTCATTGGGCGTAAACCAGCCCTCTGCTTTGATAGAAATAGGAGTCTGGAGGAGGAGGATAGAGGAGCATGTTCTTCTGAACTTGTGAACCTGAGGAATGCAGACTGCGGGCACCTTCAAATAAATTAGCAAACAAGTGAAGACAGTTCTGCTGATGGGCTTGTTTTTGTGATTATCTGATTAAAGTTTGAATTATATTAACTGTGCACAACAAAGAAAGACAGACACACAGGAATAAAAGTGAATAAGGATGAAAAAGAAAGTTATTGATTCGTTGTCTCATTTTCAGGGCTCGAAGTCGGTATCACGGTCCAGGAATAAGAATAAGGCTTCGTCATCATACTCTGCGAATTCAGGCAGGGAGAGCTCAGTGTCACCTGACAGAGTAGAAATTCCCTCATCTATGTTGCTGGCCACCTCCTCTTCATCCGGCACGCTCTCTCGTACTCTGAAATCTGGTGGTATGAGGTGCTGATTCATCTTGATCATTGTTAACCTCTCCACATTTTTGGGCGAGAGGCGGCTCCGTTTGGGAGTTACAATCCCACCAGCCGCACTGAAAACCCGTTCAGAAGACACGCTTGCGAGTGGGCAAGACAAGTAGTTTAAAGCCAGGTTGGTGAGCTGTGGCCACAATTCTTTTTTCCCATGCCAATACGCCAATGGGTCAGAATTAACATAGACCTCTGTTGAGTCATTCAGATAGTCCTTCACCATCGACTCAAGGTCCTCATCCAAGGTTCCTCCACTTTGCTTAGCTCTTGCTGTGCCTCTGACCTTTTGAGAACCAAACCCACGCAGAGCTAGCCAATCCTCTTCAGCCTCCAATGTTTCTGTTGTCTTTCGTGCAGATGATCCGGTTGCCGGTGTCTTTAACGGCTGAGAGGTCACTTGTGCCACAGCCACAGGTGCAGAAGTGGATTGTTTTGACTGGGATGGCCTGCTGATGTACTGCCATTTCCTTCAATTTCCAGCCGTTCTGTTTCAAACTTCTTGGCTGACAAGGCTAGCCAACGTTTGTACTTTAGAACATGTTCATCATCAAAAGGAAAGAATGCTTGGCCTGCCAGCGCCTTTTTGTAGCGTGGATCCAGAATAGTAGCACAAATGTAATGCTGTTCTGAGTGGATCTTTTTAAGACGTTCATCACCTTGTAGGAGCTCTAATAATTGCTCAGCCAGAAGCAAAGAGTCTTGGTTTTTGTCATCTTTTCCAAACACAGAACACACCTCCTTCAGTTGGTCCTCCAGCATGTACAACAATGGGATAGCTTTTCCCAAATTAGAGTCCTCCTTGCTGACTGCACGCGTGAAGAACTCAAAAGGACGAAGCATGCGTGTCAGGCTTTCAACTATGTTCCATTGCGGCCCACCCATCCTCAGCTCCTCTATACCCTCTTTCAAGAAATATTGATCGAGTTCCGTATACTGCTCATACAGACGCTCAAGCATGTAGAAGGTTGAGTTCCAACGTGTTACCACCTCCTGGATGAGTGCTTTCACTGGCATTTGACGTTGATATAGCAGGCTCCTCAGCTGCTTCCGGGCCTTAAAAGAATGCCTGAAATGCTTGCACATTTTTCGGCAGGTCTCCAATACACTGTACGCTGCACTGCCTTTATTACCCAAGAATTTTTGGACAACCAGGTTTATACAGTGCGCCAAACACGGCACTCTGAAATAGTAACCGTCCCTCATGGCCTTAACTATATTGGCGCCATTGTCCGTGGAAACATAACCAACCTTGCGTTTTAGTGGGGACAGACAGTTAAGGACCTTTGTGTTAAAGACATCCAAAATGTTTTCTGCTGTGTGACGTTTCTCCAAACCAAACATGGCTAGTGTTGCATGTTTCCGAGCACCTTTAAAAACAATGTTAGTGTCAACACCTGAGTTTAGCTTTGCTTTAGCCCCTGAAAAAGAGACCCAGTGTGCAGTGATGCACATGTAATCAGCGCCTGCGCCACTGGTCCACATGTCTGTTGTCAGATATATAGTGTGAACAGCACTCTTCTGCAAAGCTGCCCCAATCACCTTCAGAACATCTTCATGTAGTGCTGGAACCGCAACTCGGGCAAAATAGAACCGGCTAGGAACCTTCCATTTAGGGCAGAGCGCTGTCACTAATTCTAGAAAACCAACCCCTTCTACAAAAGAAAAAGGGAGAAGGTCTAGAGCTAGCATTTTAGCCAGCTTAGTGTTATACAGACGGGTCATTGGGTGGTTGCGTTCATATTTGCGCTTCTGTAAACAACATCTTTTTAATGTTGCCCTGGACCAAGGATTTACGGGATGATGATGATCTCTTCGACCCAGTTACGCTCGCTGATGAACTTTTCCGCATTGATGTCTCACTCTCTCCCACACTCTTAGTGTGGCTCCCATGGGGTGTGCTGCTGACAGGGGAACTGGGTGTAAGTGAAGTGTTTGAATCGTCTTCTACCTCCTCGTCATCACCAGATGAAAAAACAACGTTTTCATTGCGTGCAATTGCGGCTTCCTTGATCGTGTGTAGGTGCGCAAACCATTGGACATCGTGCGTTCTCCTAAGATGACCTCTCTGGCCTCCGGTACCATAGTTGGAACCCAACTTACCACGACTAACTCGAAGCTTACAAATGCTACAAATGGCTACGTTTTCATTTTTTGGGCAAACACTAAAGAAGTCCCAAACTGGAGACTTGAAATGTCTTCGGGGGCCGGAGGAGGCGGCGATACTGGTGGTGGTGGTCCTGCTGCTAATGCCAGATGAAGTGGAGGATGTGGATTGCCGAACTTCAGTACGTTTTGCACTTTCACCACCACGAATTGAGGTCGAGGACGAGGTGGGTACCTTCTTGCGAGGAAGAAATATGGAAGCGGTAGGTTTTGGTGTACTACTTAACTCCAAATCTAATGATTCCATTTCCATTGCCTCCTCGCCGACATCATCATCACGCTCAGCAGCTTCTCGGGATAGGGTCAAAATGTCTCTTTGCTGCATGCCCGGTGGGGCTGCAGTGACCTTTGTGATGACTGGCTCGTCGTCATCGTGAGAGGCTTCATCACCAGCAGTAGCTGTCACTTCTTGTTGAGCCTCATCACACTCCATAGGTTTGAGTTTTTGGACGACCTTCCTTTTACGCTTAGGTACCGGTGTCAGATCATGGTGTGCCTCACTGTCAGACCGCAGTTGTGGTTCCCAAGACAGATCACTTGCATCAGAACGAGGTGGGCTTGAAGAAGATGTAGACACCCCCCTTGATCTTTTCCTTGCTAGGGATGTGGAAGACAATGAATGATCATCAGGAGGAGTGGCTTCCAATGATACCTCGGCTTCATTGTCGATTTCCAAATGTGCCCCTACTTCAGGAGGAACAACTATTGTGGGCACTTGTGAACCTCCATGCACCTTTGCTTGCGCATCTCCTTTTGCTGCCTCTCCTTCCACATGTACTTGGGCGTGTACTTGCACATGGTGTTGTTGTTGCGGCTGTGGTTGTTCAACACTTGTCAGATGAGTTACAACAAACTGTGTTGATTCAGGGACATTGCTGCTACTTTCTTGCGATGAGCCAACATCACTGGTCGATGGTGATTGGAGAAGTACACTGACTGCCTCTGAAGCACTCAAGGGCTTTGACTTAAGTTGGCGTGGTGGTGGAGGCACTGAACCCAATGGAGCAGGGGTGCTGCTCCCAGCTTGGTCCCCAACAGATCCTGCTGCTGCAGGCGTACTTTTTTTTTGCTCCCAAAAAAAGTGGCGGGTGGCACACCAGCCTCCTTGGTAACTTGCTTCTTCTGCTCCTTACTAGCAACTTTCTTGCTAGAGGAGCTACGGAGAACTTTCTTTGGGGGCGGGGCCATCTTCTTCAGAGCAGGTCAGACAGCAGGCCGCAGTTGCACGAATTGTAGAGTTGTCTGAGGCCAGACGTGACGTCGCGTGACGTTATGCTGCACACACACACCGCTGCAGGACTTCTTCCTGGCACTGGTGGTTCTCTTGAGTCTTGTGCACCTAAAAAAAATGGAAGACAGAGGAACATCAGTTCAGTTATAGAGCACAAAAAAATCGAAAAACACTGCAAAATCAGCACAATCCCAATCCATCCATGCCCTCCATAATGTTTAAATTCAAGACAACCCACAGAAAGACTAGGCCCATGCAAGACTCACTACCCCTGGGCATAAATAAAGGTTGAAAAGTAGGCAAAATGGTTGGAGGCCTAACAACAAAGCCTGCATTCAAAATGGCCACTTGCCTGCCAGCACATGGCCAGTGCCTGTAGCTGCACTCAAAATGGCCACCAGCCACATGGCATGTCCCTCCCCATGAACACCCCCAAAAATCGAAAAACACTGCTAAATCAGCACAATCCCATTCCATCCATGGCCTCCATGATGTTTAAATTCAAGACAACCCACAGAAAGACTAGGCCCATGCAAGACTCACTACCCCTGGGCATAAATAAAGGTTGAAAAGTAGGCAAAATGGTTGGAGGCCTAACAACAAAGCCTGCATTCAAAATGGCCACTTGCCTGCCAGCACATGGCCAGTGCCTGTAGCTGCACTCAAAATGGCCACCAGCCACATGGCATGTCCCTCCCCATGAACACCCCCAAAAATCGAAAAACACTGCAAAATCAGCACAATCCCATTCCATCCATGGCCTCCATGATGTTTAAATTCAAGACAGCCCACAGAAAGACTAGGCCCATGCTAGACTCAAATACCCCTGGTGAAAAGGCCACAAGTACAGGCCCAAAAAACGAAAATCACTGAAAAATCTGCACAATCCCATTCCATCCATGGCCTCCATGATGTTTAAATTCAAGACAACCCACAGAAAGACTAGGCCCATGCAAGACTCACTACCCCTGGGCATAAATAAAGGTTGAAAAGTAGGCAAAATGGTTGGAGGCCTAACAACAAAGCCTGCATTCAAAATAGCCACTTGCCTGCCAGCACATGGCCAGTGCCTGTAGCTGCACTCAAAATGGCCACCAGCCACATGGCATGTCCCTCCCCATGAACACCCCCAAAAATCGAAAAAAACTGCAAAATCAGCACAATCCCTTTCAATCCATGGCCTCCATGATGTTTAAATTCAAGACAACCCACAGAAAGACTAGGCCCATGCAAGACTCACTACCCCTGGGCATAAATAAAGGTTGAAAAGTAGGCAAAATGGTTGGAGGCCTAACAACAAAGCCTGCATTCAAAATGGCCACTTGCCTGCCAGCACATGGCCAGTGCCTGTAGCTGCACTCAAAATGGTCACCAGCCACATGGCATGTCCCTCCCCATGAACACCCCCAAAAATCGAAAAACACTGCAAAATCAGCACAATCCCATTCCATCCATGGCCTCCATGATGTTTAAATTCAAGACAGCCCACAGAAAGACTAGGCCCATGCTAGACTCAAATACCCCTGGTGAAAAGGCCACAAGTACAGGCCCAAAAAACGAAAATTACTGAAAATCTGCACAATCCCATTCCATCCATGGCCTCCATGATGTTTAAATTCAAGACAACCCACAGAAAGACTAGGCCCATGCAAGACTCACTACCCCTGGGCATAAATAAAGGTTGAAAAGTAGGCAAAATGGTTGGAGGCCTAACAACAAAGCCTGCATTCAAAATGGCCACTTGCCTGCCAGCACATGGCCAGTGCCTGTAGCTGCACTCAAAATGGCCACCAGCCACATGGCATGTCCCTCCCCATGAACACCCCCAAAAATCGAAAAACACTGCAAAATCAGCACAATCCCATTCCATCCATGGCCTCCATGATGTTTAAATTCAAGACAACCCACAGAAAGACTAGGCCCATGCAAGACTCACTACCCCTGGGCATAAATAAAGGTTGAAAAGTAGGCAAACTGGTTGGAGGCCTAACAACAAAGCCTGCATTCAAAATGGCCACTTGCCTGCCAGCACATGGCCAGTGCCTGTAGCTGCACTCAAAATGGCCACCAGCCACATGGCATGTCCCTCCCCATGAACACCCCCAAAAATCGAAAAACACTGCAAAATCAGCACAATCCCATTCCATCCATGGCCTCCATGATGTTTAAATTCAAGACAGCCCACAGAAAGACTAGGCCCATGCTAGACTCAAATACCCCTGGTGAAAAGGCCACAAGTACAGGCCCAAAAAACGAAAATCACTGAAAAATCTGCACAATCCCATTCCATCCATGGCCTCCATGATGTTTAAATTCAAGACAACCCACAGAAAGACTAGGCCCATGCAAGACTCACTACCCCTGGGCATAAATAAAGGTTGAAAAGTAGGCAAAATGGTTGGAGGCCTAACAACAAAGCCTGCATTCAAAATGGCCACTTGCCTGCCAGCACATGGCCAGTGCCTGTAGCTGCACTCAAAATGGCCACCAGCCACATGGCATGTCCCTCCCCATGAACACCCCCAAAAATCGAAAAACACTGCAAAATCAGCACAATCCCATTCAATCCATGGCCTCCATGATGTTTAAATTCAAGACAACCCACAGAAAGACTAGGCCCATGCAAGACTCACTACCCCTGGGCATAAATAAAGGTTGAAAAGTAGGCAAAATGGTTGGAGGCCTAACAACAAAGCCTGCATTCAAAATGGCCACTTGCCTGCCAGCACATGGCCAGTGCCTGTAGCTGCACTCAAAATGGCCACCAGCCACATGGCATGTCCCTCCCCATGAACACCCCCAAAAATCGAAAAACACTGCAAAATCAGCACAATCCCATTCCATCCATGGCCTCCATGATGTTTAAATTCAAGACAGCCCACAGAAAGACTAGGCCCATGCTAGACTCAAATACCCCTGGTGAAAAGGCCACAAGTACAGGCCCAAAAAACGAAAATCACTGAAAATCTGCACAATCCCATTCCATCCATGGCCTCCATGATGTTTAAATTCAAGACAACCCACAGAAAGACTAGGCCCATGCAAGACTCACTACCCCTGGGCATAAATAAAGGTTGAAAAGTAGGCAAAATGGTTGGAGGCCTAACAACAAAGCCTGCATTCAAAATGGCCACTTGCCTGCCAGCACATGGCCAGTGCCTGTAGCTGCACTCAAAATGGCCACCAGCCACATGGCATGTCCCTCCCCATGAACACCCCCAAAAATCGAAAAACACTGCAAAATCAGCACAATCCCATTCCATCCATGGCCTCCATGATGTTTAAATTCAAGACAACCCACAGAAAGACTAGGCCCATGCAAGACTCACTACCCCTGGGCATAAATAAAGGTTGAAAAGTAGGCAAAATGGTTGGAGGCCTAACAACAAAGCCTGCATTCAAAATGGCCACTTGCCTGCCAGCACATGGCCAGTGCCTGTAGCTGCACTCAAAATGGCCACCAGCCACATGGCATGTCCCTCCCCATGAACACCCCCAAAAATCGAAAAACACTGCAAAATCAGCACAATCCCATTCCATCCATGGCCTCCATGATGTTTAAATTCAAGACAGCCCACAGAAAGACTAGGCCCATGCTAGACTCAAATACCCCTGGTGAAAAGGCCACAAGTACAGGCCCAAAAAACGAAAATCACTGAAAAATCTGCACAATCCCATTCCATCCATGGCCTCCATGATGTTTAAATTCAAGACAACCCACAGAAAGACTAGGCCCATGCAAGACTCACTACCCCTGGGCATAAATAAAGGTTGAAAAGTAGGCAAAATGGTTGGAGGCCTAACAACAAAGCCTGCATTCAAAATGGCCACTTGCCTGCCAGCACATGGCCAGTGCCTGTAGCTGCACTCAAAATGGCCACCAGCCACATGGCATGTCCCTCCCCATGAACACCCCCAAAAATCGAAAAACACTGCAAAATCAGCACAATCCCATTCCATCCATGCCCTCCATGATGTTTAAATTCAAGACACACCACAGGAAGACTAGGCCCATGCACCACTCACTACCCCTGGTCAAGGCCCCAACAACAGGTCAAAAATCGAAAAACACATAAAAATCAGCACAATCCTATTCCATCTATGCCCTCCATGATGTTTAAGTTCAAGACAGCCCACAGAAAGACTAGGCCCATGCACCACTCACTACCCCTGGTCAAGGCCCCAACAACAGGTCAAAAATCGAAAAACACAGAAAAATCAGCACAATCCCAATTCATCTATGGCCTCCATGATGTTTAAGTTCAAGACATCCCACAGAAAGACTCAGTCCACCCACCACTGAGTACCCCTGGGCAAAAGGCCCCAAAACAGCCCAAAAATCGAAAATTCCAAAATTTTAGTTGCAGCAACTGTAATGCCCCAAACAAACTTACTTGTAAAATTTCTAATCCAACAGTGATCCAAAGAAAGTCAAAAAGGCCTCAAATCCAAAGATCCAGCAGCATCCACAAAAAGCAATCCTTCCAGCTCCACATCCAAATGAAAAGTGACCAGGAGATGGACAAAGCACTGGGAGGAGCCTGCTGAACAGGAACAGGAAGTTGAAGACTGTGGGGCACTTCCTTCCTCCCACCCCCCTGCCCCCCTCCCCAAAATGGACTCCTCGCTAAAAAAGTGCAGGCAAATGTCAAACTAAGGAGTTATTCACATAAAAATCATCATTTCTAGAAGGTTTATGCTGCTTGCTGGTGGATTTCTTGTGCAGAATTGCAAATTTATATTTTCGCTCGCCGCATCTCAAATCTCGCAATTGCGAAGTACCGCGAGACGTGATCTCGCCGTACTCGCGTTGACAAACTATCGCTGGCAAGCCGCGATGACGTAATCGCGCTCGCCAATTCCCGCGGGATCACACAGCAAGATCCAAAATGGCGCAGCACTCGCAAACTATCGAAAAAAACAACTCGGCAAACGATGATAAACGCCGCGCGCCGCAAAAATTGTATCACCAACGCCGCGCGCCGCCAAAAAAATCCGCTGCGTGCGAATTTGCGGATTTTGCGGGAAATTCGCAAATCTCGCGGATTGCGAATTTCCCAAAAATCCGCAAAATCCGCGAGCATAACGGATTTTCCGCCCACACCTAGGTGAATGGTGTGAGTGCATGGTGACCAGTGTGAGTGCAGTGTGATCGCTGTGAATGCAGGGTGAACATGAAAGTGAAGGGTGAATGGTGAGAATGAGGAGGGAGTTTTCTGAATGCAGGATGAATTCTCAGACGCCTGGAGTAACTCAGCACTGTATTGACGGCTGGCGTAGGGTTTCAGATATAAGTTAAATAATTGCCATTATGGCATCAATCAAGGTTGGAAGGTGGAAGAAATAAATAACGTGCTGATCCTGCAACTCCTGCATTCTCTGGATTAGGGTTGCCAGCTGATCGGATTTATAGCCCACCACTGGTATTTTGATGTCCCGGCCAGTACAAAAATAAGCAAAACTACCTTAAACGAGTATTATTAGCACTTATCTGTGCATACTTCAAACAGCAAATACAAATAGAAGCACTTTTAAATGAGTTCTAGGGCTGCATTAATGATCCATGACTAATCTTGAAAGAAACAAAGACAGAAAAGACATGTTACAAATGAATACATACATTGTATTTACAACCCTGTTTATTTTCTAGGTGAGGCATTTGCAGACTCTTTAAACAACACCAAATAGCAGGTATGTTTCCTTTGGAAAGTTGGCATCCCTACTTTATACTAAATGGGTTCCGGGCTCACTGTGCCACTGGATTAAAGCTAGCCTGGCTGATAAGGGGTGAAACCCTGAAACCGGTCCCAGGATACTTGTTTCTGGTCCAAGGAGGACATGGCTTGGCAGTTCAGACTGGACTGTTCCCATGAATACCAGGGTCAAGACTGATTTGTATATGACTGCATCTAAACTGGAGTGGCGTGGTGAGCAAAAGAACGATGGATCAAAATACATCTCTTGACCTGGGGGGTGAATGTTTTGATTTATTCCAGATTCCTTCCATCATTTGTGTGCCTTTTTCTCACATTACTATACAACATTCCTTTAGAGCCAGACATACTGGCATTGCCAATGCTTGTTAATATTTGAAAGTCACCCCTAAGATAGGTCTGAGTAGCCCGTAAGCAGGGTAGGGGGCTAAATACTAAAGAGAAGGACATGATTGTTTTCTGCTTTACATAAATCTCATAATTGTCGTTTTCACTGTAGCCGGGCTAGTAGTCCCACTGGCCAACATGGGGTTGCACTAGCTCACACACTAAGTGGTAACTTTCCATTTGGGACCACCAAACATACTAGTGTAAAGTATCAAATTAATTGTTACAATAAACACGACTTATTGCTGAAATCAGATTTAAAGTAACTTGAAATATAAAGATGACTTTAGAAAGTCACAGCTAGGTTGTCTAAAGCTCTGGTAGCCTTTTCTGCTCCACTACTGCAGTTGTCACCTGAGAGAGCCTCCTGCTCTCCTGCTGGGAGGCGTGAAGTGCTCCCAGGGATGGGGAAGGAGGGGAACTATTGATGGGAGGAGGTGTGACCTCCTCCAGCAGCATGGCTACAGGGAGGTGGCTACAGATGGTCCAGCTTCAAAGCTGTTTCTTAGTACAAGTCACACCTTAACCTGCCCGCTCCTTTGGGAAGGTAGACAGGCCGGTCATCTCCTCCAGAGGGAGCAAACCTATTGAAGAACAGGTTTTCCAGGAAGAATGACTAAATATACTGGGCACACCTCAGGGGTGTGCCCAATTAATCAGAGGATTTATATAGCATGGCTAACCATCCGGGAAGCCCATAGCTCTCACCAAGGGAAGATGAGTCCCAACATTTTGGAACTGAGCAGGGAGTTGCACTGTCTGATTGTTTACTGCCACCGCCCACAGGAAATGATGTAAGAAGGGGTAGTGTTCCTGCATGGGATTGTAGCCCCATTGGCTAGGGAGTCCTCCACACACAAAAACTCACATATATATAATCTTTATTGATTGATTAATTAAAATCATTGCAATCACAACATCTTACAACTTCAAGAAAAACACATTTACAAGCAAAACATCTTCTCATCACATAATAATAAAAAAACTGTCCCATGAATACAATTAAAAAAAACAAATCTAACCACCTTACATACTTAATTGCAGGATATTATTGCACATTTTGCATTTTAAAGTGACGGCTTGCATTGCATACTTTTCCATATACATGACGGAAAAATATTCCAACAAATAACCATTAATTTCCACTATGAAACACTACACGTTATATTTCAAAGTGCTAATGGTAAAGTGCAGAAGTGACTAAAGCGGAGATGTTTCTATTATACATTTCTTGCACAAATTACCTTTCAAAGTGCTAATGTGCAATAATTGCAACAACCATCATATCAAAACAATAAAAGTGCATCAATTTACTGTGATGGTAACCCAGCCATTGTTACATTTCAAATTAACACCCTCGAAACAAACGTTATTAGGTGATAACATTTATGAGCCAATTCAAACTGTTAGTCACCAAAGCCATAAAAATAGTGGAGGAATATGACATGTTATTTCGCATGCTATTACTTCGCATGCTATTACTACGCGGTTATTACTTAGCAATAACCGTTACTACGCAAGTTTTTAGTTCGTATACCATTACATTGAAAGTGTTAATGTATGTGAAGTAAAAACTTGCCTACTAATACAAATGGTATGCTGAATACTGTGTCATATTAAAAAAATACATTCAACCCCTTTTTTCAAATGTATAAAACACAAAACTACAATAAATAATAAATAGAAATACACTACCCTACGCATCTAAAACTCTAAAACACTACCAAAACAGTAAAACACTACACTACCCTACACTACTGAAACACCACTACACTACCCTAAACCCTAAATCACTACCCCCTGCACAGACATACACATTCCCCTACTCCGGTCCCTACACTCATTCACTACCAATCACAACCCCGACACTACACTAAACACAAAAACAGTAAACTACACTACACTAACACCACAACACTACCCTAAACCCTAAAACACTACCCCAGCACGACCCCGCCCCTAGCCCCAGTCCTGCCCCTACTCCCAAAAACTACCCTGCACGACCGACACTACCCTAAACCCTAAAACACTACCTCAGCACAACCCTGCCCCTAGTCCCAGTCCCTTCACAATCCTCAACACTACCCTGCACGACCCCGACACTACCCTAATCTCTAATACACTACCCTACACTACACTAACACCACAACACTACCCTAAACCCTAAAGCACTACCCCCAGCACGACACTGCCCTTACCCCTAGTACTGTCCCTACACTGAAACACTTCCCCACACAACATTCCAAAACTACCCTAAACTTTAAAACACAACCCTACACTACACAAACTGCACAACACTTCCCTAAACCCTAAAACACAACACTGCCCCCTAGCCCTAGTCCTCTCCCTACTCCCAAACACTACCCTGCCCAACTGCCGACACTACCCTAAACCCTAAAACATTACCCTACACTAATACCACAACACTACCCTAAACCCTAATACACTACCCCCAGCACGGCCCTGCCCCTACCCCCAGTCCTGTCCCTACTCCTAAACACTACCCTTCACGACCCCGACACTACCCTATACCCAAACACACTACTCTACACTACACAAACACAAGTACACTACCCTGCACGACCCTACACAGCCCTACACAACCCTACACAGGCCCTCTTACCTCTCTCTCCTCGTGGTTCCTCCAGGCGTGGTTCCTCTCTTCTCCCCCTTCCTGCTTCCTGTGTTGTGCTCCGGCTTCCTTCGTCGACCACGTCGTTGTGACGAAACAAAGAAGCACCTGTTTCCTCACAAAGAAATGAAGCCATTACAACGCATGCGTTGTAACAACACATGCAATGTAAAAACTTGTGTACTAAAGGCTACGGGTTGTTACATTGCATGCGTTGTAACTCATGCCAAGTAATGGTACGTGGACTAATGTCCACGTACTAATGGCTGCTAACGATAGTGGAGATCAGCCTTATTGTATTAAACATTTTACAACTGCCATTAAAATTTTTACCAGTTGACATAATAATGGAACGGATTCACCAGACTATAACATGATTAAGGCCTGTCGAGCAGATCTCACGCCACTCATCAAAAAGTAAGGTCTCAAAACTAAACGTCTAAGATTAATCAAGTACTATATGTACTAGAGTTTCCTGTGGCCATCCACAAAATCTGCAATCCGGCCACTGCTTGGTCCAAGATTGAATGCCCTCCTTTGTTGGATTTATTCCCATACGTAACCTCAGAAACGTTTTTTTAAACTTTGCAGAAAAGAAAACATTCAGATACGCTGAACATGCAGGGATTGGTATGAATTAATCACATACCGTGCATAATTTTTCTCAGCTAGTGAATTTTTATCTAATTTAAACAATTCAGCTTTGATATGCTTTTTTAAAATTAACTTATAATTGGGCATTTTCAAATCTCCCAGTGCACTTTGCAGGCCAATATCTTGTAGGGAAGTTAAAATATAAGATCTCCATTTAGTCGCATAGACAGACTTGTCTATTTCGTGCCAACAAATATTCCCTAAAGATGCAGGGACATTGACAATGCAACCATCCATTTAAAAAAAGCTCCCTTTGATACCAGACTCTGTCTCTGGAGACCAAATTCCAATCTTATTGCTGCTTGACACACTGACCTGGCAATCCCAAAAGTTGCGTTGAAGACTGAGACAATCAATAGGTCAAGCACCTTCACATCTTTACCTCTTGTAATGAGGGAACCATAAAGGAGGATGGGTTGTAACTTGGCTTTGATTACTTTAAGAATAAACTCATATGATTGACAATTCAATTATTTTTTTTCAACATTTAAAAGCATGGATCAAGGTCACAGCCATGGCCCTTAAATCCTTAAAATGAAATTTAAAAGACACTCGATTGTCAAACATCACCCCTAGGTATCTATACATTTTAACAATATCAATTGTACCTGCTCTGGCCTTTCAGAGATTAAACCTCTGTTTAACTACACCAATTGTCATCTCTTTGTTTTTTTTTAACATTCAGTTCAAGGCCATTCTGTTGTGTATAATCATCAAAGACAGTAATAAGTCTTTGTAGGCCGATATATATAGGAATATGACAAGAATTGTGTCATCGGCATACTGGAGGTAACTAATTTGCACCGCCCCCCATCCTAGGAACATGCCCTTTAACAGCATCCAAATGCTGAGAAAGATCTGATATGAATAAATTAAATAAGCAGGGGGCAGGAACACAACCCTGCTTTAGGCCATTATAAGTTCTAATCTTCAAGGATAAGGGTTTGCCCTCCCCCCAGCTTAATTTGAACCCAAGTGTCGGTATACAGAAGAATAATAGCTTTCAACAATTTCTTTGATATGTCCTGATCTGACAGTTTTTTCCACAACAGGTTTCGTGGCACAGAGTCAAAGGCTGCCTTAAGGTCAATAAAAGCAATATATACATTTTGTTTATTCAAGACAGCCCTCTCTGCAAGTGAGGCTAGAGGCACCAACTTTGTAGAAGTGGATTGTCCTTTTCGGAAATCAGTCCGATTAAATGGAATAATACCCTCCTGCATAGCCCAATCTTCCAATTCTATCAGAAGAGCAGAAGCAAACACCTTTGCATCAACATCAGTCAACGAGATTAGTCGATAATTAGCAGGATTTGCCACCAGGCCGCTTTTATAAATAGGTTTCACTATGCTGCCTTGCCATGATTCTGGTACAACCCCCAGTGTCAAAACCCCCCTAAATAAATTATGCAGAATGCCGGCCCACATGTCACTATTAGCACGAAACAGGGCTTTAGATATCCCATCAGATTCAGGAGCTCCATTTGCTCGAAGCCCACGTAACAGGTCAAAACTTGATTACAACTTGGAATTTCTACGTCAAAATCTGGATCTGGACTAGAGTCAATAACATGATCTATGGAATTCTGATCCAGACATTCACCATTCCCCACATTGGTTGTTGATATATTATTTACCTCATATACAACCAACATGTCTGGTTGATTTCCCATCTGAACCAGTAAACCATACAAATTGGCTATAAACGTTACCCAACTCGATTCTGATGTATGTACAGAAAAAGCCCTACAGCCTCCCCTTTCGAACATATTAACAACTGCCCAATTTTTTTTTTGCATTATTGCATTATTTTGCTTTGAGGCGGATAATAAACTATTCCATAGCCCAGTTTGATGTTTTAGTTTGGCTTTCAATACTTCTTGTAGGTCTTCTTAGGTTCCTTCAGATTTTCTTTATACACTAAATAGGTCCGACAAAATCTTCGGGAGTATACCTCACAGACAGCTCTGTTAAGTAATTTCTTTAACTTTAATAGTTTGGGAGGGAACCATATTTTTTTGATATTCAGATTGGTATTAATTTTCCTAGCCTTTCCAGTTGCAAATTTCTCCACAAGGGAAGTTGTAATAAAATTCCATTTATTAATCATATTCGTATTGCCATGAACACCCTGATCACATTCCTTAATCAATACCTCAGCTGCTTGCATAATTTCCTCCTTTTTGGCTAAATGAAATTACCAGCCTCTTCAGGTTATATGCAGAATATGCCATATAGGGAAGATCATTAGGTTTAGAATGAAATTCAACAGAAAAATTAAATTTTACAACCTGGGGGTTGTGATCACTTTCAGGCCAGCCGATTACCTTATATTCAGACATACTTGATCTCAAATTGTCTGAAATAAATGTATAATCAATGATTGAACCTTACTTAGAATTCTTAAACGTGGGAGTAAATCTAGATTTTTCTTTTAACTGGCTGGCTCCAGCCTCAGACATAATGTCACAGCAGTCCTTTGCCAGACCTCCCGACTTACAATTAAATTTTGAAAACTGAATTAGTTGCAAATTAAAATCACCTGATACTATTAAGCCAGCATCTGGGTATTGAATTCTTAATGCGCTCAGTACTTCCTGCAGGATGTACAATTGTGCAGACTTGTTTTTATTGGCATTCAGGTACATATTAAGAATAACTAAGGTTAAATCAGTGGTATTTACCACAGGGCATTGTAGCCAACCCAGATAAATGTCTAGCACTTCCACAACTAGGTTAAAGTTGGCCGCAATGTATCACGCCAATCCACATTTTGCACAGCCAAATTTATTGGTTTTTACTGCCGGAATACTATATTCATTAAATTCAGACACAGGACTCATTTGTTCGCACCATGTTTCTTGGAATAATAAAAATGCAAATGAATTTATAAATAATATTGTATCTGGGTCACACAATAAATAATTCAATCAGTGGACGTTGCAGGAGCATAGAATTAGTTCATTTACATTAACATTCATAGCTCCGGCTATTCAATCACTATCTACCCGGGGCCCCTTTGCCAATGATGCTGGCTGCCAAGACCAGTCCTCCATTCGCACAATATTTTTGGGTTGCCACTTGCAAAACCGACCCCCTGACTGGGGATTGGTAATCAACAGACAAGAACTGCAAGATTGGTTATTCAATGGACCTGCTGCTCCTCTAAGTACTGGATTTGGCTTGTTACTTTCAACTACTTTGCAACCTTTATCCACCTTAAGAGCAAATACCATCTAGATCGGGGGATATTGTACACTGGCCCAGATCTCAACCTTAATTCCACATTCCATAAAGTGCAAACTTGATCCTAAAATCTTAGTAACAATATCACTCGAGGGCCAAATTGTAATAGTGGACTCTCGAGGAGTGTTGGGCTGTACCACAAAAACTCAAAATGGCGTAAAAGTGGACACCCAAGGTTCCAGCCTCAGAACACTGCTGAACTCAAAAAGGACAGAAGAAGGACTGCACCTCTGGAGCCTGCGGACCTCAGAAAGAAAGACTGCATCCAGGAAGACTGCACCTGCTGAACCAAGACAGGACTTCAGAAAGAGAAGGGCTGCTCCTACTGTCGACTTTGTGGTGAAAGACTCAAAGGCGTCCCACTTGGGCCAAGGACCCTTGAGGGGATTCCAAGGACTAGTCATCTAGCCTCTGTTAAGTTTCATGGACACAAAAGGTAAAGAAGCCTGCAGAATGCCAAGCTGACCAGTTGCCACAGGACGTTCCCTGGACTCCGTTGGTGTAGCCTGTGAGATTGAGTGCCGGCCCCCACGGGGTGCATCTCAGGTCCTGGATGCTTGGCCAGTGCCGGAGTGTACTCTTTCTCCCCAAGCCCTGTAACTTGTGAGCATAAAGCAAAATATGACTACAGATTCTAAAGCTCATAGACTGCCACTACTTGCCGATTTTTGGGTAGCCTCTAACACCGTTGAGAACCAAGACTTCACTGCACTGCCGCCGACACCAAACCCAAATCTAGCTTCAAGCTGCAGAGGATGCCACAGACCTCACTGAAGATGAGAAAAAGAAACAGAAACACTTCCAAATGAAAAGGTAAAATCCTGACCGGGACCAACCCGGCGCCCACATTTGACTCCGACTTCCATTGTGGTCGGCCTGAAACCGTGACTTCGCGCTGGGCCCTCGAGTTCGAGGCTCGTAGTCTACCACTTAAAGTGAAAAGCAGTAATTTACAAACTGAAAACTTTTTGGAGTGAATTATGAGACAAACAGAGAAGTGGAGAGATCTGCTGAGATGGGCATTGTTGAATCTTACCGTACCTTGGATTCCAACAGAAACTGCAAGATAACCTCACAGTAGGAAAAATAAAATAAATAAATAAATAAAACCACTTACCTTGCGCCTGCCGCATTGCCGAGTTGGTGATGCTACAAGCGCAAGGTAAGTGGTTTTATTTATTTATTTTATTTTCCCTATCCTTTCGTGTGTCAACTTACCCCCCCCCCACCCTGCTCCGCCCCACTGCTCTTACCTGTACCCGCCGTGCCTGCTTGTTACCCATAGCAAGAAGAGTAATGATCAAGGATCTTCGTAACCCACGGATCCTCCAAAAGAAAAAGATGACGGCTATATCTACAAGTTAAATTCAAGCACTATAAACAAAACAAACAGATAAGCCATAAGAAATCTGTGGGAGACCCTGCTTTCTCTGTACAAGCCGCCAAGCTCTGGAACTCACTAGCATCCAGGAGCTGACACTACAAATGACAGCTGAAAACATGGCTGTTTCCAAGGCAACTACACTACTCCACATCTCAGCTATAGAACCCGGAAAGACAGTCGCTCCCTCAGACTCAATCTTCAGCTTACAATCCACAGACGGGAAACATCCCAAGCTGCAGCTAATTTCGATTGGCAGGTAAGTTAACGAGGGTTGACCTATGGTTTTCTAAGTATTACATAGCTATATATTTCATGTATAACATTTCTGTCCCACACTAAAACTAATACAATAATACTTAGCGGTCTTAAATTCAATTAGGTCATGTTTGCTATGAGGGTCGCCCATCACCCCTCACCGTGCAGCCAATAAACCAGCCATCACCGAGTGAACAGGCATGGCATAACCGAAGAGATCTGTCACATACTGCTGGTAAATCACAGTCAAATCTACTACTGCAGGTCCCAAATATCTATACACTACGGCTGCTTTTATATATCTCTCAGTGACACTCAGATATGAGATCATAGTAACAATGCACATCCCAGCGAATCTCTCCACTTCTCTCTCCTCCCAACCATGCCAGCTCAGGCACAGAACTATACACAACATTTCTGATTGGACAGGCCAAGGCAGGAACCAGCTAAGCAGACTATATTATAAGTAGGGCTCCCGGTTTCATGGTATTTTTTTAAAAACTTTTCCGTCTGTATTTATCCTTATTTATTTTCTGCTAATTTTATGTGTATTTATCCATGTTTATTTTGGGTTTTGTGAAAAAATGGAGCTAAAGCTAGTATATTTCCACATGTATTTAACCAATAAATGTTCACTGATGCTTAAATCGCTGAGAAATTTCAATGACATGAAAACCCAGAGACAATAAATTAATGTACTTATATGAAAATATATGTATAGGAGTATCAACCTTGTGCATATCTACTGCTGTTTAAGCAACACCCTTGCCTGTTAATCTGCACAGCTATACACTTGACAGCCACGACTGACAGCATTTAGAATCACACAAAAAACAACCCAATTTCCATTTTTATCCACAATTAAAAATAAATAAGGACAGGAAAATAAATGGGTTTCTGTCTGTATTTATCTGTAAAAATCTGTAAAAACGGAAAACAGGGAGCCTTAATTATAAGAAATACCTTAAAGGGACCTGCAGAGCTGCTCAAAGCTGCCAGCGTACTGAAAAAGCATATACTGCCCTCGTGCATGTCTCACATCTCATGCGCCGCACTGCATCCCATATCACGATAACCACACCTCAGTGGCCATCACACATGACATGGAAATACTTCCCACAAAACAAAGACAACACTCTTCCAATCACACACCCTTGTAGCCCTTGGAGGTAAACACTTCATTGTCCCAATTAGGAGTGTACGCGTTATGCAAATTCAGAAATACAATACAATGCACCACAATATTTGTCATTTGTGCATCACCAAGATCTGTTTGGATCGTATTGAATTCTTTATTTCTATCAATCTTCAGAATTACAAAACAAAATGTGCTTCATTTCCATTTTCATAACTGCTGATATATTTTGAAATATGCGTACAGTTCATTTACAGGTATTAAAATGTTATTGTTTATTAGAAAACAATTGACATCCAACAGTCTTTCTTTTCACACTTCCTCTACTCCAGTGAACTTGTCACAAAGTTCACTTTACAAAATTCTCTCAGTTTGCAGAAATAGAAACAAAAGTATGCAACATCTCCAAGTTAAAAGAATAACCACAGGTTTTAAGGCCAATGATAGACTGCTAATGCAACAAGCCAGACGGACGTATAAAAACGTCATACGAGAAGCAAAACGTGAATGGGAGACTGAGAAGTGGGAAAGTTTGCCTGCAGAGGCCAAAAGAGGAGACTCACATACTGTCTGGAATGTTATTTCCACTAGTTCTGGCAAAGATTTCCCCCGCTGAAAACCATATTATGACGACTGAATGGGTTGCCCCTTTTAACAGCTTATACTCCCCATAGGAGGACAGTCTAGGCACTGGGTTGACAACCCGTGGTACAAGTTTAGCAAGCGTAGATGGGTCACAAACTACTCCGGGACTGCCCACCTTGGTTAGCGGCCCACAGGAAGACACAAGCATTAATTGTGGGGAAATTAGTTGGCCTGGGTGGAGTTCTCAGAGTTTATAGCAGAGTTCTGCCAGTGGCGGAGTCTGTTAAGTCACACTGCTCGCACTGATTTTTAGTGCCGGGAGTTTGTGCCGCACTGTAAAAATCAGCACGAACTGCACTGCGCATCACACCAGAGGCTGCTGCTACTTTCTGTCACTCGAGTAGACATTCTACTCGAGCAACAGCTTCATCAACGCAAGCGGCAGATTTCTCAATGCAAGCGGTCGTGACCTGCCGCGACTGCCCACATTGAGAAATCTCACCGGGAAGAGGTCTAGCACGCAATGTTTTCTTACAAGCACTCACCAACTTAACGTTGGCGAGCCACTCGAGAGAAAAAACACTGCACCAGTTAACTGAGTTTTTCAGAACTCCGACTGGAGAGGGCAAAATTCTGCAAACTCCGCTGGCTGAGCCGAATTCTTCGCCCACCCCTAGAAATTAGGCAAACTATAAAAAAAATAGCGATAGATAAAGCGCCAGGTTTGGACAAGGTACATGGAGATCTCCTCTTGTGCGAGGTTGATGTGTTGACCCCTTATAACGATGTATTGAAAAGGGCTTCTAGTGCCGCTACTTGGGTGGGTGCTGAGATTGTTCCCATTTTTAAGAAGGGATGTAGAGATCTCCTCTCGAACTATAGGCCTATAAGCTTAATATACAGTGCCCAAAAGCTCTTTGCAAGGGCTATTTCGAGGCGATTGCAAGATTGAATGGCTGTATCAAACATATTCACTTCCCTACAGGCAGGATTTAGAGAGCGGACTTGTACGTTAGATCAGGTTTCTTTGGTTCCCGCTATTGTACTGGAAGTTTATACAGGTAGGATGGTGGTGGCTGTACGCGGTGTTTGTTGACCTCAGGTCAGCTTTCGATCTTGTCCCCCGCCCCAAGCTGTGGCAAATTGTAGCTGACATGGGGGTAACACTTTATTTTTGTTGCAATTTTTTTATTATTAAAACCATATTTTTACACAAATTATACATGAAACGGGGTACTACTTTTTTGTTGCATTCTTTTTATTATTAAAACCATCTTTTTACACAAATTATACATGACATGGGGTACCACTTTACATATTACATTTGATTATAAGACTCCATGACTGCAATTTCCCCCAAGTAAGGTGTGGGCAGCTGGGGGAAATGACAGATAGATTTTCAGTCAGTAGGGGGTTAGGCAAGGGTGTGTCCTTGCACATAGACTATTTTGCTCTTCTCAAAGGACTTGGCAACATATGTGGATCGCGATTAGTCTGACGCACCCTGCCTGGCAAACCTCAGGGTTCCTGTCTTGATGTTTGCTGATGATGCCCTGCTAAAATCTAAATCTCCCATTGGATTGCAAAAAACTTTAGACAGGTTTGATAACTTTTGCATGATGAGGGGACTAGACATCAATTTGGTAAAACCAAAGTTAATGGTGTTTAACCCTTGCCGCTCCACCTGATCTAATCCCATCTTGAAAGCCCCGCCCCATTGGAGCCAGTCCACACCTATGAATATCTGGGTATTGTTTAGAACGAGCACCTCACTAGCACACCCGTATTGCCAGGTGCAAACCTTAGATTAGAGCCAACTACTGGGTGATTGTTGAAGACAACAGTGGCCTTGCAATACAGTTCCATCAAGCCGGTATTGCATGTCTACAATCACCAGGCGTTTGGGTCTGCATTGCTTGCGCTGAACTCTGGTGACATAAAAATGTTTAATTTCTAGCCACTGTAGAAAATCGCTTTATACTGCAACTGATTGGCTTGTCAACCAGCACACCGTTGCATTCCCTGCGTTTAGATCTGGGGCTTACAAATATAACAGATGTAGCTAGGCTTCGACCCCTTTTGTTCTGGAGAAGGTTGTGGGCCACCCCGGAACTGAGCCCTTATCATCAGGGGCTGGCCGAGATCCTGTGACTCCCAGGCCTGTGAGATCAACATTAAAGGACACTGGGCTTGGGAACCTGGGAAATGCCCCTGAAGAGACAGGTGCAAACTCCAAAGAGCAAAATAAGAGGGCTTATTGGCAACATCAACTAGGCTTATTGCCAGTCAGTCAGTCAAATTTGCTTTATTCGAGGTAAAAAACTCATAAAAGCATAAAACATTTAAAACCGTTACATCCACAGTTAGCAAATTTTTAAAACATATTACATCCTCAAGAGAAGAAAAAAAATTAAAACGATAAAGCATCGTGACATCAATAATGTTAAAATTCATCAATAAAACCTAGAATTCATACAATTAATTAACCACTGTAATCACAGAAAAGCCGAGTTCCCATTAGCTGAGAGAACATACAATGGCCTAGCTTCGTCTCATCAAGCCTACTGTTATGCAAGACCAACCCAACATGATTACCCTGACATTGGCCTTTCTAATGTTAAAAGACGGGTTTCAGATAGAGCAGGTCTTGGATGAAAGACAGCCTTGCATTGCAGCCCTCCCACCCAGGGCCTTGAGACCCTCACGGGTGAGTAGCGCTCTTACAATTCCCTGATTGATTGATTGTCAGGAAGCTATACCTACAATTCAGATACAGGCACTCAAGATTCTATGACGTCATCAGACATCCCAAGACCCACACCAGCTGAGCAGCAGGGAAGTCACACAAGCTAACTATAACAGGGACTCTACCACTTGCCTCGTTTACAGCCAGTTTGGGGCGAACAGCAAATTCTGGTAATGCTCATTCATCGTGTTGTGCAACATGGTCCGAAAAAATTGAACGTGTCTTGCTTTTTTGCCCTGGCTTTCGTAGTATAAGAAGTAAGTGGATCGGGCCGCCCTGCCGAAACCTTGGTGTCAGAGACTTCAGGGAACCTTTCGGAATCATAAAGTCTGTAAACAGGCAATCAGTGTTTTTTTAATCTTATTTTTATTGCCATTTCTTATACATTAATTCAAAACACAGACAGCTGGCAAATCTACGTACAGCATTCTTCTTCGGAAAAACATGGCGCTTTAAAATATATGTTCTCAGGAGCACTCTGAGCCATGGTTAGCATTTTTATCACCGTGCTGCATTTAAGTCATCCGAATAATTGCATCCGCAAGACCCTGGAGTACAAGGGTACATTCTATTACTCGCAGTCCAGTTCTTTTGGGTTTACCACATATGCGGCCTTTGGCCTCGCATTAGGGTATGACAGTATAGTCCAGAATTAATGAATTCATGTTTGAAAAGCTTCTAAAACAAACCTAAACCTGTGCAGAAGAATGGTATGAATTAGGGATTGACTGTTCATATCTGGGGAATCCGAGCTTTGGGGTCATGAGCCCATCGGGGTGTATCAGAGGAGAGCGAAGGGCCTCCCCCCTCATCAGTTTCCGTCACACTCATGAGCACATTCCAACGCACTGCATATTTTGGGAAAATCAACATGGTCATCCCCATGTTCACAGGGATAGGATCAGGCCATTATCTTTCAATGTCATCACTTGGGCTACCCCAGGGCACAAGTCCTAAAAAAAATAAGGGGGGGACGCTGACTTCATGACAGGAAGTGACGTCACGAAAGATGGCTTGACACCATCAGACTCATTGCCTCCCCTTGCTCACCCCTTAGATGCGATTGCATCAGAGAAGCCAGCGCGTGAGCAGCGTTCTGAATGAGCTCCGATCTCGCCCCCAGAGAGGCCAAAGAGTGAATGTGTGGCTCCCTTTGCTCCAGTTATCGAGCTCCCGGTAAAATAAGTGGGGGGACGCCGTCCACCCGCGTGGTACCCCGACTCGAGCCCTGCGCGTCTCCCATGCCCCCTCGTCTCTAGTGTGTGTTGGCTGCTCCCAGGACACCCTCATTTACTTCCATAATCCAGCTGTGTGGCGTTTCTGCACTCCCCTAGCCTCTTCCCAACTCAGTGCTCTACCTTCTGCTCCCACCCAGTTAATCATGTCTCGATTCCAGCTTTTAACCTTGGGTCCCTGTATTGATTTCCATTTTAGCTCTATTCTGCGCTTAGCAAGACCCAAGGCTAAGTCGATCAGCCTATTCCCAACATTATGTTAACCTCATCCATGCTGTTGACGAGCTCAGCTCGTCATGAAGTACAGTTGAGCTGTACTCATGACGAGCTGAGCTCGTCACGGCCGTTGGAACGTTTGCATGCGGGGGTAATTACCCCGCTGCGCTGAACGTTCTAAAAACGGGTGCGCTGTGACGAGCTCAGCTCGTCTTGAGGGCAGCTCCGCTGTGCCTCATGACGAGCTCAGCTCGTCACCAACATGGGGGCGCTGCCCACGTTTTGGCATTAGGTGCTTAAAAGGTCGACGGCGTTTCGGACCCCCTAGTAAATCACGGGGACCATCATCAGGACATTACAATCAAAGCCTTAACAAAAATATATAGCCTCTAATTGCCTAGAAGGGGAGAAAAGGGAAAAGGGAGATATATACATTAAGATATATAGCCTGAGCCTTACAGATCAAGTGAATATAGTGACCAGTGAAACGCTCCATTGTGGGAGCAAGTGGAATACAAAGGCATTACCGGTGTAACAGTGTTTCTTCGGAGCATGCTGGTGAAAGATTGCACATTTGAAAATCAGGTTGAATAATTGCACAACCTATGTCTTGACGAGCGTGACGCTTACAAGATTGCAGGCTTACCGCGTTCAGGATTGCGCAGTGGAGGGGTGTTTTATTATTATTATTATAAGCTAAGCCGATTGGTTGGGCGCGGGCATAAAAATAAAGGATGGACTCCCGTGAGCGGCCATATTGGGGCAGTGAGGCTGAATATAAGCCAATCCGATTGGTTGGACGCGGGCTATATATTTTTGTTAAGGCTTTGATTGTAATGTCCTGATGATGGTCTCCAGGAGCCACGTGTTACGTTTCACAGAGACAACTTCTTTTTTAGACACAATGAGAGATCTGTGTTCTTTAACTTGTGATATTAGTATATATAAACATTGGCAATGACAATAGGTTAGGCTTTTAATGTGCTACACCCTGCACTCACACAGGCACATTTGCTTACTGTACAATCACACATGCACACCACTCACCCTGCACTCACACTATTCACGCTGCACTCACCCTGCACTCACACATGCACACCACTCACCCTGCACTCACACTATTCACGCTGCACTCACAAGGCCTCACTGCTCATTGTACATTCACAGGCACACCATTCACCCTGCACTCACACAGGCAAACTGCTTACTGTACACTCACACATGCACACCATTCACCCTGCACTCACACATGCACACCACTCACCCTGCACTCACACTATTCACGCTGCACTCACAAGGCCTCACTGCTCATTGTACATTCACAGGCATACCATTCACACTGCACTCACACATGCACACCACTCACCCTGCACTCGCACTATTCACCCTGCACTCACAAGGCCTCACTGCTCATTGTACATTCACAGGCACACCATTCACCCTGCACTCACACATGAACACCACTCACCCTACACTCACACTATTCACCCTGCACTCACAAGGCCTCACTGCTCATTGTACATTCACAGGCACACCATTCACCCTGCACTCACACATGCACACCACTCACTCTGCACTCACACTATTCACCCTGCACTCACAAGGCCTCACTGCTCATTGTACATTCACAGGCACACCATTCACCCTGCACTCACACATGCTCAGAGAGAGAGAGTTCCGGTAGCCGCCAGAGAGCGCAAAAGAGCCAGAGAGAAGCCAGAGAGTAGCAGCAGCAGCCGCAGCGTGCAGCAGGACGCCGGGATTATCAGAACCGCGAGCCAGAGCCGCCGCCGCCGCCGCAGCACACCGCAGCTCACCCCGCCACAGTCCATCACAGCCGGGTGGGGCAGCGGTAAGCAGTAAGCAGTAGGCGATAAGCGAGCACCGGCTTCCAGGCATTCCCACCGCCGCCACCTCCGCCCTCCGCCCTCTGTCATTCACAGCCGCGGCTTCACCCGCCACAGTGGCGGCTGGCGTTAGAGCGGCGAAATAGCGGTGAACTCCATAAGGAGCGGCAATTTAAAAAGCACACAAGTGAAGCGGCGGACGGCACAAGACTGCACAAGGCACAAGGCACAAGGTACAGAAAAAGCAGCAAACAAACCGCTAAGCAAGCGGCATCACTGCCCCTGGCCCACAGGCACTCACCACCTTATTGCCTGTACTCCCCCTGCCCCCCCCCCCGCCCCAGAGGGAGCTGCCGGAATGGAATGGAATGAGAATTTGTAGAGCGCGATGGCTACCCAGGGGCGTCCCAGCGCTGTAGAAAACTGGATAGTTGAGCAGAGGAGGGGGGAGTGGGGTTCGTAAGGAACAGAAGGGGTTAGGTGGGAGTTTTATGAAAAAGCCAAGTTTTTAACAGCCTTCGAAAGGTAAGTAGGTTGGATTCTGACCTGATTGAAAGGGGAAGGGAATTCCATATCTTGGCCAGATTGTAGGAGAGCGAGCGGCCTCCGCATCTAGCTCTTCTTATGCGTGGTACAAAAGTGAGGTGAGAAGTCGCGGATCTGAGGGGCCGGGAAGGGTGGTAGGCTTCTACCAAAGGCTGGTTTATGGCGGGGCCCATTCCCCAGTAAGAGCGGTGTGCAACGCACATGCTCTTAAATTCTATCCTAGCACGCACAGGGAGCCAATGAAGGTCCTTCAGTCTCGCCTTGACTGAGGAGCGGCGGGGGAGACCAGCGGACTTAGCTACAGGTCTGCGCACAGGGGGAAGAGCACCTGGGGGGGGGGGGGCAGGACCGCTTCCAGGGGCCAGGGTTGTCGTGCGGAACGGATTTTGCCGGCGCCACCTTCAAAATTCCCCACAACCCTCCACAGGGCCCGGAGGCCAGGGGGCGTCAAGCCAAGCCAAGCCTAGCGCTGCCCGCATCAACGGGGGTCACGGGCGTGACGGGAGTACAGTACCCAGCAGCAGGTCAGCGGCCAGCAGGTCAGGGCCAGAGCCTCGAGCCTCCAACTACAACTACCCGCAAAAGCACCAGCTGGCCCACAGCAGAACTATAACCAGAGCCCAGAGCCGCAGAACATCACCCAGCCGAAGTTGAACAACGCTCTCCCCGTGGCCAGGGGGCCGCCACAGTTTTGGCATACAGCTTGGTCCTTCCCCTGGGCAACAAGCGCTTGCCTACCAGCATAAGCACAAGCACCGGATTTGCAGCAGTAGGAGAGGCTAGGGCGCCTTTCAACCCAGCAGGAGTCTCCAGGAGATCCCAGGAAGCTCCCACAGATCCCTTTTACCACGTGGGTTCCACCAACCAAGTAGCAGCTGCCGGGACCCGGCAAGCCACCCAAAACCAACCGCAAAATGAGGACCAGAAACTCCACCCTAATCTAATCCCAGGAGAGGCCCCGACCACACAGCTCTGCCAAGAGACGGAAAGCGAAGCTATTTTATCCTCCAGTATTAGAACTAGGGGGGACTTATCAAGGCCCAGGGCCCTGGGATGGGGAACACTCAGGATCAACGGGTGCGACTGGAGCAACTCCAACCTTCCCGGGACCCCACATCGATCTCACCGTGGAACCGCCGGCTCACTCCCTCATAGCTCAACCCCGGCTGACATTACGGGGAAGCCTTATAGCCACCCGAAGTTAAATGCGCACAAGGCCAAGCTCAGCACTAAAGAACGCTCAAATTGTGCCGCTGGAAACAGAGACATAAGAAGCTTTTTGAGCCCCAAAACAACCTCCTCTCCCACCTGTTCTAGGACCTTGAACAGATCACCTACCACGCAAGCACGGGAGGAAGGGCCGAGTCCAACATTTGCAAGTCCTCGGGCCAACAGGATTCCCCTCTCACCAACAGTTCTTACCCTCAAGAGGGGAATACTTCCTAAATCTATGACACCAGATAGGGTGGTGCTCGGGCCCATCCAATCAAACACAACGGACATGATCCTTCCTACACCAGAGGACTGTCAGCGGAGTATCCCTCCCTTAATCAATGCTAATAAGTTTGACACCTCAGACAGCACTTATGTTGACAAGAAAGGAACAATTTCCCCTATCATAGCGATGCACTCAGGACCGGCCTACGGAACATCCTCTACAAAGGGAGGAGTAACCAGACAACCCCTCGCCAGGACCCTAAACCAGCTACTGAAGTCGCCAAGACCGGGTTCCCAGGAACACGATAAAACGGCCTTGCCCCCGCTCTCTGACAGCGGCTCTGCAAACACAAATCATCTATCACTGATCAGCGAAGCCCTCCTATCAATGACAGGTGCAGCGATAATGCACGCGGACAAGCTTGATGTCCAGATCAATATCCTACAAATAGTGGCAAACTTGATCTCTAGGATAGACTCAAAACTGGACAACTTGAACGCCCTGATACGCAGAGCGCAGGACAGTGCACAATTCAAGCCAGAGTCATGTAGTTGCAGTCCGATCCTGCACAGCCTAGAAAAACTCCCAAACATCATGACCACATTAATAGAGGACCTCAAGGGCGAAGCAAATAAAAAAAAAACTGCCAGACGAGCTTGCCTTTAATCACACAGGGATCCACACAGGCACACTCTATGGACAATGGCCCAGCAATCCTCTGCCCAAGCAGTCCGAAAAAGACTGCTTCCATGGCCTCGACCACAACGTCCACCGCTCATGGAACAAGAATTACCCTGATCAAGGCTGAAAACCAAGTCCTTCAACAAACCCTTAAACCGATCAGCCCAGAGTCGCAAAACCTATCAAGGAAAAACAAGAAAAAATTAAGAAAACTCAACAAGGAGAAAAAAAATAATGCATATGCCACCAGCGTTATTCATAATTGGTTACGGCCCAATAAACAGCCTCCCGGTAACACCATAACAGTTGAAACACCCAATCTGGCAGCCACTATGCACATTGCAGAAGTAATCGAACCAACTACGGGAAATCCACACATAGTTACTTCAGCACCGGATCTAAGCTCACCAGCCCTCCTTGTGGCCCCCAACCCGCTACAGCTCCGATAAGAGAAAAATACGTGCACGAATCACAGGCACACAACCATGATGAAGCAAACAAACCTATGCCACACGAGCGGGAGTTCCACCAAACAAGCTATGAGCACTCTGGGCAACCTCAGTGCACACCGAGCGGAGCACTAGACTCTGACAACATAAAAACCCCCAATGACATCACTGGAGATCTTCAGAGGGCCCTCTCCGGGTCAACATGCCTTAAACTGGAGCATGCCGTGAACAGGCTATGGAAGAACTGCCCACCCTGCTCAATGCCCACTGAGGCGCCACATCTTACAAAAGGGCTAAAACATCAGACAAACTCTCACCAGCCCGGTCCGACACCGCTACTCCCAACCGGTACTCAGGGTAAAACTCGGCCCAACGAGGCCAGTGTAAGCTTGGCAAGTCAAGAAAGCACGAATGAACGGAAAATACTGCTACACCCAGAATACACCTCGCAAGGAAAATGGGACATCCTCAACCACAGCAACCTTTTAACACTCTGCGCAAACATCCTGGGACTCGAAGGCATAAAAATCACAGATATCGAAACCATCTCTTTCCTGCCCCCGGATGCGGAGGAAAAAAACGAAACAACGGAACTAACTTTCATCAGCCCAGCCCTGGCGGAGGCACTGAGGAGCCAACATTCTCTACTGGAAAGCTGGGGCATAAAGATAAAGGCAAAGCCGGCACAAAAATATCCCTCAATTTTAAAAACCTTGATGTCACACTCTAAGCTGGACAACCAGGAACAGGGCGTGGCAGGAGTCACACGTGTAAATGCTTCCTCGAACTGCAGGCCAAAAGTTGTGTCAGTTCTCCAGGGATGTAAAAGCAGCATAAATACTAGTTCAATTAATGGAACCCCAATCAAGATTACAACTAATCCCAGCCAAGGAAATCGATTGTGCATAACCAGGGGCCATGCAAGGAATGATTGGTCCTGGTTGTCATCAGCACTAAATTCCAGCTCCTAACACACTCTGTCCTGCAAATTTAGCCCGATCCTACCAACACACTCCCATTGAGCGAGTAAAAACTTTAGACAAAAAGAGAATTATCGAGAGTTTAAAAATATTAACGTGGAACGTATCAGGCCTCAAAAAAACTGCTACTGAATCAAGCCGCGGTGAAATTCTTGGAGGTAGCAGACATCATATGCATACAGGAAACTTGGCTGACCCAACTGCTGTCGCTAAGAGGATATGCAGAATATGGCAAAGCAGCAAAAAAGAATAACATATTTGGAAGACCTTCGGGGGGGACCTGCGTCTACATTAAACACTCGTTGAACATAGAATTCATGGAACTTCTTAACCAACCAGACACCCTTCAGGCGGGCATTTTGAAATTCCCCCACTCCAACAACGGCACTGCTCCAATGTTACTAATCAACATCTATCATAACACGCAGGAGAACACAGCTAATTCGCTCACACTTGCAAAACAATTAGAATCCTTACTGCTACACCACTCATCATTAGACTGTATTATCCTCGGTGACTTCAATATCCACAACATAGGGGTCCCTTCTGAGCAAAAACAACAGCGCGGGGCCGCCAAAGCACTCAATGAACTTTTAAAATCCTACAATCTGGCGACGGCGCACACAGTGCTCTTAAAGAATACCCCGGGAGCCTTGGTCGGTCCTACGTACAACAAACAAACGACGATCGACTACATCATCCTAAGTGATAAACTGCATGCCCAAATGACAAACTTCATTGTACACCAACGCAACGACAGCGACCATGCAGCTCTAACAATCACCATGAATTTATCAGTGAATCCACGACATAGGCCCGTATGCATCGGAGAAACGGACGGCCAAGAATTAATAAAGCTGCCCAGAAGAATTAAATGGGGACAAGTAGCCACCGCAACTTTTAACAACTGGGCAAACTCATGGGCAGGTTGGCCACCGCCCATACACAGCCATGACGCAATAGCAATATGGGATGGAATCACCGTCACCTTAGCGGCAATACTTCGGGGACGCGGGGACAAACAAACGACAATCTACTGGCATCCCCCGACGGCCTTTGGATTTAATGCAGAAATCAAAACAAGTGCAAAGGACTTAAATAAAAAACAAAAAGCCCTCAGTAAAAACCGCTCAATCACAAACAAAATACAACTGCAGGAGGCGGCAAAGAGCCACTCCAAAAAAGTGTGGGCCGCAAAGCGTGACCATTGTGAGGCTCAGTGGCTGAAAATCTTCGATTTGTTGAGCCCCGGGAAATCACAGGAGTTCTGGAGTTACATAAGCCACCTTGGTCGAGGCACAAATCACAAAGAAAACTCCCTTGAGGCATCAGCCTGGGTCTCCCATGTAAAAGCGTTCTATAACGAAGATCGACCAATTATTCAGCCACACGACACGCCCCCACTAAGAGAGAACCCGGCTTTAATCATCGAAACATTGCCCCCTCCCGGAAAATCTTTAGTGTCCAAAATACTAAAAAAAATCAGACCAAACGGCGCACCGGGCCCCAATGGCCTCCTAGGCCACTTGTTCAAATCAAACACTGAATTCTGGTCCGAAAATCTGACCCATCTATACACTGACTGCTGGCTAACGGGGGATGTGCCGGACTCATGGCGAGGCTCGCTCTTGCACCCAATCCATAAGAAAGGGACTAAATCGGATCCAACCAACTACCGCATGATCGCTCTCTTGGACATCGAGGGCAAAGCCTACGCCAGTGCCATCCTGAAGGACCTCACAGACTGGGCAAGCGAAGAAAATCTCCTGCCATTCTGTCAAACCGGCTTTAGACCAGGGTCCTCGACCGTAGACAATATCATTGCACTTTCCTACCTAGCCAATCAAGCGCGGGCGCGTAAAAGCCTCCCATTATTCGCCTGCTTCATCGATTACTCAGCTGCGTTTGATGGAGTAGATCGCACCATCCTATGGAGAAAGCTGGTCCACTGGAACATCGACCCCTCTCTGTTAAGAGCGATACAATCCTTATATCAAAACACCTGGGTAAGAATCAAACTTTCAAGCGATTCTGCAACTGACAAGATTGAAACGAACCGGGGCTTAAAACAAGGGTGCGTGTTGGCACCCCTGCTGTTTAATTTATATACAGCAGACATGGAGACAGCCCTGTCGGGGGCCGCCTTAGCAACACCAAAGATCGGGGCAACCAAAATTAATTTTATGCAATACGCGGATGACCTCGTAATCCTGGATCACACAAAAATAGGGCTTCAAAAGGCACTCACCGCCCTGGCAACATACAATAACAAAAACAGGCTGGTAGCAAACCCGACCAAGTCAAAAATAGTCATCTTCGGGCACTACCCCAAAAAAACAAGAGCAAAATGGAGCCTCGGCCACCTGACCTTGGACAGCACACAGAAATACACATACCTGGGGGTCTCCTTTCACGAATCGGGGTTGTGTGGCACCCACCTAAAGAAAATTCAGGGCAAAGGAAAGACCATCACCTTCGCCCTATGTAAACTACAAGCCTCCTTACACAGCCCATCATCAACTGCCATTCAAAGAGTCCTCAAGGCCAAGTTAATGCCGGCCCTCAATTACGCACAACAGGCGTACCCAGGAAAACTGAACAAGGAGTTGGAAAAAATTCACTGCGGGGCATACAAGAGATTGTATCATTTACCAAAATGTACAAGAAATACTCTAATGCGCCTGGAATTTTCACTCAACCAACAAAATCTGGAAGAGATGGCAGCCCTAAGCAAATATTACTACTTAACAACAGCCGCACGTGACAACACACTGAAGGCCGTCTTGAAACATATCTTCATGGTACCCGGGAACCCCTGGTCAGCTACCATTGAAATGGCAAAAACCCAACTTAACCTAGCGATCGAGTCGTGGAATCCAGACCTTGTCAACTACACGACCATCAAACACGCGATAAAAAAGCAAGTGCGTGCCTGCTCTCTGGGACTTGGACCTTGAGTCTCTCGCGAAAAGAGCCTTTCATGAGTCTCTATGCTTGCCGCACACTGCGTACAACCCCCGAAACCATCTCGTGCAGGCCGTGGGTCTCCCAGCCCTCCAAAAGATCCTAGCCTACAGACTGCACCCCCTCCCGCTCAAAGAACTATACCATCTGGGAAATGCGGGCACGGGAGCTCGGGAATGCAGACTCTGTAACTACAAACGTGAGTCATTGGCCCACTTACTATTCTGCTGCCCTGCCCTACGTGCACCCCGTACCCTCTACCTCAGGCCCATCCTTAGGGACGCGGGGACACGCACAGCTAAGGAGGCAATCCACCATTTATACTACTTGAGCATAGTAAAACAGATGGCCTCGTTCGGAAAGTTTATACAACAGACCCGGTTCGAGCTGATGGCAGCCAAGGGCGCACAGGAATAGAGACATTGTTGCGAGACACTGGGTGGCCCTTACAGGTCCCTGACTGCGTGTGCCACTTTGAACTCTGAGAACTTTTTATAAATGCTTGCCCGCAGAAACATTTTCGGTTTTAACTTTTGTAATTTTATACTCTGGTCTTAATGTAATGGTTTTAAGTAACCACACAATACAGTTATTCATTCATTCATCCATTCATTCATTCACTCACACATGCTCACCACTCACTCTGCACTCACACTATTCATGCTGCACTCACAAGGCCTCACTGCTCATTGTACATTCACAGGCACACCATTCACCCTGCACTCACACATGCACACCACTCACTCTGCACTCACACTATTCACCCTGCACTCACAAGGCCTCACTGCTCATTGTACATTCACAGGCACACCATTCACCCTGCACTCTCACATGCACACCACTCACTCTGCACTCACACTATTCACCCTGCACTCACAAGGCCTCACTGCTCATTGTACATTCACAGGCACACCATTCACCCTGCACTCACACATGCACACCACTCACTCTGCACTCACACTATTCACCCTGCACTCACAAGGCCTCACTGCTGATTGTACATTCACAGGCACACCATTCACCCTGCACTCACACAGGCAAACTGCTTACTGTAGACTCACACATCCACACCACTCACCCTGCACTCACACCACTCACCATACAGTAGAGGAGAGGTGTGGTGCAGCGGCCAGGGCAGCTGACTTCGGAGCACAGGGTTCATGGTTCGATTCCCAGCTCTGGCGGCAGCTCAGT
Organism: Lissotriton vulgaris; assembly: GCF_964263255.1. NCBI lineage: Eukaryota > Metazoa > Chordata > Amphibia > Caudata > Salamandridae > Lissotriton > Lissotriton vulgaris. Next base: position 2,071,766,609 of record NC_141691.1, on the reverse strand, counting down.
TCAGCACCATGTGACTCTGGGCAACAGCTCACTCAATTTCCACAACGTCCCCCAGCGCCTTGAGACCCGTAAAGGTGAGTAGTTTGTGCTTTACAAATACGGATTTAATTTTTTTTTTTGTCACATGCGCTCACTGCTCATTGTACACTTAGGGTCCGATTCACAGAACTAACTTAAGACATAATCCTAATCTTACTACTTTTGGTATTCACAGAAGGCATTTAGTAGTAGTAAAGTTAGGATTTTGTCTTAAGTCTGTCTGAAATCTGTCCTTAAGGATTTTGTCTTAAGTTAGTTCTGTGAATCGGGCCCTTACAGTCACACCTCTCACCCTGCAATCACACAGGCCCATTGCTTACTATACACTCACACTTGCACATCACTCACCCTGCACTCACTAAGGCAAAGTGCTTACTGTCCACTCACACATACACAAGAAACATCCTTTACCACGCATCAATTACAATGCGGTATATTACATCGCGGTTTTGAATACGTAAGTCGTTACATCGACTAGCACTGGAGAATGCTCTAGACTAAGGAATAGTGTAAATTACTATTCCAACACCTTCCCTACTGTATGTAGACTGGAGTTGGAATAGTAATTCACACTGTCACTAACTCCGGCACCCTCCAGCGCAAGTCGATGTAACGACTTGCGTTTTTAAGACTGGGATGTAATATACCGCGTTGTATTGTCATACATCACAAATGCACACCACTCACCCTGCACTCACACAGGCAAACTGCTTACTGCTGTGTGCTGCATGGAATGTGCTGGAGTGATGATGCGCTCCGGAATGTTGGGAGCCTGTGAGGTGAAGTGACAGTTGAGAATGGGTTGAGCAGCAGGCAGGTTCTTCCTGGTGGGGCTGCTCTACAGAACACAACTACCTGCTGTGTTGGAACTTATATACCTCTAACCTTCTACAATAAAACATCTAAAACTACGGCGTACCTGTGTGGACCTTCATTACTACATTTATTTGGCGACGAGGATGGGACTACCTACACGCTACCAGCAGGTCTCAGGGACCGGTAAATCAATAGAGGACCTGAAAATTAAACAAACTCCAGAACGGACAGTCACAGGCAACACAAAGTACAAGAGGAGGTATCCACAGGAAAGGAAAACTGAAAACATGATACAGTGTGTTCTACACTGAACAACTAGGATGTCAACAAGGAAGAAACAAGTCCTTCACACAAAACCAAAGAAGACAACAAAAAACTAGTAAAGAGGAAGCACTACGCCTTTCAGCCCAACCAGTGTCATCAACATCTAACAGCTCTAGCCAAGGCACTGAAATGAATGGCCATGATAGGGAGTTGCCGTGTGCGCCAGAATTGGACACAGGATTTGAGTGACATCACTTCCATTCCTAGGTTTCCCTCCTTCAAATCTTCCAGAGAGTGAAAAACTTGGAGACCCAGGTATTTAAAGGAGTGGGGAGTCCACAGGATGACCAGCTGTAAAGCCTCTGGTCTTGGTAGCGGTCCCTCTACACAGAATAAATGTGTCTTGGCCTTATTAACCAGGAGGCCAGATATTTGCTCGAAGCCCTCTAAGATCTGCATTGCCGATGCTGTGCCTTACCCCGCATCCCCCAAATAGACCTGCAGGTCATCCGCATAGAGCGAGATAGTATACGCCCGTGTGCCCACCTTAAGACCCAGCCACACGCCTTCTCAGTCGGGCCCTTTCTGCGAGCGTTTCTATTGCTAGAGCGAACAGAAGGGGCGAAGGAGGGCACCCCTGCAGTGCGCCTCGGAAGATTGTATATTGCGTGGAGACTGTTTTGCCCGTTTTGACCCTGCAGTGGGTGCCGCGTAGAGGAGCCGCACCCACTTCACCCAGTCGTTCCCAAGACCCATTCGCAGCATGACCTCAAAGAGATAAGGCAAGTTGTGTTTTTTGTAATTTCATGGTTTTTAATGCCCATCTGGAGGATCAGGCAAAGAGGACTTTAAAATATGATGAACATACACTGTTTAGTAGATCACCTGTGTGCAGCTAGGCTTTTATACTTTTATGTCTATGTAATTTTAGTAATTTTTCGAGTGACATTTTATTGTCTTAAAGTTTATTTATCTGCTCCTTTTAATCCAATTTTACATGTTTGGATTATTGTGACCTTTGATAATTATCTTTCGCTGAATAAAGTGACTTTGACTCGGAAAAGGATAAGCAGCGATTTATCAGAAGATATAGCCTGACATTTACCTTCTTTCTTTGTAATGTAACAACATAAAACACAAATTAAAGAGATTTTTACTGCTCATTCACTTTCTGATCTCCAGCACAGTTATTTTAGGGGTGCTGCAGCACCATTACCCCCCACCTTCCAGTGTCTATGTTTTCTTTTTTTCAATTGCATAGTGTGTTCATTTAAATGTGAATGCAGTTCCTTCAGATAAACTGATTTTTTCGATCAATGTTGCCTGGTCATTTGAGGAGGGCCAAAAGTTACTTTGAGCAGACCAGACCCACTAGTGGGTGAGACCTCCTCATCCAATTAAATTGACACCTTGAGATCAGGATATACATCCCCTTGTGGCCCTAAGTGGGGTCTTTCAGGGCCTTAATTGTAATCAATTTGGTATGGGTCAAAATAGGCCTTATGCCGCCGGCCATCGCACTTTGTTGTGTTTCGCCTGATGATTGTGGAGGGTGTGCGATTGCGTACCTCCGGCTCTTACTTAATGTTACGAGGTTGAACTAACAACAGTGAAAAACAATTTTAGGAGCTTTCCACTGCAAGGACATGTAAAACTTAAACCCACATGTCCTACTTTTTACACACCATGCGCACCGCCTTCAGAACTTTCACTGCCTTATTTAGGGGTGAAATATAAGTAATGAAAATGAAAGTTAAGGCACGGTAAAAGGTTTATTTTGCCAGGATGAAATGGCAGTTTAAACCTGCACTGCAGGCTGAAGAGGCAGGCCTAAGACATGTTTAAAGTGCTACTTTAGTGGGTTTCACTATCAGTGCTGCACCCCACTAGTACCATTTATTTTACAAGCTCTGGGTACATTTTGCATCATTTTTTGGTAACTTTTAGGTAAAATAAATGTGCCAATTAGGTGAGGGCCAATTTGACAATGTTTTAAGGAGAATGCACAAGCACGTTACCACTGGTTAGCCGTGGTAAAGTGCATCCGTGGTAAAGTGCACAGTCCTAAGGCCAAGAAAAGCACATTTAGCAAATCAGGAGGGGTGAAGGTAAGATGGTTGAGGGAAGACCACTCGAGGGTGGCGGGCCTAACAAGTACCCTCTCCACCAGACTCTACCTCAGGCTCAAAGTCTGACCAGGGCACATGGCTGGTGTTCCTCCGAAAGCCCCGTTGCCTTTGCTTCTTGGTAGCTCTAGTGATCCAGGTAATTATTGCTTCATACAGAAGGAGGAGTGTGGCTCAATGATTAGATCAGCAGACCCTGATGCAGAGTTCTGGCCAGGGACCAGGGTTCGATTCCCACGTCGGCGGGGTCTCGGGCTCAATTTCCTCGGACCTGTTAATTCTCGCCTCAGTGCCTATTCTAATCATGGGCCCCACCCTGCAACTCTGGGCAATAGCTTGCTTAGCCTCCACGCCGGCCCCAACAGCGCTAAGGATGCCTGGCTTCACCCTGGGGGTGCCCAGGAGTGGACACTTCACAGGGAAAGCCACAGCGGTATGAGTATCAGCGCCAGGAAGCCGAATAGGTGACACCGCAAGGTGACCGTCTGATGACAGTGCGCTCCAAAATTACCATGACATTTACATTTACATACAGTGTTTTCACTTTCCTGTTTACTTTCGGTAACAAAGTTGTTGGCCTTTGATTGTTTGACTGTGTACTGGTTCTTCCGGTGCTCTAGTGTGTGCCGCTCTCCTTGAATCTGGTCAGTCTGGTTGTTGTCTGCCTTGCAGAAAGAATCCAACTTACTTATTGCAATCTTTCCAACTCTACTCTGATGCTACCCTTCTCACCTCCCTTACAAACCTCTTGGGTGCCCCTCTCTGCTCTCTTACATGTTCCTTGGGTACCCTTCTCCTTAAAAGCCCCCTGGGTACCCTTCTCTCCTCTCTTCCGCACTGCTTGGGTACCCTTCTACCCTCTCATACACACACCTTGGATACCCTTCTCTCCTCCCTTACACACCCGTCGGGTACCCTTCTCCTCTCTTTTATACACCCCTTGGGTACTCTTCTAACCATCCCTTACACCTCCCCTTGGGTACTCTTCTCCCGCTCTTACACACCCCTTGGATACCCTTCTAACCCCCCTTACAGACACCTTGTTTACCCTTCTCCCCTCCCTTACACACCACTCCGTACCCTTCTCTGCTCCCTTACACACCTCTTGGGTACCCTACTTCCCTCCCTCACACATCGCTTGGGTAGCCTTCTAACCTCCCTTACACACATCTTGTGTACCCTTCTCCCCTCTCTTACACACAATTTGGGTACCCTTCACCTTACACACCCCTTGGGCACCCTTCTCCCCTCTTTTACAAATCTACTGTGTACCCTTCTGACCCCCCTTAACACACCCCTTATGTACCAGTCTCCCTTCTTTTACACACCCCTTGGGTACCCTTCTAACCCTCCCTTACACACCTCTTGGGTACCCTACTCTGCTCCCTCACACACCTCTTGGGTACCCTACTTCCCTCCCTTACACACCCCTTAGGTACCCTTCAGCCCTCCCTTGCACACCCCTTGGGTACCCTCCCCCCTTCTCTTACATACCTCTTAGGTATCCTTCTCCCCTCTCTTACATACCCCTTGTCTACCCTTCTAAACCTCAATTGCACACCCTTTGGGTATGCTTCTCACCTCCCTTACAAACCCCTGAGTATGCTTCTCCCCTTCCTTACACACATCTTAGGTACCCTTCTCCCCTCTCTTACATACCTCTTTGGTACCCTTCTCCCCTTCCTTACACACCCATCGGGTACCCTTCTTTCCTCTCTGACACACCTCTTGGGTACCCTTCTCAACTCCCTTACACACCCCCTTGGGTACCCTTCTCCCCCTCTAACACACCCCCTTGGGTATACTTCTCCTCTCTCTTACATATCTCTTGGGTACCCTTCTACTTACACACCTCCTCATTAACCTTCACCCATCTCTTACACACCTCTTGTGTAGCCTTCTCCCCTCCCTGACATACATCTTGGGTACCCTTCTCCCCCCTCTTAAACACCCCTTGGGCACCCTTCTCCTTAGGCACCCCTTGGGTACCCTTCTCCCCCCTCTAACACACCCCTTCGGTACCCTTCTCCCCTCCCTTACACAGCCCTTAGGTACCCTTCACCCCCTCTTATACTCCCCTTGGGTACCCTTCTCCTCACTCACCTCTTGAGTACCCTTCTCCCCTCCTTTAAACTCCCCTTGGGTACCCTTCTACTCACACAGCCCCTGTGAGCGCAGGGTGAGTGGTGTGCTATGATAGACCATGACAAAGAGAGGGTTTATCTGCATGAGTACAGAGTATGTAACTGCACAGTAAATAGTGTGCCTGTATGAGTGAAGTGGGAGCGGTGGGCCTGCGAGCGTAGAGTGAGCAGTGTACCCATGTGAGAGCAGGCTGAGTGGTGTGTGTGTGAGTGAGTGTCCAGTGAGCAGTGTACCCATGTGAGTGCAGGGTGAGTTGTGTGCCTGTGTGAGTGCAGGGAAAGAAGTTCTGTCTGCATGAATATAGAGTTCAGCCTGTGTAAATGAACAGTAAGCAGTGCGCCAGTGTGTGAATGCAGGGGGTGGTGTTAGTGTATAGTGAGCAGTTTGCCTATGTGTGTGGAAGGTGAGTGGCGCGCTATGAGAGTCCACGGCAAAGGGGGGGGGGGTGTATCTGTATGATTGTAAAGTTCTACCTGTGTAAATGTTCAGTTGCCAGTGTGCCTGTGTGAGTGGAGGGGACGTTGTGTGCTATGGGAGTCCATGGCAAAAGGGGGTCTATCATAGGCGTGTAGAGTTCTACCTGTGTCAATGTACAATAAGTAGTTTGCATGTATGAGTGCAGAGTGAGTGGTGTGCCTGTGAGTGTACAGTTGAGCAGTGAGGCCAAGTGAGTGCGGGGTGAGTGGGGTGCATGTGTGAGTGTACAGTGTGAGTGGTGTGCCTGCGAGTGTACAATGAGCAGTGAGGATATGTGAGTGCAGGGTGAGTGAGGTGAGTGCAGGGTGAGCGAGGTGAGTGCAGGGTGAGTGGTGTGCATGTGTGTGTACAGTAAGAAATGTGCCTGCATGATTGCAGGGTGGGTGGTGTGACTGTTTCTGTGCAAAATGAGCAGTGAGGACATGTGAGTGTATGGTGAGTGGTGTGAGTGCAGGGTGAATTGTGTACAAGTGTGAGTGTACAGTAAGCAATGGGCCTGCGTGATTGCAGGGATAGAGTGGTGTGACTGTAAGTGTACAATGAACAGTGAGGATGTGACTGTATGATGAATGGTGTGAGTGCAGGGTGAGTGATGTGCATGTGTGAGTGTAAAGTAAGCAGTTTGCCTGTGTGAGTGCAGGGTGAGTGGTGTGCATTTGTGATGCATGACAATACAACGCGATCTATTACAACGCGGTATGTTACATCCCAGTCTTGAAAACGCAAGTCGTTACATCGACTTGCGCTGGAGGGTGCTGGACTTAGGGACAGTGTGAATTACTATTCCAAATCCAGTCTACATACTGTAGGGAAGGTGTTGGAATAGTAATTTACACTATTCCTTAGGCTAGAGCGTCCTCCAGTGCTAGTCGATGTGACGACTTGCGTAGTCAAAACCGCGATGTAACATACTGCATTGTAATTGATGCGTGGTAAAGGATGTTTCTTGTGCATGTGTGAGTGTACAGTAAGCAATTTGCCTGAGTGAGTGCAGGGTGAGTGATGTGCAACTGTGAGTGTATAGTAAGCAATGGGCCTGTGTGATTGCAGGGTGAGAGGTGTGACTGTAAGGGCCCGATTCACAGAACTAACTTAAGACAAAATCCTAAACTTACTACTTTTGGTATTCACAGAAGGCATTTAGTAGTAGTAAAGTTAGGATTTTGTCTTAAGTCTGTCTTAAGACAAAATTAAGACAAACTTAGGATAGACTTAAGTCTGTCCTAAGTCTGTCTTAAGTTTCTCTTAAGTCTGTCTTAAGTCTGTCCTACTACTTTTGGTATTCACAGAAGGCATTTAGTAGTAGTAAAGTTCGGATATTGTCTTAAGTTTGACTTAGGACAGACTTAAGACAGACTTAAGACAGACCTAAGACAGTCTTAAGACAAACTTTAGTCAAACTTAGGACGGACTTAAGACAGACTTAAGAGAGACTTAAGACAGATTTAAGACAAGCTTCGGACAGACTTAAGACAGACTTAAGACAAAATCCTAACTTTACTACTACTAAATGCCTTCTGTGAATACCAAAAGTAGTAAGTTTAGGATTTTGTCTTAAGTTAGTTCTGTGAATCGGGCCCTAAGTGTACAATGAGCAGTGAGCGTATGTGACTAAAAAAAAAATGTAAATCCGTATTTGTAAAGCGCGAAATACTCACCCTTACGGGTCTCAAGGCGCTGGGGGCCGTTGTGGAACTTGTGTGAGCTGTTGCCCAGAGTCACATGGTGCTGAACTGAGCTGCCGCCAGAGCCGGGAATCGAACCATGAACCCTGTGCACCGAAGTCAGCTGCTCTGGCTGCTGCACCACACCTCTCCTCCAGTGTATTGTGAGTGGTGTGAGTGCAGGGTGAGTGGTGTGGATGTGTGAGTGCAAGGTGAATGGTGTGCCTGTGAATTTACAATGAGCAGTGAGGCCTTGTGAGTGCAGGGTGAGTGGTGAGCATGTGTGATTGTACAGTAAGGAATGTGCCTGTGTGAGTGCAGAATGTAGCACATTAAAAGCCTAACCTATTGCCATTGCCAATGTTTATATATACTAATATCACAAGTTAAAGAACACAGACCACTCATTGTGTCTAGAAAAGAAGTTGTCTCGGTGAGACGTAACACGTGGCTCTTGGAGGCCCAGGGGCAGAGCTACTAATATTTGATGCAGTGCAACCCAGCAGCCACAAGTACTGCATTGTGTTGCGTTGTGTCAAAGGGAGTCAGCAGAACAGCGTCATATCAACTAAGATACGGCACTGTTTCTATCTTGGTCTGCGTTGGTACACTTCAGCAGGCCTCGTGCCACACACCCTCACCCTTCACAATAGTGCAAGGCTGAGTATGTGTGTCAGTCTAGCAAACCTTTTACACTAGACAGGGTACCCTTCCAGTACAAAATACTGTTCCTAAACGTAATTGAAACTGTTCCAAGTATGCATGTGCGTTGCTCGGTACAGCGCACTCGCAAAGCAGGAAAAGTTTGGACAAAGAAGAACATGTGTCCAACACTCCAGCTGCCTCGAGGAGGAGCAAAGATTGGGTGCAAATCAGTTTCTGCCTGATTTAGTAGATAGGACTTTGTGCCAAACCCCATGGGGGGTTCCATGGGAATCCCTTATAGCACCCCGGGGCGCTGCTGCGAAGACTTCCACCATGCCTGTATCATGATCGGTAAACCTTCAAAATATCGAGTCCAAAATACCGATTGGACATAATATCGAGTTTAAAATATACATTGGACAAAATATCGAAAGGACAGAATATAGACATCAAAAATATTTTTTTAGGGTAAATAATGTAATATCGAATGTTAAAAATATAGAAAGTTAAAATATCGAAGTATATAATATAGGTTATTAAAATTATCGAATTTTTAATAATATCGAATTTTTATAGTGTTTTTATGTTATTATATGTGTGAAAAGTGTGTATTTATGTTATAATTAATTTTAAAATAATGAATTTTGTGTTTTTTAATTTTTGCGTAATTTAATTCTCTAGCGGGTTGTGGGTTTATAGGGGAATAGGGTGGGAAGTAATTTAATTATAATTAATTAAATATGTAAATTTATTTATTGGTATTAAATTTTACTTAATTGTTATTTCATTTATATTTGGTAATGAATTAAATTTTAATTGGCAATTCATTTTAATTAATTGATTATTTGCTAATTATGTTAATTTTACTAATTTATTTTCTGTAGCGGGTTGTGGGTTTATAGGGGAATTGGGTGGGAAGTAATTTAATTATAATTAATTAAATATGTAACAACTAATTATTGGTATTTATTTAGAATTAATTGTTAATTAAGTTTTTATGTGTAATTAATAACATTTTAATTGCCAATTAATTTAATTTAATTGAATAATTGCTAATTATGTTAATTTTACTAATTTATTTTTTTCTGTAGCGGGTTGTGGGTTTATAGGGGAATAGGGCTGGAAGTGATTTATTTATAATTAATTAAATAACTACATGTATTTAATTTGAATTAATTGTTAATTAATTTCTAATTGTTAAATAATTATTTGTTAATTTGTAATTAATTTGTATTAATAGGTAACTAATTGTAATAATTAATGTTAATTAGTAATTTTAATAGGTTAATTATTATATTATATTACATTTGTAATTACTTTTAATTAATTTTTTATAGATATTAATTTATGTTTTTTAAATAATATACGAAGTATTTACTTTCCCTACTGTTGCACTCTCTGGAGTGGGAATAGTACTTTTAACCCCTTCACTATCCAATGCTTTCCCTACTGTTGCACTCTTTGGCGTGGGAATAGTAATTTTTACCCCGACGCTATCCAACTCTTTCCCTACTGTTGCACTCTTTGGAGTGGGAATAGTAATTTTTACCCCTACGCTATCCAACGTTTTCCCTACTGTTGCACTCTTTGGAGTGGGAATAGTGATTTTTACCCCTACGCTATCCAACGCTTTTCCTACTATTGCACTCACTGGAGTGGGAATAGTCATTTTTACCCCTACACTATCCAACGCTTTCCCTACTGTTGCACTCACTGGAGTGGGAATAGTATTTATTACCCCTACGCTATCCAACGCTTTCCCTACTGTTGCACCAACTGGAGTGGGAATAGTAATTTTTACCTCTACGCTATCCAACGCTTTACCTACTGTTGCCCTCACTGGAGTTGGAATAGTGATTTTTACCCCTACGCTACCTAACGCTTTCCCTACTGTGGCACCCACTGGAGTGGGAATAGTAATTTTACCCCTACGCTATCCAACGCTTTCCCTACTGTTGCACTGTTTGGAGTGGGAATAGTAATTTTTACCCCTACGCTATCCAACGCTTTCCCTACTGTTGTACCCACTGGAGTGGGAATAGTAATTTTAACCCCTATGCTATCCAATGCTTTCCCTACTGTTGTACTCTTTGGAGTGGGAATAGTAATTTTTATCCCTATGCTATCCAACGCTTTCCCTACTGTTGCACTCTCTGGAGTGGTCAGCAGTAATTTTTACACCTATGCTATTGTACGGTAATAATATTGGATATTATTTAATTATATTATATTTCTATATATATATGTTTTAACAAATATGATGTAAAAAAAATTCTTATAACTTTCATTAATTATTTAATTATTATAAGTTAATGTAAGTATTTTTAAGTATATTCTAGTAATTAATTTTTAATATTAATTTAATTTAACATTGTAAGTAATACTTTATTGTACAGTTAATAAAAACCATTACAAAAACCATCAGCAGTAAAAAAGGAAAGTATTAAAAATATTTGTAGCAGCATAGATGATGGAGCTATTCAATTTGAGCTATGTTACAAAGAGCAGTTTAAAAAAAGTTAAAAAGAACGGAGTGTCCGTCTGCCGTTAGGTGCTCGTGTCCTTCTACGGAGAGGGTTTCTTTTGTCAGTCCTGGCCCTCATTTCTATACAAAGTTAGGTATTGCAGTGCCTATTCCTTTTTGGAAGACTGGCTGGCATTTACCCTGAATGTTCGTGACTTTTAGTTATAGTATGCCAGTGTTTTAATTCAGTTTAAGTCTCTGAGCTGTCTTGATGTTTTGGCACTGACAGTATTGAGGGTGTGCTGTCCTTGTCCGTTTGTTCTTTCTTTGTGTTGATTCTGCTTTCTACAGCTCCGAGATATTTTACCAGTCGGCAAACCATTTGCACTTCGTCGCCTCTGAAGCAAGCCAGAGTTGCTTATCCGCACGTACTGATTCCTTTTTTTATGAATAGGGGTCTCAGTAGGTTCCTGCGATCTTGCTGCAGCTCTTTGCAGATGGTAATGAGATGTACTATATTTTCCTCATGAGTTCCACACAGGCGACAGTTTGCCGGTTTTGGGGGCCGCAGCCAAGGGGCCATGTGGTCAGCTGAGGGTAATACTCCTAATCGTAATTTTAGGAATGTTTCTTTTGTTTTTGTAGTGAAGCTGGTCAGAAGGTATGCCTGTTGTGTGAGTTTATTGTAGGTTTGTACTGTCAGCCAGGCATGTGCTCTCTCCGTTAGTGAGGCTTTGTCTTGTAGGAGGGATTCTTTCCTAACTGTATTGTTTACAGCTTTTTTTAAACCTGCCAGGCTCCCTTGCAGATCCCATAGTTGACTTGCCCCCAGCTGTTTAATTGCATCCTCTAGAAAGAGTCTTGCTGGGCAGTTGTCTTTGCTTTGTAGATCCTTCCAGAGGAGTGCGTTGAGGGTGTTTGCTTCCCCTCTGCTAATTTTGTGCCAGGTCGTAAGGTATGCTCCCTTGCGAGCAAGCTCTTCCTTAACCTGCCCAAATTCGAGTCGGATCTGCGCCTGAGAAGTGTATCTCGGGAGGCCAAACATCATACGCATTGCTCTCGTAATTACTCCTTCTAAGGTTCCGGTATCTCTGCTTCTCAATGCTTCGCTACCGTATGTAATGGATGTTATCAGTTTGGCTTGTATCAGTTTTAGGAGTGGGGTGAAGCTTGGGCCGATGATCTTATTTTTCAAGTTCCTTAGAGATACAGCTATCATTAAGCCTCTCTTTTTTATCTCCTCGCATTGCGGTTTGAAGCTCCCCCTATGATCAATAGTCACTCCCAAGTAACGATATTTATTTGTGACTTCCAGTTTATTTTTATCCAGGTTCCAACTGAATGTTGGTTTCTTCTTGCAATAGTTGAGGCGCATTACTTTTGTTTTACAATAATTAATACTGAGTTTATTTGTTTTGGAGTGTTGTGCGGTGATGTCGAGGAGCCGCTGTAGGCCGATCGGGGTCCGGCTGATTAGCACCAAGTCATCAGCATAAAATGAGTTAGACAATTGAGTGCGCCCCAGTTTTGGCGCATGTGAGTTGTTTTCGTTTAGTGTGGTAGATAGGTAGGCCATAAAGAGATTAAATAAAGTTGGCGATAGCACACATCCTTGCTTTACTTCGGTGTTAGTTGGAATTTTCTCAGTTAAAAAGTCGCTGGTACCTAGTTTAACCTGGACCCAAGTGTCGCTGTGCAGGAGGATTAGTTGGTTCAGTAGTGCTGCTGGAATTTTCATTCTCTCCAGTTTTTGCCACAGCAGATTTCTGTTTACGCGGTCGAAGGCGGAGCTGTAGTCAATAAAACACAGGTACAAAGGTTGTTTTCCTTCTAGAGCTGAGTCGATCAGGAGTGACAAGGCAAGGATGTTTGTGTTCGTCCCCATGTTTTTTCTAAAGCCTGTTTGATTGAGTGGGATTGCTGAGGTTTCTTCCGCCCATAATGTCAGTTCCTGAAGTAAGAGGTCAGCGTAGTATTTTGCTTCGTTGTCTAATAAGGCAATTAACCGATAGCTTCTTGGATCTTTGCTGTCGCCTTTTTAGGGCGAGCTGACGTAGCTTGCAATGCGCAGCATTGCAAGCTGTCAGCGAAGACAACTAATGTTGCCCATATTTGGGAGAGTGGACACGAGAGGGGCACGAGCGCAGACGCGGATTTCACCTCGTGGGCGCGCACGTCGCCTTGCCCCTCTCGTGTCTCATTCCCTTGCACAAACACACTCCACAGTCACGCATGCGCACATACCCATGCATACACACACTGCATACACACACTGCATACACACACGCAGACCCACACTGCATACACTGCATACACACACTGCATACACACACGCAGACCCACGCGCACACACGCAGACCCACGCGCACACACACAGACACATTCGAACAGACACACACGCGTACACCCCCCTCCCCTCCCCTCCCACTCACCTCCCACTCACCGGGCTCTTTCGGCGTGTTCCGTGTCTCCTCTGCAGCGCTGGTCGGAGTCGGTTGGCTTCACTGCTTCCTCGGCGGCGGCGGGCGGAACTTCCTGCTGGATTGCAGGCCCCGCCCCCATCTCGGCCAAAAGTGCCTGACTTCCGGTTTTCACGGAGCAGGGCTGCGGCGGTGATTTCTTTTGGGGGCAACAGCGGTAGGCACCCTCGTTCTTAAATGGAAGGGCAGTCTGGGCTACACCAATTAAGTAAGGCTCCGCCACGTTCACTGGGTTTCTGCATCTAAGAAGTTTGTGCTTTACCATAAGGAAATACTGTGACACATAGTTTTGGATTGCAGAAATTCAACAAAAGTTATGTTTTATGTAATAGTTGTAATGCATTGTCAAAATTTACTCTTTCACATGTGTAAGAGGTGGCAGAGGGGCTGTACATGTCGGATTTATGAAAATGCACCAAAAAATGGATTTTGCCCCTAGATTGACAGGCTGACTCTAATTCGTGCGTGAGGCCTCGCTGCAGATTCCCTTGTAAAACCGTGGTTGTGGACAGGCCGGGGAGCTGGGGACTGGTGACTGAAGGCTGTAACGGGCCAGCAGGTGCGGAATTTAGGGGACAGGTTTGTAAAACAGCCGGCGCCCAGACGGATTGTGAAATTTCCTCAGATTATCCGACTAGTATAGAGCCAATAACGCACATTTAATAATTTGCGTAATGTGAGTGGATGGACGTTTTTACAGGTAAGAACCTGAGAACGTAGAGTTGTTTATTATTATTACCTGGTAATAAGCCCGACTTACTCGTGTGAATTAAAAGGTGCGTTTTCCATTTCGTAAGAGTAAACCGCACATGTGCAATACTTTTCTCTCCTTGGCTTAAGTGAGACGGTACATTTATATACACTCCTCACATACATTGATTTCAGTAAACATAAACATTTAACGTGACCTTTACGTCAGAATCACGTGCAAGATCTGCCTGTTGCGTTTTCATTTATATTCTTGAAAACGTTTAAATCAGAATGTGCCTGTTTCTCATTAAAAACTAGACAATCGCATTTCATTGGAAATAGGGTTATCGCTGCCTCGTATTTCTCATCCTTTCTGCTTTATAAGATTACACGTTTTATTATGACACTTATTTTCTATAATGGTTCACATCGGAGAATTGCTTTTTCGAGAGTAACAGCCGCACAAAGGCCTGCGCGGCTAAAATCTTCACGGGTCAAAGGTCAAGTTTGCCCGGAGCATCTCTCGTTTGCAGCAGGAGTCAAGGCGTGATGACCCGGTTCAAACCTTGGAAGCTGCGGGTACCTCCTGGCTTACTGTAGAGGTGAACCTTGTGAAATAAACCACATGCCCAGGGCCTCTGTGAACCATTATACAGGAATCTCAGTTTCTGCCTTGAAAGATAATGTGTGACCAAGGCTCTAAAATGTACATAGATGGGGGATTCAGCGCCCTGAAGTGAGCAGTGGGTCAAACCTAATAATGAACTAGTGGGTTTAGGGGGTGTAAATTACAACTGGCTCTTACATTCATATGAACCGCCCTCTATCTCATCACAGTATACTTGCTGTTAATACTCTCAAGTCTTATCTAGATTTTTGAGACCCTGGCAACACATAATTTGGGTCCCCATGATCTGAGCAACTTTTTTTTAAATGTAATTACTAATCTTCTACTAGTTCAAAACCTGCATGGTGTTAGGTAATAATTATACATTACATTTTTAGAGTTGGGGTCACTTAAAAACAGTTGCAACATTTCTTGGGTGGATCTCAAAACCCTTACACAGACATGCCACAGCATGAAATATAGATAAGCAGGGAGAAGACAGGCTGAGAGGTAGAAATACAGGTGATATGGATGGAAAAATAGATTACCCATCCCCAGATTCAAACGGTAATTGAAACTATTAATTTCTACTCTGAGGCAATGCATATGTGGCTGAATCCTCTGTTTGTTTCCAAAACAAAATATCTGGGGAGTTTACTTTTTTTTTATTATGTTACCCTCCTCTAAGAAAAAAAAAGTAGTTTGTTAGTACTAAAATAACTAGGAGAGTTTTAACTATTGTTGAGCTGAATCGTTTTCTTCTATAGGACAGTATGTTATCACTGCTTTCTATTTAAGAGATGTATTTATTTCATTTCCATCTTCACCCCTGCATTCTATATTCCTTCTAATGATGTGTTCCTATCTACAAAGTCATAGTGTGTTACCTTTAATACCCTTCTGTCTTTTCTGGTCCTCATCTCGAAGACAGGCACGTAGGGACCATACAGATACTGTTTATGCACACTTCAAAAGCTTAATGCTTCAAACAGAGTAATGTAACATATCTTCATAGAGTCTCCGTCAAGATCTTTTCATCTCACACACAGTGACGTAGCCAGTGAGTGTGTCATGGGCTCTAGTGCTAAGGAAGAAACTTGTCCTCCTGGCTAAGGTTAGAATTGCAAAGTACATCAGTAATCAGGGTTCAGTGCACTTTCCGGGCCTCTAGGCCCTGTGCCACTGCACATGCTGCACCACTTAAAGCCACGCCCCTGCTTAAATAACATCCTCACTTCAATAAATCTACTAGTGGGTTGGCTCATTCTTTCTGAATTTTGCAGGCCTGTACATACAGGTGCTGTGGCCTTGGAACCTGAAATTAGAACCCTTTAATACATATGTAAAGGACTGAGTTCATTTTCGAAAACACACTAGTTTTAAATTTCATGTTTCTTGGCTCTGGTTGCCAACCTTATCAGAGAAAAGGACTTATCATCTCTTTATGTTTTAACATTCTGCAAGGGCCTGGGCAGGATTAAACTGTATGTCTTGTGTCATAAAAGCTATGCATAATTCACTGCAGCAAGAATATGAACTTGCTAACTATGATACTTGGATGATGGGCCGTGGCATTTTCTTACTCACTGCTTATCTGCAGCAAGGGCATTAGTCACCCTAGCTATCTTACCAGAAGAACAAAGACCTGCTTTATACAAACCAGTTGCTGCAATGGGCACTTTAACCCTTTGAGCTAGTCATCTACAGATTTATTTATGTACCACGTAGTACTGCTTGAAGTGAGGAAATATACATTTTTGGTCAAGTTATGTTCCCTATCGTGTACCCCACCGTCTCCATGTATGAGTTTAAAGTGCATGTAACTTCCCTCCTGTGCCAGCTATGAAGACGCAAATACATTTGCGTCCAACGTTAACATGTCCTCTTTCAGACCCACCCTGAATGGGTTGAATAGTCCGTTCCTAAGTATGCCATGCCAACGTCTTTTTGTAGTGTACTTTACACGTTTTCAGCTCTGGCAAAGTAGGCCCGGAATTCTGCCATCCAGCCTTTTTCCTGCCTTCTGACTCTGAAAGCCCAGGCTGCCCAGGCTGCCCCGTACCTGTGAACTCTGCCTTACTTTCAGCGCGGCCCACCGCGCTTAGCTCAGCCTGCTGCCTGCCAAGAATGAATTCAACCTTCGAGTTATCTGTTTCCCTCTCCGAAGATGCATTCCTGCCTACTAGTTTAAGTAAACATTCCCCCAGCTGTAGAGCAAAAGGGCCTGGCCTTACTGTCTCTGTGCAAGTAATTCATAGCCTCTGTTACCACGCTACCATGGAAGGCCCATGCCCCACGCTTCTCATGCAGACACTTAGGCGCTTATACACGCACTCACAGTCAGTATAGAATAGCTTCTGCCCCAGAGACCTTTCCGCCCAGATAGCTCAGTTCCTAAACATCAGATATCAGATCTGATAGAAGCACAAGTTGATCTGACATGCCAGACTTCTGTCTCTTTCCGCTAGTTGAAATGTCAAGTCCCTTGCACCCCTTCAGCTTCACGTCAGTCACACGTCATGCAGCTGCGCGCGCATCCAGGCCTCAGATTTCTGCTGACATTACAAGATTTTGCTTATTGTTGCCACCCACTTATGACATCTACCTGTGACGTTTCTAACACACACTTCTATGTTCACGCCTAGTTCACGCCTTCTAATTACGTATCATGACCACGTGTGTGTTTTATCTTGTTTCTCTCAGCTGTTACGCCTTCTGCATTGACTTCTATTATGTATATTAAGTATAAAAGTAATGTAATGTCAATAAAGTATGCTCTATCCCTTCTTACACCCCTGTGGTGGTAAGAACCAGAGATCCAGGTCATGACCATTCCTTTTTAAGGAATAAAACCCCTAAGAACTCTAACACCACGGACTCTGCGTCTTTCTTTCCGATTGAGTTATTATTGATTAAGTACTTACCTGCATAGAAATTAAGACGGTAAATTAAATATTTACGACATTTTGGCGCCCGAATAGGGACCCCTCCCCCACCTCACGCGCCGGTTGGTGCGTTGCAAACTCTGTCCCCTGCCATCAGTTAGACGGAAACTACGCGTACCGGCAGGATTTCCTGTATCTCCCTCTGGCCCACGGAGGTGACGAAGACTGCAATCAGCACCCAGACGAGGCGGTGAGGAGCGCGAAGGATCCCGACCAGAGCCTAGCCGAAAGAAGCAAGGTCCGAGGTGTCAAGAGGCCCACCAGTTTTCCGAAGTATCAACGTGTCGAGTCGAGTCGAGTCCGGTCCAGTCCAGTCGAGTTTTCCGAGGCCTTCTGTTTTCCGTGCTTCCCGGTGAGTACCATTGCTGGGACGTATCTAGACGGGTTTGGGTACACAAGTCCGGTCTGCACTGTTTTAGACAGTGTATCTGTACTGTTTAGCAGTATATCCGATGATTCAAGTTCTTGCACTGTTCTCAGCAGTGTATCTGTGCTGTTTAGCAGTACATCCGGTATAGGGGGTAGTAATAAGTGTTTTTTTAAAAATGTCTTTTTCCATGTGATCAATGTCGTTGTATGAGTGACTGTTTTTATGTACATTATTGTGTTCTTGTGTAACTAGCTGTATTCAGTATTAAATAGGAAGGATTGAGCATTCAGTACCAAGTAAGCAAGATGCCGTTTTTCAACAAGTTAAAGCAGATAGGAACTAGGAAAGGGATGCTAGAGGAAGAAATTCCTATCCCCCCTAGGGACACTCCTGGAAATTTCATGTACCATAAACATGGCATAGACGCCATACTGTATCTAGATTTATGGGCCGATTATACTAAGCATCTAGATGAGAGACACAGATGGCCCGTTACCGGAACATGGGATGCCGAGTGCATCTTGAAGGTAGAAGAAGCATTATGGAAAAAGATTTGGGGCCGGTCCCTGTGCCAAAAACAATAGTCAAGAACTTGGGCGTCAGATTGGAACCAGAGCTAACCATGAAGCAAAACGTTAACACCACTGTAGGGTCTTGCTTTCATGTGATTGGCCTTCTTCGTAAAATCTTCCCTTTCCTCCCTGACTTTCATAGGAAAACTCTGGTTCAGGCTATGATCATTAGTCGGCTTGACTATTGTAACGGGCTCCTGGCAGGTGCAAATGAGGAGGTTTTGGACCGTTTGCAGGTGGTGCAAAATACGGCAGCTAGGCTGGTGCTAAATGCACCCCCTAGATCCCCCTCCGGACCGTTACTTCATAAGCTTCACTGGTTGACAATACGTCAACGAGTGAAGTTTAAGACTTGCTGTACTATACACAAGGGCCTCAACCAATTGGGACCTGAGTATTTGGCGAACAAATTTATTCCTTATGTTCCCATCCGTGCCCTTAGATCTAGTGACCAATTGCTACTAAATGTTCCTAAGATCACGAAAACCAGGTTGGGTGGTAGAGCATTATCTGTCGTAGGTCCCAAATTGTGGAACTCACTTCCGTTGTCATTAAGGCAATGTAATGACCACTGTCAATTCAGAAAACATTTAAAAACGTTTTTGTTTGGTTCATTTTAAATTGTTTCCTTGTTCACAGTACTTTTTAACTATTTGCTCCTTTTTCAGCTCTGCACCGGCAGTTACAGCGCGGAGATACTCCCTAGGGAGTTTATTCATTGCGCTATATAAGCCCATAAATAAATAAATAAATAAATAAAGCCAGACAATCTCAGAAAGACGCCATAGAATTTTGGCGTAAGGAATCACATAAGCGTACAGAAAAAGCACTCCGTAGAGAAGACAGACTTAAAGAATCAGACAAAGCTCAAGAAAACGAATTAGTTACTGAGGGGATTCGAGTAAAAACAGAGCAAATAGACCGCGCACGAAACAATCTTGTAAATGGTATGTATCTCGTGGCCGAGGGTTCGCCTGAGGCCACTTCAGAAATACCGGAAAATCTGCCGCCACCATTAATTCCAACTAAAGTAACTCACAGGACCACTAAAGACATATTCCTGAATTCCTATCTAGAGGATGTAGCTCCCGCTTACACCAATCTGCCTGTCCGCGCCCTGCCTAACGACGGGGACGGGGGTGGTAACCCGCCCCAAGATCATATTCCGCCAGTACCACAACAAGGTTCCCCCGCCCGACAGTTTCCCCCTGTTCCACCACCTCCACCACTTCCCGCACCTAAAATTAATCTACCGAAACCGCTTCTACCTGATCCTACTAAAAGACAAATTCAAGTACCGATACGGACTCCACAAAGAGATAACGCTCAAGTTTCAGCCTCAGGAGGTGCGTCCGGGGGTCCCCAGACCCCGCCGCCAACACGTAGATTACACTTGCAGAAGCCCTTTATGCTCCACTCACCCCGCCTCGACCCACTTAAAGAACCACTTCAAGTTTGCAGATACGACCCAGTACCCGGTAAAGATGATAGGATGTTTATAGCATCACTACGCTTACGACAAGCTACCGATTACCTACTGTACTTCCCAGGAATGAAAGAGTACCTAGATAGAATATACAATTTTGTCCGGACTGGGGAAGACCCTGACAGTATTAAGGAAGCCATGGCATATCAGAAAGTCGACACTCAAGCGTATCTACTACGTTTTTTCATAAATTGCTTAATAAGAGAACGAGACAGGCCTGAGACAGACCAGGATGAATTAGATGGACTCAACAAATGGGGTCAAAATATATCTGAAGGAAAACATGATAAAGGGGGTTGCATAGCCAGTATGTACAAGAAAATAAGAAAAGAAGTAATAGAGATACACAAAAAAGAAAAAGAAAAAGAGAATGCCTCCTCCGAGGAGGAGGAAGAACGTGAAGAACCAGAAAAGACTACAGATACGATAGCATATGTAGGTAAGGGAGCTTACCTTAGGAAAGGCATTCGTCCAGAAAGCAAGAGAGTTTTTCTCTCTGGCTTAACCAATCCGAATTCTACTGAACATCAGTTCCAGGAGACCGATAAAAGGCTTCGAGACCGAATGGGGTACCATGTACTCAATTCTATGGATGAACAAGAACTAGCTCGGTCAGCAGTATTATGGGCTGACAACGCGGATATATATAATGATGACACAGTAGCGCAGACATTCCTGAACCTTTCCCCAGACGAACAGAAATTAGCAGGTGTATACATGATTCAGCACCTCCTCACGTTATACAGAAACCAACATTCTGATCCAGGTCCCTTACACGATACATTAGAAGCACTACTCATGGATAGATGGAGAGGTTTAAGCACCAAATTAATTCAAATAATTCTAGAACAACGCCACAGATATAACACTTTCGTAAGCTCCGAATATGTTCCCGCTCCGCCCCCAGAAAGAAAAATGTATCATATGGAACGTCTGCATGGCATTGAAAGTCAGAACCCCTTACGAGAAGTGCATCCAGTTATGGGTGAGGATCATACCTTGAAACGTGTGTATGTACACACGCCTCTAACTAAGTTAGAACTGTTAGAAATGAAGAAACTAGTACCGTGTCATGATAAAGACCCTGCAGGTTTTCACAGAGAACTTAAAGACATGTTACTGATGGGGGATTACACATATGAAGATATCATGAAAATGTTAAAGGTACTGCTGCCCACGGGCATCTACGAGAAACTCAAGGAAAAAGAATGGGAGGTGGGAGAGAAAAAGATTGTATGGGCAGAAATAGAAGACGAAGAGAACAAACGTGTCCCAGGGGTAGGCCTTGGGGAGAAAACTAAAGCATTACCAGGTTTGATAGTGCAGGTTCTGCCAAGATTATTGACAACTAGAAAGGAGGATTGGGACGCAATCTCGTCCTGTAAACAGAAACACAATGAAGATACTAGTGACTTCTATTCAAGATTCGAGAAATGTTTCATTATTAATAGTGGCCTTAAACCAAGTAGTGAGTCATACCCGCATCTTTTTGTATCAAAATTAGTCGAGAATTCCCTGCCATTAGTTAAGAACCGCGTGTACAAAGTTGAAAGTACTTGGCAGGCAAATACGCCATCCCAGATGTTACAGATGCTACAATACCATCAGAACAGAATTAGAGAAGAACAAGATCAGGAACAGAAACGCATGAAAGACACGAAAATGAAAATGTTAGTAGCCCAGTCGGTTCCAGCCGACGGTCAGAGAAAGGGTGCGACCCAGACAGGTCACACCACAGCTCCCGTTAAAGGGACATGCAACTATTGCAAGCAGCCGGGTCACTACGTACACGAATGCCCAGTTCTGACACATAATATAGCGACAGGTAAAACTAAAGAAAGACCGCACCCGCCTAGACAAGATCATAATCAGCATCAGTCTTCACAGAACATACAGCCCATGCAGAATACACAGCCTATGCATGCTTCATCACATGCAGCGCAGACAGTAGCGGTATCACAGCCACAGCCCATTGCCGCAACTCAGCAAGTTTCACAACAGATGTACCAGTATGCCCAGTCCGCTTATCCTGATTATCCACGATATACATGAAACAGCCTAGAGAGGGAAGGTGGCTTGCCTCTTATTGAGATTCCTGTAGATCAAGAGGGTCCTTATGTACATAGTCAAGTATTGGGAAAATACAGAAAGTTTTTAATTGACACAGGGGCAAGTCGCACCACAATCAGTCATGATGAAGTTCCAGGGGCACCCCTCTCAGGCTCACAGAATGTTTCCCTTGGTTTTTCAGGACAGCCTATTGTAAATGAGGTATCAAAACCAGTTCCCCTGGCTGTGGGTCCATTATCACGTGTTACAGACCTGTTACTCACGAAATCATGTCCAGAAAATCTGTTAGGAATAAAAACATTGAAAGCCCTAGGAGCTGTTATATGTTGCTCCCCGGAAGGAGTTAGACTTTTCTTGAGAGACTTTAAGGGTCATTACGTGTTACGAGAGTTTGATGTCAGATTGAAAAATGTACCAGATCACTTGTGGGCAAAAGGCCCAACTGATGTAGGTTGTATGCACATTACACCATACCGTGTTACACTCAAATCAGGTGTAGTTTTACCCAGAATCAGACAATACAAGTTACCACCCGATGCTGTAGTGGCTTTACTGGAAATCATTGAAGAGCTCATCGCCCAAGGAGTGGTCGTAGAAACCGACTCCAATATCTGTAATTCACCCATCATTCCGATTCTTAAACGTACTGATCCCAATGCACCACCAGTATATCGGCTGGTGATTGATTTAAGAGAATTGAATAAATGCATTATTCCACAGTACCCTTTGGTTCCCGACATCTCATCCTTATTGACGGCTATTGATTCAGAAGCAACGTTCTTTACTGTAATTGACCTCAAGAACGCCTTCTTCAGTGTACCTATTGATCCAGAGAGCCAATATCTCTTCGGATTCAGTTTAAATGGATGAAGTTTCAAATTTTCACGCGCACCTCAAGGATTCACAGAAAGCCCCAGCATCTATAGCCAAGCACTGAAAAGACAACTTGATTGTATCACCATGCCAGTTAACACCGCTTTACTGCAATACGTCGATGATCTGCTGATCACCGCACGAAGTGAGCCCGAATGTGAACAAGCATCACTGACAGTTTTACATTTTCTGGCCGACAAGGGACACAAGGTGTCTCCTTCGAAGCTACAATTCTGTGTTCAGCAAGTTGTGTACTTGGGTCACTTGCTGTCCAAAGTGGGGAGACAGCTCACTCCCGATCGCATTCAGATAATTGTAAATATGCCACAACCACAGACACAAAAGGAAGTGCGGGCCTTTATAGGCCTCACCTCGTACTGCAGACAGTGGATTCCCCAGTATGCATTTCTAGCCAAACCACTCATTCAGTTAACAACACAGGAGGCAGCGACTTCGACTGTCCTCCCTTGGACTCAGGAACATACACAGGCTTTTGAAGAATTAAAGAAAGCTTTATGCCAAGCACCAGTTCTAGCGACACCATGTTACAGCAAACCTTTTACACTTTTTGTTACAGAACGTGAGGGTACAGCATTGTCTGTCCTCACTCAAGACCAAGCAGGTTCACATAAGCCTTGCGCTTATTTTTCAAGTACATTGTATTCAGTAGCTCAGGCACTCCCTGCGTGCTTGAAGTCAGTAGCAGCGACAGCCTTAGCAATCAGACAGAGCGATTCAATTGTTTTAGGACACCCATTAACAGTTCAAGTTCCACATTCTGTAGAGGTTCTTTTAAACAGAACCCAGACTCAGCACTTGACTATAGCACGACTGACAGGTTATGAATTGACACTATTCCAGCCACACATAGAAATCAGACGCTGTAGCATTCTGAACCCCGCAACATTGTTACCTACAATTATGACAGATCCAACCCCGCATGATTGCATAGAGATCATTAATACAGTAACAAAACCTCGACGAGATCTAACAGATGTTCCACTGGAAAATCCAGACCTGACACTTTATGTGGACGGTTCCTGCATGAGAACAAGTACAGGAGAATTAGTGGCCGCGTATGCAGTGACCACTGAAACTGAAGTTAAAGAAACACATCGTATTGACACATTGTCTGCTCAAGCGGCGGAGCTCATCGCTCTGACCCGAGCTTGTATTCTAGCCAAAAACAGAAATGTTAACATATACACTGATTCCCGCTATGCGTTCGGAGTCGTACACGACTTCGGCATGTTATGGCAAGAAAGAGGTTTCTTGACCTCTCACGGTGCCAAGATCCAACACGGTCCCCTCATTCAAGCACTGTTAGAAGCAATACATCTGCCTTCAGGCATATCCGTTATGAAGTGTAAAGCACATACTAAAGTTACAGATTCTGTTTCCCAGGGTAATGACCTGGCAGACCGGACAGCAAAACATACAGCATTGACTCACACCCAGACTACTGATGTGACAAGGACAATAGTACCAACTCAGTGTATGTCAGTCAGGGATCCCACCCTAGACGTAATCGATATTCAGACACATGCTACTGCAGATGAAATAAAGAAATGGACTGAACTAGGAGGGATCCAGACAGATCAAGGATGGGTCACAAAGGGAAAATCTACGTGGTTCCTCCCCGACTCAATGGTCCAAATAATGATAAATACAGCACATAGTCCTGCACATCTAGGAGAGAAAGCTATGTTAGACAGTTTACAGAACCTCTGGTACAACAAACACTTACGAGCAGCAGCAAAATAGAAAGTGCGTACTTGCATGATCTGTTGTCAGTTCAATCCAGGTAAAAGCGTTCCTGTAGAGCAAGGTGGATTTCATCCTCCCGATCACCCTTTTGAAGTCCTCCAGATGGATTATATCCAGATGGACCGTTGTCGAGGATTCAAATATGTCCTCGTAGTTGTTTGTGCACTTTCTCGTTGGACCGAAGCATATCCAGTCCCAGACTACACTGCTCCGACCACTGCCAGGCAGCTGGTTCGAGAATTCTTCCCACGATACGGCCTGCCTCGTGTCGTGTACTCAGATAACGGACAGCCGTTCTCATCCGAACTCATGAAGCATGTCTCCCTTCTGCTAGGATATCAGTGGAGATTCCATTGTGTCCGACATCCCGAAGCCGCAGGCCTTGTAGAGAGGCATAACCAGACACTAAAGACCCGCCTTGCTAAAATATGCCAGGAGAAAGGGGTCGACTGGATAGTCGCCCTGCCAGTTGCACTGTTCTACATGAGAATGGTTGCCCACTCGAGATCAGGACTATCCCCGTACGAAGTGGTCTTTGGCAGACCACCGAATATGTGGGGGACGCCCATTCCTAAGAAAATTACTGATGTTGATTGTAACATGTTGACAGATTACCTTGCCTCCTTGATGTCTGCACTCCAATCATGTCGTTCACAGGTTGCCGCAGCCTTTCCTGACAACACTGATGTAAAGCCGCATGATGTCCGTCCTGGCGACCTGGTCCTAATTAGGAACTTCGACAGGAAAAGTCCGCTGGAGCCCCGCTGGAAAGCGCCGAAGACCGTCCTTCTTACTACGAGGACCGCAGTAAAGGTGGAGGGCAGAAAGGGGTGGATCCACACGAGTCATATTAAACAATGCAACGAACTGAAACCAGACCCAGACTCGTCCACCCCCACCAAAGACTGTATTAAACCTAGTGACTTTAAAGTACCCGAACGAGAGAAAACTCCCCAAGAGGAGTATAAACAGAAACTCCGATCTAGCAAGTCAGACAGTTTAATTGTTTAAGTCCTCCCCTAGGTGAATCGGTTAAATAGTTTTTGACATGTATCCCCTAGATCGAGATAGAGAGAGAGAGAGACAATTCAAGAAACGTACTTATTGCAAATCACTGCGTAGTCACTGTATAGTGACATTATTAATTATGTTTTTTCTAAGTCTTCTGATTATTGTGGCGAGTATATTGCTTCCTATATATTACCCTATTTTCAAGCGTGAACAATCTGCTTACAATGTTTCTGTTGAACATTCTTTTAGTACATTACCCCTTCACGAATTGTCTTACAGACTTGCGCTGCGCAACAACACATTCATTAGCATGTTACATCACTCCCATCAGACGAGCAATGCTACAAACTGTTGGATATGTGGCCGACTCCCTCCCCATCAGAAATACAAGGGAGTTCTGCCCCTCTTTCCGTATCCATTCACTCACAATGGCTCCTGTGGTGCATGGAGTAGATTGATTAATTCTTTAGATTCTGATATTGCTGTTACCCGCGAAGGGGGCTGGGTTTGGGGAAACCTGAATTCAGTTCTGTTCGACGTCTGTTACCCTGATAAAAGTGGACGATCCGTTAGAATAGGAACTGATCTAGAAAACGAAGTATATGGATTAGGTAATTACACAATTAACCTTATGATCCTTACTATTGAGTCCGAAGCTGCACCCATTCTCCCCGCTATGTCAGTATTACCAGTCACTGGTCATCTTTGTGTTAGAAAGAAAGGTTCAGTACACTTAGGTCATAGTAAATGTACTACTGTGGTCGAATTCACTGATGAGGGTAGGTCCTCATTTCGAGCTACACGTCATTCCTACTTTGTTTGTGGCCATACCGCATATATACGTTTACCTCCAGATTGGGATGGTACCTGTTACATTGCTTTTCTTCTGCCCCCTCTTTTCCTAGCTCCTCCTGATTATCATAGAAATACAAATCTAGTAAAAGATAGATTCCGAAGAGATCTCCCGATTGTCGACTATACTGAAACGGCATGGGAGCAATACACGGATTTTAATAAAGGATTCTTTTTCTTCACAGGTCCCGTCCAAAACAGTAAATTAATACGTAGATTAACTAGAACACTTGAAGCAGTAGTACATGAAACTGCCTCTGCCCTAGGTAACTTAACAGAGGAGCAGTCTGCTATGCGGATTGTTGTCCTTCAAAATCGTCTTGTTATTGACGTCATCTTGGCAGATAGAGGTGGAGCTTGTAAGGTCATCGGGTCAAGTTGCTGTGTTTTCATTCCAGAAAACGCGCCATCTGTATACAAAGCTATTACACGTCTTCATAAGATTGCAAGTTTAATACATCAGAATCCAGGCACCTGGACTTGGTCCGGATGGTTCTGGACAACGTTGACCGCTTGGGGATGGAAGATCCTATCCTTCCTAGGCATTGCCCTTGTCATAGTATTCAGTTGCTGTCTGTGCCTACAGTGTGGGCCGGCGATATGTGGACTGTGCGCCACATCGTGCATTGAACATTCCAGTTTTCTCTCAAACCGACAACGGAAGAGAGACGAGCAAATGATGTTACAAGAACAGACTGATCGATTCATGATGATCGAGATATCATGAAGGGCCGAAGGGAACAAGGAGGGAATGAGGAAATATAAATTTTTGGTCAAGTTATGTTCCCTATCGTGTACCCCACCGTCTCCATGTACGAGTTTAAAGTGCATGTAACTTCCCTCCTGTGCCAGCTATGAAGACGCAAATACATTTGCGTCCAACGTTAACATGTCCTCTTTCAGACCCACCCTGAATGGGTTGAATAGTCCGTTCCTAAGTATGCCATGCCAACGTCTTTTTGTAGTGTACTTTACACGTTTTCAGCTCTGGCAAAGTAGGCCCGGAATTCTGCCATCCAGCCTTTTTCCTGCCTTCTGACTCTGAAAGCCCAGGCTGCCCAGGCTGCCCCGTACCTGTGAACTCTGCCTTACTTTCAGCGCGGCCCACCGCGCTTAGCTCAGCCTGCTGCCGGCCAAGAATGAATTCAACCTTCGAGTTATCTGTTTCCCTCTCCGAAGATGCATTCCTGCCTACTAGTTTAAGTAAACATTCCCCCAGCTGTAGAGCAAAAGGGCCTGGCCTTACTGTCTCTGTGCAAGTAATTCATAGCCTCTGTTACCACGCTACCATGGAAGGCCCATGCCCCACGCTTCTCATGCAGACACTTAGGCGCTTATACACACACTCACAGTCAGTATAGAATAGCTTCTGCCCCAGAGACCTTTCCGCCCAGATAGCTCAGTTCCTAAACATCAGATATCAGATCTGATAGAAGCACAAGTTGATCTGACATGCCAGACTTCTGTCTCTTTCCGCTAGTTGAAATGTCAAGTCCCTTGCACCCCTTCAGCTTCACGTCAGTCACACGTCATGCAGCTGCGCGCGCATCCAGGCCTCAGATTTCTGCTGACATTACAAGATTTTGCTTATTGTTGCCACCCACTTATGACATCTACCTGTGACGTTTCTAACACACACTTCTATGTTCACGCCTAGTTCACGCCTTCTAATTACGTATCATGACCACGTGTGTGTTTTATCTTGTTTCTCTCAGCTGTTACGCCTTCTGCATTGACTTCTATTATGTATATTAAGTATAAAAGTAATGTAATGTCAATAAAGTATGCTCTATCCCTTCTTACACCCCTGTGGTGGTAAGAACCAGATATCCAGGTCATGACCATTCCTTTTTAAGGAATAAAACTCCTAAGAACTCTAACACCGGGGACTCTGCGTTTTTCTTTCCGATTGAGTTATTATTGATTAAGTACTTACCTGCATAGAAATTAAGACGGTAAATTAAATATTTACGACAGAAGAGGACAGCCAAAAGGTCGCATGTTTGAATCTCGTTGTGGTAGCACAGCCTTTCATGCTTCTAGGATATATAAATGTGATTTTGGCAGTTGGATAAGAATAACAAGCATTTGCAATGCAATAGGTCTCGCAGCATTAAATTTTGAGTTACTGGCATTGTCTCTGACAATGCTTTGCATAACTTTTTTGTTAATTTACAATTGGTATATAAACATTGTTTGTGAGTGGTTAGCTGTTGCTAACAGACACCCTCACAGACCTAGAGCACTGCACGGCTCATATACTCGAATTTGCACTGAAATCGGAAGGCTGCAATGCTGATTTAATGCATAGGGCCCAGGGCCAATGCACTCCTGATGTGCAGTTGAGGCTGACATTACAGAGGGCCCCACCAATTGTAAATTAAAAAAAAAAGTTATGCAAAGCATTGTCAGAGACAATGCCAGTAACTCAAACTTTAATGCTGCGAGACCTATTGCATTGCAAATGCTTGTTTATATATTGGTGAGATTATTGCCCCCCTCCATGATCGTGGAATTGTCGCAGTCTGCCATATTTTTTCAAACATTGGTTTTAGAGTAGGTGCCCAGTATTCTGTTGCCTGCTTGAATATTATTGGGGGTATACCGTTGGGGCCTGGATCTCCCTCTGTTCTCCCTTTGGAAATCCTACTAGTTATTTGTAGAGCCGTAATTGATAGTGCTTCGTTGGTTGTCGATGATTCTTTAAGTGGAGGCAAGTATTCTTTGCTCCTGATGTTGGTTTTGCCAGTTTCTTTCCATGTTTCGTTGGTGTCGCAGAAGTGTGTGCTAATATGGGTTGTCCAGGCATCTTCCGTTACATAGGATTCCATCGCCTGGCTTTGCTGGTTGATCAGACCGTTAATCTTTTGCCAGAACTGTGCGCTGTTGTTTGTCTTGGCATCGTGTAGGAGTTTTCCCCAGAATGTCTCAT
Source organism: Lissotriton vulgaris (assembly GCF_964263255.1). Lineage (NCBI taxonomy): Eukaryota > Metazoa > Chordata > Amphibia > Caudata > Salamandridae > Lissotriton > Lissotriton vulgaris. The sequence goes on along the minus strand of NC_141691.1, from coordinate 2,071,737,314 downwards.
CTGCGTCCTTTTTGTAGTTGCCATATTAATTTCCTCTGGTCGCCTTTTAACTGTCTTAAAGCCTGGTAGGCGGAGTGATCTATTTTTGCTCTTTGCAGAGTGTGATTAATTTGTGTCTTCAGTCTTTTTAGATTGGTATCATTTCGGAACATTGTTTTTAATAAAGTCGATATTTTTATAAACTATATTTTTGTAAAGAATATTTTTAACTTTATATTTTTGTACTTACCTGTTTGTAGATACAAACTCGATATTCTGTCTGTAGATATTTTGTCAACGATATTTTTGATAGTCGATATTATGTCCCTCGATATTATGTCAGTGATCCGCTCGATGCTTCCTTTAGCTCTGAACACGCTTGCTAAGTTGAATCGCTCTTATAGGAAGCTTTGGGGCTGAGGGTCCTACCTTGTCCTAACAGTGCAAAGTTGTTTTCAAACTTGACAAGGGGCAGAAGGATGTTGTGAGAATAAAGAGGCTGGAATTGTACACATGAATGATATCTTCTCCTCAAAGTTGTGCGCATTAGAAAGGTTTTGCTGAGAGTGACAAGTTTCTGTCATATGATTAAGCTTCACTGACTTGTAGTGAGAGAGCACGTACATCTATATATTTGATTTTCTATGGATTTCACCTCTGTGCGCTAACCTTTAGCGATAACCCTGGTCAGTTGAGATGACAATTGTCTTTGATCTTTTGCTGTCTGCATTTTGCATTAAACCACAGTGGGGCTTTAGGCTTCCTGCCGTGTTGTGTTTTATTTTTGTCATGCTGTTATCGTAAATTAATACACGGCACTACTTTCCATTACGCTGTGACAACTTCCCAGCACAAAATAAGTTTTGTGATGTAAAGAAAATCCCAATTCTAGACTTTGGAGTGGTTTGCTTCACTTTTTCATTGCAAACTTGGTGCAAAATGTTAGTACATCTGCTCCCAAGAAATAAGAATTCTGTAGAAAAGATGCAGGGCCTGGCTTTCCTGGGGCTGCTTGGGCGCTAAACAGTGATGCTTCCAAAACCATAGGGTCTAGTTCAATCTAGACCCTCAGTCTTAGCAGCCCCGTCCCCCCCTCAACCCTCCGCCCCCTCTCCCCCCCCCCCCCCGTCCTCCCGCTCTGCGATGCTCATTCTCAGGTGACTCCAGCGCACTCAGCCCTAGCAGCGTCTCATTCATAACGTGCCATTGAATGCAGCCGCCCTCTCCCCGCCAGCCAATCGTATCTCTGACCGGTCCCCACACCCTCGCCTCCCCTGCCCGCTGGCCAATCAGCAGCCGAGCCGCCCCGCCGCTCCACACTCATCATGATGAAGCAGAAAGCGCTCCGGCTCCAGAGAAGGGCGGGAGCTGAGGCGGACTGCGGGGATAGCGCCGAGAGGCCGCAGGAGCAGCGCTTGGGGGAACCAGAAAACACCGATGCCTCAACTCAGGCTTTAGATATCTTTACACTCCCCTTGAAGCGTGAGATCTGCTTATGAGGTGCGCTGAAAGGAGGCGGGAGCAGCACTGACAGGTACAGAGTGCAGCGCTGCGAGGCACAGGAAACCTCACTGTGAGCTACAGAGAAAACACTGCTGCCTCCGGTGAGGGATAGAGCTGCATCTGAGGGAAGTACTGAGAGGATAGCGCTGCGAGGCAGGCGGAGGAGCAGTGTGAGAAAGAGAAATAATTCCACACCTGTTTGAGATTTGCATATGGGGAAGGAGCTGAGAGGATAGCGCTAAGAGGCAGGCGGGGGAGCACTGTGAGGAAGAGAAAGAAACGAAGCGTCCACCGATGTGTGAGCATTGCATAAGGAGGAAGTACTGAAAGGATAGCGCTAAGAGGCAGCGCAAGCCGCTCTGTGCCTACTGGCAGCGGTCCCCTGAGGTACGGGAGCATCTCTGTCGGGTACAGTGAGCGGTGCTGTGAGGTACAGAGAGAACAGCGCCCCTCCAGTGGGAGTCTAACTGGTTCACGGAGGAGGCGCACAGGGTATAGCGCTGGGAGGCGCTGCTGTAGCTCACAGTGAGGTGCAGAGGGAGCAGCAGTGCTAGGTACAGGTAACAGCCCTGTGAGGTACGTACATAGAGCATCCTGTGGCATAGATGGCGCACAACTGTGAGGTACAGGAAATGCACCAAACCCTTCAGCGAGTGTCAAAGATATACATCGGAGAAGCGCCCAGAGGATAGCGCCCAGAAGCCCAGCTCTAGCCCAGTGGGAGGCACGGCAGGAACACGGGTATGATATATATGCAATACACCTGTGAGGTGGCACAGGGAGCCTGTGCCAGACACGGTGCAGCGCTGAGAGGTGCGTGGGTAGAACCGTGGCCTCCAGTGAGGCGTAGGGTTATGTTAGAGTTGCACATGGACGGGCGGAGTGCCCCGAAGACAGCGCTCAGAGGCGCTGCAGAAGCGCTGTGAGGTACAGCGGGAGCAGCAGGGCCAGGTCCAGGCCAGCTGCCCTGTGAGGTGCGTACGTGGAGCAGCTTGTGGTGCACACAGAGCGTGGCAAGCAAGTAGCGCCGTGAGGTAGAGAAAGTAACAAGGCACACTCCAGGGAGGTGTGTGACAGAGGCAGAGTTGTGTATGGACCAATGACGCAGAAGATCGAGCCGCGAAGCGCAGCAGTAGCGCTGTGAGGTACAGCGGGTGGGAGGTGTATGCAATAGTCCTGTGAGGTGCGTACAGGGAGCCTGTGATGCACACGAGGCAGAAGTGGGAGGTACGGCGGGTAACACTCGGAGGATAGCGCCGAGAGGCGAGCAGGAGCAGCGCTGCGAGCACTAGGGTCGTGTACATGGGAGCAGCATTCTGAGATACAGAAGGAATAGCCGGGGAGGTACATGTACATGTCCGTCTCTGCCTCTCCACCCCCTGGACTGCTCTGTGTGTCTCACTACCTCGTGCGCTCCCTGTCGTATTTACCATCTGTGCCTCGAGCTAAAGCACCCGGTAAACATAACATAACACAAATACCAGAACATAACTTAATATAACGCGCGTATTTTTAAAGCGCACGTTCACCCGTGGGCATCTTGGCGCTGAATAACAGATGTTTATTGTTACCCAACTCGATGGTACTCATTTTATCGACCTCAGAAGGATGAAAGGCTGAATGGACCCTGTCTACTTACCTTTGTCTCTTGGTGTCTGACAGTGCTGTGGGTCCCTGAGTGTCTGTAAGCTGTCTAGTTACCGCTGTCTGTCAGTGTCTGACCACACTGTGGGTCTCTGAGTGCGAGTAAACTGTCTACTTACCTCTGTCTGTTAGTGTCTAACTGTGCTCTGTATCACGGTGTGTTTGCAAACTGTCTACTTACCTCTGCGTGTCTGTGCTTGACCGTGCTGTTGGTCTCTGAGTGTCTGTAAAGTGTAAACTGTCTAGTTACCTCTGTCTGTCAGTGTCTAACTGTATGACCATGCTGTAGGTCTCGAAGTGTCTGCACACTGTCTCATTATCTCTGTCAGTGTATGACCATGCTGTTAATCTCTGAGTGTCTGTAAACTTTCTAGTTACCTCTGTCTGTCTGTGTCTGACTATACTCTGTGTCTGATTGTACTGTGGGTCTTGGAGTGTCTGTAAACTTACTCAGTACCTCTGTCAGTGTCTGACCATGTTGTGGGTCTCGGAGTATCTGCAAACTGTCTACTTACCTCTGTCTGTGTCTGTCCATGCTGTTAGTCTCTGAGTGTCTGTAACTGTCTAGTTGCTTCTGCCTGTCTGTGTCTGACTCTGCTGAGGATCTCTGAGTGTCTGTAAACTGTCTACTTACATCTGTCAGTGTCTGATCATGCTGCTAATCTCTGAGTGTCTGTATCTATCTAGTTACCTCTGTCAGTGTCTGACCGCACTTTGGGTCTCGGAGTGCCAGTAAACTGTCTAGTTAACTCGGTCTGCCTCTGTTGGATTGTGCTGTTGGTCTCTGAGTGTCTGTAAACTATCTAGCTGCATATGTCTGTCTGTGGCCGACCGTGCTGTGGGTCTCAGAGGATCTGTAAACTGTCTGACTACCTCTGTCTGTCGGTGTCTGACTCTGCTGTGGGTCTTGGAGTATCTGCAAACTGTCTCGTTAAAGTTGTTTGTCAGTGTATGAACATGCTGTTGGTTTCTAAGTGTCTGTAAACTGTCTAGTTAATTAAGTCTGTCTGTGTCTGACTGTAGTCTGTGTCTGATTGTGCTGTTGGTCTCTGAGTGTCTGTAAACTATCTAGCTGCCTGTGTCTGTCTGTGGCCGGCCGTGCTGTGGGTCTCTGGGGATCAGTAAACTGTCTGGCTACCTCTGTCTGTCGGTGTCTGACTCTGCTGTGGGTCTTGGAGTATCTGCAAACTGTCTTGTTAAAGTTGTTTGTCAGTGTATGAACATGCTGTTGGTTTCTAAGTGTCTGTAAACTGTCTAGTTACTTCTGTCTGTCGGTGTCTGACTCTGCTGTGGATCTCTGAGTGTCCTCAAACTGTCTCATATCCTCTGTCGGTGTCTGACTCTGCTCTGGGTCTCGGAGTGTCTGCAAACTGTCTCGTTACAGTTGTTTGTCAGTGTATGAACATGCTATTGGTCTCTGAGTGTCTGCAAACTGTCTAGTTGCTTCTGTCTGTCTGTGTCTGACACTGCTGCAGGTTCTCCTGGTGTCTTTAAATGGTCCTGTCTGTCCGTGTCTGAACATGGTGTGGGTCTCTGAGTGTCTGTAAACTGTCTAGCTACCTCTGTCTGTCAGTATCTGACAGTGCTGTGGGTCTTGGGGTGTGTGTAAACTGTCTAGTTACCTCAATCTGTCTATGTCTGACCCTGCTGTTGTGCTCCAAGTGTCTGTAAACTGTCTAGTTATCTCTGTCTGTCTGTGTCTGACCTTGCTGTGAGTCTCAGAGTGTCTGTAAACTGTCTAGCTGCCTCCGTCTGTCTGTGCCTGACTGTACTCTGTGCCTGACTGTTCTATTGGTCTCTGAGTGTCTGTAAACGGTCCTCTCTAGTTCCCACTGTCTGTCCGTGTCTCCGTGTCCCAAATAACAGCAGCTGGATTTCAGATGTCTGTGAACTGTCCTGTTACCTCAGTCTGTCGGTGTCGGGCTGTGCTTTTGATCACTGTGTTTCTGACAGCGTCACCTCCTCCCTGTGCACCTGATAATGTCAGCTGGTCTTAGGGTTACGTAAACGGTGTAGTTACCGAAGTCTGCAGGTGTCTGACCAGGCAGTGGCTATCTGAGTGTCTGGTAGCATCATGTTGTCTCCATGTGCCAGACAGAGCCAGCTGGTCTCTGGGTGTCTGCAAACTGTGTAGCCATCTGTGTCTGTCGGTGCCTGACCATGCTGTGGGTCTCTCAGTGTCTGATAGCATCATTTCGGCTCCATACGCCAGCCAGTGCCAGTGTCTTCACTAGGCTGAGGGATTTCCATTGCCACCCAATTCTAAAGCTGCCCACCTTGTTCTTGGTGATACTCAGTTTAAGAATCTCTGCGGGACTGCAGGCGGGGGGCAAACCAAACCAGTGAGCTGCGGGTCTCTGGGAAAGAAGTCAGTGTTGGTCTGCTGGTGTCTGGTTGTCTGGGAGTGATGAGATGCCTGTTGATCTGTAGGGGGTTGTTTCTGTTGCTCTGTGTGAGTGATGATGTGCCTGTTGATCTGTAGGGGGTTGTTTCTGTTGCTCTGTGTGAGTGATGAGATGTTTGTTGATCTGTAGGGGGTTGTTTCTGTTGCTCTGTGTGAATGATGTGATGTTTGTTGATCTGTAGGGGGTTGTTTCTGTTGCTCTGTGTGAGTGATGAGATGCCTGTTGATCTGTAGGGGGTTGTTTCTGTTGCTCTGTGTGAGTGATGAGATGCCTGTTGATCTGTAGGGGGTTGTTTCTGTTGCTCTGTGTGAGTGATGTGATGTTGATGTTTGTTGATCTGTAGGGGGTAGTTTCTGTTGGTCTGTGTGAGTGATGTGATGCCTGTTGATCTGTAGGGGGTTGTTTATGTTGCTCTGTGTGAGTGATGTGATGTTGATGTTTGTTGATCTGTAGGGGGTTGTTTCTGTTGCTCTGTGTGAGTGATGAGATGTTTGTTGATCTGTAGGGGGTTGTTTCTGTTGCTCTGTGTGAGTGACGAGATGCCCGTTGATCTGTAGGGGGTTGTTTCTGTTGCTCTGTGTGAGTGATGTGATGTTTGTTGATCTGTAGGGGGTTGTTTCTGTTGCTCTGTGTGAGTGATGTGATGTTTGTTGATCTGTAGGGGGTTGTTTCTGTTGTTCTCTGGGAGTGATGAGATGCCTGTTGATCTGTAGGGGGTTGTTTCTGTTGCTCTGTGTGAGTGATGTGATGTTTGTTGATCTGTAGGGGGTTGTTTCTGTTGTTCTCTGGGAGTGATGAGATGCCTGTTGATCTGTAGGGGGTTGTTTCTGTTGCTCTGTGTGAGTGATGTGATGTTGATGTTTGTTGATCTGTAGGGGGTTGTTTCTGTTGCTCTGTGTGAGTGATGAGATGCCTGTTGATCTGTAGGGGGTTGTTTCTGTTGCTCTGTGTGAGTGATGTGATGTTTGTTGATCTGTAGGGGGTTGTTTCTGTTGCTCTGTGTGAGTGATGTGATGTTTGTTGATCTGTAGGGGGTTGTTTCTGTTGTTCTCTGGGAGTGATGAGATGCCTGTTGATCTGTAGGGGGTTGTTTCTGTTGCTCTGTGTGAGTGATGTGATGTTTGTTGATCTGTAGGGGGTTGTTTCTGTTGTTCTCTGGGAGTGATGAGATGCCTGTTGATCTGTAGGGGGTTGTTTCTGTTGCCCTGTGTGAGTGATGAGATGCCTGTTGATCTGTAGGGGGTTGTTTCTGTTGCTCTGTGTGAGTGATGAGATGTTTGTTGATCTGTAGGGGGGTTGTTTCTGTTGCTCTGTGTGAGTGATGAGATGCCTGTTGATCTGTAGGGGGTTGTTTCTGTTGCTCTGTGTGAGTGATAATATGCCTGTTGATCTGTAGGGGGTTGTTTCTGTTGCTCTGTGTGAGTGATGAGATGTTTGTTGATCTGTAGGGGGTTGTTTCTGTTGCTCTGTGTGAGTGATGAGATGCCTGTTGATCTGTAGGGGGTTGTTTCTGTTGCTCTGTGTGAGTGATGAGATGCCTGTTGATCTGTAGGGGGTTGTTTCTGTTGCTCTGTGTGAGTGATGAGATGTTTCTTTATCTGTAGGGGGTTGTTTCTGTTGCTCTCTGTGAGTGATGATGTGCCTGTTGATCTGTAGGGGGTTGTTTCTGTTGCTCTGTGTGAGTGATGAGATGCCTGTTGATCTGTAGGGGGTTGTTTCTGTTGCTCTGTGTGAGTGATGATGTGCCTGTTGATCTGTAGGGGGTTGTTTCTGTTGCTCTGTGTGAGTGATGAGATGCCTGTTGATCTGTAGGGGGTTGTTTCTGTTGCTCTGTGTGAGTGATGAGATGCCTGTTGATCTGTAGGGGGTTGTTTCTGTTGCTCTGTGTGAGTGATGATGTGCCTGTTGATCTGTAGGGGGTTGTTCCTGTCGCTCTGTGTGAGTGATGAGATGCCTGTTGATCTGTAGGGGGTTGTTTCTGTTGCTCTGCGTGAGTGATTAGATGCCTGTTGATCTGTAGGGGGTTGTTTCTGTTGCTCTGTGTGAATGATGTGATGTTTGTTGATCTGTAGGGGGTTGTTTCTGTTGCTCTGTGTGAGTGACGAGATGCCTGTTGATCTGTAGGGGGTTGTTTCTGTTGCTCTGTGTGAGTGATGTGATGTCTGTTGATCTGTAGGGGGTTGTTTCTGTTGCTCTGTGTGAGTGATGTGATGCCTGTTGATCTGTTGGGGGTTTTGCTGTTGTTCTCTGGGAGTGATGTGATGTCTGTTGATCTGTAGGGGGTTGATTCTGTTGATCTCTGGGAGTGATGTGATGTCTCTTAGTTTGTAGGTGTTTGTATCTGATGCTGTCTGAGAGTGTATGTGTTTGATGGAAGCAATGCAGGTCTGATGGGAAGTGCAGGTCCTCTCCCTGCAGGAAGCAATGCAGGTCTGATGGGAAGTGCAGGTACTGTCCCGCTGAGAGCAGTGTAGGTCTGATGAGAAGTGCAGGTACTCTCCCTGTTGACAGCAGGTAGGTCTGATGGGAAGCGCAGGTACTCTCCCCGCTGGAAGATATGCAGGTCTAATGGGAAGTGAAGGTACTCTCCCGTTGAGAGCAGTGTAGGTCTGATGGGAAGTGCAGGTACTCTCCTGCTGAGAGCAGTGTAGGTCTTATGGGAAGTGGAGGTACTCTCCCACTGATCAGTGTAGGTCTAATGGGAAGTGCAGGTACTCTCCCGCTGAGAGCAGTGTACTCCTGATGGGAAGTGCAGGTACTCTCCGGCTGAGAGCAGTGTAGGTCTGATGGAAAGTGCAGGTACTTTCCCGCTGAGAGCAGTGTAGGTTTGATGGGAATCGCATGTACTCTCCCCGCAGATGTAATACGCGTCTGATGGGAAGCGCAGGTACTCTCCCCATTGAGAGCAATGTACGTCTGATGGGAAGTGCAGGTACTCTCCGGCTGAGAGCAGTGTAGGTCTGATGGGAAGTGCAGGTACTCACCCCATTGAGAGCATTGTATGTCTGATGGGAAGTGCAGGTACTCTCCGGCTGAGAGCAGTGTAGGTCTGATGGGAAGTGCAGGTACTCTCCCGCTGGGAGCAGTGTAGGTCTGATGGAAAGTGCAGGTACTCTCCCGCTGAGAGCAGCGTAGGTCTGATGGAAAGTGCAGGTACTCTCCCGCTAAGAGCAGTGTAGGTCTGATGGGAAGCGCAGGTACTCTCCCCATTGAGAGCAATGTACGCCTGATGGGAAGCGCAGGTACTCTCCCCATTGAGAGCAGTGTAGGTCTGATGGGAAGTGCAGGTACTCTCCCCATTGAGAGCAGAGTAGGTCTGGTGGGAAATGCAGGTACTCTCCCTGCAGGAAGCAATGCAGGTCTGATGGGAAGTGCAGGTACTCTCCCTGCTTGATGCAATGCAGGTCTGATGGGAAGTGCAGGTACTCTCCCTGCTTGATGCAATGCAGGTCTGATGGGAAGTGCCGGTACGCTTCCTGCTGGATGCAAGGCAGGTCTGATGGGAAGTGCAGGCACTCTCCCTGCAGGAAGCAATGCTGGTCTGATGGGAAGTGCAGGTACTCTCCCCGCAGGAAGCAATGCAGTTCTGATGGGAAGTGCAGGTACTCTCCCTGCTTGATGCAATGCAGGTCTGATGGGAAGTGCTGGTATGCTTCCTGCTGGATGCAAGGCAGGTCTGATGGGAAGTGCAGGCACTCTCCCTGCAGGAAGCAATGCTGGTCTGATGGGAAGTGCAGGTACTCTCCCTGCAGGAAGCAATGCAGGTCTGATGTGAACCGACCCGGAGACCAACCCACCCAACCTTCTGCAGGACCTTCACCCCCCTTGAACATCCTTAATGACTGGAACCCAATCTCCACTGAGGACACCATTCGCCTGATGAACTCCATCCATTCAGGATCCCCCTCAGACCCTTGCCCTCACCGCATCTTCAACAAAGCAGACTCCATCATAGCACCACACCTCCGAGACATCATCAACTGCTCCCTCAAATCCGGCACCTTCCCAGAAAGCTGGAAACACGCCGAACTCAGCGCCCTTCTGAAAAAACCCACAGCTGACCCCACCGAACTCAAAAACTACCGCCCCATCTCGCTCCTGCCATTCCCGGCCAAAGTCAATGAGAAAGCTGTCAACAACCAGCTCGCCGCCTTCCTCGAAACCAACAAATCCCTCGACTCCTCACAGTCCGGCTTCCGAGCCAAACACAGCACTGAGACCGCACTCATCGCAGCAACAGACGACATTCGAACTCTACTGGACAATGGAGACACAGTCGCCCTCATCCTCCTCGACCTCTCCACAGCCTTCGACACAGTCTGCCATAGCACCCTTCTACTGCGCCTCAGAAACATCGGAATCCAAGGAATAGCACTGGAATGGATCACCTCGTTCCTCACCGGAAGAACCCAGAGAGTCCGCCTCCCACCATTCCACTCAGAGGCCACTGAAGTCATCTGCGGCGTACCACAAGGGTCCTCACTCAGTCCCACCCTCTTCAACGTATACATGAGCCCCCTCGCGGCCATCGCACGCCAACACAACCTCAACATCATCTCCTACGCTGATGACACTCAACTAATCCTATCACTCACCAAAGACCCTAACACCGCCAAAACCAACCTACATGAAGGAATGAAAGATGTAGCCGAGTGGATGAAGCACAGCCGTCTGAAACTTAACTCAGACAAAACAGAAGTCCTTATCTTAGGTACCTCCCCCTCCGCCTGGGATGACTCTTGGTGGCCAGAGGCCCTTGGAAAAGCACCCATCCCGACGGACCACGCTAGGAACCTGGGCGTCATCCTGGACTCCTCACTCTCGATGAACAGACAAGTCAACGCCGTTTCATCATCTTGCTTCAACATCCTTCGCATGCTCAAAAAAACATTTTGCTGGATCCCCACCGAAACCAGAAAAACGGTCACCCATGCACTGGTCACCAGCCGCCTGGACTACGGAACACCCTATACGCCGGTATCACTGCAAAACTCCAGAAAAAACTCCAACGCATCCAGAACGCATCAGCCAGACTCATACTAGACATCCCACGTAATGACCACATCTCTAATCACCTGAAAAAACTCCACTGGCTCCCCGTCAATAAGAGGATTACTTTCCGCCTCCTAACCCACGCACACAAAGCACTTTACGAACTTGGACCCGAATGCCTCAACACACGACTCTCCTTCTACACCCCCTCCCGCCAACTACGATCCTCCAACCAAGCGCTTGCTACCGTACCTCGCATCAATAAAACCACCATGGGAGGTAGATCCTTCTCCTACCTCGCAGCTAAAACCTGGAACTCACTCCCCACTCACCTTCGTCTCACTCAGAACCACCTAGCATTCAGAAAGCAACTTAAAACTTGGATATTCGACAAGTAACTCCCCACCCTTCTCCAAGCGCCTTGAGACCCTCCGGGTATGTAGCGCGCTATATAAATCTCTGACTTGACTTGACTTGAAGTGCAGGTACTCTCCCCATTGAGATCAATGTACGTCTGATGGGAAGCGCAGGTACTCTCCCCATTGAGAGCAGTGTAGGTCTGATGGGAAATGCAGGTACTCTCCCTGCAGGAAGCAATGCAGGTCTGCTGGGAAATGCAGGCACTCTCTCTGCAGGAAGCAATGCTGGTCTGATGGGAAGTGCAGGTAATATCCCTGCTGGATGCAATGCAGGTCTGATGGGAAGTGCAGGTACTCTCCCTGCTGGATGCAATGCAGGTCTGATGGGAAGTGCAGGCACTCTCTCTGCAGGAAGCAATGCAGGTCTGATGGGAAGCGCAGGTACTCTCCCCATTGAGAGCAGTTATGTTATGTTATGTTAAATGACTCTTGTAACGCGCACTGTCACCAAAGGTTTCCTGGCACTCTTTATAACAGGATGGAAAATGAAGAGTTGACACTGACCAGGTTAGCCTAGGGAGGGGAAGAGGAATGTCTTAAGCAGTTTTCTGAAGATAGAAAGGGAAGTGCTTGACTTGATGAAAAGAGGGAGGGAATTCCAAAGGCTAGGGGCCAGATGAGAGAAGCGGCGGCCGCCGTACTTCTTGGTTTTGACTTTGGGAACAACAAGCATGTGAAGGTGAGCAGAACGGAGGTTGCGTGACGGGCGATGTGAAGTGATTAAAGATTGCAAGAATGCAGGACTGGTGCAGTGCTGGGCTTTGTAAGTGAGGCAGGCTACCTTAAAGGCTGACCTTAGTCCCATCGGCAACCAATGAAGTCGATGCAGCAGGGGTTTTGCCGATTGCCATTTAGGGATTTTATAGATGAGACGGGCCGCCTGGTTCTGAACCACCTGGAGAAGATACAGCAGGGACTGAGGGAGGCCATGGTAGATGGAATTGGAAAAGTCCAGGCGGGAGAGAACCAAAGAGATGACAACCTGAGTTAGAGCAGAAGGTGGTAAGAGATGGCTAACTTTGCAGATCTTTCTCAGCTGATACATACAGGACGAGATGACAGCGCCCACTTGGGCTTTCAAGGAAAGCTCTGCATCAATGATCACGCCCAGTGTAGGTCTGATGGGAAATGCAGGTACTCTCCCTGCAGGAAGCAATGCAGGTCTGATGGGAAATGCAGGTACTCTCCCTGCTGGTTGCAATGCAGGTCTGATGGGAAGTGCAGGTACTCTCCCCGCAGGAAGCAATGCAGGTCTGATGGGAAGTGCAGGCACTCTCTCTGCAGGAAGCAATGCAGGTCTGATGGGAAGTGCAGGTACTCTCCCCGCTGGATGCAATGCAGGTCTGATGGGAAGTGCAGGCACTCTCTCTGCAGGAAGCAATGCAGGTCTGATGGGAAGTGCAGGTACTCTCCCCGCTGGATGCAATGCAGGTCTGATGGGAAGTGCAGGCACTCTCTCTGCAGGAAGCAATGCAGGTCTGATGGGAAGTGCAGGCACTCTCTCTGCAGGAAGCAATGCAGGTCTGATGGGAAGTGCAGGTACTCTCTCTGCAGGAAGCAATGCAGGTCTGATGGGAAGTGCAGGCACTCTCTCTGCAGGAAGCAATGCTGGTCTGATGGGAAGTGCAGGTACTCTCCCCGCAGGTACTCTCCCCATTGAGAGCAATGTACGTCTGATGGGAAGCGCAGGTACTCTCCCCATTGAGAGCAGTGTAGGTAAATGTAAATGTGTACCCGGGAGTCCGTAGGCTCCCGGCTCTACAAGAATCACGACAGTCAAAGAGAGCGTAATACTGTGCCAAATGCTGAGTGCTTAACAAATAAGGCCACCGGTTTTCCGTTTAAACGGATTTTTACACATAAATATAGATAGAAAAATATTTTTTTTGTCTGTATTTATAAATAGATATGGAAACATATGACCAAACCGGTGCTCCAGCCAAGTGGTTGCCTCGCCACGCCGCTCTTCCTGATTTCAGTGTGTGCCTGCCCACATTAATACCTGCTGGGCCATTAATCTTTGGATATGCGTGGGAAATTCCTCCCTATGAGGGTCTTGTATTGACCTCCACAGCCCTTTTGTTGCTCTGTTTGCTCTTTATGGAGGCTGGGGTGCCTAAGTAGCTGATGAAAGACCAGTAGAAATGGGTTGATGGCAGGATAGATTGTGACAAAGCTTTCAAAAACTCTTTTAATCCTTTCTCTGACATGTGGCTTCAGTTGTTTTTGTTTTTTTTTAACTGCTTACTGGAAGCGTGTGGCAATAATAATAATTAACCAAATGGTCACTGAGTGACTTTGAGAAACAAAAATAAATCTTTTGAATGTGACCTTAAAAGAGCTACAAGACCGCAGCATAAACACAGGTGGGGAAATTCGGTCAGATTAACATTCAGATCCTTGCGGCCATAAAACGAAACGTTCCACCCTGACTTTGGTTGGCATGAAGAAACACAGCAAGAAAACAATAGCAGAATGTAAACATTCCTGCGAGGTGCATCTTGACAGATACAGCCAGGGCATATCTATTCAAAGTTAAATCATGTTTTTTCCACCGTGGCCACAGTTACACTGTGTGATATAGCGCACTAACCCCCAGATTCATCATGGTCATGTTTTGCGAGTCCTTAATAGTGAATTTTAAGGATTCGCTATTAAAGACTCGCAAAACGGGATGCATGTAGAAATCGCAATATTTGATGCGATTTCTACTGCTTCGTTATTTGCGATTCACTAATTGTTAATCGCAAATAAGGAATGGCTTTCCCATTCATTCCTATGGACCTAAGGCCTATAGGAATGAATGGGAAAGCCATTCCTTATTTGCGATTAGCAATTAGCGAATCGCAAATAAGGAAGCAATTTCAAGGATGCCAGGGTGTCCAAATGACACCCTGTAGCACCCCTGAAATTGTAATGTACACTGGTGTTGCGCACACACATGTCCAAAGGACATGTGTGTGTAACATACAACTTAGAAAAATGCACTAAAGCGCATTTTTCTACGTTTTTGCTATTTACAACGTAGTTAGACTTCGCGGTAAATAGCGGCCCCAGTTTGCGAATTCGCAATTTTTAAATGGTTCATGAATTGCATTTAAGGAATCTCAAATTGAGATTCCTTAAATGCAATTAATCGCAATTTAGCGATTTCTAGAATTGCGATTTTTGCATTTGGGATGATGAATCCCAAATGCAAAAATAGCGCTTGCAAAGGGCCAGATTCTCCAAATCTGGCCCTTTGCGAGCTGAATTCGGCTTGATGAATCTGGCTGTAATGCACCAAAAATGTCTTCAACAAACAGAACTTTGTCTTCTAAATTGAGTGAAAGGTTCAATGCTAGTAGGCAGTAAAAACGAAAATAAGGCAAATGAAACACATCTAAGGCCCAGACTCTTCAATGCAGAGACTCGCTCTCCCGTCTCGAAAATGTATTTTGCAATAGTGAAGGAATTAGTTGAAAAAAAGTGATTCGAAAGATGCCAGCTCATGTGGGTGTTGTTCATTATTTCAGACTTCAGAAGTGTGAGGAAAATAAATCGTGGCAGGACTAATGCAGGGCTTTAATTTCTGAGGAGTGCAACTTTATTCCCACACCAGGTGGACGATTTATTCTCAAGACTGCCACTAGCCACATGGGAGACTATGGCGAAAGGCGGAGATGGGACGACGGTGTTGGCATGATACTTTAAAAATCCTTGGTGGCCAGAAATAAGAGCCCGCTGCCTCAAAGGAGGTTGTTTGCTCGCTCAGCTGTGGACAGCAACTTGCACCACAGAGGATGCTTCAGAGAGGTGCATGGAACTGGCAATAAGAGCAACGAGGCACCCAATATATCTAAATTATCATGAAAGCTGTCGTATCTTTCATGGTCTCTTTGGCCAGGTCACTGACAGTGCACTGGTGCTCTCGTCTAAATTCTAAATGTGTTTGCTTCTAATAATCATGGCTTGTGACATAGTGTATCCAATATTGTAACAGCAGCAGCTCACGAATGTATTATATTCACTTAATTTGACGTATATATAAATATAGTTAAACCTTTAACAACCGTGTGCACTGTCTATTTAAATAAACATGGAAAAATACTAGCTCCAGAGTGTCATCTTGCGTGCGCCAAAAATAAATGAGGATATCCATACTAATATAATAAAGGGAGAGCCCAAACGTTTGAGGCGGGTAATCTCAGGAACCACAGCACCAATCACAGCACCCAATACAGCGTTGGAAAGGGCAGTTGCAGCAGAAGGACATAGGCTATGCAGACGCCCACCATATACATTTAAAAGGTAAAAGAACCGTGCCAGCAAAGTAGTCCCTTGTGGGCGTGTCTGTGTTGTGCTGTGGGCGTGTGCTGGAGGCGTGACAAACGCTGAGGGCGTGTAGTACGTTCCGTCCTTCATGCCATGTCTCATATCGTGTGCTAATCCCACCCTGCTCCCTTTAAATACCCATGCACCCCATAATCATAACCCACCCTTACTCCTTAAAATACCCCAACACCCTTAAACATTAACCCATCTTAACCCTATAAAAATATCCTGTACTCAAAAACCCAAACCTAGCCCTGAACCCTAAAAATACCCCTGTACCCCAAAACCCAAACCTAGTCCTGCACCCTTAAAATATCACTGTACCCCAAAACCCAAACCTACCCCTGAACCCTAAAAATACCCCTATACCCCAAAACCCAAACCTAGCCCTGAACCCTAAAAATACCCCTGTACCCCAAAACCCATACCTATCCCTAAACCCTAAAACTACCCCTGTACCCCATAACCCAAAACTATATCTGAGCCCTTAAAATACCCAAACACCCCAAAACATATACCTCAGTACCCCAAAACATATACCCCTATACCCATACTTACCTTATCCAAACATTAAAAAAAACATGCTTTTACCATTCATGCATTTACAACGAATTTCGTTGTGAATGTATGCGTGGTAAAAGCATATAAAATGTAATGCCATGCGTTATAATGGCATTGCGGAGTCATGGTACTTTCGTAATGAAAGTATGCGGAGTGATGGTAAGCAGAAAGAAAGTTGCGGAATAATGCAAGTTAAGTACATTGGTGGCACGGCGGCCCACATCTCCAGCAACATACTCATATTTTTTCACCACCCATTTGAAAAATGCACAGTTCTCTCTCATTGATGGCCAGCACCGACATACACTTTTAGACCCATCTCCCGCCACAAGTTCTAGAATTGCGAACTTTAGAGCTGGTGAGCTACGTTCGAATCTCGGCATTTGCTCAACATCCTGTGATTCCAGGCAAATCGCTTTGTCTCCCCGTGCCTACCACAAATGAATGTGTTCTTTTATAATGTAAATTGTGCTCATGCCATTTTGTCCAGTTCGCGCTATATAATATTGCAAGGAAAAATAAAGTAGGGAAACTCGAGTTCACACACTACTGAACACGCACTCTTAAGTGCATCAGCAGTGCACTGTGAATCGGAGCGTTTCACAGGCCTGTCACAGATAAGAAATGCTATCAAAAAGAAATCCTACAAAACAATATACTACTGGCCGGCAGTAATTCATACCCGGACAACGTCGGGATGGGCTGCTAGTATACAGATAAAATGACCCAAAAAAATATGGATAAATACAGACGAAAATGTTAAAAAAATAAATACAATAAAACCGGAAGCCATATTAATAAACAAACAAAGTGAAAAAACAAGTGAAAAAACAGAGCTTGTCGGCTCTCACCATTTATGCAAAGTCCTCAGTCCAACAAAAATGAGTTCAGCAAAACAGAAGGAAGGAAGGCAAAATGTTTGGGGGATACATGCAAACTATGTTAGTTTTAACAGGATACAACACAGACACACTCAGTTTCCCTTTCTCGCGATCTCTCCCTTTGTCTCACACACACAGACTCTCCAAATAGCAAACCTCTGGCCCCCATACACATATAGAATCCCACATTTTCTGGTTGTATGATATTACAACGCATTCTGTTGCAACGCATGCCTTTACCATGCATGCGTTACAACGCAAATGCCTTTCCCACGCATAACCTTTAGCACGGAATATTCCTTTACCACGCATATTTTTACAACGTTTTTCGTTGTAAATGTATGCATGGTAAGGGCATACTCTTGTTAAAGGTTATTCCCCTACCCCTAAACCCTTCTTACAATACCCCTTCCCTGCCCTTTACTTTAAATTCGGACCACTTCTGTTTATTTTTATTCTAAAATTCCCCTTATCTCTCCACTTTGTCTCGTCTGTCGTCTGTTCTTCATCTTTTTTTTTTCACGTTGCACGTCGTTAAGAGGAAACGCAAGTGAGACTTCTGTTTCCTGTAACGACGGTTTAGCAGGTGCGTTTTTTTGGGGGGAAACTCCCAAAGCCCCCTTTTCTTTTTGGCTGCTTTTTTTTTCCGGTGGGAGACCCCCGCGTCCCCTTTTTCACGAATAGCCTTTACCACACATGCCTTTACTATGAATCTCGTAGTAAAGGTATGCGTGGTAAAGGCTATTCGCGTTAACCACACATGCGTTGTAATGCATGCGTGGTTAATGTTATGCATGGAAACGGTCGCGTTGTAGTGGCCGTTTCCCATATTTTCTTTCTCACTCTCTGTGTCTCACACACACATACACACACATACGCATGTACGCACACACACTACAATGCATCTGATTTAATGTGTAGGTGTATGTGATGTGGCGGGTTTGTGTTTGTGCATATCAGTGTGTGCTCTTTGAAGTGTGACATGGTAAACTCTTGTAGGTGTCTTGGGGTCTGCAGAGATGACAGAGGTGTTGCATTGAAGTTCCAAACCACAACAGTGCGTGGAAGCCTCGTGATTGACATGCACGGGTCCTGCTGTTCCTCGAACTCTTGTGTTTTCACCTCTAGTGTGTGTTTCTCATGTGAGCCATACAGATTTGCTGACTACATTTTCCCTCCCTTTTTCAGTAGTGAAAGATATGTAAAGTAGCAGCTGCTGTCTTGGGGCATTACACAGCAGTTCCTATCGCTGGGTGTGAGGACACCAGGGTTATTGAGAAGTGTGGCTCAATGGTTAGAGCGGCAGACCCTGATGCAGAGGTCTGGACCAGGGTTCAATTCCTGCCTCAGGGGGTTTTGGGCTCAATTTCCTCGGACCTGATAATTCTCGCCTCGGTGCCTATTCTAATCATGGGTCCCACTCTGCAACTTTGGGCAATAGCTTGCTTAATCTCCACAACGGCCCCAACAGCTGGGATGCCTGGCTTCACCTTGGGGGTGCCCAGGAGTAGGCATTTCATAGGGAAAAGCCTGGAAGGGTTCCACAGCGGTATGCGTACAGCGCCAAGACGCCTCAGAGTATAAGTGCGCTATACAAGTACCAATTCATTTCATTTAATTGATAACAGTGGCTGTGAATAATGCACATTTTGTGTTCCGCATAAAGCGCTATACTCCTCAGGTTCAATGTAATGAAATAGTGTAGCTCCTCAGTGGAAAATGCAGGCGCTACACGTGGGATAACGTTCTCAAGTCCGGGTTCATGAAGATCCGAGTACAGGAACCTGCAGTTATTCGTAACCAGTAGACTTTTCTTTTGTGCGCATGCCTGATACAAACAGAACAAACGAATGAAGGATGAATGCTTGGATGCATTAGACTTGTGTAACTACCCTGCTCATTCTGTACCTGTCCTAAAGTGTCCTTTTTAACGAATATTGGGGAAACTCAGGGAACTTAAACCTGAACAACTGCACGAGCTTTCAAGGTTGTATTGGTGAGTTTTTAACAAAACATCTGCATTTTTATTGAACCCTGAAAGTCAGGAACAGTTTGCAAGTAAAGGTTCATGCTTGCAGCTGCACACAAATACACTGTGACACATGCATCTAATAAGACTGTTACTTCAGGTAACTCCCATATGTCATCTTTACCTAGACAGCCTGATTGACATGATTTGGACCCCTGATTTTTATGTTCCTGCCCATTTGGGCTCATTTGCAATGTTTACTGCTTCACTGCAGGAATCTGTGGCTTTCCAAAAAGTTTCATGGACCTGCTAAACTATGATATCAAAATATGTCCAGGCTGGGAGATGGATTGAATGATAACCTATCATATAGGACCAAGGTGTCTGCCTCTGATCACATGTCAGCATCACCAAAGGTTCAGGATTGTACAGTGGCTGTGTTGGTGTTACAAAACATTCACTTTGCATCCCATACTCAACCATGCACCCTGGGACACTCATTTCAACATTCATCCACTAACTCACACATGATCACTCAGGCACTTGCTCGGATACTAACTCAGTCACATATTCTCTTACATAGTGAATGACCTATACACATATATTCACTCACCCTGGCACTCGATACCACTGTCACCTGAACACTTATGTGCTCTCTCGCCCTCAGACACTCATTCTCTCACTCAGTGCTCACACAATCACTCTCATGCTGACCCATCCTCTATTTCAGCATTTAAAGTGTTGTACAACTTAAAGGAAAGTTCCTAAATAAACAGAGCTTTTGACTGTAGTAACTGTGTTTTATTGGTGTGGCCCAAAGAAAAGGCGTTTCAAGATGGCCACCATCGTGGCTTGTTTTATCTAAACCGTTCTAAAAACTATTCCAAGATGGCCTCCCGTCAGTGTACAACACAGCAACCATCTGCTAAAACAAAAACATTGGCAAAGCCAGTAAGCCTAAGCTCAAGTGCAGCAGGTGAGACCTATTGGCTATGCTTCTTGCCTTTTCTGATTGCCCTGTAGTAGCCTTTTTACTGCAACTTGCAGGCAATACTTTTGCTGTTTCCTTAGTGCCGATATCGGCAACCCTCCACTTTTAAAAGGATAAAAGGCTACTTAGAACACAACGAGTCATAGAAATCACACAACACAAGGTTTGGTGGAAAACAGTTTGCTGCAGGTTTCTTTAATAAATAAAATATGCCGACGTGCTGGGCTAACTTACGGGTGATCTAAGGGAGGCAGCGATAAGTAGCCTAAGCTGCCTCCCCACCTGACACGCCAAACAGCACCGTGGGCAAATCCATTTGGTGCTACCATTTTATTTGGGGAGTTTTTCCCCTCAAATGCCAGGACCACCAGTCCAGAATTATTACTCATATGTTTTAGGGGCAGAGCATCACCAAGCAAGCCCCCTGTTGCTCAGGCTTGAAACTGCCCTAGGGACTAACAGGGCGCCGTTGCTAACATCCCAGGGTCCTGTCATAAAGACTCCTAGACGTTTGGCATAGGGCACCCTTGCTGTGCTCCATGAGATGGTAGCCTTATGTAACAAACAGCCTCTTGATCACCCTGTAACTCCACCTGCAACACAAATAAATAATTAATAGGCTCACAACATGAAGACACTTCGGCCGCCGGCACCCTGGCTATGGGATAAGGGTGGGTGAGAGCGTGGCCATTTGGGAAAGAAAAAGGGCGGTAACAGGCACTGGATATGATGCTGAGTGAGCGGCAGAAGTGAGGGACTCTCCTGGAAGTCCTTCAGACTAGCCTGTACCAGAATACGGTCATAGAGGGCTGCCCTCCAAGGAGGGCGCACTGCGTGCTCCATGGGCAGCCACATAGTGCCGACACTGGTAACATTCCCCTGCAAAATGATAAATATCTACCTTGCACAAAAAGTATAAAATAAATCACACAACACAAGGTTTGGTGGAAAACAGTTTGCTGCGGGTTTATTTCATGAATGAAATATGCCAACGTGGTGGGTTAACTTACAGGCGATCCAAGGGAGGCAGCGGTGAGTAACCTAAGCCGTATCACCGCCTGAGGAGCCAAACGGCTCCGAGGGCCAAACAATTCGGTGCTACAATTTTATTTGGGGATTTTTTTCCCTTAAATACCGTGGACCACCAATTCAGGATTATTACTCAAGCCTTTTTAGGAGCAGAGAATCACCAGGCAAGTCCCCAGTTGCTCAGGAGTGCAACTGCCTGATGGACTAATGGGCCACCGTCGCCTACATCCCCGGGTCCTGCTGTAAACACTCCTAGGAGTTTGGCATAGAGCACTCCTGCTGTGCTCCATGAGATTGTACCCCTATGTACCAAACTCCCTCCGGATCGCCCTGTAAATCTGGCAATGACTTGGATGTGATCACTGTCACATCCAGGGCTCGCCACCAAGGCAGACTCCCCATTACGTGCAACCTCCATTACTTACCTCCATTACGTGCAACCTCCATTACTTACCGCCATTACGTGCAACCTCCATTACTTACCGCCATTACGTGCAACCGCCATTACTTACCTCCATTACGTGCAACCTCCATTACTTACCCCCATTACGTGCAACCTCCATTACTTACCGCCATTACGTGCAACCTCCATTACTTACCGCCATTACGTGCAACCTCCATTACTTACCTCCATTACGTGCAAGCTACAGTTGCCAGAGCCTCTCGCAGATCCAAGAGGAACAAGTCCATGCCAGCCTCTGACAGGTGTACCCCATCCTTGTCAAAGTGCTCTGTGGTGCTTGCATTCATTAGGCAATACCTTATAAAGCCAAAACCGCTCTGCTCTGTGAACTTGCGTATGGAGCTATTTACCCTTCTGCTGGAATGTTCAAAGGCCTCCCCAGACCTGGCTCCATTCCATACCATGCGCGGAATCACATCTGACCACCATAACTCACAGTGCCCCATGAATTTGCTGATCTCACCCATGGGGGACTTCATTGCCTTGATTAGCGCTTGTAGCACCCCTTGACCGTAATTGATTAGCGCGCAGCGCCACAGGGCGGTGAGGTCATTGCCCCAAGGTGAATTACCAAAATGTGAGGTGGGCCCGCTCCCCGCTAGTCTCTGCTGCAGCTTCATGATCAAACTGCGCCAGTGCATGCCAGGGAAATCCAGCCAATGAGGAGGATGTTTACTTCCTGTGACTCGTGGCGAGTAGAGTATTGTCTCAGATTGTATCATAACATCGCTGGGGCTGGAGGCCTATCCCTCCCCAACCCTGGCCATTTGTTAACACGTCCCCGGGGGTTGGGGCTGTTTCATGCCCTTTTATGGACTCCCAGTGTGCCTCTACTGTCTAAACCAAGGCAAGGGTGGGACGGAAACAGGGGTGGGACAGGGTCCCCATAACGGTGCCCCTAACACTCTGCTTTATTTCCTCTTCTCATTGACGGAAGCCCACCCCAGTCAAACTGCCTTCTTTTGATGCTGTGTTGCCATGCTGGTGCCCCAACCCTGGTGCCCCCACCCTAGCATGCTTGGCCTAGTGCCAACATTTTGACACAGCTATTGTCAAATCTTACCTGGCCTCTCCTAAATTTTGGAAATGCAGAATGCTTTCAATAAACTTTGTCAGCCATTGTCCTCTAAACCTTTGTTTACAAAACCCCGAGAAACCTGACTCTCTTTCCAGGACGACCAACCTCCGCATCACCCCGCTGTTCTGGCCATGAGGCAGGTGGGCTCTAACTTTAAGAGCAAAATAACGATGGATTTAGGCCCAGGTCTCTGTACTGGGGTGAATGTATGACATTGTTCTGCATTCTGTCCATCAATTGTTGTTTTTGCATTTGTCACCCCGAGTGGGACTGGTATGCCCAGACGTGGGTCCCATGCACTCCACACAACTGGAGTCAAGCTATCCTGGCTGATGAGGGCTGAAAGCCCGAAACCGATCCTAGGATGCTTGTTTCCAGTCCAGGGAGGACCTGGCCTGGCAGTTCGGGCTGGACTGTTCCCATGAGGCACAGGGTCAAGGCTGATTTGCATATGGCTGGGTTCAAACTGGAATGGCATGGGGAGCATAAAAAACGATGGATTCAGGCCCGGATCTCGGTAGTGGGGTGAATGTATGACATTGTTCTGCATTCTGTCCATCAATTGTTGTTTAGGTCGAGCGGACAGAGTCTGCGCAGAGACCTATTGTTGGCCGTATTTGGGAATGTGGACACGAGAAGGGCACAAGCGCAGATTTCACCTCGTGGGCGCGCACGGCGCCGTGCCCCTCTCATATTCCCATGCGCAAACACACTCACACAGCCACACTCACGCATGCGCACATACACAGCCACACGCATACACACACTGCATACACACGCACACACACACTGCATACACACACGCACCCCCCCTTCGCCGCCGCACCTACACACACACTAGCGCACCTACACACACACAAAGACCCCCCACACACACACCAGCGCACCTACACACACGCACGCAAACATAGAGACCCCCCTCCCCCCGCCGCCGCCATCGCACACATACACATACACACAAGCGCACCCCCCTCCCCCCTAAAACTAAGCCCCACTTACCGCCATTCGGGACTTCTGTAGCCGGGGCTCTCCCTCAGGCATGGGAGCCCTGCTCTCAGGCACTCCGTGGGCGCGTGCGCGGGACTTCCGAAGACGGAAGTCCCGCCCAAAGGAACTGGCTCTTCTGTACGGCAGTTTTTGGGGGTGAAATGCACGCTCCCTGTCAAAACTCTTCGCCTAGTATTACTACATCTCTAGTTTGACATATGGTTAGCAAGCAGTGTATACGCTCTACTGTTTATGCTATAGAATAAGATACTAGCTATCTCCTTTCATCGGCACAGGCAAATTCTTAATCTGAATGCGCCCTTCATTTTCCGCAGGCTGGCTCGAGTATAGATCCATACTTGGCTCGCATTTTTTCAGTCAGCATATGATGTGCAAACTCTGGAATGATAGTTTACTGCACAGAATACAAAGGCAAGAGATCAAGTATCAGCAAAAAGCAGCATCTGTCGGACCACTGATCAGCTGTCTGTCTGCCGGCATTCCAAGGGCTGCACTGAACGTCCTTCTCTGCACGGTGTAACTGTGCACAGGGTGGCCCGGTGCCGCCACTGTCCTTGGCCTGGCACCCCCTGAGCATCAGCTGGAGCTGTGCAGAGCTGAGTCACGGCAAGTCTCACACTGCTGGTAAGTTCAGAGGGTACTATGTGTACCTTGGGGATTGAGAGAGGCAGCTCCGGTGACAGAGGTTTGTGGAGTGGCGCTGAGTGGGGGTGAGCATGTCTGTGTGTACATAGCTAGCCCGAGGCATGTGTGGGCTGCTCGGTTGCAGGGCTCCAAGGCACAGGGGACCGCGAGGAACTGCCGATGCTGCAGGCTGAGCCCAGCTTCAAGAGAGTCTATTTTCCTCATTAATTTCACCGCCAGCCAGGCTCTATTACTTCTGTCCCCGCTCCTCCAGCCCTTCACATTGTCCATTTTCTCTATGTGGCATCGCTGCTCCTGGGTAACCTCAAGGGCAGGGATTTCACTTCGCAGTGACCATTGCATATTTTAACAAGCATTTGCAATACAATAGGTCTTGCATTTAGGCGACTTGTAAATGACAATGCCTTTTATTTATGTTTTAAAAGCAAAAATAAAAGGCACTGTCATTTGCAATGTCAATAGCTCAAACTTGTTAAACATTGCTTCCGGGTTTGTTGGAAGAAGTACAGTGGACATGAATCAAAGGGGGATGTTAAATTGTTATGTAGGTTTAGTGGTGTGTTAGTTGGTTTAGTGTGAGGACGCTCTAATAATTCTTTGGTGTAGGTATAATCACCTGCTGTGACTGAAGCTGTGCCATGGCCCCATCTCTCTCGGTTTTATCAAACAGAAACTTTCAACATGTTTATTTCTGTGAGGCACGTAAGTTTGTGAAAAAATGACACGTTGAAACTGTTTACACTAAAGATGCTAGCACAGTACATTAATGTGCACCTACACAAACTGTCTTTAAAGTACACGTGTCTTCAAAAGTGCCACGTTTCGTAGTTTGCAAGTATTTCCACTTATCCAGTATTGGGGTATCTTTCATAGATTCACATGCCTGAATCATTCCCCGTCGTTGAGGCGGGAGTCCCACGGTAAATAAAAAAGCAGTGCCAAAAGCACTCTGTAGTAGTAGGCCCTAGAAAAGGCCTGGGGCCTATATTATAGTAGCCTATCTACATCATTATGCTAAAAGGACCAAAGTCTTTGCTCCAACCAATCAGCTTACAGCACCCTCTAGAACCTTCCCTGCAGAGCCAGCTCTCCTCAGATTTTCACCGCACGTCGTGTGGAAGGGAGTCCACACTAAAGATGCTAGCACAGTACATTAATGTGCACCTACACAAACTGTCTTTAAAGTACACGTGTCTTCAAAAGTGCCACGTTTCGTAGTTTGCAAGTATTTCCACTTACACGCTGAATATCCACCCTACTGTGTACCGCTGTGCCGCTCTGGGGATGCCGGAGGCTGGTTGCCATGCCGACGTTTTAGTTTTGTTAGCAGTAGTGTATGCCGAGGAGAACATCAGGGGCAGGGTGTTTGTCTGTCTGTCTTCCTGCCATACATAAGCACTTATATATAAACTTGTAGATGTCGTTTAAATATGGATGATGTTGATGGCAAATTGTAGGCACTTCCTGACCTCGTGGGAATTCTTAGGGCGAGGGAAGCATTTTCAAAGTGCATTGATGTTGTTTCTACATTAACTGAATAGTGCAGCACTGGAAACGAAGGAGAATACTAACGGTCTCCCAAACTCTGAGTTTGGGATCATTTCCTCCCAATTGTACAGACTTTTAACGTTGTGCATTTTCAACAGTGAGAACATAGTTTATTATTTAAAACGAACGTAAAAAAGTTCAACTTTTCCATGCGTCCACATAGAAAACATAGTAGCGAAAAGCACGGGCAGTTTGGGTGTTGATTGCTTTGATGCTTTTATTGTCTGTAGATAACAATGGAAGGCTGTTTTTTTAAGGGATGATCAACTGCTGTGCAGAGGGAATACAAGTAAAGAGTATTGACATTCTCGGGTGTTGAGCACAGCATACTAATATTTATGCATCAGTATCAAGAGCTGTGAAAAACTGGCGTTCCAGTAGTTATTTGCAGTGGAACTTACTGCAGATCATCTCCGTTGCAAAGAGTGTTTCCGATCTAGACACAGTGACATTTAGCTGTTTTCCATCTGCAGCCCCTGCAGCTTGTATGGCCAAGTGGCCCTCCCTGTGGGTTTTCCTTGTTTTTGACTTGTAATGTCCTATTGTCGATCTTGGTTGGTATCCTATTAAACATGTTCAGATTTTTATTAGTCTCAGTCTTAAAAGTCCTCCCAGTCACCCGGGGATGAGCACTTTCTTCCCTGACCCTTTGAGCATGCCACAAACTAGTGTAAAAAATTAAAGTGATGGAATGCTTGAAGTAATCTCAGCCACTGGTAAGCGCTCGGCTCACATTCAAATCCATCATTTTTCACCCACCATGCTACCTCAGTTTGGACCCAACTATATGCAAGTCAGCCTTGACCCTGCTCCCATGTGGACAGTCCAGCCTGCACTGCCAAGCAGCATCCTCCCTGAAACAGAATACACTCAACCCAGGAATAGTTTCACCCTCATCATAGGCTCATCGGCTCGTGTAGCTTGATTCCAGTATCACTGAGCACAGGGCCCAGGTCTGGGCGTACCCAACACACTTAGGGCACCAAAAAACAAAATGAAGAATGGAATGCTTGACGTAATCTCAGCCACTGGTGATAGCTGTGGCCGCATCCCAGTCCACCATTTTTCACCCACCATGCCATCAAATAGCACCAAAGTTAGCTTTGTAAAGCGTGGCTGAACCATAACTACAGAGGAGCTATTGCTGACTCTATAACACATGTATATGTGTATTCACTGAAAACACTTTATTAAAGCTGCATTATGGTTACCATCGCTCATAGAACTAAGACTCGTTTTTAAAAAGCCTGCGAAATCCACTAAAAGACAGTTTCAGTGAAGGTACAGCTGCAGGTCTTAGTTCAAAAACAGCAAAAAATTCACCAGTTCGGATTACGCAACCAAACTCACCACAAAATACTGCTCAAGTCTTCACATGTGATGTCATTAATGATATTACAAACCATCTTGCACCCTCTCCCTTCCTGTGTCTGAGAAATGAAGAGGGATAGCATAACTTGTGGCAAACCTCTGGCTTCTGTATTGCTCCACACACTGTTTCATGAGCCACGGAGTTCGCCATGAAAAGCAACAGGAGTCTCCATTTTCTAGCATGCATATTATACTAATTTTGTCTCAAAACATAAGTCCTAAATAATCATTCTACACCCGTCCCCTTCAAACTTGGATGTGGGATGGCCAACCGCTTTCTGAATACAATCCTCTAAAAAGAGTTTACCTCCTACTCCTGAATCAGAAGATTACATTTGATCTGACGCGCCTCAGCAAACTACATAAAATGCCTAATTCAAGCGTTAAATACAATGGCGTCAGGCGTGTCCGCGAAGCGACAAAGCATTTCCGTCACAGTCATCACCCAAGAAAGCAAATGGGACGTTCAAGCAAGTATACAATAGCAGTAGACAACTACCCATGCATGTAGTGTACGTAGCCGTCCAGCTGAGCGGTAGGCCGTACCTCCTAGCCCCCACCCCGCCACCCCAAATACCAAACAATGTCAGATCTAGTCATGTCTAATTGCCGTTCCTAGAAGCTAAGCCCATCTTTCCTGAATTTTCTTTTGTCTCGACGGCTGTGCACCACATTTATTTCGGTTTCCCCGCCATATTCACTGCTTCCTGCTTTGCCCTAACTTACACATCGTTTTATCTTCCCAGCGGTTTCTCGGATAGAATTTCTTAATCATAACCCCCACCGCCCAAATTCTCTGCCTCTGATACACTCTATCTATCTATCGCCCTCACTCTGTCTATCTATCTATCTATCTATCTATCTATCTATCTATCTATCTATCTATCTATCTATCTATCTATCTATCTATCTATCTATCTATCTATCTATCTATCTATCGCCCTCCCTCTATCTATCTATCGCCCGCACTCTATCTATCTATCTATCGCACCACCACAGCATCACTCAGGGGCACCACAACATCACTATGCGCTACCACAGCTTCACTGAACGACACAGCATTACTCGTTGCCATCCCTAACATCAACAAGCGCCACCATAGCATCAATCTGTGTAACCATTCAACTGGTTCAAATATGTTCTCTCAATGTTTCAAGCTTTATTACAAATGTCACAAAAAGATGTTAATAGTACACTTCTGTTCTTAGATTTTCCTCACAGTAAAATACACTGAACATAATCTTCACAAAAGTTAATTACAAAAGCTTCAGCTATTTCCATTATACATTACAATAACTTTTATTTAGGTATTAATTATTTAAAAAAAAAAACATTGTTATTTGTAATATCAATACATCTAAGTCACGTGAATACAAAACATGTTGCATTACAAATGCTATAGGTGTCACATTTCCAAAATTTAAACGTATTGGCATTGTAAATGACAAAGCTATTAACCCCTTCGCTGCTGATGACGAGTTCAGCTCGTCATCAGCCACGGTGGTCGTGTGCGGATGACGAGCTGAGCTCGTCATGTAACGCAGCTTTTCGTAATTTGCCGCACACAGCGGGAAAAGCCGCCGCAGCAATGCGGTTCATTTCGCTATTTTCAAAACCAACACATAAATAAAAAATTTGTCATTTACAAGACCAATAGCTCAAACTTTCCTAATGCGAGACCTATTGCATTGCAAATGCTTGTTTTGCATTTGTCACCCCGAGTAGGACTGGTATGCCCAGACGTGGGTCCCGTGCACACCACTGGAGTCAAGCTATCCTGGCTGATGAGGGCTGCAAGCCCGAAACCGGTCCTAGGATGCTTGTTTCCAGTCCAGGGAGGACCTGGCCTGGCAGTTCGGGCTGGACTGTTCCCATGAGGCACAGGGTCAAGGCTGATTTGCATATGGCTGGGTTCAAACTGGAATGGCATGGGGAGCAAAAAAAACGATGGATTTAGGCCCAGATCTCTGTACTGGGTGAATGTGTGACATTGTTTTGCATTCTGCCCATCAATTGTTCTTTTAGCTTTAAGTGTAGCATCCTGTGGCACGCACTCTTGTTCGACTGGTTTTACTGAGAGCACAGTTTCCATTGCCTGGCCACTAAGTTTACTCAGGCACATCATTGCATTGATGTGACTACAATGAACCAATGCTCATAACCCAGTTTAGTGGAGATTTATTTTTTGTACATCACCCAGTAAAGTGCCTTGCTTTGTTTTGTCCGTATTAAAATCTTTGCTGCGTTTTTTTTTCATTTTCTTTTCTTTCTTTGCCTGAACCAGGAAAGGAGTTTGTAATCGCCAATCCCAGTGTCAAAATTGGTTCAAATTAAAGCAGGATTCGCCTGCTGGCCTGGCCTCGCATTCGACCTCTGCATGTGAAGGCAGCACTCGCGCCCAGTTAATTATAGCGTATAATGGCATCATTATTTAGCCCGGCCTCACATGCCCCATACATCAAACGATCCTACTTCCTGGAAGGGTGTGGTACATCCCACACCCAGTAAACTCATGGGTGTGCACAGAAACATGTACTGTAGCGTGTGAGACTCAAGCTGTTATATAAGTCTCCTCCTACAATTACGCTCAGTCATGGTACTGGCTGGCACTGCCTGATCTGTGCCCGTTGACTGGTTATGGCTTGCCCTGCCGCCTTCTGTGGTCACCTCTGTTTCTCTGAACATAACCCTCTCATTATAAAAGCCCAAAACAACAGGCACATGATAGAATCCTCCCACTAATTAATGCTCCTAACAGCTAAGTGAGCCCTGCACATCCTTCAGGAAGCTTATGCGCTTTAGGGACAGCCCTGCTCATAATGGGGACCCTTAGAGTAGGAGCCAGCCAGGGCTTTAAGTGGGCCGGGTCTCACCGGGTCTGAGCACCGGCAGTTTTAAGGAGGCCTCGAAACCTCTATGAGGCTGTGTTTTGTGGCCTGGCACAGACGGTCCGTATTTTTCTGGACTGCAGTGACAGCGGCACATCGATGTGCGCTGCTCACTTCTCACTAGTGCAGCAGTTACGGCATGACGTCATGCCAGGTGAGCCTTGTAGGGGAAGGGAAATCTTTTAAAGAGAGTCATTTTCTCTCTGGATTCCCCTTCTCTTTTTGAGATCAGCAGCAGCAACATTGTTGTGGTGGCACCATGTCTTAATTAGAAGCTTTTTCATTATTAAATATAACAAGCCATAGTTGCTGCTTATTTATCTTATGCAACTAACAACCATTGACAAAACCAATAGTCCTGACTTGTTGTAGGTATAATGTTACTTGTTGTATGATATATCTGGATGCAATGACAGAAACAGCAAAATGCAAGTCGGGCGGCACACTATGCTAAGCACAGATTTTTAGCTTACGCATTTTAAGCCACACCCTTAATTACATTGGCCACGCCCCTTTGAGAGCCCCTCCAGTTTTTTCATCCCACTTAAAACCCTGGAGCCAGCCAACCCAATGGGAGGCCCTCGTGCTACAGAACCAACACTACATGGCCTGTAGCGCACCCTTATGTATCCATAATGCCATGACACATGATAAATGTAAATGTAAATGTAAATGTAAATGTATTGGCATTTATATAGCGCACTACTTACCCGGAGGGTCCCAA
Organism: Lissotriton vulgaris; assembly: GCF_964263255.1. Lineage (NCBI taxonomy): Eukaryota > Metazoa > Chordata > Amphibia > Caudata > Salamandridae > Lissotriton > Lissotriton vulgaris. The sequence goes on along the minus strand of NC_141691.1, from coordinate 2,071,706,902 downwards.
GGCGCTTCGACCGCTGCGAAACCCTTCCTGGCTTCCCTGAGAGATGGTCCCTTAATGGGTATCTCCAGGGTGAGACCAGGCATCCCCGGCGGTCTGGTGGGGCCGTTAGTGAGGATGAGGCAAGCTAATGCCCAGAGTTGCCGAGTGTGAACGCTGATCAGAGTGGGCACCGAGGCGAGAGAATTATCGAGTCCGCTGACCCTGGTCCAGAAACCTGCCGCGCCGGGAATCGAAGACTTTCCTTTATGTGTCAGACCATGAGCTGGAGTCGGGACCGGGACATCTTGATCAGCAGCGGTTGGCATCTACTGGGGGGATGGTGTGCGTAAAGTAAAATAAAATAAAATAAAAAAGCGTACCTGAATGCGATGCAACGTCCTCCGCTCCGGTACTCTTCTCACCAATTGACCTGGAAGCAGCTACTCCCTTGACCAATCAGAGCGCTGCTCTCATGAAGCATGAAAGTAGCACTCTGATTGGAGGGAGCGGCCTCACTCGGCACTCCACAGCGCTCTGGAGGCTTTGGCTTGCTCTAACCCAGCTGTCTTTGGACAGCTGGGTTAGAGCTGTTTAAAGTGCGCATGTGTCGCTGGCCGTCTCAAGACGGCTGGTAAAAAAGACATGCACACTTCAAACAGTGCATACCAACCAGGGTTGGATTGGGATTACAAATCGGCCGGGGCACGCAAAAAAAAAAAAATCGGCCCACATTTACATAATGCCTTTCCTCAAATCACAGCTTCAGCGTAATTTTAAATTTAAAAAAGTGGGGGGGGGGAGCGGGGTGTAAAAAAAATAAATGCACGCATTAGTTTGCACTGGTGAAACACACCTGAAAACAAGTGAGGCCACTTCCGCTCAGGCCCCCTGCCCCGCTCAGTATGCACACATTAATGGGATGCCCAGCGAGAGAAAGGGAGTTACACCTCAAACTGTTGCTATACGGGAGGTAATGAGCGCCCATCTCCCTCCAGAAAGGCCACTCAGACACCCACTTGGCTGCTGGCGGTATTTGAACAACAGAAACACTGCCCAAATCGGCCCCCAGGCTGTTCAAAAGCAGCCCACAGCTGGAACTCGGACCCCAGTCCCTCGGGTTTTGCCCGAGTGCCCCTGTTACCAATCCAACGCTGATACCAGCCCACCTTCCTCCCTGCTGAGTGACATGCAGCTGTCACTCAGCAGCATCCCCGCCCCCATCCTGATGCTTGGTTCGGGACGGGGAAGAAAAATAAAATGGTAATCAGTTTAGTTGCCATGTCATTTTTCTGAGGGTTGGGGGGATTTTAAGTGGGGCGACGCTCCTCCGCTCCAACGGAGAAGCCCCTCCTGGTCTTGATAGCTGTAGGTAAATGGGTGGGTACTGTCCGGAATTCTGGCCACAAACAGGTTCAGAGCACAAGTCAGTGATTGGCACGCCCGCCTCAAGTCGCTGCACCCAAGAACCACTATATTGAGCAGCTTAGTGGGGGCATAGAGGGAGAAAGTTGTGCTTTTAATGAAAGCATCCTGTAGTGATATAATCCAAAACACTTTCTTCGGTTTTTTAGTCCATATTTTTGAAGCTGGTCCAATGACCCAAAACAAAAAGAAAACAGCTGACACGTGTTTCGCCCTCGGGCCAATAGGTCAAGGGCTTTTTCAAGGCTGAGAATCACAGTGATATCTAGGATTTCAATTGGGATAAGCCCACGATTTTAGATACGTGATTGGTAAGTGAAAGGGTAATAAGTCATTCCGTAGTTAAAGCATTTACCAAACATGAAGGATTGAAGAAGGAAGAAGAAGGCAGAGGGTCAAAAAGACCTGTGCTGATATTTAAAGAGACGGGGCACTTAAGAAAATGATAGGGAGGAAGAAAGAAAAAAAGATTTTTTAGGAAAGAGAAACATGAAGCAAAAATTTCAAAACATTCCTCAAAACAGTCTTGATCCTAAGCGTGCCAATGCAAAGTGCATAAGACTGCGCGTTAATCACACTCACACATTATAGAGTTCTTTGCCATCGGTCAGTCTGGGTAGAACTGCATTGCAAGTTAAACACAATTTCCATATAATTTAGGCCTCATGTTTGTCAGGCGGAGAGAGGAAAACAATCCACATTTCATCATCAGACAACGGGAAAAATAACTCCCGTGCAGCCGTTCATAGTTAGAAATATGCAGAACGGACATATTTTAGAAGACGAATTTACCAAGAAGTCTTGTTAACGATCAATTGACCTAATCAAAACAAACAAGTAAACAGAATTAGGGGCCTTTCACTATGGAGTCTCGTAAAATGATTTACATTGGGCGATCTGTTCCAAGTAGGCAGTCTCCAAATGAAACCCCATACTGTCCCGGGCCGGGTGAATTAACCCTCCGCGTGCTCTTCTGAGCAAAAACTAAATTGAGTAGGAGATTAGTGCGTAGAGGTGTTAGCGCCAGTAATGCAGTCTTGGCCCCCGCTGACCCCTCAGCTAAACAGAAATAGATAATGAATATTGACATTGGCGCAATATTTATTATGTATTTCCGTTTTAAACGAACGTGCAGAAGGATATTTGTTCTGGCTAATAGATGATATACACAGAGGGCCTTATTTATGAAGGACTTGCGCCGCCGGTGCGCCCCTTTTAACATGGGAAAAAGTGACGCATCGGCGGCGCAAGTGCTTTATAAATAAGGCCCAGAGTGACGAAGGTTCGCCACGTTTGACCGGAATTTTCCTTCACACTTAACCAGTAGTCCTGTAGTCACCTAGGGCCCGATTCACAGAACTAACTAACTTAAGACAAAATCCTAAACTTACTACCATTTTGGTATTCACAGAAGGCACTTACTCATTTTGGTACTGGAGTAGAAAAGGTAGGAGCCCTAACTTTACTACTCCTAAACGGAGAAAAATCCTAACTTTAAGACTTTCGGTATTCACAGAAGGCATTTAGGAGTCCTAAAGTTAGGACTCCTAACTTCTGTGAATACCGAAATGAGTAAGTGCTTTCTGTGAATACCAAAATGGTAGTAAGTTTAGGATTTTGTCTTAAGTTAGTTCTGTGAATCCTCTGTTTGCAAGGATCCTGGCCCCATGGTATTACCTACTGCTACAGGACTGCCCTTTTGCCTGCACTCGTGGGAGGCGTGTGGTCCACCATAATTTGGTCGGACATACGCTTGATTTAACGCCAAACTGAGGATAAGTATATCCATAAGGAGTAATTCTGGATGAATTGATTTGAATGATTTGATTTCTTTTGTGTTTAATTTTCCAGGGAGGGAATTAGCACTTTTGGTTTGCCCTGAAGAAAGCCATGGACCCTTAGGGCCGCTCTTTGGCTGAAACATTTTGGCAAGTACTTTAGGGTCATAGGACCATCGTATCCCGGGAACACCCTTCTTATGTTTTTAATATCTACCACTACTCCATATTAAAAGGATACTGGCCTTTTCTCTTAAGTGCTCCCTGAAACACGGTTAAGCGCCACACCTGCTCCAAGCTGCAAATCCACCTGGGGGAGGCGCTGCAGCGTGGCTCTCCGTCAGCACACCACAGGGCGCCAGCATCACACGAGGGGCAGAAACAGGCCAACAGGGGCACATGTCTCACGTTGCTGAGCCCGGACAGTGAGGAGCAGAGGAGCAAGCCACGAGGTGCAGCAACAACCACCCACCCCGATGGGTGGGGCAGTACACAAGGACGGGAGAAAACCCACACCCGGTCTCAGCGCGCCCCATGCAAACTGCCAAATGACAAACACGGATGCCCAACGCCACCCCCGGAATCCCCAGCAGGACACAACCTGACAGTGTGACCAGCGGGGAAACATAAATGGCGGCAACTGTGTGTGGCAAGTATAAGTTCCTGGTCCCAGCCCGCCAGGCGCCGGGCATGATGCTGGGTGTGCGCCGGAAGTGAGAGACTCCCCCAGGGATCCTGCAGTCTGGCCTGATGGGCGTGTGCTAGAATGCAGCACTAAGGGGCCCAATGAAAAGCCTTCCTAAGCACGCGCATCAGGCCGAAAGAGGTTCCAGAAATGGTTTTAATGTGTTCATTCATAGACAGATTATTTTCCAAAAAGATGCCCAGATTTTTGACCAGTTTTTTGGTGTCAGGGGTGATCCGAGTTCGGATGGCCACCAATCAGAAGACCAAATTGAATGAGCCTTCCTAAATAATAAGACCGCCGTCTCACTGGTGTTAAGCTGAAGGAAGTTAGCAGCCATCCATGATGCAATGTTTAACTTACAGTGTTCGAATGTGACTTTGGTAACTTCTGGATTAGAATCCATCGTGATGACAAGTTGCGTGTCATCATCATATGAGACAGTCTCAAAACCACACGACCTGATAAGCTTGTCCAGGGGAGTCACATATCTATATTAAAAAGAGAGGGGCTCAAGATTGATCCCTGCAACACTCTTTTGTCCAGGACCGTGGATTTCGAGTGGTAGGGATCCATATGTACTATATGGGTGCGTTCTGATAAATATTTTTCCATCCATTTCAGGGCTTTGCCGCTGATACCAATCTCCTCCAATCTTTGACCTAGAATTTGATGGGAGATGGTACCAAAAGCTTCTGACAGATCAAGGAGAATCAGCATGGCTGAATGCCCCTTATCTAGTCTCATTGTGTCGGTGACCTCCAGTAATACTGACTCTGTGCTTTAGGAGATACGGAAGCCTGACTGGGAGGGGTCCAACAAATAGTTGGATTCCAGATAAGACACCAATTGGTGATTCGATAATGACTTTGAATCTTTGGAATGAGAGGGAGCAGAGATATAGGTGTATAGTTTTGCATGTCCATAAGTTTTGTAATAATGGCTCTAATCCGTGCCGTCTTCCATTTAGATGGAAGGTATTGCTAGCTGTAGTGAAGATTGCAAAGATCAGTGATGGGGGCGAGAAGGATAGGAGCCAGAGTGGTAGTGATGCAAGGGGACATGGTCCCACAGGGATCTGGATTTAATCTTATTTAGCCAATCCAAGAATTGATCAGGGGTGGCAAAATAAAAAAAGTTCCAGGGTGGGGGACTGGGAGTTAACACAGACTTCAAACGAAGCTAGTTCTATTGGCAGAGTGTTATTTGAGAGAGAATGATAGATAGTATTAATCTTTTGTTCAAAATGTGCTGCATGATTATCACAGAGCGCCTGGGATGCGGGGATTGTAGAACTACAAGTAGTCAGATTGGTAAATTATTTTAACATTTTAAAAAGCTCTTTTGAGGAATTCTTTGCAGAGTTAATTCTGTCAACTATGTGGGTCCTTCTTGCAGTATTGCAATTTTCTAAATATATCCTTAATGCAGTTTAATTGATGAGCTTTTCCTCATCTGATTTAGATTTTCTCCACTTCCTCTCATGTTTCCTACATATAGACTTTTCCTTTTTTAGGGATTCAGTATACCAGGAAGTGGGAGGATTTTTGTTTTGATTTTTCACAGATTCAGTGGGGCAATGGTATCTGAGGCCAGTGTAAATGAGTTCTCAAAAGCCTTTAATGCAAGATCCATGTCTTCATAGTCCCACAAAAAAGGAGGAGTAAAAGCGGGGAAGAAAGTAGAGTGAACAACCTTCCTCCAGGGTCTGGTAGGTTTCAAGACATTGGAGTGACCAATACTGGGATTCTGAATGGCTAAGAGAAGTGGTCAGTCCACACCAGGACAACCTGGGGATCCACCACTAAGTTAGGGGCATTGGTAAAAACTACATCCAGGTTTCTCTCAATTTAGGAGTAGTGAAGTTAAAGTACTCCTAAACTAAGGAAAGTCCTAAATTTAAGACTTTCGGTATTCACAGAAGGCATTTAGGAGTTCTAAAGTTAGGACTCCTAACTTCTGTGAATACCGAAATCAGTAAGTGCCTTCTGTGAATATCAAAATGGTAGTAAGTTTAGGATTTTTAGTTAAGTTAGTTCTGTGAATCGGGCCCAAAGGGATTCTAAATCTGTGAGAAGACGGATAGATTCAGAGTCAGACTGATTGTCCATATGGTAGTCAAAATCCCCTAAGAGCAAATAATTATCTGCTGCTAAGATGTGCGGGGCTAACCATTCCATAGGCTTAGAGCAGAAATCTTTCTTTTCGCCAGGTGGGCGATAAACCAAAATCTCCTTCCAGTTTAAATTGGAGGTGGTTTCTAATTGAAATACTATAATTTCCAACCAGGTAGTGAAGCGTTTATCTTTAGCGGACCTCGTGCCGCAATAGCTACTCCACCCCCTTTTCTCCAGTGCCTATCAAACTTAGTTCAATTATAATCATCAGGGGATCCTACTACAATAGTGGTGGAGGCAGAAGAGGTTAGCCAGGTTTCAGTGATAAAACATAATTTTGGTTTGGTTGTATCTGAGAGATCTCAGAGCTCCGAAGCGTGCTTTCATTGGGCCCCTCTGCATGCTAGGAAGACCCTCATCCAGGGGTTGATAGTGAGCTGCCTGGACTATAGGAATCTCCTGATGGTTGGAATGAATGAAGGCTTTTTCTCCATACTTCAGGTGGTGCAGAATACAGCAGCGGGCCTTGTCTGTAATCTTCCTCTGCGATCCCCATCTGAATCCTGATTGCGCTCCCTTCATTGGCTGCCTATAAAAAAGCATGCACAATTTTTTTTTAAAGTTCAGAATGCTTTTTTGAAGTAATAAACATAGTAAAAAATCAGTACAAGGTCATGTAGCACAAAATGGAAATAAAACATATATATATGACAACAATGCCATTAAAGCCCTCGGAAGGGACACCTGGTACATAGAGAAAATTTATTTTAACATTTTAAAATGTTAAAGAGACGAAGAAAGAATAAAGAACAGGAGAGGAGAGAAAAGAAAAGGGGGGTAAAGAAGAGAAAGGGGAAATGCATCAGAAGTTAAAAGAAAAATGCATAATATTTAAATAAAAAGTTGAACATTATAAAGTGTTAAAAGGTAAAATTGAGTAACCAGCCTAGAAAGAAAAGAGGTTAATGGTAACCACAACAAGTCTTTTTTGATTAACAAAGGTAATGTAGTGGCATAAGCACGACCCAGCCGATGATGGCGACAAAGTAAATTCCACCATGCTTGATAAGAAATCTTGGAGGTGTTCTTCCAGTTGGTGGTGATGACCTGAAAGGAAATAGCTTAAAATAAGTCTATAAATTTGCCTACATGACTCTGAACATCCCAAACAGGAGAAGTACTACCCAAAAATACATGTACAATATCAAACGGAACATTGGTAGATATTATTTCATTTAATTTCAACCAAATACGAGACCAAAAAGACTTAACTAAAGGGCAAAGGAAAAACATATGAAGGAAGTCACTATTCTCGTGGATGCAAGACCAGCATTTTTTTGAGTCCAACAACTTGAATCTGTGCAGATCAGTAGGGGTAAAAAAGAGTCTATTATAAAAATAATATAAAGTCTGCGTTGTGCTAGCTGAGCGTGAATCAGTATGAATTTTAGACCAAATGGAGTCCCAAATTTGAAACTAAAAATCCTGCGCTAATTCTTTCTCCCATAAAAGTTCTAAATCGTATTTAGTTCTAGCAACCACAGGACGGGATAGTAATTTATAAATGACAGCTGCTTTATACTGGGTAGAAAAATCAAGCGGGGAAGGGAGGGTCTGGTCAGGTATGTCAGAGGAACAACTCTGGGAAAGGAGACAGGTCAGGGACACCCAGAGTAAGGGGTAATGAGGGGTCTGTGTAGAAGAGATACCATAAAGCTCTTGAATATCTGAGAAGTCCATAGGGGATCCATAAACATGCGCTTTTTAAACATATGTTTTTAAATCACTGCACAGGAGGGGACAATGTTTGTTATCTTAAAAATAAACTACAACCTTATATCCCGGTACCCCAGCTTAGATGCAGTGAACTACTAATGCTTTGCCCCAAACGTATGCATAAAGCCAGATTTAGGAGCCGTCCCTTCTCTGGCTCCATAACCACTGGAATCAGCGACCCCTGCCCATTTGCTCTTGCTCAGATCTAATCATTTTCAAGAAACTTCTGAAGACATGGCTGTTTGATCCTTACTCATTGTATAGAACTGTGAACTGTTTCTGGAGGTTTGGGCACCAAGAGCAGGGCCAGACTGGGAACAGAAACCGGCCCTGGAATACTGCTCAGCTGCCCCCCCCCCGGGGTGAGGGGGAGTACAACCGAGCAGTTTGCGAGGGCTGGTTTTGGACGATTTTGTTATCGGGTCGATATTGCCAACCCCCGGTAACAAAAATGGCCCCCCAGGGGCCCAAAACCCTCCCCCACCCTAGCAGCCTACTGGAGAAACGCCCGGTGCCCGCTATGGCCAGTCCAGCCCTGGCCGAGAGATCCACTCGGGGATGATTTGTGCGCATAACAAATAAAATAAATTAAATAAGGGACCGCCCTCTTAGGAGGGCGCACTGCTTGCGCTGCAGGCCGGTGCAATGAATCTACATCGAAATAATGTGTCAAGTCTGTAATTATCCTGAAGATCTGGCATGAATCTAACCCTCGTTGCACAACTCTGCCTCCAATGAGGGTTGAGTAGTCACTTGAGATGTTGATTAATTCAGGAGTGGTAATAAACATGCTCAGAAGGCAAATAATGTGATGACCTGTGTTTACGTGGTTAGTCATTAGTCCAAAAGGCAGGACTCATTCTAACCACCACAATACCAGGTTAAAGGTTTTCCGGTTGTCTGGGCGCTACAGTCATCCGTTTCTGTGTTAAAGGTTGTGAATTTAAGCAACAGCCTATCCAGACACATCTTCTACAATTGAGGACCTTTGGGAATCAACTCGGTTGTGGTCCTAATTTAAAGGTATTTTCAAAAAGCAATTATGAAACCTTTCTTTTCATCTGGATTCCTGTGCCTGTCTTACACTAAAGCACTTTGGCACTTTAGTAACCCCTTATTGACAGGGAGCCCTGAACCCCACTTAACAGACGCTCTCCTGTTAAATTTGGGAAAAAGGCGTTGTAAGACCAAGGTTTGGCCAGTGTGATATTGTCTAAAACGAAAAGGGAACATACTCTGCGCTCTGAAAGCTGCAGACCGTTCTTTCAAGCTGGAAACCTTGTGATAAGCCAGGCCCCCCTTCCCTCTCATCCTCTGCCAGGTGACCAGAGGACAGGTGGGTCAGAGAGTCCTTCGAAAGCTGTAAACAAAATAAATATGAATCAGAGTATCTAACCTCCCACCCAACACCCAGAGCGGATACCCAGGGCCTGAATACAAGTAATATCCCTCACTGCCGCATCTCAGAGGGGATACCGAGTGTGAGAAAGCGCCTCTTTTGCATGGTTAACCCCCCATATTTTGCCTGGTTTTTATGTAGTTTCAAATGTAGTGCACAATGTCCCTGCCAACCAGTCCCCCTGTGCCAGTGCTCCTTCCCTAAAACAAACTCCCAATTTGTACATCTGCCTCCTGTAAGTCCCTAGTAACTGGTACCCTGGGCACCTAGGGCCTGGGAGCTGAAAAGAGTGCTTTGGGACCCCCCTCACTGGGACCATGCCATGCCCCTTGCAGCCTGTATTCTCCTAAGAGGGAGAAAACAACAAAGTTGACATAGCAACCTAACTGGGTGCCATGCCAGCTAACACTGCCTGACAGCATAGGTAAGTCACCCCTCTAGCAGGCCTCACAGCCCTAAGGCAAGGTGTACTATACTACAGGGAAGGGTATATCTGCATGAACATCAGATATGCCCCTGTAATATTGGGCACCATTTCCTAATATCGTAAGTGCCAGTGAATCCATAGAGAGTACAATCAATCAATCAATCTAAACATTTATAGAGCGCGCTACTCACCCGTGAAGATCTCAAGGCGCTGAGAGGGGGGGGGGGGGTGCTGCTACTGCTCGAAAAGCCAGGTCTTGAGGTGTTTCCTGAAGTTGAGGTACATGAGCTGGCAACTCAACAGCTCGAGATCCACAGCTGCAGCCTGTGGAGGGAGTTCGGTGGGGCAGGGAGGCGGTGCGGGGAAGGGGCAGGGTGGGGGGTGGTAAACAACGGAATATGGATAATTGGAGGTAAGTAAACAATTTAATATTAAACCTTTTTCGTAGCGCATGCTGCATCGCATTTTGTGATGCAGGGTGCGACACAAAAACAATTAGACCAATACAACGAACTCAAGGAATTGGGAGATATATTATCAGTCATGTATTGTATAACACAATAAGGTCAAGGAAATGGGCAATATATTATCAGTCATGTATTGTGTAACATACTACATATGTAAATACAAGAAACAATTTACAGTATAACATACATAGATATGTATACGTGATCAACAAAAGACCAACATATAACATTTTACAGAATACAAGAAAGAATAATTTTGGTTAGACATCCATCGTAACACGGCATATTAATTAAAACATATTGTCATGTCACTGGGCACCCATATGCGAAGTGCTAGTATGGAATGTCCGTTTGAGTATGTTGATGTTTCGACCCTGTTCAAGGAGTATAATTAGAAAACATCTCAATGGTCCTCTTCAGGACTAGGGCTTTTGTCTCAGAATCGGCCCGTTTGCGAACGGGAATATCACACCAAAAGGCCCTCGCACAATAGGGAATCGCAAAATTTGTGATTCCCTATTCTGTGAATGCATTTAAGGAATTGCAAATTTCAATTCCTTAAATGCAATTCTGGAAGCACCCAAGTTGTGCGATTTTGCCTTTAGAAATCGCAAATTATCACCAACCTCAAGTTGGTGGTAATTTGCAATTTCTTGGAAAAATGCACCTTTTTGCATTTTTCAAAGTGCCATGTGGCGCGCATACATGCCCTAAGGCCCTGTATGTGGGACACATGTGCACACATGCTTATTTCAGGTGTGCAACAGAGTGTCCTTTTGACATCCTTGCACCCTTGAAATTGCATTCGTAATATGCGAGTACCTCATGGTTACTCGCAAATTGTGAATGTGTTCCCATTAATTCCAATAGGCCTCTAGGTCCATGGGAATGAAAGGGAAGGTATTCCTTAATTGCTAATCGCAACTTGCGATTCGCAATTAAGGAATACGTAGGAATTGCAATTAAAATTGCGAATTTTACAAACATTGCCTTTTGTGAGTCCTTAATAGCAAATAGCTAAAATTCGCTATTAACGACTCACAAAATGCTTTCTTAATACATATGCCCCATTGGGTTTTGCTTTGAGCCCTGTACACTTTTGGGGATCCCTTGGACTCTGTGCACGGTATTGCCACCTAGTGGTAATACCATATGCAGAACCAGCCTCCTACACCCAGGGCCTGGGTACAAGTAACAGCCCTCCTTCCAACCACGCATACCAGATACCCAGGGCCTGAGTATAAGTAACAGCTCTCCATCCAACCGCGCATGGCAGATACCCTGAGCCTGAATACAAGTAACAGTCCTCCATCCACCACGCAGAGTGATTATCCATGTGCTCAGTGCACTTAACAGCCCTCCTTCCAACACCCAGAGCAGATCCCAATGGCCTGAGTACAAGTAACAGCACTCCAATTGTTCTACGGATTCTGCTGGTAAAAGCAGAACTGTGTGTTAGGACAACAGGACATCAGATTGTAGGGAGTGAGTCTCTCTAGGGCATCAGTGCCGTCAGCCCAATCCTGGATAGCTCACAGGACCTGAACTTGTGACCTTCCCAGAGAAATAGGTGATTTCAGCAACCTCAAACATGACCCTCTAGTTCCCAAGAGAACCGTGGAAACAGACCCTCCCCTTTCGTTACTCTCTTACTCACTCATGCAAGCCCGTAGTGAATAGAGGAAAGACACAAAGAAAGTTTACAATATATTTATTTAAACTATCATAGCCTATTATGAAGCAAATGTGCTGAGATCATTGGGCAGAAGCAACTAAACAAATTATTAACATACTGTATAGGACAACCATCCCAACCATGGCAAATTATATATCTTTCTAGGTTTACCCTTACTATATGTGCACAGGGAAATATTTGTGATCTCTGGGATTGGCATAGGACCCCTTACCTGGTATATATATGTACATGGTCCGCATCATGAGTGTAAATGTAGTTTACGCAGGACTGCATGTCAGGCACTGCTGTTGTTCCAGAACAGTCCTCTCTGCTGGAAGTCTCCTCTCTGCCCCCAAGGGAACAGAACACAGTATAAATGTATGAACTATTGTGCTGGAGATGCAGCTGTGTGACTGTGTTATGCTAAACATTAGGAACTGTCACAGAACGAGCAAAGACAACAGTCAATATGTTGTTATGTATTCCCAGCAACCTTGTGCAAAATGTGTAGCCGAAATTCCAAAAGAGTCCCCGAATATCAAATGACATGCACAGCGTATTCTCAAAATATTGTAGCAAAAACAATTGTGTTATATGTGGCTATGCAGAGCGAGCAGATGCAGCCTAAAACATCTAGAAACACAATACTAAGGGAGAACCAAAGTGGGCCCAGAAGGGAAATCACTACACAAACACAGTAGCAATTATCCCTGTGCCAGGTTCCTGCTGCTATTAAGTTTGCAAGATGACTTTTTGTGGCCAACACCTCTTAGTCGTACCCTCATTTTTACTTTGTTTTGGTGTAGCATCATCGATCCTTTGTGGTTGGGCTGTGGAGCTGAACTTGGTCCCCTGATGTGCTCTTGTTGAAGTCCTGTTTCTTGCTTCATTCCAGGTGCAGCTGCTGTTCACAGGCTTCAGGCGCCTTCTACCAGGAAGTGACTTGTGGCAGCCCCAGTGAGGGAGTCGAACCATGGCGCTGGCGGTCCATATGCTGGCTTGCCTCCTTGGGACGGGGTCCTGGGTGGCCATCAATGGCATTTGGGTCGAGCTGCCCTTAATTGTGCCTCAGATCCCAGAAGGTTGGTACCTCCCCTCGTACCTCACCGTCCTCATCCAGTTTGCCAATGTTGGGCCTCTCTTTGTGACACTGGTGCACCGTTTCTGGCCCGGCCGCCTCAATGAGGTTGCGGTAATCTATGCCATCCTCTGCATTGGTGCCTTGGCTTGCCTGCTTCTGGCCTTCTTCTGGAGGGAGACCACGCTGGTGGCAGGAGCCCTCCGCAGTACCGCCCTGCTGGTGCTCATGTTCTTCCTGTCCGTGGTGGACTGCACCTCCTCGGTGACATTCCTGCCTTTCATGATGCGGCTGAAATCCCACTACCTGACCACATATTTCATTGGCGAGGGGCTCAGCGGCCTCATTCCAGGGCTGGTGGCCTTAGGGCAGGGGGTTGGCGTTGTGCAGTGCATCAATGCGACTCACATATCAAGCAACATCACATCCAATGGAAGTGATGGACACAAACTCCAGGCCATGTACCAGCCTGCCAGGTTCTCAGTCCAGATCTTTTTCCTGTTCCTCAGCTGCATGATGGCCACATGCATCGTGGCCTTCTTCCTGCTCAACCATCTGCCAGTGGCACGGCGGGAGCGCGCCAAAGTGAGACTTCAGGGTAAATCCGCGCAGGTCAACGGCAGGGAAGATTCATCAGGATTGAAAACCGTGGAGGATCGACCAATGATCAGCCCTGTGGAAGGGTTCGAAAGGAAGGGCAAGAGCTCCTTTGGGGCTGGGACCTACTCGTGGCCGCAGGTCATCTACATCTTCATCCTGCTGGCATGGGCGAACGCCCTCACCAACGCTGTCCTACCATCAGTGCAGTCCTACTCCTGCCTGCCCTACGGGAACTCCGCCTACCACCTCTCTGCCACCCTAGCTGCCGTTGCAAATCCTCTGGCCTGCTTCGTGGCCATGTTCCTACCAAACAGGTAAGGGGGTAAAACAGAGGATGGAGGAGCATCTGAGCTAAAAGCTTAAGTTTTTCTTTTGTTTAATTTAAGAGAAAATCCTAATTTAAGGCAAAATCCTAATTTAGAACAAAATCCTAACTGAAGGGAAAATCCTAATTTAAAGAAAAAAAAACTAATTTAAGACAAAATCCTAATTTAAGACAAAATCCTACCTTAAGACAAAATCCTACCTTAAGACAAAATCCGAATTTAAGACAAAATCCTAATGTAAGGCAAAATCCTAATTTATGACATAATCCTAATTTATGACAAAATCCTAATTCAGGACAAAATCCTAATTTAAGACAAAATCCTAATTTAGGACAAAATCCTGACTTAAGGCAAAATCCTAATTTAAAGAAAAAAATCCTAATTTAAGACAAAATCCTAATTTAAGACAAAATCCTAATTTAAGACAAAAATTCTAATTTAAGACAAAATCCTAATTTAAGATAAAATCCTAACTTAAGACTACTAAATGCCTTCTGTGAATACCAAAAGTAGTACGTTTAGGATTTTGCTGTAAAGTAGTTCAGTGAATCAGCCACCTAGTTAGCTTCACCCTGGAGTAGATTGTGACGGCTATCAGTTCACTGCAACCAGGGAAAGCACCATGGCTAGATAGAATACCCGGTGATCTCTACCCCTCTGAGCCAAATATTTGGGCACTTTATTGAACTCAGTTTTTAATGTTATTGCACGAGGCGGTGTGGAGGGATATCCCTGGGAACTGGTAGGGCGCCGAAATAATACCAGTTTTTTAAAAAGGGGATACATGGGATCCCTCTAGTTATAGGCCTATTAGCCTTGTAGATACAGCACAGAAAGTTTTCTGCAAAATAATTTTGACTCATCTGCAATCCTTGATAGAGGAAAATAATATTCTGTCGCACTTGCAAGCTGATTTTAGGGCATCCACAAGCCCCTTGGATCTGGTGTTTTGCTTCCTCCTGCTTATATGGACGGGAGTAACCATTAAAAAGGGATACCTGTATGTCGTGTTTGTGGATCTCAAATTGGCATTTGACTCCATCAATCGTGCTAAACTATGGGCTGCCCTTAGGGATCTTGGGCTTCCCATTGGCCTACTCTGTCTAATTGTGTGTCTGCATCAAGATAATTACACCCAAGTTAGATGGAGCTCTGGAGGAGACTTATCCAAGAGTGTTAGAGTACTAATAGGGGTACGACAAGGTTGTGTCCTGGCCCCAACCCTGTTTACCTTATATATGAATGAGCTAATCAATGCCCTATATGATAGTGGGGGTGATCCCCCGAAACTTACTGGTAGACTAATCCACTCCCTACTGATCGCAGACAACACACTGCTCATCTCCAAAACCCCAATGGATATTCAGAATGTTTTAAACAGGTTTATAACAGCATGTAATGACGGAGTCTTGAAATTAACTGTTCTATAACTAAGTTTATGGTTTTAAACCGAAACAAATCTTCTAAAGTGAAACTGAGGTTGGGTTTAAACATTTTAGAACAGTTTAAAGTGTTCGACTATCTGGGAGTTAGGCTCGCTAGTAATTTGGCATGGTATTCCCAGATACAAAAGAGCCCCTATACACTTCAGCATGTAGACAGTGCAATTGTCAAGGACCTTAACCGATCTGTGTACCACCCAATTTCTCCTGAAATTGAAATCCCTCGGGCGAAAGGGCTGGGAGCGGCACTCTATGGTGCCAAACCGTGGGGCACGTACCATCTGAAACAACTAGGGGTGACAGAAAACAAATTCATCAGATCAATTCTAAATCTACCAATAAATATGCCACTTCTCCCGGTACGCCTGGACTAAAGTCCATCTCACTCATCGCAGTTTTGTAGGTCCTAGTGTTCTGGGTTACATTGTGGACTGGTAATACCCACATCACGATCAAGGAAGCTGTAGATAAACTATTTACTTTTGAAAAAAAAGTTGGGCAACTGGGTTGGTTTAAGGAGGTTAAGAAGTGCCTGTATAAACTAGGGCTGGGGGTCCTATGGGAGGACCCAAAATCCATGACTAATAAAGTGCTCCCCGTTTTAAAAAAACAGATTTTGGGGCTAAACTGAGCTTGCATGTGTGAACAAGGCAGCACCAGGCACTTTAACTGATAGATTCCTGGATTTTAAAAATTATTTTTATTTTGCTGGATGACACTGAACCTTCCCATGCCCCTGTAAATTTGTTACAAATCAGGGTTGGGGTTTTGCCACTTAATGCTACCAAAAGTAAATGGAAGAATACAGCGTATCTCCCCTGTGTCCTGTGTGTAGCTTAAGCTCCGAATCAATTGAACATGCTATGTATATTTGTCCCCACTATGCACACATTAGAAAAAGGTGGAAATCCCCATATGGCGCCTCCTGTTCTTCAAACGACCCACAGATGCCTTACGTGTGTTTAGATCTGACAAAACTAAATGGCTCATGTTCACAATAACAAGATATCTGCTTTATGCTTGGCGTATCTGGACTAGACTGTTATCTATCATCAAGGAATCAGCATGTGCAATGAAAGATGCGAGGAGTGTCCCTCTATCGACGTTTGTAAATAGGATTGTATTAGCCCCCCTCACAACTGGTGACTCCCCATTAAGAAATCCATATGAATCCTTTCGGACTTTGTTCTTACTTATATTTTATTTTCAATTTTAATTTTTTATGGTATAACTGAGATGCTTTGCATGTGAACGGTCATAAAATGATTGAATAAACTAATAATACTACTACTTAAGTCTAAATTTACTACTTTTGGGTATTCATAAAGGTAAGTTACTACTAGTAACTTTATTACTAATACACCGAGTAGTAGTATAGTTACTACAAGTAAGGTTACTAGTAGTAAATTACCTTTGTGAAAACCAAAACGCAGTGAACTTACACTTAAGTCTAGGTTTACCTCTGTGAATTGGGCCCACAGGCAGCTTTTCTCCCAAAATAAACAAGGCTGAGGGATGTCATCCCTCGCCTTTCATGTAGTTAAGTCAAGTCAAGTCAAATAATTTATATAGCGCACTACATACCCAGAGGGTCTCAAGGCGCTTGATGGGGTGGGGAATTACTTGTCGAATATCCAGGTTTTCAGTTGCTTTCTGAATGCTAGATGGTTCTGAGTGAGGCGAAGGTGAGTGGGAAGTGAGTTCCAGGTTTTAGCTGCCAGGTAGGAGAAGGATCTTCCTCCCATATTAGTCTTGTTGATGCGAGGTACAGTGGCAAGGGCTTGGTTGGAGGAGCGTAGCTGGCGGGGGGGGTGTAGAAGGAAAGTCGAGTGTTGAGGCATTCGGGTCCGAGTTCGTAAAGTGCTTTGTGTGCGTGGGTTAGGAGGCGGAATATTATCCTCTTATTGACGGGGAGCCAGTGGAGGTCTTTCAGGTGACCAGATATGTGGTCGTTACGCGGGATGTCTAGTATGAGTCTGGCTGATGCGTTCTGGATGCGTTGGAGTTTTTTCTGAAGTTTTGCGGTGGTGCCGGCGTACAGGGTGTTCCCGTAGTCTAGGCGACTTGTGACCAGTGCGTGGGTGACCGTTTTTCTGGTTTCGGTGGGGATCCAGCGAAATGTTTTTCTGAGCATGCGAAGAATGTTGAAGCAAGATGATGAAACGGCGTTGACTTGTCTGTTCATCGAGAGAGAGGAGTCCAGGATGACGCCTAGGTTCCGTGCGTGGTCCGACGGGATGGGTGCTTTTCCAAGGGCCTCTGGCCACCAAGAGTCGTCCCAGGTGGAGGGAGAGGTACCTAGGATAAGGACTTCTGTTTTGTCTGAGTTCAGTTTCAGACGGCTGTGCTTCATCCACTCAGCAACTTCTTTCATTCCTTCATGTAGGTTGGTTTTGGCGGTGGTCGGGTCTTTGGTGAGTGAGAGGATCAGTTGAGTGTCATCAGCGTAGGAGATGATGTTGAGGTTGTGTTGGCGTGCGATGGTCGCGAGGGGGCTCATGTATACGTTGAAGAGGGTGGGGCTGAGTGAGGATCCTTGTGGAACTCCGCAAGTGACTTCAGTGGCCTCTGACTTGAATGGTGGGAGGCGGACTCTTTGAGTTCTTCCGGCAAGGAACGAGGAGATCCATTCCAGTGCTTTTCCTTGGATTCCGATGTTTCTGAGGCATTGTAGGAGGGTGCTATGACAGACTGTGTCGAAGGCTGCGGAGAGGTCAAGGAGGATGAGGGCGACTGTGTCTCCATTGTCCAGTAGAGTACGAATGGCGTCTGTTGCTGCGATGAGGGCGGTCTCAGTACTGTGTTTGGCTCGGAAGCCGGATTGTGAGGAGTCGAGGGATTTGTTGGTTTCGAGGAAGGCGGCAAGCTGGTTGTTGACAGCTTTCTCGATGACTTTGGCCGGGAAAGGTAGGAGCGAGATGGGGCGGTAGTTTTTGAGTTCGGTGGGGTCGGCTGTGGGTTTTTTCAGGAGGGCGCTGAGTTCGGCGTGTTTCCAGCTTTCCGGGAAGGTGGCGGAGTTGAAGGAGCAGTTGATGACATCCCAGAGGTGAGGTGCTATGATGGAGTCTGCTTTGTTGAAGATGTGGTGAGGGCATGGTTCTGTAGGGGAGCCAGAGTGAATGGTGTTCATCAGGCGGATGGTGTCCTCGGTGGAGATAGGGTTCCAGTCGTTGAGGATGTTCGAGGGGGGTGAGGGTACGGCAGAAGGTTGTGAGGGTTGGTCTCTGGGTTGGTTGTCGAAGCTGTTGTGGATGTCTGCGATTTTGTTGTGGAAGAACGAGGCTAGGGAGTCGCAAAGGGTTTGAGGGGGAGTGATGTCATTGGAGTTGGCAGAGGGGTTGGTAAATTCTTTGATGATGTTGAATAATTCCTTGCTGTTGTGGGCGTTGTTGTCTAGTCGGTCTTTAAGTGCAGCTTTCTTGGCAGTCCGGATCAGTTGGTGGTGTGTGCGGGTGGCGTTTTTGAAGGCGTCCTTGATGCTGGTGTTCGGGTCTTTTTTCCAGGCCTTCTCGAGGGAGCGACAGAGTTTCTTGGATTTCTTAAGATCATCGTTGAACCAGGGAGCGTTTTTGCGGTCTAGTATGTTTTGACGTTTTTTCAGAGGTGCTAAGTTGTCTGC
This sequence comes from Lissotriton vulgaris, assembly GCF_964263255.1. Classification (NCBI taxonomy): domain Eukaryota; kingdom Metazoa; phylum Chordata; class Amphibia; order Caudata; family Salamandridae; genus Lissotriton; species Lissotriton vulgaris. Next base: position 2,071,688,112 of record NC_141691.1, on the reverse strand, counting down.
GCTGTTGGTTAGCCAGTGAGTGAAGTTCATGGCTGCTTGGTTGGGGTTCGAAGAGTGGGCAGGGGGGTTTTGGAGAAGCGAGGAGGAGATCTGGTCGATGGTGATTTTGTTCCAGTTTCTTCGTAGAGTGGGTTGAGGATGGTTGTGGGTTGTGGTCTTTTTGTAGACAAAGTGAATGCAGCTGTGGTCCGTCCATTGGAGAACTGTGGTGTGACTGAAGGAGATATGTTTGCTGGAGGTGAAGATGGGGTCGAGTGTGTGGCCTGCGTGATGAGTGGGGGTGTTAACAAGTTGTTTGAGTCCAAGGTTGGCGAGGTTGTCCAGTAAGGTGGTGGCGTTGCTGTCGTTGCTCTTTTCCAGATGAAAATTGAGGTCTCCCAGTAGAATGTAGTCCTCGGAGGGGAGGGCGTGAGGAGTGATAAAGTCAGTGATGTCTTCTCTGAATTGTGCACGGGGTCCTGGTGGCCTGTAGAGGAGGGTACCTCTGAGAGTGGTCTTGGGGTCGGTGTGGATCTGGAAGTGAAGGTGTTCGGCGCTAGTGAGGTTGACGTCTGAGCTGGTTGAGATGCGGATGGAATTCTTATGGACGATGGCGATGCCTCCTCCTGTTTGCTTGGTGCGGTCTTTACGAATAATCTTGTATCCTTCCGGGATGGCGATGGTGATGTCTGGGGCTGAGGAGGCGTTCATCCATGTTTCTGTTAGGAAGGCGACGTCCAGAGAGATGGTGTCTAGTAAATTCCAAAGGTCGATGGCGTGTCTGTGGACCGAGCGGGTGTTGAGCAGGATGCATTTTAGGTGGTTGGTGTCAGATCTCTGTTTGGTGTTCGTGGGCGTGGATGCTGTGATGTGCCACTGCTGCCGCGTGATCTCAGCTGAGCTGATGTTATCACGTCCCGCGAATACAGTGCCCACGGTGTTGGACTGGCTGTCTCTGGCAGGAAGGAGAAGCAGCTGACACGTCAGCTTGGATGCACTCCCAGGTCAGGGCAGATGTGTTAGCAGAAGTGGGTGCCTGGAGACTTATTTACTGATGTGCTTCATCACTGTAAACAAGCTTGTGCGGAGACTGGGGGATGCGAGTGAGGGAAAAACACACTGGAGAGAGCAGGAAAACACATGCACTCCACTGGCGTGCTGGAACAATAAGAAACAAGCACTGGCAAAGTCAATAGGTCTCACCCACGAGAGAGCTGTTGGATTTGTCAATGGGGGTCCTAGCCATGCTGTTGCAATGCATGGTTGAACCTAAACAAGCATTGGCTTTGCAATATTTTTTTACATGTTGCACAGCTGCACGAGCTGCTGTGCAACATGACTTAATCCTAAAAAGAGTTATGATGCGGCCAGCGCTACCTACATCAAATAACTTTTTTTTTTACCTTTAAGAAATTTTCCACAGCGACCCGCTGCTGTGCAGTATGTCTTGAAACAGCACGGGGTCTTGGGAGAGAGCAAGGGGGGCAAGCAACATGGAGGAGGAGGGTGAGAAACAAAGAACAGGCAGTGGAAGGAGAGGAAGGAATACTCAACAGAATGGACAAAGGGGGGAGGGTGGCGGGTGATGAACCAGAACAGACAGCAAGAAGAGGTCAGGCCAGTGGGGAGACACACTAGACACCTTACTAGGAATACAAGGCCCAGAATGCTAAGGAAAAAATCCCTGAACTGGTACATGCAAATCCACCTGGCGAGCTTGAGAGCTTTGCTCTTGCAGGTGATCCAGGCGCTCGCCCGCAGCCCCTGCACACTTTCCAAGTACTTTCGCAAGTGTGTCTAAAACACAGTTTGGCCGGTTGCAGAGTTGCTCTGCGCCTAGTGGATTGTTGTATATTGATTCTTCATGTAATATGGCTGACAGTAGTCATTATGGATCATGTATCTTGCATTTCTGATTTTAATCTTCTGTGCCTGCTTTCTTGTGTACAATGGTGAAGCAGAGCTTGAATGCCGGACTGGCCTTGTATCCACCGGGCATTTCCACAGTGGACTGGGGTTCTTGGAGGGCAATTTTGAAAGGCTAGGACTGGTCCTGGTGCCTCGTGACTTTCCTCAGCTGTTAGTTGCAGTAAACCCGGTAGGCTTCAAGAGGGAAAGAAAGAGATGCAGGAAAAAAAAAGCTAGGAAGAAAGTGATTAGAGTGGGAGAAGAGAGAAAGAAGAGAAGGAAAGACAGAGAATGGATGGAAGGTGAACATTAGCACGAGTAGCTGAAGGGAGCAGCGCTGTTTGGAGCATTTTTGGCAGGGCGGCTTTTGGTTCTCAGACCTCTCAACTTTCCCAGGTCACTGACTGTGTAGTCATGCCCGTCTAGTTTTTTACTTTGCATTCTGGGACTTGTCATCTCCGTCTTATAAGTGGATGAAGATGAATATAAGACCAGAATGGCCACCGTCGATGACTATGTTGAAACCTTAGTGCGTGCCCTTTTAGGGACCGTCTACCCCCCTACACCACTCCCGCTTTCAGTGGAGCACGCCCACCGAGCCCTGGGACCTCAACCCCCACCTGGGGTGTCCACCTGACCCATTATTTCTTGTTGTCTACACTACAGAGATCGTGACACGATCCTCCGACTAGCTCTCGAGATAGGAGAGGTGCACTACCAGCGGAACAGACTTCCATTCTACCTGGATTTCACCAAGACATCCCAAAAAGCTCACAGACTTCCCACCTGCCAAACGGCTGCTAACAAAGATTAATCTCACCTTTGCTTTCCTGTACCCCGCACCAATTGCATCCTCCACAATGGCGAAACTCATTAGTTCACGGATCCCAAGCTCGCTATTAAGTTTTGCTGCAAAAAAGCATACGACTCAACCAGTGGCGGTTCCTCCGCTAAGGCGCAAGAGCATTGCCCCGCTGGGCAAAAAGGAAAAATCAAATGACAATAACGTATCGTTAATGTCATTTTATTTCTCCCATTGCACGCAGCCGGGGTGCACAGTGGCGGCTCCTCCGCTAAGGCGGAGGAGCGTTGCCCCACGGCGCAAAAAAGGAAAACGATTTTTCAGATTGCATGCAGTCAATGGCCTATGTTGGGCGGGGTGGGGTGCATTGCATTGCAGCGTTGTGATTGGCCGGGTGCTTCCTGCTGCCTACCGGACTGCAGAAAGGAAGAGGACACAAGGAATGCGGCGGCTGGTTGGTCGTTCTAAGGTAAATGTGTTTTTTTTTGTTAATGAAACTCCCTCTGCCCCACCACCCCCGTCCGGTAGTAGCTGCTACTGAAGATTTCCATGCTAGTACAAGCCGAGTAACGATTAAGGGGAGAGTAGCCATGCTCCGGGGACACCATGCCTGCCCAAAACTTAAAGATTGGCTGGCAGACGCACTCTTCTGCCATCAACGCCTAGTGTAATACTGGCAGCTAATTCAAGAGAAAAAACAACCCAAAGGCATAACATGTATTTGTAAATTGTATGTTCACTAAGAGGGTATCTTGGCACTAAATAATTGATATTTATTGTTACTTAACTCAATGGTACTTCTTTTATCAACCTCAGAAGGAAGAAAGGCTGAGTGGATCCACTGGGATTTAAACCTGTTACCTTGAGGTCGAACATGTGCCCCTACACTGGGTGCATTGGTCCACTAACCCACCAGATGCGGCCTACAGGGTTCTCGAAAATTCAATAAAAACATACATAAAAAAGACCCAGAATGCAAAGATAATAGCCTGGACTGCCAGAGCTACTCACGTGGTCCTGGGAACCCTGAGCTCTCTGGTCAGGAAATTACAGAGGATAATTTGTTTACTCTGATACTTACCAGCACTCCACACTAAACAGTGATTTCAGTGGAAATAGAGGAGCGCTGGTACTCCTAATTCAAATTGCCTATTTGCTCTCGAGAAGTGCCTGTGCTCTCCAATTAAATGTATTGCTGCAGAGCTGAGAAGTGCAGACACTCTCCGTTTCATAGTGGATAAGTGCAGGTACTCTGTAGCGGGCAGTACCTGCTCATTTAAAGCACTGCTGCTACCCAATGAAAATAATGTTAGGAACTACTGCAATATATTAAGGTGTTAAGAGGTTTTCCTCAGAGGGGCCTGGTGCTTTTCATTTACATGAGTAGAACTCTCAAGTATCCCCTGCCCACGTCGGAGCAGCTCAGCCAGTCCATTCATTTGTTTCACATTAGAGGACTCGTAGTTCTCACTTTATAATAGGAAACACAGGACTACAAATCCGAGAATGCAATGTAGGCACGGGGATTGGGTGAGCTACTCACATATAGATCTGTGAAACGTGGGAGCTCTTGAAGAGGACTGTCTTCGGGCAATAACAGCGGCGTATGCCCCTCCATTTTCTTCAACCACTGTGAGAAGTTGGCCTGGTATATAATGCTCACTAATTCTTAGTGATCACTTTGTACCATGCCAAGCAACCCTTATGATGATGGTTGTAATTCAACCTTGTAGACCAGTTATCCTACTGGTAACGTGGACAAAGCAGTCTTAGGCTAAACTCTGAAAGGCATGTGAAGCCAGCTGTTATACCATACACAACCCCCTTGAATACCAAATGAAAGGGACACCACACAGATATATATTGAAAATATATATTGATTTATTAACTATTAAAATCCCCTGGACTCTTTATGAGCACAGAAACACAAGCGTTAAATCACAAGACAGTTTAAAATACACAAAAGTTGCACAATATGGATGAGCCCTAGGGGCCACTTAAACCATATACTAAGAAAGTGGTATAAGAGATACCAATAGGAAAGTGAAGAGGCCTAGGGCCTTGGGAATCGCTGGAGCTATTCGAGACTGGAAATAACTAAGTCGGGAAAGGCCCACGGGACTCGGGTGCAGTGTTCAAAGTGCACGCACTTTTCAATACAAAGTCTATGGTGCGTAAAAAGCACAAAGTTAGAAAGTTAGGAACCTTCCGAGTGACCTAGGGAGCTGAAACTTAAGACACAGGCCCTTGAGATGTGTACCAGTGCAGGAGCACCGGCGGAGCTGAGTTACCTCACCCACAGGAAGCGGGTGCACAGGGTCGAAGTAGTGTCGGGTTTCGTCACGCTGGTCGATGGTGCTTGGAGCTGAAGATGCTGCAGGCGGCTCGATGAGGAGGGTTCCGGTGGATCCAAGGGTGGATCTGAAGATGTGAAGACCTGAAAGCAGAGGGGACAATGTTCAAAGTCACTAGCCAGTGACTACCGTGGAACCAGATTGGAACCAGGCGATGTCGGGTGCAAACAGGCGTTGTCGGGTAGCTTCTTTCTGCAGCCACGTGGATACCCGGGGTCGAGGACGTCCAGGAGTCGGTCACGAGCTGTCCCACGCAGGCCTCTCGCTGTTGGCGGTGTCGGCACCTCGATCGGAGCAAACAGGCCTTGGCAAAGGCAAGCCAGGCAGAAAGTGAAAGATGCTTAACACTCGAACCAGCAAGGTCTGAGCGGGTGCTCCTTTTTACAGGAGCTTGGGTAGGTCTGGAGCAACCAGACCTGCTGTGTAAATCTTCGGGTTCGTCGCCAAGATGGCCGCTGACCACGTGGCTAGTGGCCGGGATGGCGCGTCGAGTGGCACAATGCAAAAGGGCCCCACGCAGATCGTGGAGATGCTGGAGGGCTGATCTTCGGTGCAAGGGCTACTCGGTGGTGGGGGTTCTCAATCCCCAAAGCACAACATCGAGGATGCCTCAGAAGCTGCGCAGTCAGCTGTTCGGGTGTCTTCCAAGAGGTCCGGTCCCACGTCACTCGGTGCCTCCACGGGTCCCTTCTTTGCAGGGACTGTGGATCGGGCTCTGAGAGGTCTGGGAGTCTGGTTCTTGTCGGGCTCTGGGCTCGGTCTCCGGCGGGAGGCGGCGGCAAAGCAGACGTCGGGTCGCTGGTTGGTACCTGTGTTCCCAGGGTGGCCACTCCTAGGCCACAAGGGAGATTCTCTTCAGTCTTCTGTGCAGCAGAATGTCGAAGTCCAGTCTTCTTCTTTGTTTAAAGTTGATTTCAGGATGATCTGCTGTGCAATGGCACTGCTCCCGCTCTTATTCCCAATCTGAGGGGTGGATCACCTACTAGGTCCCTCCTCTGGGAGGAACCAGGAAGGGGGGCGGTTACACCCCCTTTCCTTTGTCCAGCTCCTCGCCAGGACTGGGGCTGGAAGGCCCCAGAACCGGTTTGGACTGGCCTATGCACGGGGACACCTTGTGTGCCCCGGGCATGTCTGATTCTATTCAGCCCTGTCCTACCCAATACACAAAATCCTGTCTGGGGTGGTGCTCGCACCTCCCAAGGCAGGAAACCCTTTGTCCAGGCCACCATCTGCCGAGTTTCGGTCAGCAGCAGGAGGTCAGACTTGTGTCTGTGGTGGCAGCGTCCATTTTGTGAAGCTGAGGCTCTGTTTAACTTTAACCGGGGTTAAGGCTACACACATGTCGTGTCCCTCTAGAAGGGTGGAATGCTATCCCCGTCGCCAGAACTGGCGAGGGGATAGTATTCCAATTCGTATGACACCTTACTCGACATGTTTTGATAAAGCCAAACCAAAGATAGCATTTAACCGCGAGGATTATAATGCACTTAAGAGTATATGGTATGGCAATATCCCGGAACAGCTTAGGGAGTGGTTCCCGACAGCTGCAGACAGGTTCAGCTCATGCTAGAGCACCATCTCACATATTTCCAAGCACTCTGCCTCCAGGATTGATGAGGCCTTCCATAGGAGTGGCTGATAGGAACATATGTGTCCAGTTTAGGGTTAGGCACAGGCATACTGTACCTAAGTAAGAGGTGATTACACCAACTTACCCCAGCTGAGTGATCAGCCAGTTGTGTCAAATATGGAGGCCAGGCCAGGGGTGGCACAATACATGCTGCAGCCCCTGGTAGGCCTTGGCTACACCTATGCCCTGGGTACCTAGGGTACACTACTACAGGGGCTCATAAGGTGAACCATTTCCAATTGTGTTATGCACCTAAGGTACATGGAGTCCATTTTAAGGAGAGAGCAATCAGCCTGGGGCCCTGAATAGCAGGATCCCAGGCCAACTAAGTCAAAAACCAGCTAAACACCAGGCAAAAAGTTTGGGGGTAACCATAGTCAGATATCCACCTTCCTACATAACCCCCCCCCAAACGAAGGGAGATAAGGCTATCCTTGACCAGGTAAGCCTATATTGCCTAAGTGGCCATATAAGGAAGTACCAACTCTGGCTTGGTAACCCCCTGTCTCATGGTCCACTAAGCAATCCCTCACCCTAAGGGTATCTGAGGGTCTCCACCATAGGGAATCTCTACCTGTGATGTGTCTTTGCAAAGTCAAAGGCTGGTGTTGAGATGGAGTACTGAAGTGAGTTTCCTCTGTAGGGCTCAGCTTCCTCCAATCACTCTCCACCATGTGTGCCTTTCTTTCTCTGACTGAGTTGCACTGTGCTCTCAGGGTCAACCTCTGGCTACCTAAAGCTGGAGGCTGAGTCCCTCTGTTTGGCTTACTGGAGGGACAGTTCAGGTTTGGGCCCTTAGGGTCCCAGGTTTGGCTGTGCCCAACAATATCCATCTGGGGGAGGTCCCTAACTACTTTTAAGGGGGATCCCTCAGGAGTTTTTAAAGTTTTCCCCTCACTAGGGCTACTAGTTTCGGTGCCCCTAATCTGTTGATGGGGGTGCTTTATTTGACAGGGGGCCCTTTGGGTCTCACTGTCCTTCTTGTCCTCTGCAGCCCTGGGCTGAGTAAGGCAAGGTAGAGAGGGGCAGGTTACCTGCTCCAGACTGGGTCCCTCCTGAGAAGGGTCCACTGCCATCAGAGGCTCTGTCAGGCCAGGCCTAACAACCTCTGGGTCAGTTCCTTCATCAGGGGTAAGATCAGTTCCCTGAGGAGGCTGATCCTTTCCTAAAGTCTGGTGGGAGGGAGATTTCTCTTCCTCCTTAATGCTCTCTGTTTGGGTGGAGTGATCCATCATTTCAGGCTTCACTACCCATGTATCAGTTTGAGTTTGGGCTGTGGCCATCACAGCCCCACCAACCTTTTCAGGAGGAGACTCAGTTTGGGTATGGGCTGTTACTAGTACAGCCCTGCTACTCTTTTCAGGAGGGAGGTTATCTAAAGATGGGGCTGAGGTTTGCTCAGCCCTCCCAACCTTTTCAGGAAGGACATCTTGGATTGGGGCTGTAGCCATCACAGCCCCACTAACCTTTCCATGGAGATTTACCATTCTAGAATGGGTTTGCTGTTCAACCTCAGCCCAGGCTGAGATTTCCAAATCATTACCCAGTAGGCAATCTACAGGCAAGTTTGCTGACACTGCCACTCTCTTTGGGCCAGTGACACCTCCCCAGCTAAGATTGACTACTGCCATGGGATGATTGGTTTCTATGCCATCAATGTTTGTCACCTGATATCTGGCATCAGGTAAAAGTTGCCTTGAGGGGACTAGACATTCAGCCACCATGGTGATGCTAGCCCCTGTGTCTCTGAAGGCCTCAACTTTCAAACCATTGATGAGGGGCTCCTGTCTATACTTGCTCAAAGTGTTTGGGCAAGCAGTGAAATTGGCAAACCCCATGCCAGTCTCATAGACAAGAGTATCTGAGTTAGGGGACCTGGATAGGCCAGAGTCCACCTGTCCTCCAAAAGTAAACCCACCCAAATTCTTGGGGGTGCTCCCACCACCTGGGGGACCACTGCTAACAGTGACAGGAGGTGTTGGAGCCTTACCTGGAGGTATATTCTCCTTATTGCCATTCTTGGGACAACAGCTATCTGTTTTGTAATGCCCCACCTGTTTACAGGTATGACAATAAGGCTTTTTCTGGGTTGTAGAAGTGTCTTGGGACCCACCCCCATTCTTGGAGTTTTGGGGCCCTGGGGAAGTCTTTTCCTTACTTTTATCCCCACCCTTCTCTTGAGGCTTGGTAGTCTCTTTCTTTTGGTCACCACCCTGGTTCTTAGGCCTGATCCTGGTTCTGACCCATTTGTCTGCCCTCCTACCCAATTCTTGTGGGGAGGTCAGATCAGAGTCAACCAAGTGCTGATGTAGAAGCTGATTTTGACAATTACTTAAGATTTGCTCTCTCATAATTAAATTATACAATCCTGTATAGTCAGTAACCTTACTTCCCAGCAACCAGCCCTCTAGAGCCTTAGTGGCACATTCAACAAATTCAGACCAGTCCTGAGTCTGTGTCTTCTGGGTATCTCTGAACATTAACCTGTACTGTTCAGTGGTTAAGCCTAACCCATCAATCAGAGCACTCTTCAGGACCATGTAGTTTCTAGAATCCTCATCACTAACTGTGAGGAGTCTGTCTCTGCCTCTACCTTCAAAGGAGAGCCACAGGATTGCTGCCCACTGCTCCTGAGGGATCTGCTGTACCATGCAGGCTCTCTCAAGTGCAGTCGTCATCCATTTGTGGATGTCATCCCCAGCTTTGTAAGGGGGCACAATCTTACTCAGGTTTCTTGTATCAAAAGACCTGCCTTTATCCTTGTGGATATTGCTGCCACCAGTGGGTTCTATTACCCCACTCTCTCTAGGCTGTCTTGCTCTAGCAAGTTTCTCTTTGGCCAGGGCAACCTCTAACTCTTGCCTCTGGACCCTAAGCTCAGCCTCTCTCATCTTGGCCTCATGTTCCCTTCTCTGAGGGCTAGTCATCTCCCTCCTGGAGTGACCATGAGAACCTCTAGAAGCATGGGAGTTGTCAGAGTCACCTGAGTGAGTCCTTCTCCTCCTAGGCTTCTGGTTAAGTCCACCTGGGGGTCTGAATGGGTTGTTACCTGATTCATTCCCAAGTAAGCTTAAGTTAGCCTGGTTCAGTCTACTGACCAGCACCTGACTATCTCTGTCATCATCTGACTCACTGCTTTCCACCTCCTCCTCCTCTTCTTCTTCCTCTACATCTACCTGAGGAGCTCCAGTGGTGGAGGCTTCCTCATCTACTAGGATGATAGGGGTAGGGGTGTCTACAGTGTCATCCTCTGAAGGATGGCCTCCTTCAGCATTCCCTGTGGGGTTTGCTTTAGAGGGCTTTAGAGTCTCAGACTGGTCTAAGAGCTCTCTTAGGTGGTCTGTAGTAGGGGAAGGCCCTGTCTTCAGACCCCTTAAGACACAAAGCTGTCTTAATTCCTTAAAGGAAAAAATAGCAAATTTGGATGGTGCCCTTGGAGGGTCACTCTCAACAGGAGTAAGTCCACTGGACCCCTCTGCTCCAGACATTGCTCTAGTGTGGGTGGATGTGTTGCAATCTACCTACACTGGTGTTTACCTACTAAACCTATCTAGTAGTTGTAGCTAGGGTGTGCTACTCCCTTTGCTCTACAACAACTAAGTTCAGTAGAACTTATGTATACTAGTCTTGTTTTATATGTACCTAGCAGGTACCTGTATGATCTTTCAAATGATAATCTCAAAGATTGTAATGGTAAAACAACAGCAAGCTCAGATCCCAATCCGCTGCTCACCAATGTGAGAAGTTGGCCTGGTATATAATGCTCACTAATTCTTAGTGATCACTTTGTACCATGCCAAGCAACCCTTATGATGATGGTTGTAATTCAACCTTGTAGACCAGTTATCCTAGTGGTAACGTGGACAAAGCAGTCTTAGGCTAAACTCTGAAAGGCATGTGAAGCCAGCTGTTACACCATACACAACCCCCTTGAATACCAAATGAAAGGGACACCACACAGATATATATTGAAAATATATATTGATTTATTAACTATTAAAATCCCCTGGACTCTTTATGAGCACAGAAGCACAAGCGTTAAATCACAAGACAGTTTAAAATACACAAAAGTTGCACAATATGGATGAGCCCTAGGGGCCACTTAAACCATATACTAAGAAAGTGGTATAAGAGATACCAATAGGAAAGTGAAGAGGCCTAGGGCCTTGGGAATCGCTGGAGCTATTCGAGACTGGAAATAACTAAGTCGGGAAAGGCCCACGGGACTCGGGTGCAGTGTTCAAAGTGCACGCACTTTTCAATACAAAGTCTATGGTGCGTAAAAAGCACAAAGTTAGAAAGTTAGGAACCTTCCGAGTGACCTAGGGAGCTGAAACTTAAGACACAGGCCCTTGAGATGTGTACCAGTGCAGGAGCACCGGCGGAGCTGAGTTACCTCACCCACAGGAAGCGGGTGCACAGGGTCGAAGTAGTGTCGGGTTTCGTCACGCTGGTCGATGGTGCTTGGAGCTGAAGATGCTGCAGGCGGCTCGATGAGGAGAGTTCCGGTGGATCCAAGGGTGGATCTGAAGATGTGAAGACCTGAAAGCAGAGGGGACAATGTTCAAAGTCACTAGCCAGTGACTACAGTGGAACCAGATTGGAACCAGGCGATGTCGGGTGCAAACAGGCGTTGTCGGGTAGCTTCTTTCTGCAGCCACGTGGATACCCGGGGTCGAGGACGTCCAGAAGTCGGTCACAAGCTGTCCCACGCAGGCCTCTCGCTGTTGGCGGTGTCGGCACCTCGATCGGAGCAAACAGGCCTTGGCAAAGGCAAGCCAGGCAGAAAGTGAAAGATGCTTAACACTCGGACCAGCAAGGACTGAGCGGGTGCTCCTTTTTACAGGAGCTTGGGTAGGTCTGGAGCAACCAGACCTGCTGTGTAAATCTTCGGGTTCGTTGCCAAGATGGCCGCTGACCACGTGGCTAGTGGCCGGGATGGCGCGTCGAGTGGCACAATGCAAAAGGGCCCCACGCAGATCGTGGAGATGCTGGAGGGCTGATCTTCGGTGCAAGGGCTACTCGGTGGTGGGGGTTCTCAATCCCCAAAGCACAACGTCGAGGATGCCTCAGAAGCTGCGCAGTCAGCTGTTCGGGTGTCTTCCAAGAGGTCCGGTCCCACGTCACTCGGTGCCTCCACGGGTCCCTTCTTTGCAGGGACTGTGGATCGGGCTCTGAGAGGTCTGGGAGTCTGGTTCTTGTCGGGCTCTGGGCTCGGTCTCCGGCGGGAGGCGGCGGCAAAGCAGACGTCGGGTCGCTGGTTGGTACCTGTGTTCACAGGGTGACCACTCCTAGGCCACAAGGGAGATTCTCTTCAGTCTTCTGTGCAGCAGAATGTCGAAGTCCAGTCTTCTTCTTTGTTTAAAGTTGATTTCAGGATGATCTGCTGTGCAATGGCACTGCTCCCGCTCTTATTCCCAATCTGAGGGGTGGATCACCTACTAGGTCCCTCCTCTGGGAGGAACCAGGAAGGGGGGCGGTTACACCCCCTTTCCTTTGTCCAGCTCCTCGCCAGGACTGGGGCTGGAAGGCCCCAGAACCGGTTTGGACTGGCCTATGCACGGGGACACCTTGTGTGCCCCGGGCATGTCTGATTCTATTCAGCCCTGTCCTACCCAATACACAAAATCCTGTCTGGGGTGGTGCTCGCACCTCCCAAGGCAGGAAACCCTTTGTCCAGGCCACCATCTGCCGAGTTTCGGTCAGCAGCAGGAGGTCAGACTTGTGTCTGTGGTGGCAGCGTCCATTTTGTGAAGCTGAGGCTCTGTTTAACTTTAACCGGGGTTAAGGCTACACACATGTCGTGTCCCTCTAGAAGGGTGGAATGCTATCCCCGTCGCCAGAACTGGCGAGGGGATAGTATTCCAATTCGTATGACACCTTACTCGACATGTTTTGATAAAGCCAAACCAAAGATAGCATTTAACCGCGAGGATTATAATGCACTTAAGAGTATATGGTATGGCAATATCCCGGAACAGCTTAGGGAGTGGTTCCCGACAGCTGCAGACAGGTTCAGCTCATGCTAGAGCACCATCTCACATATTTCCAAGCACTCTGCCTCCAGGATTGATGAGGCCTTCCATAGGAGTGGCTGATAGGAACATATGTGTCCAGTTTAGGGTTAGGCACAGGCATACTGTACCTAAGTAAGAGGTGATTACACCAACTTACCCCAGCTGAGTGATCAGCCAGTTGTGTCAAATATGGAGGCCAGGCCAGGGGTGGCACAATACATGCTGCAGCCCCTGGTAGGCCTTGGCTACACCTATGCCCTGGGTACCTAGGGTACACTACTACAGGGGCTCATAAGGTGAACCATTTCCAATTGTGTTATGCACCTAAGGTACATGGAGTCCATTTTAAGGAGAGAGCAATCAGCCTGGGGCCCTGAATAGCAGGATCCCAGGCCAACTAAGTCAAAAACCAGCTAAACACCAGGCAAAAAGTTTGGGGGTAACCATAGTCAGATATCCACCTTCCTACAACCACTAGCACTAAGCATGCTGGAACTTGTAGGCTCGTATCGAGGATGAGTAGTCACACTACAAGTCCCGGCATGCTCAGTCCTATTTCTTTAACCACTGCCACTAAGCATGGTGGGACTTGTAGAGCCCTATCTAGGGTGTGAGAAGTCACAGTACAAGTCTCGGGCTGCTTAGAGGAGGTGTCTGAGCGAAGCCTGCTAGAGGGGGCACCCTTGTCACGCGTGGGGAGGCGACAGCTGTGATGTCAGAACTTAGGTCACAGAAGTCCGATGGAAAAGGGGTGAGCCAAAGGGAGAGGTCTGGAAAAGAAAACGATGAATACATTTTAAAGAAATAAACGCAATTGCACAGATGTTTCCGGTTCTTGAAAATGTGACATTCTTTAGTGTTCCAGGTCCAAGCGAGGGTAGGTCTATTCTACAAGTCTAGGGGTTTTAATCCTGATTTCATAATGAGTTAATTAGAACAAAAAAAATGCAAATAAAGAAAACGGGAATGGAGGGGTTATTGCCCTTGGAACTGAGAAATGTAAGGCTCTGGAATTCGTAGTCAAAGCAGCATTACCTTCCTTTGGGTGTTCACTTGATATTGACTAACTCTAATAAATGTATATTTCTTTTTTATCTGGACCATCGTCTCATTTACCCTCGGCTGTTGCTTTTTCCGTTTAATTCACTTTTTGGGGAGAAAATGCAAGGACACATTATTCCGCACAAAAAATGTCATACGTCTCTGCGTCTCGAGTCTTTGCACGTGCTTTGTGATTAACCCCACGACACTAAATATGCAATGCCCCAGACCTAGGTTTTCATTTACAAGATACTTTCTTCAGAAGTCTTTGAACCCATGGAAGTGAACCAGGACCACAAGTCCCAGAATGCACTGTGGTCGTAAGTGGAAATCCAGGGCTGGCACTCTAACATGGTGATGCAGACTCAGGTGATAACCATACTTATCATGTATTTATTGAAGAATACTTCAGGCTGCATGAACTCGACACAAGTGTTAGCAGGGTGCAACAGCTTCTAGGCGCAAGAATGCGTGCTTCCCAGTCACAGGGCACTCTCTGAACATATAGGGCAATGCCTCTGCAGAGCTCTTCAGATTCCTAGGTCCATGGGTGAGAGGTTCTTCTGGCGCAGATATTTACTAAAACAACTGAAACACTGGCTTTGAAAATAGTGCTTTCTGAAGAAGGCGCTTTTTTTTGCGGCAGGATTCCAGAGTGCCAAAAACTAACGGGCTGGCTTCAGACCAGAAGAGTGAGTTTATTTATTTATTTATTTTTTTTTTTTTTTTTGTCCTCATACGCCAATAAAGATATTTTCAGTATTGATTATACCGAGATCTTTATGGGAGCTCTTTCCGCAGACACCCGGTATAAATCTCACGGTACCACCATGTGAATAGTCAGCTCAGTCGCTCGATTTACCAGACCCTTAGACTGATCTACGGGTGAATCATTCTGCAAAAAGGGCTAATCATTGGACAAAGTTGTTATAAACCATCAAGCCAAATAATACAGGGAGTCCAAAAATGCTTCCTTTTCTTCCACGCCCTACTATCCAAACTGAGAGTATGCCTAATTGCCCTAATCCAATTTATATATGACGGAACAGTGGTGCTCACCCACAATTTACATATTTCCCTACGGGCTAAGACAATTAAATAAAAAAATAACTTATTATTATCTTGTGATGCATTCTCATAATTAGAAGGTATTCCAAAAAAAACTTGTTGTGTACTAACCTGTATTTCATACCCAAAAAGGGCTTCCATACCTTCTTGTATTTCAAACCAAAATTCTCTAAGTGCGGGACAGGTCATAAACATATGCAGGTCATCTGCTTTTTCCAAATTGCACTTTGGACAACAGGGAGTAGGCCCCTTCGAAAATTTGGCAAGTCTAGCTGGAGACCAATATACTCTATGGAGAGAAAACAAGTGATTGCGCTTTAAATTGGCAGGTGAGACCGTAAGATGTAATAAGTCAAAGGATACTTGCCATAAATTCTGCAAGTCGACGTCCTGTACTTGATCCCTCCAAAGCTGATCTGGAAGGGCAAACTCTCCATCTTCTTCCTCGAGTATTATCCAATAAAGGACTGATGTTTTAGGTGTTCTAGGTTTCTTCATTAAAAGCTCATCCAAAACAGAAGAGTGAGTTTATGTGCAGAACGTGTCTTAAGGGCCCCTGCATGTCTGCCAAGTTTCACATGTGAGTGTGTGACTAGTTAATTAGTTTATTTTTTCCTTGAGTTCTGGGACTCAGTCCTGATTTTATTCTGCATTATACAAGACAGTCCTAGAATTCTAATAAAATCAACGTCACTGGACTAAGTAAGTAGTCACACAATCCCCTGGAACACTTGGCAGCTATTCCCCTGGAACTGATTTCAGAGCAGGTCACGTCTGCTGTGGGATTTGGGAGACACCCTGGCTCAGAGAAGACCAAATACCTGTTTTGGGTGCCCTGAAACTAGGCCCTCCGAAGTTACCCAATAAATCCAGGTGTTGTGTTCCTCTTACCATAAATGTGAGGTCAGGAGCAGTTGCACGGGAGGCAGCCTTCGCCTGGTTACTTACTGCTAATTGTTAATATCCCTGCTTCCTTGTCGCTGTCATTTCTTTTGACTATACCAAAGCCACACAGCTTCCAATTCTAAACGCAATGCTTAATTTGAGCCAGTGTTTTCGGTGCTCAGCACCGGCACATATATGCCGGAACCAACACTTTTGACAGCTGCCACATGGCGGCGCTGTTTATGTGTTTAAAGATTAGCAGAAAAACAGTTAGCTTGTTAATTCAATATACATTAAAACAACTATTACTCACACTACTTTTGCTTCGCCCTTTAAGTAGTAATAAATATTTGAAGAAATAGCTAAATTGAAAACACCTTCCTCAGAAGAATGGCCTTCAGATCTCATGTTCTGAATACATACGATAAAGTTTAACAAAACTGTCCAACAAAGTCCAAGTTGCAGCTGGGATAATTCCATCCAAGGGTTCTTCCTGGACTTCAGCTCAGATACCAGGACCATCTCTGGTAGATCTGCCTTGAATCCCTTCTGGAATAAGAGCTTCAGCTAGAGCAGTTGCAGAACTAATACTGATCACCTTATTCGATGCTTTGTGACCTTGATTTGTACCTCCAAAAGTTACAAACAAATGTTGAGACTTTCTCTACAATTTACATTGCTCTTACTAGGTCGAGGATACATTTAATATCCCTTCCAGTACTTTGCGTGATTAAATAGCCAACAGATATAAGATTATTTTCATCCTGTGAAACAAGAGAAGAAAAGAAAGCCGGTAAAAAGGTCTCTTGTTCCTTATGCAACTTGGACAGAAATTTAGGAACAAAGGCCGGGTTAGGACTTAAAACAGCTCCACCCTCCAGCAATCTAAGAAATAGTGGGTTACATACAAGAGCACCAAGCTCTCCAATTCATCTAGCAGATGTGATTATTGTAGGAGAGTAGGGTCTGCTATCCTATGGTCACCCCAAACTTTTGCTTTTTGCTTCACTGGTTTTTGACTTAATGTGGCTGTGGGCCTGCTAATCAGACCCACAGCCTGCTGTTCTCTCTCTAAATTCACATCCATGTACTTTAGGTACATACTCAATTGGACATTGGTTCACCTTATCAGCCCCTGTACAGTGCACTATAGGTACCCAGGGCATAGGTGTATCCAAGGCCTACCAGGGGCTGCAGCATATCTTTTGCCACCCCTGGCTGGCTATCCAAACTGACACAACTGGCTGATCACTCAGCTGGGGTAAGTTGGTGTAATCACCTCTTACTTAGGTATAGTATACCTATATCTAACCTATCTGGACACATAGTAACCTATAAGCCACTCCTATGGAAGGCCTCAGCAATCCTGGAGGCAGAGTCCTTGGTTTTATGTGAGATGGTGCTCTGGCACGAGCTGAGCCTGTCTGCAGCTGTCGGGAACAACTCCCTTAGCTGTTACAGGATATTGCCATACCATATACTCTTAAGTGCATTATAATCCTCGCGGTTATAAGCTAACTTTGGTTTGGCTTTATCAAAACATGTCGAGTAAGGTGTCATATGCACAGGAATACTACCCCCTCGCCAACTCTGGCAACAGGGGTAGCATTCCACCCTTCTAGAGGGACACGACATGTACATAACCTGAACCCCGGTTAAAGTTAACTCGAGACTCAGCATCACAAAATGGATGCTGCCACCACAGACACAAGTCTGACCTCCTGCTGCTGGGAGTCCTTCCAGCGAGGGAGGCTTGGACAAAGGGTTTCCTGCCTTGGGATGTGCGAGCACCACCCCAGACAGGATTTTGTGTATTGGGTAGGACAGGGCTGAATAGAATGAGACATTCCTGGGACACACAAGGTGTCCTCGTGCATAAGCCAGTCCAAACCGGTGCTGGGGCTTTCCAGCCCCAGTCCTGGCGCGGAGCTGGACAAAGGAAAGGGGGTGTAACCACCCCCCTTCCTGGTCCCACCCAGAGGAGGGACCTAGCAGGTGATCCGGCCCCCAGATTTGGAATAAGAGTAGGAGCTGTGTCCCAAGACTTCAGATCATCCTGAACTCGACTTGAAACTAAGAAGAAAACTGGACTTCGACATTCTGCTGCACAGAAGACTGAAGAGCATCTCCCTTGTGGCCAAGGAGTGACCACCCTGTGAATACAGGCACCATCCAGCAACTCGACGTCTGCTTTGCCGCCTCCTCCCGCCGGAGCCCGAGCCCAGAGCCCGACAAGACCCTGATTCCCAGATATCTCAGAGTCAGATCCACAGTCCCTGAAAAGAAGAGACCCGAGGAGGCACCGAGAGACGTGGGACCGGACCTCTTGAAAGACCCCCGAGAAGCTGACTGCGCAGCACCCGAGGCACCCTCGATGCTGTGCTTTGGGGTTTGAGAAGCCCGACCACCGAGCAGCATTTGCACTTAAGATCAGCCCCCCAGCATCTCCACGATCTGCGTGGGGCCCTTTTGCACTTTGCCACTCGACGCGCCATCCCGGCCACTTGCCACGTGGCTAGCGGCCATCTTGGTGACCAAACCTACAATCAACACCGCTGGTCTGGTTGTCCAGACTTTCCCTCGCTCCCCTGAAAAGGAGCACCCGCTCTGACCTTGCTGGTCCGAGTGAGAAGCTTGCATAGATTCCTGCGTGGCTTGCATTAGCCAAGGCCTGTTTGCTCCGATCAAGAAGCCGACACCGCCATCGGCTAGAGCCTTTGTGGGACAGCTTGTGACCGACGCCTGGACGTCCTCGACCTCTTCGTGTCCACGTGGCTGCAGAGACAATCTTCACCTTTTCACCTGTTTGCGCCCGACATTGCCTGGTTCCATCCTGGTTCCACGGTAGTCACTGGTTAGTGACTTTGAACATTGTCCCCTCTGCTTTCAGGTCTTCACCTCTTCAGATCCACCCTTGGATCCACCGGAACTCTCCACGACGACCCGCCTGCAGCATCTTCATCTACAGGCTCCCCAGACCAGCACGACGAAACCCGACACACTTTGAGACATATGCACCCGCTTCCTGTGGGTGAGGTAACCCTGGCACTCCGGTGCTCCTGTGTAGCAATACATCTCTAGTGTCTATGTTTCAAATTGCTAGGTTCTAGGTCATCCGGGAGGTTCCCTTTACAGTAACTTTGTAACTTTTACGCACCATTGACTTTACATTGGTGTATGCGTGTGCTTTAAGCTCTGCACCCGAGTCCCGCGGGCCTTTCCGGACTTCATCACTGTTAGTCCCAAACAGCTCCAGCGATTCCCCAGGCCCTAGGCCTACTTCCTTTCCAACTAGTGACTCTTATACCACTATTTTAGTATATGGTTTAGGTGGCCCCTAGGGCTCATCCATATTGTGCAGCTTATATATATTTAAACTGTGTTTTGTTTTAACGCATTTGCTCTGTGCTCATAAAGAGTCCAGGGGATACTTGTAGTAAATAAATATATATATATATTTTCAATATATATCTGTGTGGTGTCCTTTCGTTTGGTATTCAAGGGGATTGTGTATGGTAAAACAGCTTGCTTCACATGCCTATACAGAGTTTAGCCTAAGACTGCTTTGTCCACGCTACCTCTAGGATAGCTGGTCTATAAGGTTGACTTACAACGAATCATCATAAGGGTTGCTTGGCTTGGTACAAGGTGATCACTAGAACTAGTGAGCATCATATACCAGGCCAACTTCTCACAATTATTACTGAAAAAGACGCATCCATTCTCAAATATTTCAGATCAATTGAAGATATAGGTTAAAACAGAACCCCTTCAAGAACCTTTAAAGCCAAGGCACAGTCCCAAAGGGGAGCAGATGTTCTGTTAGAAGTCTTGAGATAGAGACACTCCTTACTAGACTCATTACTAAAAGGCTGTCCTTCCCAAAACCGCCCCAAGTTTCTCTAAAAGATTTGATAGCCGGCCGGCCAAGCTTTTAATATAGATACTTACAGATTTTTGTGGAGCCCATCAAGCAAAATCTGGAGAACAAAAGAAATATCACAAGTAGGATATATCACAAGTAAGAAGAAATAAATGGCCATACCACCGCTGCAATACCCTTTGTTCGTGTATGATTCCACTGTGGCAGAACATCTAGAACCCCGTAAGGTTTGAGCTTGATGTTCAGGGAATCTCTTATTATGAGGCCCAATCCTCTCAATTTCCAGATCGACACAGAAAGCCTTCACTGAGCGAAACACTTTGGTGTTTTCAGAGGACAAGGTGAGGATGCAATCGAGCAGTACAACTGAGGAGGTTCTGATCTGTTGAGGGAGGTTGTTCCATGTCTTGGGTTCAATGTGGGAGAATGAGCAACATCTTGTTTTGCTTTTGTGGATGCGGGTTGTATGCGAGTAAGAGTGAGGCAGAGCATAGGTGGCTGATGGGTTGGTGCAAGTGTATGCGGCTGTTCAAGTATTTTGGACCTGTGTTGTATAGGGTTTAGATATTTTGTTGATATCCTTGTCAAGGCTGTCAATGGGGCTGGGTTGATCTATGCTGAAGGCTCTGAGCCAATCTGCTTCTGTTTCTGCAATGAAACAAACACTTTGCTTAGGAGATCTGTGTTATATTGCCCGTCTCTCTTTGATACGCACTGCCTTCTGAGACAGCAGAAGATTTAGAAGAGGAATATGGTGTTGAGTCAGTGGCACATTGACGTAAAGAAAAGACAATTTTTTTTACTTTGAACAACTTTTGAAGCTTCCCTTCCAATTCTGTGCCAAATGACTTTCACACCTCCTACCTTCAGCCAGTGCAGCAGCTCAAACAGCGTCAATTGAGATGTCCGAGAGGCATTCAATGTGCTTTTCTACAGCTTCAAGAGAGAGAAACATTCAACTCCATCCTGAATGGGTTCATACAAATCCTCAAGGTGATTGTTCTGTGTTTGTCCCCTCAAACCCCGCCCACATTCCACATAACAACGCATGTTTCTTCATACAATTTCTTAAAAGCATAATCTATCTCTTTTATCAGTTTGGTCCTTTAGAATACTCTCTTTGGCTATAAAAGTACGGCCAGCCGGGCAGTCGAATTCTCAGCCATTGAATCTGGCATAGTCTTCTCCATTGGAGCTTTTATCAAGGCGCTTCCAGTCTCTGGCGACCATCAGAAGCATGCCCGTGTACTGGGAGGTCCACGGAAGGTGCCTTTTGAAGCTGTCTTCGGAGCGGCTCTGTAGATGTGCTCTGAAATTCTGCCGGACATCCCACGTTCCACCTTGATCCTGCCCAGTATTTCTCCACTATGGGAAGAGCAGGCAGGAGTAGGGTGAGCAGATGGCGCCATGCCACACAAACCCAACATTTCAGGTCTCCATTTTGATTTTACATATCAGTGATTTCTGGGAATTGTAGACTTGGTTTATTTTTATGGAGCTAATCAGTAGCAGACCTGCTACCAATGACATATAATAGCATGACGTGAAATAGCAAAGTCTAGGAACATGAAACATCTGTCCCGGATGACAAGAAGCCATCTAGTCATCTTGTGCAGGAGCATCCATCATGGACTCTGGCCTCTGCTTCCACTCTGACATGGACCGAGCCCAGCTTCCAAGGCCCGTTCGATCTCCGCTTGCCTCGAGCAGGGTCGGACTGGCCTCCAGGGCTAATAGACGGTGCCCGATGGGCTGGTGTGCAAGGCCAGGGCTTGTGCCGGTTTTGTTGGCCTGTTTTATGGTCTGCTGGGCCTATTTTTACTGTTCCCTGATATTAAAACAAACATTAGCTGCAGCAATCTCAGATCCTTGCAGTTTTCAATGCCTTGCAAAACACGTGTCTTTAAAAGTTCAAAGCTGTCCTAATTGGCAAACATGGGACGTTCTTTCAGCCCCCTAATAACTCAATAATGAGGGCCACTTTCATGTTGGAACAAGGACATTTTGTATGTCCGAGTCCGCCCCTGGCCTGGAGGGACTATTTCCTGGCCCTCTGAGCACCGTGAAATGCACCTTGCTCCACTTCCTGTTCCCCTCATTTCCTCTGACGTCTCTGGTGCTGCGCAGCTGAGCCAGGCCTCGTGCTGTGACTCCAAACAACAAAGGGGGGTTTGTCCTGCAGATACAGGGGGCTCTGGGAGGCGGCAGGGTCCGGCCTGGGCAGCCGGCCTCAGAGCTCTGCTGGGGCAGAGAGGGCACGAGCGCGTGACGTCAGGGTGGAATCCACCTCTCTCTGCAGAGGAGCGCGCGGGAAGAGCGCGTGACGTCAGGCTGGATTCCACCTCCCTCTCCAGAGAGCAGCGCGCGGGAAAGAGCGCGCGGACCAGGCACGTGGAGCCTGACTCCCGGGGCATGTCCTGCGTGGGGTGGGAGAGGCCGAGATCGAACAAACGCCCAGTTTCAGCTCCTACCTTAATTAGTTATCTAACTATTGAAATAATTGTACTTACTACTGTGACAGTTTTCTCACAGGCGAGGGACTCATCCCCGACCAGCGCCCGCCCGGCGTGAGGTGAGCCTCAGAGGGTGCTTGCAGGCCGCCCAGCCGCCGCAACGTGGTGCAAGCACTTAGCAGCATGCTCAGCTGCACTACCAAAATCCCAAGCCCAGCTATTTACTACTTTCGAATTGCTGCCCTCTCGCGCTGCCGCCCCACCCTATTAAATGGAGTCTCACGAAAGCAGGCACTGACAGCGACTCTTCTCCTGACGTGTGATGCCTGGCGAAACCACAGGGCTGAGCAGACGCACCAGCCCCCGCACATCGCACTACCACTGCAGATTTCGGAATTGGTGGATTATAAGTGCTCCGGCTTCACAGCTTAGAGGCGCCATAATGCATGACAGTGCATTTCAGGGCGGTGATGCGGACCACCGCACTGAAATGCGTTAGCGTCACGTCTGAAGCGTGATACTTGGCAGGGCTGCGAAAGTCCCTGGAAGAGGAGAGATGCCATGGTCTCAGGCCGAGCTTCCACATCACCACGCGGTCAGATGTGATCCAAGCTGAGCCTAACACCGGCTGGGAAAAGGACAAAGTGAGCCAAGCTTCAAAAACAATACTGGCTTTTAAAAGGCCAAAGTGGGCCAAGCTACGCCAAAACACGTTAAATCTAGATGTTAAAAACAAAACTCCGCTCTTAAAAACCAAAGGCGTCAGCACCTGAAATCCAGGTAAATTCCAGATGGTAAATGGCCAAAGTGGGCCAAAATTCGACCGCGACTTAAATACAACTTTTAAAACTAAAAAGAGGGTCAAGCATCGACAGCAACTTAAATCCAGCTGCTAAAAGGCAAAGTCCAGCTGTTAAAAGGCCAATGTGGGACAAGTTACGACAGCACCTTAAATCCAGCTCTAAAAGTCCAAAGTGAGCTAAACCTTGACAGCTCCTTAAATACAGCTGTGACAAAGCAAAAATCCTGCTTTGAGGAGCTAAAGTGGAGCAAGCTACAGCAGCATTTTAAATCCAGATGTTAAAAGGAAAAATCCAACTGGTAAAGCCAAGCACTGGCAGCGCCTTAAATCCGCAGACCAAGTTGGCCTGTTTGTATTTACAATGTTGTCATTACATTAGAGGTAGGCACATCAAAAGTCTTTTTCAGTATATCATGGTACTTTATAATGCAGGTACATAATTATTTTAATGTTATTAAGCATCATATCATTAGATTTATATATGTGTGTGGGATACATATATACATCTATGTGTATATATAAATATATATATATACATATATATACACACACACACACATATATATACATACACACATAAATAAAAGCTAATGTTATGGCACTTAAAAACATTAAAATAATTACTTATCTGCAATGAAATGTACTGTAATATATAGATAGTTATAGTTAAGTTATATGTAGTTTCTTATACTATAACTGGTGTATTTCATTGGTTTCTGTTTGTTGTTACTAACATTAGCACACGTCTCATTCCAACATCTATCTAGCTATAACGTCACTTTAAACTTTCTCTTAAGTGACTTTTTGGGGCTATCGATCTTATTTTAAATTGAAACAACGACCAGCCCTTCACATACAGCCAACTCCCACATGTGGAAAACTCCCACTGTGCAAAGCTTTTGGGAATGCTCACAGGGCCTTCCTAAATGCAGCTATTCAGAGAAGTGGGTGGATTTCAACAGAACCCTAATCCAGTAGCTAAACATAAGCCACCACAGCCCGTGCGGGGGGTGGGCACTCGAGCCTCTTTGGATCCCCTGAGAAAAAGCGGTAGGTGGTGGGCCAGGGAGGGGGCTCTCCCTGTACTTTGCAGGAGGGCCCCATCAAGTTTTGTCACGCCACTGCCCTAAACACAGCTATTTGTAGAGAGAGTAGGCCGAGATTGGATGCCATCCTAAACCCAGCATCTTCGCCCATCTAAAGGGTGTACATGGATTGTGGGCATCTCACAGGGCAGAGGAGACTGGTGGACATTCATCGGCCCGGTTTAGAATGGTTGATATACCACCATGCCTGGGTGGATGAAATAGCTGCCTTGAACAACCACCACGGAAAAGACGGCCACCTTCCAAAGGGTGGTAAGATGAGCATCCTTCATATCAGGAAGCCACCTTCAGGGGGTTGGGAGACTGGAGATGTGGGTGCTAACAATATATTTCCACAGCGCCAAGATAACCCTAGGGGTGACAGTGTGCGCTTTACAAATGCTGATCGATTGATTGACTTTGGGAGTACATTGCAGAGTCTAGATCTGCTAGCGGAATTTCTGCCACCAGTGATGGGCTTGGGTTGGCTTTCGGCTGGACTGTTTCCAGTAAATTACACACCCATGGCAGATAAGTGGAGGGACCACAGCAGCCTTGGTGAAGTACCCTACATTTGGATGATTTTCCTACGCTGCCTTGGTGGAGGAGAATAATTTGATGGGATAGTGGACACAAAAATTGAAAACAAGGCGGGGTCTTTAAAAAAGGCAGTTTGGCTGAGCAGAGGATAGTCAAAAGACACCTGGAAATCTATGTGTATGCACTATGTTGATGCATTCAATATCAGCGTTCTGACGGGTCAGAGGTGCGTAGATTCTCATGTCTATGCAGTGCTAGCAGAAAAAGTCTGTAGACACCCTGTGGCCTTTAAAGGCCGGTAGAGCCCGCTAGGTCTGGCTCTAAGGCTATACTATGCCACTCAACTATACACCACTCCACTCTACAACACTCTTCTCCTGGTAATGCCCTTCGACCATACTCCACGCCACTCCACTCTACAGCACTCCACTTCACTCTGCGACATGCTACTGCACTCAAATATACTTTGTGAAACCCCACTCGACTCCATGCCACTGCACTTTATGCCACTCACCTCACGACACAACCCACCACTCTACTCTACGCAGCGTTACTCTATGCCCCTCCACTCTACATCCCTGCATTTCATACGATTTAACCCTTTTCCAGGCCAATCTACCTCACTCCACTTCAATCTACCTCACTCCACTTCACTCCAATCTACACCACTCCAATCTACTCCACTTAAGTCTACCCCACTCCACTTCACTACAATCTGATCTAACCCACTCCAACCCATCACAATCTACCCCACTTTACTCTACCCCACCCCAATGAAGCCCACTCCAATCTACCCCAACTCACTCCAATCTACCCCACTCCAATCTGCTCAATTCCACTCCACTTTAGTCTGTCCACAATCTACCACAATCTACCTTACTCCTCCTTAATCTACCCGTCTACCCCAATCCACTCCACTATGATCCAGTTTACTCCACTCCACTAAAATCTACCCCAATCTACTCCACTCCAATTTACCTTACTCCACTACACTATACTCCACTCCAACCAGTGTACCCCACTCCACAACAGTCTACCCCAATCTATTCCACTCCAATCTACCCCACTCTACTCCTTTCCACTCTACCCTAATTTACTGCACTTGACTCAAATCTACCCGACTCCTCTCCAATCTACCCTAGTCTAACCCACTCCACTTCAAGCTATCCCACACCACTCCAGTCTACCCCAACCCACTCAACTCCACTTTACCCCACACATCTTCACTACAATCTACCCCACTCCACCCAATTTTCCCAACTCAACTCCAAACCAATCCACCCCACTCCACTCGTCTCCAATCTATGACGCTTTACTCAATCTAACACAATTAACCCCACCCCACTTAATTCTACCCCACTCAACTCTACCCAATCTAATGTACTGCTCTTGAATCTACCCCACTACACTCCAGTCCACCTCAATCCACTCCAATCTAACCCACTCCACTTTATCCCACTCCATTCCAATCTACCCCAATCCAATCCACTCCACCCTAATCTACCCCACTCCACTCCAATCTACACCACTCCACCCCAATCTTCGCCAGTCCAATCTACCCCACTCCATTCCAAATTACCCCACTCCACTCCAATGTATCCCACTGTACTCCACACACATCTACTCCACTCAATCCCCGCTTTAATCTACCTCAGTCTACCCCACTTCAGTCTACCACCATCTACCCCACTCACTCTAATCTACCCCACTCCACTCAAATCTACCCCACTCCACTCAAATCTACCCCACTCCACCTTACACCAGCCTACCCCACTCCAATCCACCCAATCTAACCCACTCCTCTGCAATCTACCCCACTCAAATCTACTCACGCCACCCTTCCCCAATCTACACCATTCCGCTTCACTCCAATCGATCCCACACAAATATACCACACTCCACTCCAACCTAACCCTCCGCACCCCACTCCAATGTATCCTATCCAAATCTTCCCTACTCCAATCTACCCCACTCAGCTC
Organism: Lissotriton vulgaris; assembly: GCF_964263255.1. Lineage (NCBI taxonomy): Eukaryota > Metazoa > Chordata > Amphibia > Caudata > Salamandridae > Lissotriton > Lissotriton vulgaris. The sequence goes on along the minus strand of NC_141691.1, from coordinate 2,071,661,686 downwards.
TACCCCAATCTATCCCACAGCACTCTACCCAAATCCAATCTTCACCAATCTACCCCACTACACACCATCCCACTAACCTTTAGACATGCTGAACAGCAGACACACTGGTGTACAACATGGCTTAAACACATTGCTGAAGCTAATAACTCTGGCACAGGCAAGACCCATTTGCTTTGCCAATGTTTGCTCAGTAGGGATAGACTCATCGGGGTACTTATATTCAGTACAGGGCTGGGAATGTCACAGGTGGGGACAGACTTCTCAGGTCCCTGTCGGCCACGCCCCCAGGCAGAACAGGAGCAAGCTTCACTTCCCTAGCAGCGCCTCCTGAAACAGAAGCAGCTCGAGGCGCACTGTGCATGAATCACGTGGGAGGTCCGGGCAGGTCACACTCGGGTCACAGCGCCTGATGTGGAGGGGGAGGCAGAGGTCTGTAATCTGAATTCCCATGATGACTGTTGCTTCCAGACTGGTGCAGTGAAACGTGGGCCATAAGCCGGTCTTGGGATTCTTTAACCCCCCTCCGCCCCGTGTCTCGTTGTAGAGTGGGTGTCATGCCCACCAGTTTCCACTTTTTTATTTTATTTATTTATGCGTTTTTGTATAGCGCAGACTTTACTCGAAGGTGTCAGAGCGCTTCACAATAGGAACAGAACTGATACAGGAGAACATTACAAGTGAAAAAATTACAAAAGCAAACGCTAAGTTACGTGAGGCAAAAGTGACAATCGTGAGCAAACAAATACAAGCGGTAGAAAACGGTGCATTACAGGAGGAACAAGTGACGTGTGCGGGTTACTAAAGCGTACAAAGTACAAGTAGAGGTATAATACTGCAATACATGGCAGACAATCAAACAGAAGAATAAACATGATTAGTTGGCGCTTAAAAAATACCGGATTTACAGCACAACACAAAATGCATCACATATGTAGCTCAGCAATAGACACACAGATGGGTGATCACGATGACAGCACACCCAGGAGGCGCGCACTAAGCATGTACCACACAGGTAAAAAAACACAGCACACACGCATAAAGCAGGTACCACACAGGTCACAACACACAGGCATCAAACATGTACCACCAGGGGCAGCTCTAGGCTCATGGCGGCCCTGGGCAGGGAGCGTAGATAGGGGGCCCTGGAACAGGGGGTCCGGGCGGGGCGGGGCGCGGAGGCCAGTGAAGAGGGAGGGGGGTCAGGGTGTTTGGAAGTGGAACAGAGCCGGAAGCCGCCAAATCCCTGCCAGGGGCCGCCACGCAAATATGTATCCATCCTCAGAGGATTATTATATTAAGGATATATATTGGCGTGGTGGCCCCTGGGGTTTGGTGGCCCTGTGCAGGTGCACAGCTTGCACATGCCTAAGGCCGCCCCAGGTACCACACACGTCACAACACACAGGCATCGAGCACAGATCTGTTTTCAGCTGGACTTGTCTCTCTCCCGCGTGACGCCGGTGACAAGAGCGGTTCTCGGTAGAATCTGTTTCTCAAAATCCATCAATTCTTAATCGCCAACAGAGCGCTCTCAATATTAAATGTAGCACTACTGCCAAGAAGGAATCTACGTGCATTGTGTAGGCTGTGGAGTCCTGTATCAGCACTGAAAAGTCCATAGCCCACACCTTCCAGACCCCTGTGGACCTGTACAGGGCCGGACTGGGAACCACAGCCGGCCCTGGCAAAGTGCTCGGCGGCCCCCCTCCCCACTCAGGGGGGTTGTGGGTGCCGCCAAGCTCTTTGCCGGGGCCGGTTTTTGGCCCATTTTGGTACGGCCCTGAAACAAAAATGGCCCCCACGGGGGCCAAACCGGCCCCCACCCGTGCGGCGCACCGGGGGATTGCTCGGTTCCCGCTACGGCCAGGCTTGCCCTGGACTTGTAAGACCAGTGCCTCCCCCAGGGGGCATCTCTCCTAACCCCCTCCCCTCCCCCTCCCCAGAAGGTGGGCGGGAATATCTCCTCCAGGAGTGCACACATGGGCACAGGCGTGTTTAACAGTGACAACTCTACTCCGCTCTCAATAATAATACACACATATGCTAAATTAGTATAAAAATCTCGCCCCCACCCAACAAAAACTGTCCCTCAAAGCACTAAAGTACATTAATAATGACATTTCAGAGGAATTGGCTTCCTAGCAGACTTAATTGTGAGTTGGGCCGGGACTGCAAAATGCACATTTTGACCCTCTTGACAAGGCAGATTTGCTGCTACAACCTGGGCTTGAGTGATGTCCATGCAGTAGCGGAAGGGGGCGGGGCTAGTGGTAGAAATGGGTGGCGTCTGAGATGGAAGTGGGTGGCGGCCTCCTAAGAAAAATTCTTGGCACCGGTACTTGTTTATTTTTTGTGCAATTTTTTTTGCAAATAAGGCAGTGTTGCACTGCATTGGGAAACACATTTCAGTTTCTTTCATTTTCAGGGCAGAGACGCAGTACTGATTCTGTTGGATTTATCGGCCGCATTTGATACAGTCTCTCATGGTATTTTGAGAGACAAATTCAAGACGAGTGGCCTTCCAAACAAGGCACTCGCCTGGTTTTCATCTTTTCTAGAAAACAGATGTAATATAGTGACCCTTGGTCGCCACAAATTCTCAGAAGAAACAGCTATCAGCAGGAGTGCCGCTGGGCTCATCCTTGAGCCCGACGTTGTTTAATCTTTACATGACCCCATTGCTTGTTTTAATTGACTCTTTTGGTGTCGAAGCTATCACATATGCAGACGACACTCAGATCATTCTTACCTTAGACAAAAACTCCACCGCTGCAGAAGAGAAATTTCACCACTGCCTAACGGCAGTCATGAATTGCATGACACTCAACCATATGAAGTGTAATAGTCAAAAAACTGAAATTATGCTGTTCGGGAAGGCCAATCCCTTCACGCCTAGTCAGTGGTGGCCTGCAAACATGGTTCCGCTGCCTAATACTGCAGATACAGCACATAACCTAGGAATTCAGTTTGATCTCACCTTATCTTTACACAGCCAAGCACTTGCAGTGGCAGGTATGTGTTTTCATACCATAAAAATACTGAGAAAGTTCTTAGAGCTACTCCCGATGAATGCTAGGAAGACAGTAGCTGTTGCATTGGTTTTGTCTCGTTTGGACTACTGCAGGAGTAAACAAGGCTGTTTTGAAAAAACCACAGGTGGTCCAGAATGCCGCAGCCAGGTTGGTGCTCCGGCTTCCTAGGGGATCTCCCTCTGCGGCAGCAGTCCAACGCCTGCACTGTTTACCAATTCACAAAAGGATCCTATTTAAAGTCCTAATAATCATCTACAAAGCCCTAAAGGCAACAGGGATGACATATCTTAGGTCAAGAATACACCCCTATTCCAACGCCTACTGCGGTCATCCTCAGGTAACTTCCTAGCAGCCCCCAGCTATCATCTGAAAACAAAAGGGGTAAAAAACATTGCTAGGAACAAAAGCCTGGAACTCTTTGCCGCTCCAGTTGAGACTGACACAATCAGAACTTCTTTTCAGAAAACTGCTGAAAAACATGGATGTTTTCTCCACCTGACAACTTGGTACTTTCTCTCATCTGATCCTCTCCTCTATCGGGACCCTCACACTGTTGTTTATCACTGACCTCCTATATCCTCTCCCCCAACTCCAAGACACTCCTTGGAGTGAACATTGCCCTTTATAAGTATACTCATTCATTCATTCATTCAAAAGATCGATGACACTTCTCCAACATGGACAACTACCAAAATTAGCCTGCATGAGTCATTTTAAGGTATGCGTAAATGAAATGCCTTTATTTCTTCTGAACTCTCAGTTTTAAGCAGGGCTCCCCCTTCCTAAAACCTTATTTTGCATCTTTTTAACGCTCTCCTTCCTAAAACCCTTTACCACCCAAGATCCACTTGTAGGTGACCGGATCCCTCACACTCCAGTACCCTGGGCCCCCGGTACACTCGCATCGCCTTAGCAGTTTGAAGCGGACCTAGGAGGAGACAAGAAAGTTTATAGGCGAATACGAGCCTCGTGTACCATACAAAGGGTATTACACTCACACTAAGGGGCTCATATTCACACTGTGGGGCTCATACCCTGATACTGTGGGGCTCACACCATGACACTGTGAGGCTCATACCCTGACACTGTGGGGCTCACACCACGCCACTGTGACGCTCACACCCTGACAATGTGGGGCTCACACCATGACACTGTGGGGCTCACACCATGATACTGTGAGGCTCAGCCCCTGACACTGTGGGGCTCACAGCACGCTACTTCGAGGCTCACACTCTGACACTGTGGGGCTCACACTTCTGCACTGTGGGGCTTACACTCTGACACTGTGGGCTCACACTCCTGCACTGTGGGGCTCACACTCCTGCACTGTGGAGCTCACACTCCTGCACTGTGGGGCTCACATTCATGCACTGTGGGTCTCACACTCTGACACTGTGAGGCTCACAACCTGACACTGTGGGGCTCACACCCTGACACTGTGAGGCTCACACCCTGACACTGTAGGGCTCACACCACAGCACTGTGGGTCTCATACTCTGACACTGTGGGGCTCACACTGACACTGTGGGGCTCACACTCTGACGCTGTGGGGCTCACATTCTGATGCTGTGGAGCTCACACTCTGATGCTGTGGGGGCACACTCCCGCACTGTGGGACTCACACCCTGACACTGTGGGGCTCACACTCTGACACTGTGGGTCTCACAGTCTGACACTGTGGGGCTCACACTCTGAAAATGTGGGGCTCACACTCCCGCACTGTGAGGCTCACTGTGATACTGTGGGACTCACACTCCTGCACTGTGGGGCTCACACTCTGACACTCTGGGGCTCACACTCCCACACTGTGGGACTCACTCTGACACTGTGGGGCTCACACGCTGACACTGTGGGGCTCACACTCCCACACTGTGGGGCTCACACTCCTGCACTGTGGGTCTCACCCTCCTGCACTGTTGGGCTCACACTCTGACACTGTGGGGCTCACACTCTGACACTGTGGGGCTCACACTCTGACGCTGTGGGGCTCACACTCTGACACTGTGGGGCTCAAACTCCCACACTGTGGGGCTCCCACCCCCACACTGTGGGGCTCCTACTCCGACACTTGGGGCTCCCACTCCGACACTGTGGGGCTCACACCTTGACACTGTTTGGCTCACACCCTGACACTGTGGGGGCTCACACCATGGCACTGTGAGTCTCACACTCTGACACTGTGGGGCTCACACTGACACTTTGGGGCTCACACTCTGATGCTGTGGGGCTCACACTCTGATGCAGTGGGGCTCACACTCTGATGCTGTGGGCTCACATCCTGACACTGTGGGGCTCACACTCCCAAACTGTGGGGCTCACACTCGCGCACTGTGGGGCTCATACCCTGACACTGTGGGGCTCACACTCTGACACTGTGGGTCTCACACTCTGACACTGTGGGTCTCACACTGACACTGTGGGTCTCACACTCTGACACTGTGGGTCTCACACTCTGACACTGTGGGTCTCACACTGACACTATGGGGCTTACACTCTGACACTATGGGGCTCACACCCTGACACTGTGGGGCTCACACCCTGACACTGTGGGGCTCACACCCTGACACTGTGGGGTTCACACCCGGACACTGTGGGGCTTACACCCAGACACTGTGGGGCTCACACCCGGACACTGTGGGGCTCACACACTGACACTGTGGGGCTCACACCCTGACACTGTGGGGCTCACACCCTGACACTGTGGGGCTCACACCCTGACACAGTGGGGCTCACACCCTGGCACTGTGAGTCTCGGACTCCCGCACTGTGGGGCTCAAACTCCTACACTGTGGGGCTCACTCTCCCGCACAGTGGGGCTCACACTGACACTGTCTGGCTCACACCTCACTCTGACACTGTGGGGCTCAAACTCTGACACTGTGGGGCTCACACTCTGACAATGTGGGGCTCACACTCTGAAACTATGGGACTCACACTCCCGCACTGTGGCACTCACTGTAATACTGTGGGGCTCACACTCCCGCACTGTGGGGCTCACACTCTGAAACTTTGGGGCTCACACTCCCACACTGTGGGGCTCACTCTGACACTGTGTGGCTCCCACTCCCACTCTGTGGGGCTCACACGCCTGCACTTTGGGGCTCACCCTTCTTCACTGTGGGGCTCACCCTTCCTCACTGTGGGGCTCACCCTCCTGCACTGTGGGTCTCACCCTCCTGCACTGTTGGGCTCACACTCTGATGCTGTAGGGCTCACACTCTGACACTGTGGGGCTCAAACTCCAACACTGTGGGGCTCCCACTCCCACACTGTGGGGCTCCTACTCCCACTCTGTGGGGCTCCCACTCTGACACTGTGGGGCTCACACCCTGACACTGTGAGGCTCACACCCTGACACTGTGGGGGCTCACACCATGGCACTGTGGGTTTCACACTCTGACACTGTGGGGCTCACACTGACACTGTGGGGCTCACACTCTGACACTGTGGGTCTCACACCCTGACACTGTGGGGCTCACACCCGGACACTGTGGGGATCACACCCGGACACTGTGAGGCTCACACCCTGACACTGTGGGGCTCACACTGACACCGTTGGGCTCACACTCTGACACTGTGTGGCTCACACTCTAACACTGTGGGGCTCACACTGACACTGTGGGGCTCACACACTGACACTGTGGGGCTCACACCCTGATACTGTGGGGCTCACACCCGAAGACTGTGGGGCTCACACCCGAACACTGTGGGACTCACACCCGGACACTGTGGGGCTCACACCCGGACACCGTGGGGCTTACACCCTGACACCGTGGGGCTAACACCCTGACACTGTGAGGCTCACACTCCCGCACTGTGGGGCTTACACTCCTGCACTGTGGGGCTCACACTACCGCACAGTGGAGCTCACACTGACACTGTGAGGCTCACACCTCACTCTGACACTGTGGGGTTCATACTCTGACACTGTGGGGCTCACACTCTGACATTGTGGGGCACACACCCTAAAACTGTGAGGCTCACACTCCCGCACTGTGGCGCTCACTGTGATACTGTGGGGCTCACACTCCGCACTTTGAGGCTCACACTCTAACACTGTGGGGGTCCCACTCCCACAGTGTGGGGCTCACTCTGACACTGTGAGGCTCACACTCCGACACTGTGGGGCTCACACTCTGACACTGTGGGGCTCACACCCTGACATTGTGGGGCTCACACTCTGAAACTGTGGGGCTCACACTCCCGCACTGTGGGGCTCACTGTGTGGGGCTCACACTCCCACACTGTGATGGCTCACTCTGACATTGTGGGGCTCACACTCCCACACTGTGGGGCACACACTCCTGCACTGTGGGGCTCACCCTTCTTCACTGTGGGGCTTACCCTCCTGCACTGTGGGTCTCACCCTCCTGCACTGTTGGGCTCTCACTCTGACACAGTGGGGCTCACACTCCGACACTGTGGGGCTCAAACTCCCATACTGTGGGGCTCCCACTCTGACACTGTGGGGCTCACACTGACACTGTGGGGCTCACACTCTGACGCTGTGGGGCTTACACTCTGATGCTGTGGGGCTCACACTCTGACACTGTGGGGCTCACACACTGACACTGTGGGGCTCACACCCTGATACTGTGGGGCTCACACCCTGATACTGTGGGGCTCACACCCGGACACTGTGGGGCTCACACCTGAACACTGTGGGACTCACACCCGGACACTGTGGGGCTCACACCCGGACACCGTGGGGCTCACACATTGACACTGTGAGGCTCACACTCCCGCACTGTGGGGCTCACACTCCCGCACAGTGGGGATCACACTGACACTGTGGGACTCACACTCTGACACTGTGGGTCTCACACTCTGACACTGTGGGTCTCACGCTCCGACACTGTGGGTCTCACACTGACAATGTGGGTCTCACACTCTGACACTGTAGGGCTCAAACTCTGACACTGTGGGGCTCACACTGACACTGTGGGGCTCACACTCTGACACTGTGGGGCTCACACCCTGACACTGTGGGGCTCACACCTGGACACTGTGGGGCTCACACCCGGACACTGTGGGGCTCACACCCCCTGACACTGTGGGGCTCACATCCTGACACTGTGGGGCTAACATCCTGACAATGTCGGGCTCACACTCTAAAACTGTGGGGCTCACACTCCGGCACTGTGGCACTTACTGTAATACTGTGGGGCTCACACTCCCGCACTGTGGGGATCACACTCTGGCACTGTGGGTCTCACACTCCCACACTATAGGGCTCACACGTCTGCACTGTGGGGCTCACCCTTCTTCACTGTGGGGCTCACACCTCACTCTGGCACTGTGGGGCTCACACTCTGACAATGTGGGGCTCACACTCTGAAACTGTGGGGCTCACACTCCGGCACTGTGGCAATTACTGTAAGACTGTGGGGCTCACACTCCCGCACTGTGGGGCTCACACTCCCACACTGTGAGGCTCACACGTCTGCACTGTGGGGCTCACCCTTCTTCACTGTGGGGCTTACCCTCCTGCACTGTGGGTCTCACCCTCCTGCACTGTTGGGCTCACACTCTGATGCTGTGGGGCTCCCACTCTGACACTGTGGGGCTCAAGCTCCCACACTGTGGGGCTCCCACTCTGACACTGTGGGGCTCCCACTACGACACTGTGGGGCTCACACCTTGACACTCTGGGGCTCACACCCTGACACTGTGGGAGCTCACACCATGGCACTGTGGGGGCTCACACCATGGCACTGTGGGTCTCACACTCCGCACTTTGAGGCTCACACTCTAACACTGTGGGGGTCCCACTCCCACAGTGTGGGGCTCACTCTGACACTGTGAGGCTCACACTCCGACACTGTGGGGCTCACACTCTGACACTGTGGGGCTCACACCCTGACATTGTGGGGCTCACACTCTGAAACTGTGGGGCTCACACTCCCGCACTGTGGGGCTCACTGTGTGGGGCTCACACTCCCACACTGTGATGGCTCACTCTGACATTGTGGGGCTCACACTCCCACACTGTGGGGCACACACTCCTGCACTGTGGGGCTCACCCTTCTTCACTGTGGGGCTTACCCTCCTGCACTGTGGGTCTCACCCTCCTGCACTGTTGGGCTCTCACTCTGACACAGTGGGGCTCACACTCCGACACTGTGGGGCTCAAACTCCCATACTGTGGGGCTCCCACTCTGACACTGTGGGGCTCACACTGACACTGTGGGGCTCACACTCTGACGCTGTGGGGCTTACACTCTGATGCTGTGGGGCTCACACTCTGACACTGTGGGGCTCACACACTGACACTGTGGGGCTCACACCCTGATACTGTGGGGCTCACACCCGGACACTGTGGGGCTCACACCTGAACACTGTGGGACTCACACCCGGACACTGTGGGGCTCACACCCGGACACCGTGGGGCTCACACATTGACACTGTGAGGCTCACACTCCCGCACTGTGGGGCTCACACTCCCGCACAGTGGGGATCACACTGACACTGTGGGACTCACACTCTGACACTGTGGGTCTCACACTCTGACACTGTGGGTCTCACGCTCCGACACTGTGGGTCTCACACTGACAATGTGGGTCTCACACTCTGACACTGTAGGGCTCAAACTCTGACACTGTGGGGCTCACACTGACACTGTGGGGCTCACACTCTGACACTGTGGGGCTCACACCCTGACACTGTGGGGCTCACACCTGGACACTGTGGGGCTCACACCCGGACACTGTGGGGCTCACACCCCCTGACACTGTGGGGCTCACATCCTGACACTGTGAGGCTAACATCCTGACAATGTCGGGCTCACACTCTAAAACTGTGGGGCTCACACTCCGGCACTGTGGCACTTACTGTAATACTGTGGGGCTCACACTCCCGCACTGTGGGGATCACACTCTGGCACTGTGGGTCTCACACTCCCACACTATAGGGCTCACACGTCTGCACTGTGGGGCTCACCCTTCTTCACTGTGGGGCTCACACCTCACTCTGGCACTGTGGGGCTCACACTCTGACAATGTGGGGCTCACACTCTGAAACTGTGGGGCTCACACTCCGGCACTGTGGCAATTACTGTAAGACTGTGGGGCTCACACTCCCGCACTGTGGGGCTCACACTCCCACACTGTGAGGCTCACACGTCTGCACTGTGGGGCTCACCCTTCTTCACTGTGGGGCTTACCTTCCTGCACTGTGGGTCTCACCCTCCTGCACTGTTGGGCTCACACTCTGATGCTGTGGGGCTCCCACTCTGACACTGTGGGGCTCAAACTCCCACACTGTGGGGCTCCCACTCTGACACTGTGGGGCTCCCACTACGACACTGTGGGGCTCACACCTTGACACTCTGGGGCTCACACCCTGACACTGTGGGAGCTCACACCATGGCACTGTGGGGGCTCACACCATGGCACTGTGGGTCTCACACTCTGACACTGTGGTGCTCACACTGACACTGTGGGGCTCACACTGACACTGTGGGGCTCACACTCTGATGCTGTGGGGCTCACACTCTGATGCTGTGGGGCTCTGGGGCGTACCACAAGGATCTTCACTCAGCCCCACCCTCTTCAACGTATACATGAGCCCCCTTGCGGTCATCGCACGCCAACACAACCTCAACATCATCTCCTACGCAGATGACACTCAACTGATCCTATCACTCACCAGAGACCCTAACACTGCCAAAACCAACCTGCATGAAGGAATGAAAGAAGTAGCAGAATGGATGAAGCACAGCCGTCTGAAACTGAACTCAGACAAAACAGAAGTCCTCATCCTAGGCACCTCCCCCTCCGCCTGGGACGACTCTTGGTGGCCAGAGGCCCTTGGAAAAGCACCCATCCCGACGGACCACGCACGGAACCTGGGCGTCATCCTGTACTCCTCACTTTCGATGAACAGACAAGTCAACGCCGTCTCTTCATCTTGCTTCAACATTCTTCGCATGCTCAAAAAAACATTTCGCTGGATCCCCACAGAAACTAGAAAAACAGTCACCCACGCTCTAGTCACGAGCCGACTGGACTACGGAAACACCCTCTACGCCGGTACCACCGCAAAACTCCAGAAAAAACTCCAACGCATCCAGAACGCTTCAGCCAGGCTCATATTAGACATCCCGCGTAAAGAACACATCTCTGGTCACCTGAAAAACCTCCACTGGCTCCCCGTCAATAAGAGGATTACTTTCCGGCTCCTTACCCACGCACACAAAGCACTCTACCAAACCGGACCTGAATGCCTCAACACACGACTGTCCTTCTACACCCCCCCTCGCCAGCTACGATCCTCCAACCAAGCCCTTGCCACTGTACCTCGGATCAACAAGACCACCATGGGAGGTAGATCCTTCTCCTACCTGGCAGCTAAAACCTGGAACTCACTTCCCACTCACCTTCGCCTTACTCAGAACCACCTAGCATTCAGAAAGCAACCTAAAACGTGGATATTTGACAAGTAATTCCCCATCCTTCTTCAAGCGCCTTGAGACCCTCTGGGTATGTAGCGCGCTATATAAATTTATTGACTTGACTTGACTTGACACTCTGATGCTGTGGGGCTCACACTCTGACGCTGTGGGGCTCACACTCCCACACTGTGGGGCTCACACTCTGACAATGTGGGGCTCACACTCTGACAATGTGGGGCCCACACTCTGACACTGTGGGTCTCACACTCTGACACTGTGGATCTCACACTCTGACACTGTGGGTCTCACACTCTGACACTGTGGGTCTCACACTGACACTGTGGCTCTCACACTCTGACACTGTAGGGCTCACACTGACATTGTAGGGCTCACACTCTGACACTGTGGGGCTCACACTCTGACACTGTGGAGCTCACACCCTGACACCGTGGGGCTCACACCCTGACACTGTGAGGCTCACACTCCTGAACTGCGGGGCTCACACTCTCGCACTGTGGGGCTCACACTCCTGCACAGTGGGGCTCACACTGACACTGTGGGGCTCACACCTCACTCTGACACTGTGGGGCTAACACTCTGAAACTGTGGGGCTCACACTCCGGCACTGTGGCGCTTACTGTAATACTGTGGGGCTCACGCTCCCACACTGTGGGGCTCACTCTGACACTGTGGGGCTCACACTCCCACACTGTGGGGCTCACATGCCTGCACTGTGGGGTTCACCCTTCTTCACTGTGGGACCTACCCTCCTGCACTGTGGGTCTCACCCTCCTGCACTGTTGGGCTCACACTCTGACGCTGTGGGGCTCACACTCTGACACTGTGGGGCTCAAACTCCCCAACTGTGGGGCTCCCACTCCGACACTGTGGGGCTCCCATTCCGACACTGTGGGGCTCACACCCTGACACTCTGGGGCTCACACCCTGACACTGTGGGGGCTCACACCATGGCACTGTGGGGGCTCACACCATGGCACTGTGGGTCTCACACTCTGACACTGTGGGGCTCACATTGACACTGTGGGGCTCACACTGACACTGTGGGGCTCGCACTCCGACACTGTGGGGCTCCCACTCCGACACTGTGGGGCTCACACCCTGACACTGTGAGGGTCACACCCTGACACTGTTAGGCTCACACCCTGACACTGTGGGGGCTCACACCATGGCACTGTGGGTCTCACACTCTGACACTGTGGGGCTCACACTGGCACTGTGGGGCTCACACTCTGATGCTGTGGGGCTTACACTCTGATGCTGTGGGTCTCACACTCTGACGCTGTGAGGCTCACACTCTGACACTGTGGGGATCCCACTCCGACACTGTGGGGCTCCCACTCCGACACTGTGGGGCTCACACCCTGACACTGTGAGGGTCACACCCTGACACTGTTAGGATCACACCCTGACACTGTGGGGGCTCACACCATGGCACTGTGGGTCTCACACTCTGACACTGTGGGGCTCACACTGACACTGTGGGGCTCACACTCTGACACTGTGGGGCTCAAACCCTGAGACTGTGGGGCTCACACCTGGACACTGTGGGGCTCACACACGGACACTGTGGGGGCTCACACCCCCTGACACTGTGGGGCTCACATCCTGACACTGTGGGGCTCACATCCTGACAATGTCGGGCTCACACTCTAAAACTGTGGGGCTCACACTCCGGCACTGTGGCACTTACTGTAATACTGTGGGGCTCACACTCCCGCACTGTGGGGATCACACTCTGGCACTGTGGGGCTCACACTCCCACACTATGGGGCTCACACGTCTGCACTGTGGGGCTCACCCTTCTTCACTGTGGGGCTCACACCTCACTCTGGCACTGTGGGGCTCACACTCTGACACTGTGGGGCTCACACTCTGACAATGTGGGGCTCACACTCTGAAACTGTGGGGCTCACATTCCGGCACTGTGGCACTTACTGTAAAACTGTGGGGCTCACACTCCCGCACTGTGGGGCTCACACTCCCACACTGTGGGGCTCACACGTCTGCACTGTGGGGCTCACCCTTCTTCACTGTAGGACTTACCCTCCTGCACTGAGGGTCTCACACTCCTGCACTGTTGGGCTCACACTCCGATGCTGTGGGGCTCACACTCTGACACTGTGGGGCTCAAACTCCCACACTGTGGGGCTCCCACTCTGACACTGTGGGGCTCCCACTACGACACTGTGGGGCTCACACCTTGACACTCTGGGGCTCACACCCTGACACTGTGGGAGCTCACACCATGGCACTGTGGGGGCTCACACCATGGCACTGTGGGTCTCACACTCTGACACTGTGGTGCTCACACTGACACTGTGGGGCTCACACTGACACTGTGGGGCTCACACTATGATGCTGTGGGGCTCACACTCTGATGCTGTGGGGCTCACACTCTGATGCTGTGGGGCTCACACTCTGACGCTGTGGGGCTCACACTCCCACACTGTGGGGCTCACACCCTGACACTGTGGGGCTCACACCTGGACACTGTGGGGCTCACACCCGGACACTGTGGGGCTCACACCCCCTGACACTGTGGGGCTCACATCCTGACACTGCGGGGCTCACATCCTGACAATGTCGGGCTCACACTCTAAAACTGTGGGGCTCACACTCCAGCACTGTGGCACTTACTGTAATACTGTGGGGCTCACACTCCCGCACTGTGGGGCTCACACTCCCACACTGTGGGGCTCACACGTCTGCACTGTGGGGCTCACCATTCTTCACTGTGGGGCTTACCCTCCTGCACTGTGGGTCTCACCCTCCTGCACTGTTGGGCTCACACTCTGATGCTGTGGGGCTCACACTCTGACACTGTGGGGCTCAAACTCCCACACTGTGGGGCTCCCACTCTGACACTGTGGGGCTCCCACTATGACACTGTGGGGCTCACACCTTGACACTCTGGGGATCACACCCTGACACTGTGGGAGCTCACACCATGGCACTGTGGGGGCTCACACCATGGCACTGTGGGTCTCACACTCTGACACTGTGGTGCTCACACTGACACTGTGGGGCTCACACTGACACTGTGGGGCTCACACTCTGATGCTGTGGGGCTCACACTCTGACGTTGTGGGGCTCACACTCTGACGCTGTGGAGCTCACACTCTGACGCTGTGGGGCTCACACTCTGACGCTGTGGGCTCACACCCTGACACTGTGGGGCTCACACCCTGACACTGTGGGGCTCACACCCTAACACAGTGGGGCTCACACCCTGACACTGTGGGGCTCACTTGCTGACACTGTGGGGCTCACACTCTGACACCGTGGGGCTCACACCCTGACACTGTGAGGCTCACACTCCCGCACTGTGGGGCTCACACTCCCGCACTGTGAGGCTCACACTCCCGCACAGTGGGGCTCACACTGACACTCTGGTGCTCACACCTCACTCTGACACTGTGGGGCTCACACTCTGACACTGTGGGGCTCACACCCAGGCTCTGTGGGGCTCACACCCAGACACTGTGGGGCTCACACCCAGACACTGTGGGGCTCACACCCGGACACTGTGGGGCTCACACTGACACAGTGGGGTTCACACTGACACTGTGGGGCTCACACGCTGACACTGTGGGTCTCACACGCTGACACTGTGGGGCTCACACCCGGACACTGTGGGGCTCACACCCAGGCACAGTGGGGCTCACACCCGGACACTGTGGAGCTCACACCCTGACACTGTGGGGCTCACACCCGGACACTGTGGGGCTCACACCCTGACACTGTGGGGCTCACACCCTGACACTGTGGGGCTCACACCCTGACACCGTAGGGCTCACACACTGACACTGTGAGGCTCACACTCCCGCACTGTGGGGCTCACAATCCCGCACAGTGGGGATCACACTGACACTGTGGGGCTCACACCCTGACACTGTGGGGCTCACACTCTGACACTGTGGGTCTCACACTCTGACACTGTGGGTCTCACGCTCCGACGCTGTGGGTCTCACTCTGACACTGTGGGGCTCACACCCTGACACTGTGGGGCTCACACCTGGACACTGTGGGGCTCACACCCAGACACTGTGGGGCTCACACCCCCGACACTGTGGGGCTCACATCCTGACACTGTGGGGCTCACATCCTGACACTGTGGGGCTCACATCCTGACAATGTCGGGCTCACACTCTAAAACTGTGGGGCTCACACTCCGGCACTGTGGGGCTCACACTCCCGCACTGTGAGGCTCACACTCCCGCACAGTGGGGCTCACACTGACACTCTGGTGCTCACACCTCACTCTGACACTGTGGGGCTCACACTCTGACACTGTAGGGCTCACACCCAGGCACTGTGGGGCTCACACCCAGACACTGTGGGGCTCACACCCAGACACTGTGGGGCTCACACCCGGACACTGTGAGGCTCACACTCCCGCACTGTGGGGCTCACACTCCCGCACTGTGAGGCTCACACTCCCGCACAGTGGGGCTCACACTGACACTCTGGTGCTCACACCTCACTCTGACACTGTGGGGCTCACACTCTGACACTGTGGGGCTCACACCCAGACACTGTGGGGCTCACACCCAGACACTGTGGGGCTCACACCCGGACACTTTGGGGCTCACACTGACACAGTGGGGTTCACACTGACACTGTGGGGCTCACACGCTGACACTGTGGGTCTCACACGCTGACACTGTGGGGCTCACACCCGGACACTGTGGGGCTCACACCCGGACACTGTGGGGCTCACACCTTGACACTGTGGGGCTCACACCCGGACACTGTGGGGCTCACACCCTGACACTGTGGGGCTCTGTTAGACGGGGACCCGGAGGGTCGGCCGAGGACAGGGGAGAGGCCTCCGGTGAGGACCGTCTCCAGCGATCGTACAGACAAGTAACTTCCCCCCCACAGATGGACACCACACAAGGATAAGGTCAACACTCTTTATATATGATTCTTGAAGAAAGGTTATCAGCGATACAGTAAGGTCGGGACACGAGGGTCCTCTCAATTCTAGTCTCTTGAAGGGGAAAGGGTAGCGGGACAGTCTTGGTACCGGTCTGGTACTGAGGTGGCAAGATGGGTAGCTCACAATCCTCGAGCTCGGAGTTCTGGAAGGTCGGGCCGCGGCAGCGCCAGCAGGCTAGGATGATAAGTCTCACTTGAGAAGGGCCGCGGCAGCGCCAGCAGGCAAAGGCGATGGTTCACACAAGGATGGGCCACGGCAGCGCCAGCAGGTCCCGACGAAGATGTAGGTTGCAGAGGGCCCGGCAGCGCCAGCAGGCAGGGACGATGGTTCAGAAGGATGGGCCGAGGCAGCGCCAGCAGGTCCCGACGAAGATGTAGGTTGCAGAGGGCCGCGGCAGCGCCAGCAGGCAGGAACGATGGTTCACGAGTATGGGCCGCGGCAGCGCCAGCAGGTCCCGACGAAGGTGTAGGTTGCAGAGGGCCGCGGCAGCACCAGCAGGCAGGAACGATGATTCTCAAGGCAGGGCTGCGGCAGCGCCAGCAGTCCGTCAAGGATGAGTTCTTCTAGGTGTCTCTCGACTCCAGGATACAACTGCCTTCCTGCTCTGGAGCTGCCCCAGTTATAGGTCTGGCCTCCTTTGATGTCCGGACCCTCGCTCTTGGAGGTCGGGAGGCCCGGGATGAGGGAGTCCAGACACCCAGCAGGGGTTGGAGCCAGCGCCCGGGGAGGCTGGGGGCGATCGGCACCTGGCGGGGGAGAGCCATCGACACTCCTCTCTCCCATTGACCTGCCAAGTGGTCCGTTCACCTCCTGGGTGGATGGTTGTGCCTCGATGTCGGGGCCTGGCCAGGCCCAGGGTTGGGGTCGAGCTGAGGCCACGCGGCCTCGTGGTGCAGTGTCCAAGATGGCGGCGGCCGGGGCAATGCTGCTGATGGTGGCCCGGGCCGGCCGATGTCGGGGTGTTCGGGAGCAGGCGTCCCGTTGGGGACGGGTTGCGGGTTGCTTCTGTGAGTTGCCGGGGTGGTTCTTCTGGAGACACCGGGAGAGTCGGTGTTCGGGTCTTATTATGCGGGAAGGGAGCGGCCCCTTCACGAGGCCTGTCCAACATGCGTCCCCCCCAGCTGAAGGCAGGGAGAGTCACCCATCTTCTTGGGTACTCTCCTCGCCGAGGCGGAAAAAGCGTGACAGGCCGTCCGCGTTGGCGTGGTCTTGGCCAGGGCGATGCTCCACAGTGAAGTCCATCCCCTGCAAGGAGATGGACCATCACAACAGTTTTGGGTTTTCCCCCCGCATCTGCATCAGCCATTGCAGGGGTCTATGGTCTGTTTGTACCCTGAAATGGGTACCGAAGAGGTAGGGCCGGAGTTTCTTGAGGGCCCATACTACTGCGAAGGCCTCCCGCTCGATGGTGCTCCAGCGCTGCTCTCGGGCCAGCAGGCGTCGGCTGATGAAGGCCACTGGTTGATCGACTCCCTCGGCGTTGAGTTGAGAGAGTACTGCCCCAATGCCATGATCTGAGGCGTTCGTCTGGACGATGAATTCCCGGCTGTAGTCGGGGGCCTGGAGCACGGGGGCGGTGCACATGGCGGCCTTCCACTTCTCGAAGGCCGCTTGACAGTCCGGAGTCCAGTTGACGGTTTTGGGGTTTTTCTTGGATTTGAGTTCTGTGAGGGGCCCCACAATGCTGCCATAGTCCTTTACAAACCGCCGGTAGTATCCGGTGAGCCCTAGGAAGGCTCGGACCTCGGTTTGGGTGACAGGAGGTTGCCAGGACTGGATGGCAGCGATCTTGAGCTGAAGGGGGGCCACCAGACCGCTCCCCACTTGGTCACGGACCCCTGGCCAATCTGACATTTGCTGGCTTTGATGGTGAGGCCGGCCTGCTGGAGGGCGTGCAGGACTTCTCGGAGGTGGTGAAGGTGGTCTGCCCAGTGACGACTGTACACAGCGATATCGTCCAGGTAGGCGGCGCTGAATTCTTCGAGGCCCGCCAATACCTGGTTCACAAGTCGTTGGAAAGTAGCTGGAGCGTTTTTCATGCCGAATGGCATCACTTTGAAGTGGTAGTGGCCATCCGGGGTAGAGAAGGCGGATCGTTCTTGGGCCCTGGGGGTGAGGCCGATCTGCCAGTAGCCTGCTGTTAGATCGAAGATGCTCAGATAGCGGGCAGCCCCCATGCGGTCAACCAGCTCATCCGCCCGGGGGATGGGGTGAGCGTCGGTTCGGGTAACAGCGTTCAGGCCCCGATAGTCTACACAGAACCGGAGCTCGGGGGCGACGCCCGGGGCGGCAGCCTTGGGGACCAGTACGACTGGGCTGGCCCAGGGGCTGTCGGATGCCTCGATCACCCCGAGAGCCAGCATTTTGGAGACTTCGTCCTGGATGCAGGTGCGCACCCGATCTGGCACTCGGTACGCCCTGTGTCGAATAGGTGGACTATCCCCAGTGTCCACGTCATGAAGGCACCAGGGGGTGACCCCTGGGGTGAGGGAGAACAGATTCGCAAATTGTAGCAGGAGAGCCCGGCAGTCTTGGCGTTGCTCCGGGGACAAGGCCTCGGAGAGTCTGACCCCTTCCACTGAGCCATCTTTTTCACGGGTCCTCAGTAGGTCAGGGAGGGGCTCGGAGTCTTCTTCCATCCCACTATCTGTTGCCATTAGTAGGCTGAGCTCCGAGCGTATGAAGTGGGGTTTGAGTCTGTTGGCGTGGAGGACTCGGAGTGGGTTCCGGGGGGACTCCATGTCTATTAGGTAGGTGACAGGGCCCTTGCGCTCTATCACCTTGAAGGGTCCTGTCCATTTGTCCTGCAGGGCACAAGGTTCGACTGGAGACATCACCCATACTTGCTGGCCTGGCTCGAACTCGATGGAGGAGGCATGTTGATCGTACCATTTCTTCATGTCCTCCTGACTGGCCTCAAGGTTGGCTTTGGCGAGTTCCCGGAATCGCCGGGTCTGGTTGCAGAGGGTCAGGAGATACTTATATACGTCCGGAGGGGTCTTTTGGGGGGCCATCTCCCATCCTTCCTTGACCAGGCTGAGGGGGCCCCGGACGGGGTGTCCGTACAGGAGCTCGAAGGGGCTGAAGCCGAGGGATTTCTGGGGAACTTCTCGATAGGCGAAGAGGAGGCACAGGAGCAGCACGTCCCATTGGCGATGTAGGGGTTCTTCCAGGCCCATGATCATTCCCTTGAGAGTACGGTTAAACCGCTCGACCAGTCCGTTTCCTTGGGGGTGATAAGGGGTCGTGAACCGGTAGGAGACCCCGCACTTCTGCCAGAGAGACCTCATGTACTTTGAGATAAAGTTCGTGCCCCTGTCGCTGACGACCTCCCGGGGGAAGCCCACTCGAGAGGAGATCCCCATCAGGGCTCGGCCTACCACGGGTGCTGTCACGGTCCGAAGAGGAATGGCCTCGGGGTACCGGGTGGCGTGGTCCACCAGGACTAGGATGAACCGGTGCCCCTGGGCCGTTCGGGGGTCTAGGGGCCCCACAATGTCTATTCCCACCCGTTCGAACGGGGTGGTGACGACGGGAAAGGGTTGCAAGGGTGCTTTGATCTTTCGGCCGCTCTTCCCGCAGGCCTGGCAGGTGGGGCAGGCCCGGCAGTGGTTGGAGACATCATTTCGCATTTTGGGCCAGTAAAAGTGTGTTACCAGGCGGTTGTATGTTTTGTCTTGTCCCAAGTGTCCAGCAAGGGGGACATCGTGCGCTAAGTTCAAAAGGAAGTCTCTGAAGCGGAGGGGCACCACCAGCACCCGACTGGCCCCCAGCTCAGCAATTTTTTGCTCGCTGTAGAGCAGGTCATTGTCCCAATAAATCCAGTGGGCCCCTGCGGTGTCTCCTGCGCTCTGGGCGAGGGCTTGCTGCCTGAGTCCCTCGAGGGAGGGACAGGACTTCTGTTCTTGTCGGAATTGTTCCTGGGTGGGACCACCCTCTTGACGCCACTGGGCCAGTTCGGGAAGGTCCTGGAGTTGAACGGGCCCTTCTTCGTTTTGCCCGGGGGGATTGGCACTTAGGGCGTCTCCCTCCGGGACGATCGGGGGAGGAGGTTCTGGCCATTCGGGTTCTTCGGGACTGGAGATGGCGCGGGCGGCCATGGACCGGGTCGTTATGCAGGCCCATTCAGGGAGGCCCAACATCCCCAGGTGCTCTCTTCTTTCGACGGCTGCCCAGGGGGAACTTTCGAGGTCGTTTCCCAGGAGGCAGTCCACGGGGGCATCATCGCGGACAGTCACCTTCAGCATTCCGGACACTCCTCCCCACTCGAAGGGGACGCAGGCCATCCGACACAGGCTTTCTGAGTTATCGGCTGATCGGACGGGGCAAAGGACGTTTGGCAAGATCTGCTCCGGGGTTACCAGATGACAGCGGACTGCCGTCACACTGGCCCCGGTGTCGCGTAGGGCTTCAGCCTTGCGCCCATTTATGTTTACCCACTGGCTGTATTTTCTCGTATTGGCGGGTAGGGGAGCCCGCGGAATCATGTCTCTTTCTCCTAGGCAGACCAGGGACATGGCAGCTGGTTCCCACTCGGGCTGTTCCTGCTCGTATTCTTCATAACCCTCTGGGGCTTGCTCTTCTCCCAGGGCGGCGGCAGCGACCTGGCGGGTATAGGATTCTGGTTCTTCGGGCAATTAGGGTCGTTGGCATAGTGGCCGGTCCGCTGGCACCGGTGGCAAGTAACGTTGGCTCGGAACCCCGGACGCATCGGGGGGTTTCCCCTGCCGGCCGGGGGTGGGGTGTTGCTGGCGGGAGCCGCCGGGACGGCGTCTCTGCCCCGACCCTGGCCTCCTCCTCCTCGGGGGCGATGGGGACCTTGGTTGGTTCTGTTTGGCTCGCTGGGTCCGCTTCGGGCAACTCGAGTGCTTTCCCATCGGTCAGCTTCGGCGGCGAGTTGCCGAGGTTCAGTCAGTTTACTGTCGAGGAAGTGCTGCCTGAGCTCGACGAAGCAATTGTTGGAGAGGTGCTCCCACACAATGAGGTTAAAGAGTTGTTCGTAGGTGGTTACCTGGCTGCCCTTGATCCACCCCTCGAATGCTCTGCTGAAAAAGTTCACGTACTCCACCCAATTTGTACCCGGGATCCGTTTGCAGTCGCGGAACCGCTGGCGGTACATTTCGGGCGTGAGTCCGTATCGAGTGAGGAGGGCGGTCTTCATGTGGTCGTAGGAGGTCATCTGATGGTCCGGGAGTTGCAGCAGGGTGTCGCGCCCTTTGTTGACGAACCTCCCCCATAACCCGGCTCCCCAGTCACTTCGCGAAATCCGGTGGGAGGTCATGGATATCTCGTAGGCTTTGAACCATTGCTGGATATCGTCGTTCCGATAATACTCTCTGACGACATCCTTGGGGATGTGGACTTTAGAGTCTGTAGTGCCAGGAGTGTTCGGGCGCTCGGGCACCCCGAGCTCTTTATTCTGTTTCCGAAGCTCTATTTCTGCTAGATTGCGCTCATGTTCGTAGGCCAGTTTTTTTTCTTCTAACTCCCTCTGTTTTTGCTTCTCTTCCCGTTCCTCTTGGAGCCGCAAGTGTTCCAATGTTATCTTTTGTTCCGCCAACTTCAGTTCTTCATCCAACCGAAGTCGAGCCAGCTCTAATTCATGGAGTCTGCTTTTCTCTCGTTCTCGGATCTCCTCCGGGGAGAGACCCGATCTCCTTCCTTCTGTCGGAGTGGTGCTTGTTTCTGGTGCTTCGAGGTTTTGGTTCTGGGGTACGGACGTACCCGTCTCCGCCCAAGACTCTAGGGCCTGTTTGAAGTCTTCTTTCGTGCTTAGTCCTGTGGTAGCAATGCCTAGTTCTATGCAAAATTGTTTTAGCTCTCGGTGGTTGTACTCTTCTAATTTCTCCATCTGGAATTTTTCTGTGGATCCGCTCTCCTTGGTTGTCATTGTGGTTGAGTCGAGTCTGTACGATTACGCGTTGGTTCGGATCGCGCCGCTGGCCACCAATGTTAGACGGGGACCCGGAGGGTCGGCCGAGGACAGGGGAGAGGCCTCCGGTGAGGACCGTCTCCAGCGATCGTACAGACAAGTAACTTCCCCCCCACAGATGGACACCACACAAGGATAAGGTCAACACTCTTTATATATGATTCTTGAAGAAAGGTTATCAGCGATACAGTAAGGTCGGGACACGAGGGTCCTCTCAATTCTAGTCTCTTGAAGGGGAAAGGGTAGCGGGACAGTCTTGGTACCGGTCTGGTACTGAGGTGGCAAGATGGGTAGCTCACAATCCTCGAGCTCGGAGTTCTGGAAGGTCGGGCCGCGGCAGCGCCAGCAGGCTAGGATGATAAGTCTCACTTGAGAAGGGCCGCGGCAGCGCCAGCAGGCAAAGGCGATGGTTCACACAAGGATGGGCCGCGGCAGCGCCAGCAGGTCCCGATGAAGATGTAGGTTGCAGAGGGCCGCGGCAGCGCCAGCAGGCAGGGACGATGGTTCAGAAGGATGGGCCGCGGCAGCGCCAGCAGGTCCCGACGAAGATGTAGGTTGCAGAGGGCCGCGGCAGCGCCAGCAGGCAGGAACGATGGTTCACGAGGATGGGCCGCGGCAGCGCCAGCAGGTCCCGACGAAGGTGTAGGTTGCAGAGGGCCGCGGCAGCGCCAGCAGGCAGGAACGATGATTCTCAAGGCAGGGCTGCGGCAGCGCCAGCAGTCCGTCAAGGATGAGTTCTTCTAGGTGTCTCTCGACTCCAGGATACAACTGCCTTCCTGCTCTGGAGCTGCCCCAGTTATAGGTCTGGCCTCCTTTGATGTCCGGACCCTCGCTCTTGGAGGTCGGGAGGTCCGGGATGAGGGAGTCCAGACACCCAGCAGGGGGGTGGAGCCAGCGCCCAGGGAGGCTGGGGGCGATCGGCACCTGGCGGGGGAGAGCCATCAACACTCCTCTCTCCCATTGACCTGCCAATTGGTCCGTTCACCTCCTGGGTGGATGGTGGTGCCTCGATGTCGGGGCCTGGCCAGGCCCAGGGTTGGGGTCGAGCTGAGGCCACGCGGCCTCGTGGTGCAGTGTCCAAGATGGCGGCGGCCGGGGCAATGCTGCTGATGGTGGCCCGGGCCGGCCGATGTCGGGGTGTTCGGGAGCAGGCGTCCCGTTGGGGACGGGTTGCGGGTTGCTTCTGTGTGTTGCCGGGGTGTTCTTCTGGAGACACCGGGAGAGCCGGTGTTCGGGTCTTATTATGCGGGGAGGGAGCGGCCCCTTCACGAGGCCTGTCCAACAGGCTCACACCCTGACACTGTGGGGCTCACACCCTGACACCGTGGGGCTCACACACTGACACTGTGAGGCTCACACTCCCGCACTGTGGGGCTCACACTCCCGCACAGTGGGGATCACACTGACACTGTGGGGCTCACACCCTGACACTGTGGGGCTCACACTCTTACACTGTGGGTCTCACACTCTGACACTGTGGGTCTCACGCTCCGACACTGTGGGTCTCACACTGACAATGTGGGTCTCACACTCTGACACTCTAGGGCTCAAACTCTGACACTGTGGGGCTCACACTGACACTGTGGGGCTCACACTCTGACACTGTGGGGCTCACACCCTGACACTGTGGGGCTCAAACCCGGACACTGTGGGGCTCAAACCCCCTGACACTGTGGGGCTCACATCCTGACACTGTGGGGCTCACATCCAGACAATGTCGGGCTCACACTCTAAAACTGTGGGGCTCACACTCCGGCACTGTGGCACTTACTGTAATACTGGGGGGCTCACACTCCCGCACTGTGGGGATCACACTCTGGCACTGTGGGTCTCCCACTCCCACACTATGGGGCTCACACGTCTGCACTGTGGGGCTCACCCTTCTTCACTGTGGGGCTCACACCTCACTCTGGCACTGTGGGGCTCACACTCTGACACTGTGGGGCTCACACTCTGACAATGATGGGCTCACACTCTGAAACTGTGGGGATCACACTCCGGCACTGTGGCACTTACTGTAAGACTGTGGGGCTCACACTCCCGCACTGTGGGGCTCACAGTCCCACACTGTGAGGCTCACACGTCTGCACTGTGGGGCTCACCCTTCTTCACTGTGGGGCTTACCCTCCTGCACTGTGGGTCTCACCCTCCTGCACTGTAGGGCTCACACTCTGATGCTGTGGGGCTCCCACTCTGACACTGTGGGGCTCAAACTCCCACACTGTGGGGCTCCCACTCTGACACTGTGGGGCTCCCACTATGACACTGTGGGGCTCACACCTTGACACTCTGGGGCTCACACCCTGACACTGTGGGAGCTCACACCATGGCACTGTGGGGGCTCATACCATGGCACTGTGGGTCTCACACTCTGACACTGTGGTGCTCACACTGACACTGTGGGGCTCACACTGACACTGTGGGGCTCACACTCTGATGCTGTGGGGCTCACACTCTGATGCTGTGGGGCTCACACTCTGATGCTGTGGGGCTCACACTCTGACGCTGTGGGGCTCACACTCCCACACTGTGGGGCTCACACTCCCACACTGTGGGGCTCACACTCTGACACTGTGGGTCTCACACTCTGACACTGTGGATCTCACACTCTGACACTGTGGGTCTCACACTCTGACACTGTGGGTCTCACACTGACACTGTGGCTCTCACACTCTGACACTGTAGGGCTCACACTGACATTGTAGGGCTCACACTCTGACACTGTGGGGCTTACACTCTGACACTGTGGAGCTCACACCCTGACACCGTGGGGCTCACACCCTGACACTGTGAGGCTCACACTCCTGAACTGCGGGGCTCACACTCCTGCACAGTGGGGCTCACACTCCTGCACAGTGGGGCTCACACTGACACTGTGGGGCTCACACCTCACTCTGACACTGTGGGGCTAACACTTTGACACTGTAGGGCTCACACTCTGACAATGTGGGGCTCACACTCTGACAATGTGGGGCTCACACTCTGAAACTGTGTGGCTCACACTCCGACACTGTGGCACTTACTGTAATACTGTGGGGCTCACACTCCCACACTGTGGGGCTCACTCTGACACTGTGGGGCTCACACTCCCACACTGTGGGGCTCACATGCCTGCACTGTGGGGTTCACCCTTCTTCACTGTGGGGCCTACCCTCCTGCACTGTGGGTCTCACCCTCCTGCACTGTTCGGCTCACACTCTGACGCTGTGGGGCTCACACTCTGACACTGTGGGGCTCAAACTCCCCAACTGTGGGGCTCCCACTCCGACACTGTGGGGCTCCCATTCCGACACTGTGGGGCTCACACCCTGATACTCTGGGGCTCACACCCTGACACTGTGGGGGCTCAAACCATGGCACTGTGGGGGCTCACACCATGGCACTGTGGGGGCTCACACTCCGGCACTGTGGCACTTACTGTAAGACTGTGAGGCTCACACTCCCGCACTGTGGGGCTCACAGTCCCACACTGTGAGGCTCACACGTCTGCACTGTGGGGCTCACCCTTCTTCACTGTGGGGCTTACCCTCCTGCACTGTGGGTCTCACCCTCCTGCACTGTAGGGCTCACACTCTGATGCTGTGGGGCTCCCACTCTGACACTGTGGGGCTCAAACTCCCACACTGTGGGGCTCCCACTCTGACACTGTGGGGCTCCCACTATGACACTGTGGGGCTCACACCTTGACACTCTGGGGCTCACACCCTGACACTGTGGGAGCTCACACCATGGCACTGTGGGGGCTCATACCATGGCACTGTGGGTCTCACACTCTGACACTGTGGTGCTCACACTGACACTGTGGGGCTCACACTGACACTGTGGGGCTCACACTCTGATGCTGTGGGGCTCACACTCTGATGCTGTGGGGCTCACACTCTGATGCTGTGGGGCTCACACTCTGACGCTGTGGGGCTCACACTCCCACACTGTGGGGCTCACACTCCCACACTGTGGGGCTCACACTCTGACACTGTGGGTCTCACACTCTGACACTGTGGATCTCACACTCTGACACTGTGGGTCTCACACTCTGACACTGTGGGTCTCACACTGACACTGTGGTTCTCACACTCTGACACTGTAGGGCTCACACTGACATTGTAGGGCTCACACTCTGACACTGTGGGGCTTACACTCTGACACTGTGGAGCTCACACCCTGACACCGTGGGGCTCACACCCTGACACTGTGAGGCTCACACTCCTGAACTGCGGGGCTCACACTCCTGCACAGTGGGGCTCACACTCCTGCACAGTGGGGCTCACACTGACACTGTGGGGCTCACACCTCACTCTGACACTGTGGGGCTAACACTTTGACACTGTAGGGCTCACACTCTGACAATGTGGGGCTCACACTCTGACAATGTGGGGCTCACACTCTGAAACTGTGGGGCTCACACTCCGACACTGTGGCACTTACTGTAATACTGTGGGGCTCACACTCCCACACTGTGGGGCTCACTCTGACACTGTGGGGCTCACACTCCCACACTGTGGGGCTCACATGCCTGCACTGTGGGGTTCACCCTTCTTCACTGTGGGGCCTACCCTCCTGCACTGTGGGTCTCACCCTCCTGCACTGTTCGGCTCACACTCTGACGCTGTGGGGCTCACACTCTGACACTGTGGGGCTCAAACTCCCCAACTGTGGGGCTCCCACTCCGACACTGTGGGGCTCCCATTCCGACACTGTGGGGCTCACACCCTGATACTCTGGGGCTCACACCCTGACACTGTGGGGGCTCAAACCATGGCACTGTGGGGGCTCACACCATGGCACTGTGGGGCTCACACTCTGATGCTGTGGGGCTTACAATCTGATGCTGTGGGTCTCACACTCTGACGCTGTAAGGCTCACACTCTGACACTGTGGGGCTCCCACTCCGACACTGTGGGGCTCCCACTCCGACACTGTGGGGCTCACACCCTGACACTGTGAGGGTCACACCCTGACACTGTTAGGCTCACACCCTGACACTGTGGGGGCTCACACCATGGCACTGTGGGTCTCACACTCTGGCACTGTGGGGCTCACACCTGGACACTGTGGGGCTCACACCCGGACACTGTGGGGCTCACACCCCCTGACACTGTGGGGCTCACATCCTGACACTGTGGGGCTCACATCCTGACACTGTGGGGCTCACATCCTGACAATGTCGGGCTCACACTATAAAACTGTGGGGCTCACACTCCGGCACTGTGGCACTTACTGTAATACTGTGGGGCTCACACTCCCGCACTGTGGGGATCACACTCTGGCACTGTGGGGCTCACACTCCCACACTATGGGGCTCACACGTCTGCACTGTGGGGCTCACCCTTCTTCACTGTGGGGCTCACACCTCACTCTGGCACTGTGGGGCTCACACTCTGACACTGTGGGGCTCACACTCTGACAATGTGGGGCTCACACTCTGGAACTGTGGGGCTCACACTCCGGCACTGTGGGGCTCACGCTCCCACACTGTGGGACTCACACGTCTGCACTGTGGGGCTCACCCTTCTTCACTGTGGGGCCTACCCTCCTGCACTGTGGGTCTCACCCTCCTGCAATGTTGGGCTCACACTCTGATGCTGTGGGGCTCACACTCTGACACTGTGGGGCTCAAACTCCCACACTGTGGGGCTCCCACTCTGACACTGTGGGGCTCCCACTACGACACTGTGGGGCTCACACCTTGACACTCTGGGGCTCACACCCTGACACTGTGGGAGCTCACACCATGGCACTGTGGGGGCTCACACCATGGCACTGTGGGTCTCACACTCTGACACTGTGGTGCTCACACTGACACTGTGGGGCTCATGCTCTGATGCTGTGGGGCTCACACTCTGATGCTGTGGGGCTCACACTCTGAGGCTGTGGGGCTCACACTCTGACGCCGTGGGGCTCACACTCCCACACTGTGGGGCTCACACTCTGACACTGTGGGGCTCACACTCTGACACTGTGGGTCTCACATTCTGACACTGTGGATCTCACACTCTGACACTGTGGGTCTCACACTCTGACACTGTGGGTCTCACACTGACACTGTGGCTCTCAAACTCTGACACTGTAGGGCTCACACTGACATTGTAGGGCTCACACTCTGACACTGTGGGGCTCACACTCTGACACTGTGGAACTCACACCTTGACACCGTGGGGCTCACACCCTGACACTGTTGGGCTCACACTCCTGCACAGTGGGGCTCACACTGACACTGTGGGGCTCACACCTCACTCTGACACTGTGGGGCTAACACTCTGACACTGTAGGGCTCACACTCTGACAATGTGGGGCTCACACTCTGACAATGTGGGGCTCACACTCCGAAACTGTGGGGCTCACACCCTGGCACTGTGGCGCTTACTGTAATACTGTGGGGCTCACACTCCCACACTGTGGGGCTCACTCTGACACTGTGGGGCTCACACTCCCACACTGTGGGGCTCACATGCCTGCACTGTGGGGTTCACCCTTCTTCACTATGGGGCCTACCCTCCTGCACTGTGGGTCTCACCCTCCTGCACTGTTGGGCTCACACTCTGACGCTGTGGGGCTCACACTCTGACACTGTGGGGCTCAAACTCCCCAACTGTGGGGCTCCCACTCCGACACTGTGGGGCTCCCATTCCGACACTGTGGGGCTCACACCCTGACACTCTGAGGCTCACACCCTGACACTGTGGGGGCTCACACCATGGCACTGTGGGGGCTCACACCATGGCACTGTGGGTCTCACACTCTGACAATGTGGGGCTCACATTGACACTCTGGGGCTCACACTGACACTGTGGGGCTCCCACTCCGACACTGTGGGGCTCCCACTCCGACACTGTGGGGCTCACACCCTGACACTGTGAGGGTCACACCCTGACACTGTTAGGCTCACACCCTGACACTGTGGGGGCTCACACCATGGCACTGTGGGTCTCACACTCTGACACTGTGGGGCTCACACTGACACTGTGGGGCTCACACTCTGATGCTGTGGGGATTACACTCTGATGCTGTGGGGCTCACACTCTGACGCTGTGAGGCTCACACTCTGACTCTGTGGGGCTCACACTCTGATGCTGTGGGCTCACATCCTGACACTGGGGGGCTCACACCCCCACACTGTGGCGCTCACACTCCCACACTGTGGGTGGGGCTCACACTCTGACACTGTGGGTCTCACACTCTGACACTGTGGGTCTCACACTCCGACAGTGTGGGTCTCACACTGACAATGTGGGTCTCAAACTCTGACACTGTGGATCTCACACTGACACTGTGGGGCTCACACTCTGACACTGTGGGGCTCACACTGACACTGTGGGGCTCACACCCTGACACTGTGGGGCTCACACCCTGACACTGTGCGGCTCACACCTGGACACTGTGGGGCTCACACCCGGACACTGTGGGGCTCACATCCTGACACTGTGGGGCTCACACCCTGACAATGTGGGGCTCACACTCTAAAACTGTGGGGCTAACACTCCGGCACTGTGGCACTTACTGTAATACTGTGGGGCTCACACTCCCGCACTGTGGGGATCACACTCTGGCACTGTGGGGCTCACACCTTGACACTCTAGGGCTCACACCCTGACACTGTGGGAGCTCCCTCCATGGCACTGTGGGGGGTCACACTATGGCACTCTGGGTCTCACACTCTGACACTGTGGTGCTCACACTGACACTGTGGGGCTCACACTGACACTGTGGGGCTCACACTCTGACGCTGTGGGGCTCACACTCTGACGCTGTGGGGCTCACACTCTGACGCTGTGGGGCTCACACTCTGATGCTGCGGGGCTCACACTCTGACGCTGTGGGGCTCACACTACCACACTGTGGGGCTCACACTCTGACACTGTGGGGATCACACTCTGACACTGTGGGTCTCACACTCTGACACTGTGGACCTCACACTCTGACACTGTGGGTCTCACACTCTGACACTGTGGGTCTCACACTGACACTGTGGCTCTAATAACTCTGACACTGTGGGGCTCACACTGACACTGTAGGGCTCACACTCTGACACTGTGGGGCTCACACCCTGACACTGTGGAGCTCACACCCTGACACTGTGTGGCTCACACTCCTGAACTGTGGGGCTCACACTCTCGCACTGTGGGGCTCACACTCCTGCATAGTGGGGCTCACACTGACACTGTGGGGCTCACACCTCACTATGACACTGTGGGGCTAACACTCTGACACTGTAGAGCTCACACTCTGACAATGTGGGGCTCACACTCTGAAACTGTGGGGCTCACCCCCCGGCACTGTGGGGCTTACTGTAATACTGTGGGGCTCACACTCTGACACTGTAGGGCTCACACTCCCACACTATGGGGCCCACTCTGACACTGTGGGGCTCACACTCCCACACTGTGGGGCCCACATGCCTGCACTGTGGGGTTCACCCTTTTTCACTGTGGGGCCTACCCTCCTGCACTGTGGGTCTCACCCTCCTGCACTGTTGGGCTCACACTCTGACGCTGTGGGGCTCACACTCTGACACTGTGGGGCTCAAACTCCCCAACTGTGGGGCTCCCACTCCGACACTGTGGGGCTCACACCCTGACACTCTGGGGCTCACACCTTGACACTGTGGGGGCTCAAACCATGGCACTGTGGGGGCTCACACCATGGCACTGTGGGTCTCACACTCTGACATTGTGGGGCTCACATTGACACTATGGGGCTCACACTGACACTGTGGGGCTCACACTCTAATGCTGTGTGGCTCACACTCTAACTCTGTGGGGCTCACACTCTGATGCTGTGGGGATCACACTCTGACGCTGTGGGGCTCCCACTCCCACACTGTG
The DNA here is from genome assembly GCF_964263255.1 of Lissotriton vulgaris. Classification (NCBI taxonomy): domain Eukaryota; kingdom Metazoa; phylum Chordata; class Amphibia; order Caudata; family Salamandridae; genus Lissotriton; species Lissotriton vulgaris. The sequence continues at coordinate 2,071,630,545 of NC_141691.1, read as the reverse complement.
GGGCTCACACCCTGACACTGTGGGGCTCACACTCTGACACTGTGGGGCTCACACTCTGACACTGTGGGGCTCACACTCTGACACTGTGGGTCTCACATTCTGACACTGTGGGTCTCACACTCTAACGCTGTGGGGCACACACTCTGATGCTGTGGGGCTCACACTCTGACACTGTGGGGTTCACACTGACACTGTGGGACTCACACTCTGACACTGTGGGGCTCACACCCTGACACTGTGGGGCTCACACCCGAACACTGTGGAGCTCACACCTGGACACTGTGGAGCTCACACCCGGACACTGTGGAGCTCACACCTGGACACTGTGGGGCTCACACCCGGACACTGTGGGGCTCACACCCGGACACTGTGGGGCTCACACCCTGACACTGTGAGGCACACACTCCTGCACTGTGGGGCTCACACTCCCGCACTGTGGGGCTCACACTCCCGCACAGTGGGGGTCACACTGACACTGTGGGGCTCACACCTCACTCTGACACTGTGGGGCTAACACTCTGACACTGTAGAGCTCACACTCTGACAATGTGGGGCTCACACTCTGAAACTGTGGGGCTCACCCCCCGGCTCTGTGGGGCTTACTGTAATACTGTGGGGCTCACACTCTGACACTGTAGGGCTCACACTCCCACACTATGGGGCTCACTCTGACACTGTGGGGCTCACACTCCCACACTGTGGGGCCCACATGCCTGCACTGTGAGGTTCACCCTTTTTCACTGTGGGGCCTACCCTCCTGCACTGTGGGTCTCACCCTCCTGCACTGTTGGGCTCACACTCTGACGCTGTGGGGCTCACACTCTGACACTGTGGGGCTCAAACTCCCCAACTGTGGGGCTCCCACTCCGACACTGTGGGGCTCACACCCTGACACTCTGGGGCTCACACCTTGACACTGTGGGGGCTCAAACCATGGCACTGTGGGGGCTCACACCATGGCACTGTGGGTCTCACACTCTGACATTGTGGGGCTCACATTGACACTATGGGGCTCACACTGACACTGTGGGGCTCACACTCTAATGCTGTGGGGCTCACACTCTAACTCTGTGGGGCTCACACTCTGATGCTGTGGGGATCACACTCTGACGCTGTGGGGCTCCCACTCCCACACTGTGGGGCTCACACCCTGACACTGTGGGGCTCACACTCTGACACTGTGGGGCTCACACTCTGACACTGTGGGGCTCACACTCTGACACTGTGGGTCTCACATTCTGACACTGTGGGTCTCACACTCTAACGCTGTGGGGCACACACTCTGATGCTGTGGGGCTCACACTCTGACACTGTGGGGTTCACACTGACACTGTGGGACTCACACTCTGACACTGTGGGGCTCACACCCTGACACTGTGGGGCTCACACCCGAACACTGTGGAGCTCACACCTGGACACTGTGGAGCTCACACCCGGACACTGTGGAGCTCACACCTGGACACTGTGGGGCTCACACCCGGACACTGTGGGGCTCACACCCGGACACTGTGGGGCTCACACCCTGACACTGTGAGGCACACACTCCTGCACTGTGGGGCTCACACTCCCGCACTGTGGGGCTCACACTCCCGCACAGTGGGGGTCACACTGACACTGTGGGGCTCACACCTCACTCTGACACTGTGGGGCTAACACTCGGACACTGTAGGGCTCACACTCTGACAATGTGGGGCTCACACTCTGAAACTGTGGGGCTCACACTCCGGCACTGTGGCGCTTACTGTAATACTGTGGGGCTCACACTCTGACACTGTGGGGCTCCCACTCCCACACTGTGGGGCTCACTCTGACACTGTGGGGCTCACACTCCCACACTGTGGGGCTCACACGCCTGCACTGTGGGGCTCACACGCCTGCACTGTGGGGTTAACCCTTCTTCACTGTTGGGCCTACTCTCCTGCACTGTGGGTCTCACCCTCCTGCACTGTGAGGCTCACACTCCGACACTGTGGGGCTCACACTCTGACACTGTGGGGCTCACACTCTGAAACTTTGGGGCTCACACTCCGGCACTGTGGGGCTCACTGTAATACTGTGGGGCTCACACTCCCGCACTGTGAGGCTCACACTCCCGCACTGTGAGGCTCACACTCCCACAGTGTGGGGCTCACTCTGACATTGTGGGGTTCACTCTGACACTGTGGGGCTCACTCTGACACTGTGGGTCTCACTATGACACTGTGGGGCTGACTATGCCACTGTGGGGCTCACTATGACACTGTGGGAATCACACTCTGACACTGTGGGGCCCACACTCTGACATTGTTGGGGTCACACTCTGACACTGTGGGGCTCACACTCCCACACTGTGAGGCTCAAACTCACACTGTGGGACTCACACTGTGGGGCTATCACTCCCACACTGTGGGGCTCACACCCTGACACTGTGGGGCTCCCACTCCTGCACTGTGGAGCTCCCACTCCCGCACTGTAGGGCTCACACTGACGCTGTGAGGCTCACACTCCTGCACTGTGGGACTCACACTCCTGCACTGTGGGGCTCACACTCACGCACTGTGGGGCTCACACTCACGCACTATGGGGCTCACACTCACGCGCCGTGGGGTTCACACTCTGACACTGTGGGGCTCACCCTCTGACACTCTGGGGGTCACACTTTGACACTGTGGGGCTCACACTTCCACACTGTGGGGCTCAAACTCCCGTACTGTGGGGCTCACACTCCCGCACTGTGAGCCTCACACTCCTGGCACTGTGGGCCTCACACTCTTGGCACTGTGGGGCTCACTCTCCTGGCACTGTGGGGCTCACACTCCCGCCCTGTGGGGCTCACACCACGACACTGTGGGGCTCACACCACAAGACTGTGGGGCTCACACTGACCCTGTGGGCATCACACTTTTGGCACTGTGGGGATCACTCTCCTGGCACTGTGGGACTCACACTCCCGCACTGTAGGGCTCACACTCTGACACTGTGGGGCTCACACCACAACACTGTGGGGCTCACACAACAACACTGTGTGGCTCACACCACAACACTGTGGGCCTCACACTCTTGGCACTCTAGGTCTCACACTCCCGTCCTGTGGGGCTCACATTCCCGCACTGTGGGGCTCACACTCCTGCACTGTGGGGCTCACAGTCCCGCACTGGAATATAACTGGTGCAAAGCTTAAACTTACTGATGACGCACTACCAGCAAACTGGGAAAAATATGAAATCATAGCTCTCCAAGAAACCTGGCTGTATGAGCACTCCAATGTAACTGGCTGGCTGTACCCTGCACCACGTGGATGACAATAAACTCCACCGATCAGGGAGGCCCAGTGGAAGACTCGCATTATATGTCTCAATAGCATAGCAGATCAACTATCAAGTGCAAATTCAGAGCTACAGATAATTAAGCTCCATTTAACGCATGAACATGCACTCCCCCAGTAACATTATTTAATATCATTCCACATCAAAACACTAAATGAAAACTGTACTATTTAAGAACTTGATTAACGAGCTGATGGGATATAAGATTCAGGGATCCTACTTGGGAAATACTGGTGAGAGGTGACGTTAACACCAACCTGATATACACACCAGACGAAAACGAACACTTGGCTGCTGAAAATTCCACCTGGGTGGTTTCCCCACAGGCTATCCACCCCCGAAAACGACCTGACCGCATAGGGAAAGACCTGGTCTCTGCCCCTGAACACCTGGGCTTAAGGGTAATGGGTTAATGGTAGAACTCAAGATGACAACCCACCCGGGTTCACATACTGTCCCTAGTATTAACCCCTGATTTTAAAGCATACCAACTAGGAGCAGGAATAAAATATTAGCTCACTAGCTATGTATTTTTAACCTATTTTTCCCACGCCACATCACTGCACGACACATTTTCCAAAAACGAAGTGCTCCTACATAGTTTGCAAGTCGCAGGATGCCTCAATCCGCAGCGGATTGAAAAGACCCCAATGATGAAGCATGCCACCTACGGGCAACCCTGGTGGGTGAGGCGACTCTAGAAAAAATATCTCTTTCTGGAAAGAGGGTTTTTCACACATGTTCAGTGGAATCCCTGTTCTTCCTATGGTTAGGTTTCTAATTCCGGTATTCCGGATGTTGTGGAATCACATACTATGGATCAACCCCAGGATCAGGTATTGATTCCACAATACGCTCCTTGCCACTACTAAACCAGTCAAGAAAATATCAAATGAAAAGCACCTTGCAGAGCAGAGCCGGTCCTAGGCCTTCTGAGGCCTTCTGAGGCCCCGGGCGAAAGGGAAGATGTGAGGCCCCTCTAAGTGCCTTACTGCCTGCGCGAGTGCACTTTTCCCTACTCTGCGGGCCGGCAGGGGGCCCTCTGAGCGCGAGGCCCTGGGCAGCTGCCCATACCGCCCATGCCTAGGACCGGCCCTGTTGCAGAGCGATCATTTGTACCAACATCTGGCGCTGAGATTAAATCCCGCAAGGCACTCGCTAGCTAGGGAGAAGCGTGGCTCAATGGTTAGAGCGGCAGACCCTGATGCAGAGGTCTGGCCCGGGACCAGGGTTCAATTCCCGCCTTGGCGGCTCTTGGACTCAATCTCCCCGGACCTGTTAATTCTTGCCTCGGTGCCTATTCCCATCATGGGTCCCACTCTGTGACTCTGGGCAATAGCTTGCTTAATCTCCACAACGGCCCCAGCAGCGCTTGGATGCCTGGCTTCACCTTGGGGGTGCCCAGGAGTGGACATCTCACAGGAAAGCCAGGAAGGGTTCCACAGTGGTATGCGTACAGCGCTACGAGACCTCTAGAAGGCGCTATATAAATACAAACACATTTACATAGGGTGGAAATTGGAAGCCTGGAAATCAATTAGAAACGTTTAACATGGTCAAACTGCACACTTCAAAAGCTAGCTGTCAGAGCTGTCAAGGCAAAAGAAATACTTAATTCAAGCAAAACATTCCATGCAGCCCCAATAACAGTCTGGACACTGTTCTCGACAAGATTGCTATTGCATGACACAACATTAAAGACAAGAACAAGGCAAACTTCCAGGCAACCAGAGACTCTGACTGAAAAAAAAAACACAAATCTAAGGAAAGAACTGAGCCGGGTGATGAGGAAGCTTAGAAAACCCTGTGCTACAATCGCCACATGGGAGAACATGAAAAGACTAAAGAAGCTGAAAAAAAAAACACTCTGGGAAGAGCAGCAAAACTAAATCCGGTGAGTTCTGGGCAATGCTTCTTTTCAATTTGAACCAAACGAATGCAAGAGCCTTTTGGACAACCAATGGGATTGGGAGAGAACTAAGAATAACAAGCATTTACAATGCAATGGTCTCGGCATTGTTAAAGTTAGAGCTATTGGCATTGCTCATGACATTTTTATTTATGTTTTTAAAACATAAATAAATGGCATTGTCATTTACAATGCCAATAGCTTAATCTCTCGCAAATGCGAGACCTACCGCATTTGCACCCACACACACAAAGCCACCCACACACATATACAGAGCAACCCACACAGAGCCACTCTCACACACACAGAGCCACCCACACAGAGCCACCTACACACACACACAGCCACCCTCACACAGACCCACCTACACACACACACACAGCCACCCTCACACAGACCCACCTACACACACACAGCCACCCTCACACAGACCCACCTACACACAGAGCCACCCTCACACAGACCCACCTACACACACACACACAAACCCACAAAGTCACTTCCTTGAGGGACATTAAAATTGGTGTATTAGTTCTGGAAGGCCGTGTAGTGTAAGGGCCCCGCTCCAACCAAACTGGCTTCTGTACAACCAGCCGGGAAACGCTAGGGGCCATTTCCCTCTCTTGTTTGATGCCCTACGCCCCTTGGAACACCCCCTGGGAGCAGGCTAGACTTTCCTAGTAATATAAATAATCTACTAATCATACATGTTTAAATTACAATGTCAATAAGAACAATAAAATCACTGATATGTTTAGACGAATGATTCCACCCTACTCAAATAAGCAGGAAATTTTTTAGCCGTATAAGCATGAGCGAGTTCAAGTGTACAGTACGATTCCCAGTACTGGGCCTGGGTGCGCAAGGCCTCCAAAGGGAGAACTGTACATTTTGGGAAGTGCGGTTCCGTAGGTAAAATACACACTGAAGGGAAGTGCGGAGAGATGATGCGCACAGCAGAGCCCTCTGCATATCTAAAGCAAACAACACCACACATGAATATACTGCAGGCAGGCGTGAACAGAGAATGGTGAGTGAGAGAAGGGGGAGTGAGTGAGAGAAAAGAGAGGGGCAAGGAGGACGAGTGAGTGAGAAGTACGATGGAGGAAGGAATGTGAGAGACGATGAAAGAAAGGATAAAAAGGGTTCAAAAAGGGTGAGAAAAGTGAAAGACAAGACCGAAAGATAAGAGAATAGGAAAGTATATAAAAGGGTAGGAAGAAATTACGTAAGTGAAGAAAGGGAGTTAGATGTACGTGTGGCAGAGAAAAGTGCAAGACAGGTGATGGAGAGGCAGGTGGAGGAGTAGGATGGAAGTAGGAAGAGTAAGAAAGAGGGGTGAGGTGGGCCGGGGTCGAGAGCGCTGGATAAAAGCATGCCAAGGGAGAATGAGGGAAGAGGGGAAAGGAATGAGAGAAGCATGAATGAGGGCGTGAAAGTAAGAAGCAGAGGAGGAATGAAAAGAGGAGGCGTGGGAGACGGAGGGGAGTGGGCGTGGACCCCTGTACCTGGGTACTGCAGATGAATCGCAAAGAACTGAGGCTGGCACCCCAGCTATGCAGCACCCGCCGGCTGCTCTCCACCACCGCAGGGTGGCTGCTGCGGCCCAGGTAGTTGTTGGTGCAGAAGTTCAGGATTTTTTGTGAGGGTGGAAAACAGTGGGACTCAGTGAGTGAAAAGACGCCCTTAACCAAACACAGAGGGTCCTCTCTGCAGGGCAGCGCACATCCGCAGCCCCGGTACCAACACATCTGGTACTGTAGAGCTTTGGGAACCTGCTGCCTCTCCAACCCTTCCAGCACCACAGCAGCGTGAGCCGCCAGAGCTATGGACAGCTGAAGACGGCTCATCCCCCAGCAGTACCCCTGGTTGCCTCTTCTCCCCAGCCCTTCTGGCACCATAGCAGCGTGTGCCACCAGAGCAATGGACAGCTGAAGACGGCTCATCCCCCAGCAATACCCCTGGTCACCTTTTCTCCTCCGGCGCCAGTATTCTACTAGAGCGCCGAGAACCTGCGGCCCACAGCCCCTCCGGCTCCAGAGTGGCAGCAACCCCCACAAAGCGCTCAAGTGTCCCTATATTCACGCACAAGTGTGTAATGTGGGCCAATGTTTTTACTGTGCAATTTAAAATGTGATTTCCGGTTTTTACACGATAAACAGGAGTCAGCAGGAAACCTAGAGATAGATCAAGACCACTGAAAGCAGAACGGAGCCAATATGAGATCAAAGACCCTGCAGCCTGCAGCCCCTGCGGCTCCAGAGTGGCAGCAACCGCCAGAAAGCTCTCAAGTGTCCCTATATTCACACAACCAGTTTTTACGAGGTAAACAGTAGTTTGCAGGAAACCTAGAGATAGACCGAGCGCACGGAAACCAGCCCACGGAAACCAGAACGGGCCAGGGGCGCAATAGGATGACTGAGGTACCATTGAAGGACGATAACGGCTTGACAGAGACATCCTTCTGGCGGGAGTACGCTAAGCAGAACGAGAGCAGGTCTGATAGCTGAGCACCAACAAGTTCACAGCAGAGCAACAACAAGCACGCGCGGCAAAGTAAACAAAGATGTAGTTGGGATTAAAAATGTGCATTCACTTCCCCAGCAGTGTGAGTTGTCCACTTTCTCCGGGCCTCTGAGCGGTGGGGGCCATGCTTCAAAGCGCTGAGAAGCTTTCCAGCGTGTCCGTGAGAATGCGGGCAGTTGTTGGTTTCACGTGAGCAGCAGATCACACCCTGCGGTGTTGGCGGACAGTGAAAATAAAAAAACAAGCACCAAACAAGCAGTGGGTAGCATGGTCGGGTGGAATCCCGCCGCGGCCGCCCCGGAAGTCAGGCACGGTCGCCTGTGACGGGGGCGGGGCCACGTCCAGACCGGAAGAGGAGGCAGGTGGAGTTGATGCGTCTCGCGGCCCGGGGCTCCTGTGAGCGGTGTGGAGATCCGGGGCCGCGCTAGCAGGAGGTTGGGCGCCGCGTGCTGAGAGAGGAGTCCCCGACATTGCCCAGGTAAGTTTCAAAAGGCTGGGGGGGCTTGGTGCACTTGTGTGTGTGTGTGTGCGTGTATGCTCGTGTGTGTATGCGATGGTGACGGCGGGGGAGGGGGAGGGGGAGGGGGGGCCTCGGTGCACTTGTGTGTGTGTGTGTGCGCGCGCGCGTGTGTGTATGTGTCAGGGGGGATGTCTCTGTATGTATGTATGTGCGTGCATGGGCGCTTGTGTGTGTGTATGCGCATGCGTGTGTGGTGCTTGAGCTTCCCAGGAGACAGCGCCTGGCCACAGCGCGCGTTCCAGTTACAAATCGGCTCGAAGGATGCGCGTGGCCGAAACTGTCTCCTGGGAAGCACAGTCGCTAACAAAAGATCTCGGCGGAGACGCGCTGCCGCGCGTTTAGCCGAGACCTAAAAAGTAGCTCAAGTGTTTCAGAACGGATCGAGCAGTTTATCCGTCAATGACCTTTTCAGAAGAAAAATGTAGCCTAGAGCAAGAACAAAACAATGACGTTGAGGTCAAAGACATTAAAGATCTGCCCAAACCTACAAGAAGGATGTTGCACCAGTCCCTGGTACAAGCAAATCATCAGCATACAACGTCTAGAGTAGCCAAAGTGATCTCGGCAGAACGAAGTGATGGGGCATCTGGCCCAAATGGCATCCCTCAGGCACTTTATAAGTTAGATCCTGATTACTTGACAAACCCATTAACTGCGTTATATAACAGTGTGTAATCAACTGGGATTATCCCAAGCAGCTAGAGAGGGTTAATAATAAATCCAATTTACAAAGGAGGGGACCGATCAAACCCAGCAAACTACAGGCTTATCGCGCTCATCTACTCTGAAGCCAAGTGCTACACTACATTAATTCTGGAAGATTTCGTCGAATCTTCCAACCCCAATAATCTGGTTCCCCTAAATAAAACTGGTTTCTGGAAAAGTTATGGAACCACTAGCAATCTGTTTACAAATGCAACCTCCTAAAGAAGAAACTATATCTATGTTTCATAGATTTTAAAGCGGTGTTTGACCAGGTGGACAGAGCACTCCTGTGGGTAAAACTGCGGAGGTTTGGCCTCCACAACTAAACATTGTGAGCCATTGAGCAAATGCATACAAATAAGTGGATACGGGGGCGCTGGCGAGCCAGTCGTAAGATGGCCGCCACACTGTGAGACTTTTCCAGCGGGGCAGTTAATTTGGCATTTATACTGTGGGCGGCCTGCCCAATGCAACCCACAACTTAGCGGAATTGACTCTGTTTGGGCAGCTGCACCTGACGATGCCGAATGCGGTTGTGACGGAGTACCGGATCCGGTAAATTTGGCCGAGACCCCCTCTTGCGGCATAATGGCGGCGGCGGCCTGGCAGCGGCCTTGCTTCCGATAGCCCCTGTGTGGAACCGGCTGTAGCCGATGCAGGAGACAGTGTGTCATCGGGGGCCTGCGGCAGCGATTGGTACCTGTAGCCTGGAGAACTGTGACCCGCGGCTGCGGAGGTGGGGCTGGGTCGAGCGGCCGGCGATTTTACCTTCCGGACCTACACCGAGCCCCACGTGAAGCCCCCTGTGGAGACGTCCCTTGACTCTGCAAGTAAGTGACTGTGGCGCTTCGGCCGGCGTGTCGCCTGGCGGAGGGAGTGTGCCACCGGCTCGCCGCCAGGAACCTAGTGCGTGCACAGAAGGGGGCAGCTGGCTCGGCCTGCGCCATAGCTAATTGTGGGACCTCTGCGGTTCCATCTGCGCCATTGGCTCGACACTCCTGCACGTACAGACAGAGATGCTTCTGCCCGCGCTTTGAGGGTCTAGGCCTTCTGTTACCCCCTGGAGCTGGGCCTCCCTCTCGAGCTGCTTTACCGTTGGCCCCCTATGGACTGTCTGCTGACTCCACTTGGTGGCTTTGCACTGTGGCCCAGGGGGGGTTTGTCGGGCCCTCGCTGCTGCATCACGCTGATTGACCCATGCTTGGGCCTCTACCAGGGTATCGTCTTGTGGGCTGCTGGGAGTGGTGATTGGGGACCCGGAAGCGGATCAAGGTGGGGCTGCAGTCTGGAGACCCACTCCGTGTACCACCAGCGCAACATTGATACTGCCCCTTGGGCCTGCTGTGAAGTGGAGCCTAGTTCCTTGTGGCTGGAGTAGCGGGGCCCGCTGCGCCCTGTTGCGGCCCTGACTCAGACATCTGCTGTTGGACCTTTAGGACATGCCTCAATCGCCCTCCCTGGCTCCTGGCATTGTGGGGGGCGGCTGGCGCTCCCGGACTGCATTGGTCTCCCGGGGCCCCCTAGCTAATGCAGTGCCATTGTGACAATATGGGCAAAACTGATGCCAAACAGCCAAAGCTCGCCTTCAACCATCGAAAAAACCCCAAGGTGGCTAACCCCCCGGCGGCAGTGCTCGACGGAGAGAACATGGCAACCGTGCCATCAAGCGCATCGTCGCGGTTGAACAACGTACTTCCGCATGGAAAATGAGGGAACAGTGAGAGGTGACAAGCCTCACAATATGGAGAAGGTCCTTGAGGTGATTTGTGCTAAAAATTAGTACCTTGAAGCCCGGTCCCAGCGCAATCATCTGCGCATTCTGGGAGTCCCTGAGTCCACTGCCGGGACTTGTGTGGAAGATTACACCGAGGACATGCTTCGGACCCTATTTGGGGACTCCCTGTCATCTGTGTGCATGGTGGAGCGGGCCCACAGATCCCTGGGCCAGCGGCCACCCACGGGCACCACGGCCCGCCCCATCATCACGAGACTGCGGAACTACAGGGATAGAGACATGGTTCTTCGCAAGGCCCATGATCTGCTGGACTCCTGATATCAGGGCAACTTTATTTTGTTTTTCCCGGACTTCACGATGGAGGTCCAGGCGGCACGCCGAGAATTTGTCTCTGTTAGAAATGGAATTTCTGGTTGGCTAAGGTTTGCGCCAAAGCCAGGCAGGAACCACCACTCTAGTCAGGGCAAGGGAGTTACACGCTGAAGATAACCCCTGATCACCCCCTTGGTAGCTTCGCACAAGCAGTCAGGTTTATCCCAGAGGCAATGTGTAAAGCGTTTGTGTAACACGCACAGAGCAGCAACACACTAGGCACACCACAAAAGAAACTCCTCACAAGGTTAAGTATGAAAATAGCCTTTGTATTATCCAATACACATTAGAATAGCAATCACACAATATACACTGTGCCAACTGGCACTAGGCAATATTTACAGGGGATTATATACACAAGACAGGGCCAATTGGGCCACTGTCAGGATCATCACAAAGCACAAATAGTCAATGTAGAACACAACCAGTAATTATTGGCAAAATACTGTACTCAGTATTATATCCTGCAACATAAATCACATTATGCAATCAGCATCACCTTAGGCGTAAAACAAATTATGCCTCAACCTTATAAGTATAAATCACATTAGGCAATAAGCAGCCCCAGCATGAACACAGTATGCAATAACCTCATAAGCATCAATCACATTAGAGGCATAAATCAAGGGGCATAAATCACATTTATCATATGCACCACATAAATCACATTAGAACCTGGCACCCTACTAACCTAACTCTGACCCCCGGGCCAACTGGCCTTCTCTCTGGGGCTCAAATGCCCTATGTCCAAAATTTCAGGGCTTGGCTACCAATGCAGCAACATTACAGGGCGCACACTGTGTGGGGGCAGGGCAGGAGTTTATCCCACTCCTTTCTCATCAAAATGCTCCCAAATAACTAATGGTGCTGGCACTACTGTGCCTCCTGGGTCCCCACTGGGACTTTGCAAAACAATTGTGCCCAACGTTGCAGCTGCCCGCTTGGCGCGGTGCAGCTGTGTCAACAACAATGAGACACTGGCACTTGCGTGCCCTCTGGACCCCCACTGGGGCCCTACAAAACAAATGTGGCCAAACATTGCAGCTGCCCGCACCGGTGTGGTGCAGCTGTGTCAAATAAATCAGCACTGGCACCACTGTGCTGCCTGAGCCCCACTCCGGGACTCTTTAAAAATAACTAGGGCCCCCTTGGTGCAGCTGCCCGCTACGGCGGTGCAGCTGTGCAGGAAAATTGGCACTGTACTCAGGAGCCCCGCTGGGCCTCGAGAGAAAATGGCCCCATTGTTGGAGCAGCCAGCTCTCCTGCGGGACCGCTCAGGCACCGACAATGTGCCTCGACACACCTCCCCAGCCAGGTTTGCACTTTGGCCCCACTCACCAGGCTCTTTGGGGGACTCTGCGGCTTCTTCTCACACTGGGGCCATCTTGTAGACCCCTCAGGACTCTGTTCACCAGCACAGCAACACACAGGGCTCTCTTTGCTCATGAGAGGCCCGCCTCGAATCCTGCACAGGCGCTGCCTGCTCTGGCCGCACTCCGCAACACCCACGCAGGCGGGATGGGCTCCGCCTGACTTCAGCCTCTACTTTGGGCACCGGGGCTCCCACCAGCTCATGAGAGCCCCCCTAGGGCCATAATACTTCTGCCTCACCTCCGACTCCCTCTGGCAAGGCCCCACCCACCGTCAGGTGGACGTGCCTAATTTCTGGTTTTGTCCAGACTCAGCGGCTTCTCCTTTTCGGCCGCAATGCAGTGTGGGCTCCCGCTTCACTTAAAGATACTTGCAGGGTGGGCACCCACCGATCAAAGGTACATACAATGGGTTGGGCACCCGCTAAATAGCATGCCAGTGAGGTGGGTACCAGCTCTCCAAACTAGCACATAAGCGGGGTGGGCACCCACCCAATTAGTAGCACCTCGCGCTGCAGACGCCAGTATTTCCTCTGATGGCGAATAAATCAGAGCGCCCACGAGGCACTGGATTCCATAAAAAAGGCCCACGGCAAAGTTCTAGGGGCACAGCTGGGCCCAGGGAGGCCAGCGCACAGGGCTCTCCAGCAGGGAGGCATGCCCTCGTGGCAGTTCCTCCTGGGACGCCAGCAGCAGTAAGCCCCAGCAAGTACAGGAACAGCACCCAAAAGCACACCATACATGGGGTCACAGCCCCCATATTTACACTGCATATTGGCTTTGTCTGCCCTGGCACAGGGCTTGGGGAACCAGCAAAAACATTTCTAAAATAGTTATAATAAATCTGTGCACACCATTACTTAGCATTTATTATTACTATTCCAAACATATTAAACTTGACCACGCTGCTCCTCTCATATCAGGAATTACCACTGAAACACTTATTAGGGAATCCCCAATGCATTCCTATGGGAGGGCAGCCTCACAGTAGTGAGAAACCAAAATGCCTGTTTGTCACTACCAGGACATGCCACACACTTAATGTACATGTCCTACCTTCTACAATGCACCCTACCCAGAGGGCTAGCTAGGGCCTACCTTAGAGGTGACTGACATGCAGCGAAAGGGGGGTCACAGACATGGCACACCCTTTAGGTGTCACGTCACAGTGGCAGTAACACTGCGCGCACAGGCCCTGCAATGGCAGAGGCCTGAGATAGGTCTGAAAGGCGACTTTGGTGGGTGGCGCAATCAGCGAGCCAAGCCAACCAGTACAATTTAATTTACCAGCCCTGGGTATGTGAGATACCACTTTACAAGGGACTGACAGGTAAATTAAATAGGCCAAACAGGTGTAGACCAATCTTACCATAGGTACCACAGAGAGAGCACTCACTTTACACTGAACAGTATTGTTAAAGTGCCCAGAGTCCTAAAACCACTAATACCATGTCAGAAAAAAGACTAGGAGAAAGGCAAAACGTTTAGGGATGACCCTGCAAAAAGGGCCAAGTCCAACCGTCTCCGTCAAATGGCTATTACAACAGCAGAACAACAAATATTCTCTCATGTACCCGGCGAAGCTGCGGATTTTCCACGCTGGCAAGACATCTTACTTCACCGATCCTAAGCTGTCTGCTAAGTTTGCCTGCTCCCTCAAGCGCCCGAAGCAGGCCGCTGCTGTGGATACCGATTGGTGGGCTGGAGATGAACTCAGTGAGAATGAGTGAGTACTATGCAGCTGTTGTGCCTTGCTTATTTGGATCTTATGTTCCCTTTAGTTGAATTGTCTCTTCCATTTGATAACCGCCTTATTGCAGCTCGGCCCTTTTGGCACCCCGTGATGGCGGACCGCTCTCCTGATACTGTGAGCTCCTTACGAGCTCTCGCCCGGCCACCCAGCTCTAAAGGCTGGGATCCACTGAGCTTCCTAGTGTTCCACCTGGGATGAGTCCCGTATTGTGATTTGATGTTGGCCCCTTGTGGCGTATTTTGGAATGGGTGAGTACTTAAAAGTCTAGATGGGTGGATGCTGTGGGTTGGGGGTATGATGGTTGCACTGTCTGCTATGTTAGTTGTCTGTCTCTTCCTTGTTTCCTTCCCCTCCCTTATCTTTCGGCCTCTATGGCTCAACTATTACTGCTGCTGGGGCGTGGCCAGCAGCCTGAGGGAATGGTCGCTTGTTAACGCGGCTCCTGGCCCTCGCCCGACTATCCGTCCCAAAGCTCCGTTAATTGACTGGGGACACCCCTAAAATCGGGAAGTCCCCAGCGCGAACATCTGGTGCACATCTGAGCTGCATCGCGGACCGGGCGGAGGTCGCCGTGAGGGAGAGAGACCCCGGTAAAGGCGACCCTCATCGGTGGCAAGATGGCGCCCGCTATAGAGGTCCGTCTCAAAGCGAATCGACCCCCGGGCCGAGGCCTGTGAGGACCCATAGAAGCGTGGCGCACCCCTCCAGCAGACATCGGAGCAGGTGGGACGTCCTCCGCATTTGCCGGAGACCCACCACGTCGCTTAGAGGCCTGACAGACTAGCGCGGAACGAGCCGCTGGTCCCCGCCCACGCCCAGGGGAGACATGCACGCAATGTCCCGGCTTTGCGGTCTGGGTGGTCTGGAGGCCCCAGATTCGGATCTTCCCACCCCTGGCACCGGCAGCAGTCATCTCCGCCCAGGCGCCCTGATGGCCATCTGCCACACTGCCAAGATTGGAGGTTGGCTCCCTGACCTCCCGAGGTGGACGAACTCCGGACCCCGGAGAACAAGGCCGGGGGCACCCAGAGGTGTTCGAGCAGCGAGTCCCGCCTGCATCACGGACTTGAAAGACAGGCCCTGCTTCTCCCGGCGAGAATGGAACCCCTGTGGTGCTTTAGAAGGTACTGGCCCCTATTTCTAGCGCTATTGCTCTGGTGTTGGGAGACATTACAGACCTTGGCTGGTGGAGGCCGCGAGACGCAGCCCACCCGTGGCCCCTCATAATTCCTTGCTCGTGGAAACCTGGGACTGGACAACCTGAGCCCCTAATCAACACACACTTGGCTTGGACACTGGACCCCCCGGATTCTCCCATACTGTAAGGGGCTACCTCTAACTGGACGGGTGCCCACATCGCTAGTCCCGGGTAGAATCGGAGCGCCGGAGGCCGTCCCGCCACCTGCCCTGAACTTTGTCGGGACTGAGGGGAGGGCCCACGGAAAGTGCAGTTCCTCTCTCGTGATACCCCAGTGGTGGCCCGACTGGGAGGATTAGTGACGGACAGGCGCGACCAGGAGCGGGGTCACTCCCCTGAATTGCGAACTGCCTTGCATTCAACCTGCTGCTTTGAAGGGCAGGTGTTGTAGTTCCGATCAGAGGCAAATCAACAAGCTCTCCTGGGGCACTGAAGGGGACGGTAAGGACGCGACTTCATCCTGTGACCTCAAACCCGCATCCCCCTCGCCAGTAGTGAAGTCTCTCACCCTAGAAGACGTCATGGCAGCGATAGCTGTGGTCCGGACCTCCCTGGAAACCCGTATTGATTCTGTCAACATTGAAGTGACCCTACTACGGGCTGACCTTCGTAAAATGAACTCAAAGGTCAAGGATGTCGAAATCAAAACTGCGGCCCTCATGGACGACACCTCCACCCTCCAGCAACAGGTTGCCCAACTCCAAAAACAACAGAAGCAAATGAGTGACCAGCTGGATGATTATGAAGGAAGGGCTAGAAGGAACAACATCCGTATCCTAGGCGTTCCGGAACGGATGGAGGAGCTTGCAGCGGACGTCTTTGTCGAAGACCTAGTCACTAATCACCTTAAGCCAAAGCACCTCTCGAATTATTTTTCAATCGAGCGAGCACACAAAGTCCCAGGGGGGAGGCCGAAGCCGGGGGGCCCTCCCCGCCCCATCATTGCGCGAGTCTTCAATTTCCGGGACAGTGATACCATTCTCCAAACGGCTAGAACGGGACCGCCTTTACGCCTGGACAACGCCCGTATCACGCTGTTTCCGGACTTCACGATGAAGGTGCAAGCCCGAATACGCAGCTTCCTGGAGGTTAAGAGGGCCCTACGTGATAAACATATAAAGTACTCCATGCTCTTTCCTGCGAAGTTACGCGTGGAACTGGACGGTAAAGCATGGTTCTTTTTGTCGCCGGACGAGGTATGGGACTGGATTGAGGGATGGCGCAGAGTTGAGAGATCTCCGAAGACACGCAACCTTCCAGATGACCGTTCGCAGGATGGCCAGGTGCCGGTAAGCCAGGACCTTTTCACTGGGACTTACAACGCAGTGGAATGATCTGCCTTTGACATGCAGGGAATCTTTAAACGGCTTACTGTTGGCTCTACTACACCAAACTTATTTCCTTGGTCTAGTCGCTGCTGCGGGCGACAAGATGCGGCCTGATGTACAACCCTGCTCTCGAAAGGCTCTTCTGCAGGTCCAGTTCAGGCTACACAAACTGACTGTAAAGTATCTTTTCTAATATGTGAATGTTGCACCCAATTGGGTTTTGGGATTTGTTCAATGTATTTTTATTACCGCTCTACTGATATCGGGTGAGCGGCTTCAACGGTTCACCAGATACCCCTGATATGGTTGGGAGGTCGACAGGCACTCTGCCTAGTTGGGGTGTGGATAGTTTTAAATCTGCAGGCAGGGAAGCAGGGAGGGGGGTAGAGTTGGGGGGAGGTGGGGTGCTAATCGGTTTTGTTATTCCTTTTATCTTTCTTCGTATTCCTAGCAGAGTCCTTTTCTGTCACATTGCACTGCTCCTTCAAGGTCCACCACTGACACTAAAGGCGGGTAGGCCAACCTGGTAATTTTCTTGTTCCAGGGATGAACAGAGTCCTACTGATGCAGTGTCCCATCATGTTCTGATGACCCAGCGGCCTGAGTGGGCTCTCTCCCACTGCCCTTTCCATGGCCCCCATGCTATCCACCACCATGTCGAAGCCCATCTCTAGAACCCTTACAGTAATGTCCTGGAACGTCAACGGGCTGGGGCACAAAATAAAACGAGGCATAGTCCTTCAGTACATACAGCGCCACTCCCCAGACATCGCTCTATTGCAGGAAACGCACTGTGTGGGTAACACTTGTGAGGCTCTCCAGAGAAGTGGCTATAAACTATTGGTCCACGCGGGGTTCACCACTGGATCCCGCGGTACCGGAATTCTTGTTAAAAAGAGTCTCGCGCTTACCCATACTAAGACTTGGGCTGATCCCCTGGGACGCTTTGCGCTGGTTGAGGCTACATGGGAGGGGCGCCCGTTGAATATCATTTCGGCATACCTACCGCCGACCCTGGTTCGTGACTCCCTCAAGGAGCTGGGCGTCCAACTGTTGGGCCTCCCCGCTGGCACACTCCTCATGGGGGGGGGGATTTCAACACGACAATGTGTGACGAATTAGACCATAGACCCAAGCGTAGCTCGCATCAGCAGAACTCAGATCTGTCCGACTTCGTGCAGGCCATAGGGATGGAGGATATTTGGCGACATCACTATCCGGACACACCATACTTCACATATTATTCTAACGCACACAACAGTATGTCCCGCATTGATTATTTATTTTGTCCTTCTGGAGACATTGGTTGCTTTGTCCGCCTGAGGGGCCTTCCCCGGGGCATTTCTGACCATTCACCCATTAGTGTGGACTTAACCTACCACCGCCCGCACATACGAGGCCCCATCATTATCAACCCCTGGCTTATGCAGATCCCTGATATTAAAGACAGCCTGATTGAGCGCCCTGAATTTTACTTTGCGGAAAACGTCGGTTCTGTGGACTCGGCGGTCACGCTCTGGGAGGCCTACCTAGCGGTTGTCAAGGGTGAGGCCCTATCACTTAAGATGGGGTGTGAGAAGTTGGCCTGATGTATGATGTCCACAGTTCTGTGGGCATCCTGTATCAGTCCAAACAATCCCTTATGGTGGTGGTTGTAAAGTCAAACTTATAGACCAGCTATCCTAGGGGTAGCATGGACTAAGCAGTCTTAGGCTAAACTCAAGAGGGCATGTGAAGCCAGCTGTTTTACCGTATGCAATCTTGTAATATCAAATGAAAGGACACCACACAAGTTATATATTATAAAAATATATGTATTTATTACTAGAATAATCCTCTGTACTCTTTATGAGGGCAGAGGCACAAGCGTTTAAACGAAAGCACAGTTAAACATTCAAAAGTTGCACAATTTTGGATAGGCCCGGTGGCCACTCAAACCATATACTAAAATAGTGGTATAAGTAACACCTCTCGAACAATGGTAAGGCCTAGGGCATTGTGAATCGCTGGGACTACTCGGGACTAGCAGTGATGAAGTCAGGAGAGGCCCGCGGGACACGGATGCAGTGCCTAAAGCACACGCATGCACCAATGCAAAGTCAATGGCGCGTAAAAGTTAAAGAGTTACTGTTTTGGAAGTCTTCCGACAGGAATAGAATCAGCCCACTTTAAACTAGGACACTAGAGGTGTAAACCACTACAGGAGCACCGGTGTTAAATTGTTACCTCACCCACAGGAAGCGGGTGCATAGGTGCCAAAGTGTGTCGGGTTTCGTCGTGGAGATCTATGGAGCCTGGAGATGAAAATGCTGCAGGCGGCCAGGAGAGAAGAGTCCGGTTAGATCCAAGGGTGGATCGAAGATGGATTGAAGATGTACCTGAAAGCAGAGGGGACAGAGTCTGGGTCACTAGCCAGTGACCAGGATGGAACCAGGAAGGAACCAGGCGATGTCTGGCCCAATCAGGTGGTTATCATGAAGCTTGTCTCTCCTGCCACGTGGACTCTGGGACATCGACGATGACCAGGAGTGGAGCACGAGCTGTCCCACGAAGGCTCTCACTGTCGGCGGTGTCGGCTTCCGGATCGGAGTTAACAGGCCTTGGCAAATGCAACCCACGCAGGATTGGAAGATCGCTTCTTACTCGGACCAGCAAGGTCAGAGCGGTGGCTCCTTTTCAGGGGAGTGAGGGCCAGTCTGGAGTAATCAGACTACCAGTGTAAATTCAAAGGTTCATTGGTTCTGGGGCCACTAGCCAGCAGGCAAGCAACCGGACCAACGCGTCGAGCAGAAGAATGCAAAAGGGCCCCACGCGGCACTCGATGAGTGTGGAAGGGAGATCTTCAGGGCACAAGCTGCTCGGGGCTAGGGATTCTCAAACTCCAATGCACAGCTTCGAGGGTGCCTCAGGAGCTGCACGGTCAGCACTTCGCAGTCTTTTCAAGATGGCAGGCTCTACGCTTCACATCGCCTCCACGGGTCTCAGATTTGCTGGGACTGTGGATCGGCCTATTAGAAGTCAGGGAAGCTGGGTCTTGTTGATCTCTGTCGCTCGAGTTCCGGCGGGAACTGCAACAAAGCAAACTGTTGGGTGCTGGATGGTGCCTGTTTGCACAGGGTGGTCACTCCTTGACCACAAGGGAGATTCTTCAGTCTTCCACGGTGAGTGGGATGTCGAAGGGTCCAGAGTTCTGTATCAAAGTTTCGTTCAGGATAATCTAATGCTCCTGGGCACAGCTCCTACCTTTATTCCAAATCAAGGGGCTGGATTACCTGCCAGGTCCCTCCTATGGGTGGAACCCAGGAAGGGGGTGGTTACACCCCTTTCCCTTTGTCCAGATTCGTGCCAGAGCAGGGACTGGGGTGTCCCTGCACCGGTTTGAACTGGACTATGCATGAGAAGCCTTGTGCTCCTCAGGCAGTGTCTAGTTTCATTCAACCCTCCCCGCTACAATCCACTATCTCCTGTCTGGGGTGGTGAAACACCTGCCTGTGACAGGATATCTTTTGTCCAGGCCTCCCCTGCCGGAGTTTCTGTTAGCAGCAGGAGGCCAGACTCGTGTCTGTGGCAGCAGCATCCATTTTGTGATGCTGGGGCTTTGGTTAGATGTAACCTCGTTGAAGTAAAGTAACATGTCTTCTCCCTCTAGAAGGGTGGAATGCTACCCCTGTCGCCAGGACTGGCGAGGGGGTAGTATTCCAAAGCGTATGACACCTTACACGACATGTTTTGATGAAGCCAAACCAACGTTTGCAAGTAACCGCGAGGATTATAATGCACTTGAGTATATGGTATGGCAATATCCCGGAACAGCTAAGGGAGTTGGTCCCGACAGCTGCAGACAGGCTCAGCTCATTCTAGAGCACCATCTCACATAAAACCAAGCACTCTGCCTCCAGGATTGTTAAGGCCTGCCATAGGAGTGACTTATAGGTATATATATGTCCAGGTATAGGTTCAGATATAGGTATACTATATCTAAGCAAGGGGTGATTACACAACCATGACCCAGCTGAGTGATCAGCCAGTTGTGTCAGTTTGGATAGCCAGCCAGGGGTGGCAAAAGATATGCTGCAGCCCCTGGTAGGCCTTGGATACACCTATGCCCTGGGTACCTATAGTACACTGTACAGGGGCTGATAAGGTGAACCAATGTCCAATAGGGTATGTACCTAAAGTACATGGATGTGAATTTAGAGAGAGAACAGCAGGCTGTGTGTCTGATTAGCAGGCCCACAGCCACATTATGTCGAAAACCAGTGAAGCAAAAGCAAAAATCTGGGGTGACCATAGGAAAGCAGACCCTACTCTCCTACATGGGGTATCTACGGAAACACAACAAACAGATTCTCCAGGCTGAATCTGACCTTATTAGCCTCGAAACATCCCACAACGCGGCCCCCTCGGATGACACTGCTCCTCTTCTCCGAGCTCAGCAATTGGCCTACAGGGGTCTAGCTCAGGAAAAGACGCAAGCGCGTCTGCTCCACACACGTCATCGGGTTTACGAGTTCGGCGACAATGCCGGTAAAATGCTGGCATGGCTGGAGCGACGCGACCAAGGGTCCAGGTGGGTGCCATCCATAACCAGACCGGACGGATCCACTGTGGTGGATCCGCAGGAAATCGCAGAGGCCTTTGCCGATCACCTGGAGGTCATATATACCGCTGGTGCATGCTATACGTCAGAAGAGTCCAGACAACTTCTGGATGAGATGCGTCTACCTACCATCTCGGACGCTGATAAGGATGCCTTAGATGCCGCCATCACGGCGGAAGAGCTCACTACGGCTCTCTTTGCCGTTAAATCTGGCAAGGCTACGGGTCCCAATGGGGTCCCCATCGAATTCCTGAAGGGCATGGCCCCGGGAATTGATCCCCACCTCAAAAATATGTTGGAGGACAGCCGGGAAAGGGGTACTCTCCCATTTGATCAACGTCTGGCCTCCATCGCGGTCATCCTCAAGCCAAATAAACCACCCACCGATTGCAGCTCTTATCGACCGATTTCCCTGATTAGCGCGGAAGCAAAGGCCCTGGCCAAACTGCTGGCAAATCGCCTCCTCCTCGTGCTGCCATCCCTAATACATGATGAACAGTCCGGCTTTCTCCTGGGTCGCAATACGGCGTTAAACCTGCGAAGGGTTCCCAATGCTATGCGTCGCAAATCCATCAAACAATAAGATGCCGCCATTCTATCCCTCGACGCCACAATGGCGTTCGACTCGATCGAATGGCCCTACCTCTTTGAGGTCCTTCTTCGATTCGGTTTCGGGCCCAATTTCATTAGCTGGGTGCGACTCCTATACACGGACCTCTTGGGCCAAGTTCGAGTCAATAACCACACGTCCCGGCAATTCCGCCTCCACAGGGGGACCAGACAGGGCTGCCCCTTGTCTCCTCTGCTGTTCGCCCTCACCCTTGAACTCTGGCCCACTAGGTCCGTACAGATGCCTCTATTAAAGGCCTCCAATGGACCGACGATATAACGGATAAAATTTCCCTATATGCCGACGACATCCTGGTATACATAGCTTCCCCCCGGTCCTCTATCAATAGTTTGTTCCGAGATCTTACCAACTTTGGGAAATATTCAGGCTTTACAATTAACTGGACTAAGTCGACACTGTGCATGTTACACGGCCCTCCACCCCGTTTGCCCCGGGGATTTTCTATCACAGTGGCTCCAGAGGGATTCAGGTACCTCGGTATCTATATCACGCCCGACACCAAGATGTTCTATGATCATAATTTGTTGGGTCCCCTGCGCAGACTGCACAGTGACGTGACCCATTGGAGGTCCCTCCCACTCTCCCTCCCTGGCAGGGCAGCCTTGTTGAAAATGCTTGCTCTCCCGGGCTTCCTGTATGCTGCAGCTAACAAACTAGAGATAAACACAACCAAGAAGAAAATCATGCCCATTTGGAATGGTCCTGCCCCTCCCCCCCTTAAAATCAAGTCAAGTGATGTCCATCTGGAAAACATCTGCAACTACAAATAGCTGCGTCAGTACATTGACAAGAAATTAAATTTCCTGGAGTACAAACAGTACAGGGCAAAAAAAGTTATGCGCTGACCTATGCCTTCTGTGCTCTCGCCAAGAAGCTGAATGGTCCCTCTTTCAAGGCATTATGGGATGTTATTAGTGCAAAATTACTCCCCATGGTAACATATGTGAGTCCTGTCATGCATGGGAAATTTAATCAAAGTATGCACGAAAAGAAATACAGGAAGAAACACAACATGATTAAACAGCTAACACTCTCAGGGAATGCTAATTTAGGTAAACCGTTTGAAATAAGAGAGGAACTAAATCTCTGACAGGCGTTGCCTTAATGTTTTTAACATTCATTGTTCGTAAATCAATCCATGTTTTCGGCATGAGCACCTTTCTCCATCTCAGGCATCCACACTATGATTAAAAGACATTTTTACCCGAGTGTTGAAGCATCAGCCATGCCTGTGACCTCCTAAAGGCTGCCTGCTTAGTTACCCAGCAGCAAGAAGAACGAAGCACTGTGAGAATGAGGAATTCCAGTCTGTGACCAGACATATCCCACAGCAGCAAACCTTTCGGTATTTAGTATTTGAATTTAATTTGAATTTGAATTTGAATTTAAAAACATTTGTACAGCGCTCGCATACCCAGCGGTTTCATGGCGCTAGTGGTGATCAGTGGATGGCAGCAGCAGAGAGATTAAGGGTAGGCTTGTGTGAACAGAAAAGTTTTGAGATTTTTCCGGAACAAAAGGTAGGAAGGTGAGTAGTACTTCAGTTAAGTGCTTGACTTGGCCTTTCGAGTACTTCAGAGCACTAAGGAGCTAGACAAAAGTTGGAGTCCGATGGGTGAGCTTGGAAAGAGGTGGTTGGGGGCAGTGATTCAGAGTCTACACAGTGGCAGGGACTGGACTGGACACATGTTGGTTCCAGAATTGTGACCAGAATCCGTCCCTCGCCTCTGATTTCGATTGGAGGTAAATGTGGGGCTTACAAACAGGGCCGGACTGGGAACAGCAACCAGCCCTGGCACATCGCTGCTCACCCGGCCATGTGACCTTGGGGGGCAAGGGTGTGGGGAGGAATCTGGTAGGGTTTGCTAGTAAGAAGCACTGCTCCCGCTTTTGTTACAGGAGGTAGCCAATATTGCAACTCTGCTGCAATACCGGCCCTCACAGCCACATAACTGGCCCCACCCGTCCGGCCCACCGGGGAAACTCCCTGTGCCACTACGACCCCTCCGGCCCTAGTTACAAATGGCACCGTGGACTGCGGACACATTCTGACCAGCCGACACCAGGAAGAGGCGCGGCAGGTGGCTAACTAGGATCTTCTGGTCTACTCAAAGCTCTTTGAGGGGAGGGTGTTTGTGTACAATAAAAAGGAGTGCGATTTTGCAGTACAATTCAATATAACTTTATTCGGTCTAAATAAAAATAGGCCATAAAAATGCATACAAATATTACACAGAGCTATAGTCACACAAAAATGATCATACATTAAAAACAATTTAAAAAAACAAGTGCGTCAAGGACTTTAGGGTTCATCAACACATCAAATAACCGATTATGCGTTTACTTTGAATTTACAACAGTTTTTCTTCTTTTTGCGCCAACTACATGAGGTTCCTGAAGTAGAACCTTCGCAGACCTGTAGCCAACTCACCCCCTGCAATGCTTAAAATCCCAGGCCTGCCACAGCCCATACACCACGGTGCAGCTCTAGTTCGCCCTCCCTCCAAGAAGGCAATGGTCGCCTGCACAAGCGGCCTCCTGACGTCACTTAGCCTCAGGCCTTTTCTGCTCAGCATAAAAAAGGAGGCTTCACTGCCTCAAGGCACCTTTCCACTCTGAAGGGAGAACTAGATATATTCACCTGAAATGAAGCCATCAAGCTAACCTCCCTCCCCACCCCAAAACAGATCAAGCCCCCATCTGCAGCTTACACCCAGCTCAAAAAGGGAGCTAATACCTTACCAGATCCTGAGGTGAGCAGTCCGAAGAGACACCTGGGTCTGTTTGCATGAACTAGAGCCATTGGGTTAAACGCCTGCCCCTCCCCCCCCAAACACACAGACCGAGCTCCCATTTCAGCCTACCCTCGACCCAGTTCACTAAGGCTCAGAGGCACTAACACGGTACCAGGGCATGGTGTGAGCAATCTTCTCGTCTGAAGAGACAGATTTGGGCTTGTTCAAGACATCTGTTGCCACAAAGAGGAGCCCCCGCTGGCTGAGTTCCAGCTGCCACCCACACTTGCTTGTTACCTTGGGCAGAGGAAGGATGTATACTGCATCAGAGCTCTGTGTGACCAGAGTTCTGTTCCGAAGAAAGAACGAGTGATCTCTTCATCACCTGGAAGCACCCAAGGTCACTCTGCTCTCATCCCCGGTACAGCACCTCTGAGCCCGCCAGACAAGACATTAATTCAGTATTAGAGCCTTTTGGCTGTAACACAGCAGTTCACGAGCGCCTCGAAAGTCAAGCGCTGTCAGCCTTGCCCAGACCTGGTCAGTGACTGCTCTTCCCCACACAGCTCCACCACTAAGAGTTGCTCCCTGAGACCCCTGAGCTCCGGTGAGGGGTGTTCGAGGCCTTACTCCACTCGCAGTCTCATCGCTGGTGGCCCAGTGGGAGTGCACTCTGATTTTCTTCTTCTCTGCCTCTCCTTCCTCTTCTTTGTGCCCTTTTGCTCTTCGTTTTTCACTCTTTCCATCTGCTCTCTCCTTCGTTTTTCACTCTTTCCCTCTACGCCCACCTTCATTTTATTCACTCTTTCCTTCTGCTCTCTTGGTTTTTTTCACTCTTACCCTCTTCTTGCTCGTTCCTTTTTATTCCCCGGCCGCTGCTGCCCCCATGACCCCTTTCCCCTCCAGTGTGTCCTTCCAGCTCCTGCCTCCCAGCCGATCCACCCACCCTGATCCCTACTTAATGGCAGCCTCCATCACAACTCCAGCACCCTCCACGATCTCAACCCAGGATGCAACAACAAATGCCAGCTTCGAGGCTGACCAATACCCACAGTCCTTTCTCCTGTCCACACTGCCGCCGCACCTTCACCCACCTCCGTAACCCAGCAACATCTCCCAGCCTACCAGACAAGCCATTCAACTAGATCCTCCTCAATGTATGCTCCCTACACAAGCACGCAATGGACATCTGGGACCTCCTTAACACTTGCTGGCCTGACGTCGCCTTCCTCACGGAAACCTGGACCAACGCCAACTCAGCACCCAACATCGCTACCACCATTTCCGACGGGTACAAGATCCAGAGTAAGGACCGTCCCATCCACTCAGGAGGAGGCGTCGCCATCATTCACAAAAGCACTCTTTGCATGACCATCCTCCCGTACCACACACGGAACCTCATGGAGCACCTCCCCTTCCAGATCCAGACCAACCCAAAAACGACTTTCTGTGGGACCCTTATCTACAGGCCTCCCGGCCCCGTGCGCCCTTTACCAAGGCCATCTCCGACTTCATCGCACCCTATGCCCTAATATCCACAGACTACCTCCTACTCGGAGACCTAAATTTCCACCTGGAAAACCACAACGGCTCAAACACCGCCTCCCTCCGAGAGAACCTCGCCAACTTAGGACTGAATCAACTAGTCACTGCCCCCACACCCACAGCGTTACACACACTCGACCTCATTTTCATCGGAGGAAAAATCATCTCCTACAGCCACACCACGGAACTCTCCTGGACAGATCACCACTGCATCCACTTCTCCTTCAAAAAACCCACAGTACACAAGCATGCCCACCACCTCCCCTGCAGACCTGCAGAAGCTGGAACAAAGTCACAGAAGACCAGCTCACCTCCACCCTCTGCAGCACCCTACCACCGACCACGTCAGACACAAATACCGCAGCACTGAACTTCCACCCCTGGATCAAGAACTACGCCAACACACTCTCCCCTCTCAAGAAAGCCACCGGAAGACACATCAAGAAAGAAAGATGGTTCACCCCTGCAATACAAGAATCCATACACTCCTACAGATGACTCAAAAAGACATGGAGGAACAACAAAACCCCCGCAACCTGAGCCCCTACAAAGCAGCCACCACCGCACACAACCAACTCATCAAATCCACAAGGAAGAACTCCCTTCAAGACAGAATTCTCACCAGCGCACACAACACCAAAGAGCTATTCTCCATCACCAAGGAATTTGTCAAACCTTGCAGCAAAGCAATAGACACCCCACCCTCCCAAGACCTCTGCAACAGACTCCCCACCTTCTTTCACCACAAGATTAAGATGATCTATGAAAACGTTGACATCCAGGACGACCTCACTGCTCCAGATCCTCCCTCACGCAACATCACCCAACAGACCCTGCTCAAATGGATCCCGCTCACGATAGAAGGCACCTTGAAGACCATGAAAAGCATCCACTCCGGAGCACCATCAGACCCCTGCCCACACCACATCTTCCACAGAACCATCACTGCCATCACATACAAACTACATTGGACAATCAACTGCTCTTTCGAGACTGCCACCTTCCCCTATGACTGGAAACACGCCAAAGTCAATCCCCTCCTGAAGCAACCCTCCATGGACCAGACGGACCTCGAGAACTTCAGGTCCATCTCCCTGCTTCCCTTTGAAGCCAAGGTCATTGAAAAGGCTGTAAACACCCAGCTAGCAAACTTCATTGAAGCTAACAACATCCTGGACATCTCCCAATCCGGATTTAGAAGCAACCACAGCACCGAGACCGCCCTACTCGCCGCCTCCAACGACATCGTTCCCTCCTCGACCAGGGCAAAACAGTCTCATGGTCCTCTCTGCAGCATTCAACACAGTCTCCCATCACACCCTAGCTACCACACTCCACAACGCCTGCATCTGCAGAGAGGCCCTCGACTGGATACGTTCCTTCTTCACCAATGGAACTTAAAGGGTTAGACTCCCTCCCTACCTCTCAGAACCAACATAGACCAACTGCAGAATGCCACAGGGCTCCTCTCTCAGCCCCACCCACTTCAATGTCTACATGGCTCCCTTAACAACCATTGTCAGGAATTCAACATCGTCTCTTACGCCGACAACACCCAGTTGATCATTTCCCTCACCAATGAACCAAACATCACCAAACACAACTTCCAAGAAGGGATGAAAGCCATCACCACCTGCATAAAGAACAGCTGCCTGAAACTCAACTCAGAAAAGACAGACGTCCCATCCTTGGATCCACCCCTACACCTTGGAACGATTCCTGGTGGCCCTCTGGCCTTGGAAATCCCCCCACCCCAACAGACCACATCATATTAGACTCCTCTCTCACAATGAACTGCCAGATCAACGCCATATCCTCGAACTGCTTCAACACCCTCCGCATGCATCGAAAGGCTTTCAGATGGATCTGTACCGAACCCAGAAAAAATGTCATGCATGCACACATCAGCAGCAGACTGGACCATGGCAGAGCTCTCTACTTCAGAATCAGTAAGAAACTCCTTCGCAAACTCCAGACTGTTCCTAACACCACAGCCAGACTGATCCTCAACATTCCCCGCTGCAGTCACATTAACCAACACCTGCGCAATCTCCACTGGCTTCCAGTCCAAAGAAGAAGAATTCTCGCCCACGTTTACAAGGCCCTTCACAACATTGGACCCACATACCTGAACAGTCACCTGTCCTTCCACGCACCGAAAAAAGATATCTGCTATCAGCCAAGTTCTTTCTGGCCACCGACCCACGCATCAACAAATTGAAAACAGGAGGAAAGTCCTTCACCTACCTCGCAGTCAAAGCCTGGACAACCTACCCATCCATCTCCAGCAATCTCCCACATTGCTCCAGTTCAGGAAGGACCTCAAGACCTGTCTCTTTGGTTGACCTCAGCACACTACGGAGACCACCATCCCCCCCCCCCAACGCCTTGAGACCCTCACGGGTGAGTACTTGCACTCTAACAACCCCTGACTGATTGATTGAAGGACTGAACACTGACAACGGTACTGGGTCTGAGAACTTACAACTCTGGAAACCGTGATTAGTGTTCCATTTGAAAAAAAATCCTTTCAATTATCTCTTCTTAACAGGGGGGTGGGGGGCTACTGTTGGTGGGATTTGAGCTACTGGTGGTCAAGGAGGACATTTCTAGGCACTGGATGTCCCCCACAGCAGGGCTGGTTGCTGAATAGCAATATGAGGGTGATGTTAATAGATAAATCCACATCTTTGTGGTCAAACAGGAGGGTGGTTGGGCAAATAGTTCATGACGGGCTGTGCTTTTTGATTTTATCAGTGTTGCTACGTCTGTTCAGATTTTGATGAATCGGACGTACACTGTTAATAAATACTAATAAAAAGATTTTTCTTTTTTTAAAGAAAGGACTAAAAGGTATTTTGTACATTTACTGCCTGTCTCATGGCTTGGGACAGCCGTCAAGCTGTGAGTACTGTGGCCAGGGTAGATACCGGCTAGTAAGACGGAGACGCTGAAGGTGCAGAGATGCTAAAGAAGACAAAGACGCTGTATGCACGGAGACGAACAGCCCCGTGAGACCCCAAAGAATAAGAAGCGGAAGTGCGAAGACAAGCCAAAAGAAAACAAATTGGGTGAGAGATACCCACATCTAAGCACTACATAAGAAATATCAACAGGATTTACTCCACAGAAAAACAACGCCACAAAAGGGGTGGGAATAGACAAACACGCCCCCATCCAACAGAAGGCGGATATAAAATTGTCCTACAACATACCAAAAACAAGCCCTGAAGAAGACCTTAATAAAATCGAGAGTGAAGGTCCCACATGACAAGGTCGAACCGCGTCGGCGAGATTATTACGGTTATATAATCACAAATGAATACCACAACAAGTTAAATGTATCTGGTGGAAAAAAGATAAAATTCCCCGATCTACATATTATGAACTAATAATATAAATTTCATTTGGTGATTACATTGTTTAAGGACCACCAATTAAGTATGTGGATTTGATCAAAAAGGCAGTTGATTTTGACAATACTAAGAAAGTAGGACCGTTTGTTTGTATATACATCAAGCAGCTTTGATTAAAAGAAATGTGCCATCTTGCAAATTTCAGTTAAGTAGGATACGGTGTTTTGTATATACAAGTGCTGATTTCATCTTTTAGGAACAACAACAAGAATGTAGATATATGTACAGTATGATGAACATGATGTAAATATTGTAAATGTATATTATATATAAAATGTATAATAGGTGTGCGATATAAAAACATATATACAAAAAACAGAAAAAGAGATACTGAATACACAGAGTCAATAAAAAAAGGACTTCTGGAAGTAAGATACTTGTGTCATCCATGGTGTCAGGGGTAAACCTTTTTGAAATTCTAGTGGCCAGGGTAGATGGCACTCGGTGGAATAAGACGAACCCAGAGAGAGGCAATCTCACCGTACTCCTCTCTATTTCTGATTTGTTCTGTTTAAAGTTTATGCATTACCTCGGCCCATCATGAAACAGAGCAAACTCCTTGGCTTCTTTTAAATAACTGATCCGTTCTTGCTCTCTGGCGGGAGTTGTGCGGTGTGCTGAGGTAGGCATGTCAGCTGCCTTAATCAGAGAGGCACACTGCTTGATTTGTTAAAAGAATTGAGTGCCAGGGGCCTCGTCAGACAGCCACTGCCGCTTGCACCACCCATTTCCCCTGTCAGTGCTGCCAATGGCACCACAAACACAAGTACTAACTATCACACCCTAGACATGTGCTTAGTCAGACTATTTTAGGCTCCCAAATCAAAACCAATGGCTTGGGCAGCAAGTAATTGTCATTTGTTATGTATATTGAACAAATGAACAACTGTAGCTGTGTTAATCTCTAATGTAGAAAAACAGTGCCACCATGTGGCAGACTGTCATAAGTGTCAGTGTTGACAATTAAGTGCCTGTGCCGAGCACTGGAAACCACTGGTTGAAATTAAGCACTGGCATGGCCGCATGAGTGACCATGGGAAGTGATTCCGGTCCGTCCACCTGTTACCAGTACTGCTGATAGAGATCTCCGCCTTCTTTTCTATGTAATAGACGCTGAGTTCAGAACAAGGCTGTCACTTACATGGAAGGCAAATGTTGTTTAAATTACTTTCATGTTCAGGATCAGGAGCAGTGTGAGGCTCCTTCTCGGCGCTCCACCACTGCTCCTAGGTTTTTATCCAGATATGTTGAGGTTGTCCTCGCTGGAGTGGGGTACGAGAGTAGAGCTGTCTGTTTTAGGGTTGTGGGTTTTGGTTTATGCATATTCCTGTTCTTTTGTGGGTTTTCTTCACTTTTCTTGCCCTTTCCTCTTCTCACCCCCTTCCCTCCACCTCTGGAAGGCCCTGTCAGATTATAACCTTCTCCACCCATTGCTGGGTCTAAATTCCTGACATGAGCTGAGCCCCCCCCCGTCACACCCGCCAACAGACCTAGACAGACCAGATCAGGAAGATGGGGCTTGGAGACTTCATTGAGGACTCAGCCCTCGTAAGGATCCTCCACCCTTGGCCCAGTGTATACCTCCCCATCCTACCTCTTCCCTTCATGTGCCAGTCCCGACATTAGAGTTCTTTCGTTAAACAACAAAGGCCTTCATCACCCTGTTTAAAATAAAAAAATCACAGAGTATTGTAACACATTTGAAAAATGCATGAAAACTAAAACTGGCTCCTGAGATGCACTGAAGCTGAGGTCAGGGTGCAAACAGGATTTATCCTTCTCCGGTGCTATCGAGGGAAACACTGAGCAATACCTTTTATCTCAACATGCTGAGTCTCTCAATCATTTCTATTTAAAATTAATTTTTATTGACATTTTTGATACGGAAAAAGACCATTCCAGCTAGACATAATCAATAAAAGCCTGAGCGAGTCAGCAGTGCAATCAGCATTGTGCTTACAAGGGAGCAACGGATTGTACTACAGAGGGGAGGGGGAGGGGTGGAAGGCGATAACCTGGAGACAACGAACACCAACTAGAAAAGCTTGAACAGTGGAGTCAGTGTTTAAAAGAAAAGACAAGCATTAGCAATGCAATAGGTCTCGCAATTGCGAGATTTCGAGCTATTGGCATTGTAAAAAACAATGCTTCTTATTTATGTGTTTAAAAAACCTGCAATAATAAAAGGCATTGTCATTTGCAATAGGTCAAAGTTTCTAAAATTGCAAGAGCTATTGCATTGCAAATGCTTGTTTTCTTAGTTCTCAGAAGTGGTCAAAATGACGAGTCGCTCTATCCAAAACTCCAAAATAAAACTAACTAAATAAATGAATGAATAATATGCCGGCTTCTCAGTTTAACCCATACACATTTCACGATGAAGCAGTCGTGTTTGGGAAATAACATGCGGAACTAAAGCAGGCGAAATGCAATGTTGGTGTTTAAAAATGAAACTGCTAATATAACTTTTAAATGAAAAACATATAAAAAAACACACAAAATTGCCACTTTAATAAGGAAGTGCTCACACAGATTATAAAAGAAAACACTGAAGGCAAAGGACGTCTTCCTGCCCGACACAACTGTGTGCTTAGTATTAGTTTTAAAAGAAGTTGGATTCTAGTTGGGAAAGTATAGATCGATTCTAGTGCAGGCATGGTCGTCGTTGTTCACTAGTATGAAAAGTGAAATGTGTAAAGTAACACAAATCTCTTTTGCTGTTATGTACATATCTAAATTATTAATCAATCATTTCTGCATCTTTCCACTTACATGATAATAAATTGTGTTTAAGTAGTGCCTCATACCTCACTATATATTCCCACCAGGCGCTGCAAGCGGTTTATAACAGGAGTATTTTTTATTAGTATGTAGCCTGGGTCGCTCAGTCGGAAAATTAACTTCCGATCTGTACTTCACGACAGATATTAGCGATGAGCGTTCAAATGGTAAACCACTTTCCTTGTATTTGTAGTGTAATTGACACCTCGACATTTCGAGGCGCATTTTCCTCTATCCGCCTTCGTGCTTTCAGCGCTTTGATGTACTACACCATTAAAGGTGTGTGCAAACTCAGATTACTGCATGTGCCACCGGTGTCAAATCTACACGAGTAAGACATTAAATGTTTATAAATAAATAAATAAATTTTGCAAAACCGCATGTCTAACTCATGATAGGATATTTTAAAATGAAACATTACAAACAATACAAAATTTTCATTTATGTATATATTTTCATAATCGATCATGAGTTGACGTTGGTACAACAGCAAATAACAGTTTAGCATGAGAAGGACTGTGATTAACATACACATAAGCGAACAGGGACAGTAAGTTTAAATTTAGGGACATGATACGCACCCACTGTTCTCATGAGCGTACGAGAGCCGTAACTCATGACGAGCTGAGCTCATCATGAGCGTCGAAGGGGTTAAAACAACCCTATGCCACAGTGTTCTAAAAGTTGAGAGGCGCCCGCCTCAGAAAACAATGTGCGCCTCTGTGCATGCCAGTCCGCATTCGCCTGCATCGATTATAACGGGGTGTGTGTCAGCGCCACTAGAGAAAAGGCGGTGCCTGGCAGCGAGTACAGCTGCACCCCGAGGCCGACTCC
This sequence comes from Lissotriton vulgaris, assembly GCF_964263255.1. NCBI lineage: Eukaryota > Metazoa > Chordata > Amphibia > Caudata > Salamandridae > Lissotriton > Lissotriton vulgaris. The sequence goes on along the minus strand of NC_141691.1, from coordinate 2,071,597,282 downwards.
ACTGCAGCTAGCGCCGGCGTGGAGGGTACGGCTGCGGCCCAGGCCCCGGAACCCAGACCAGATCAAAACAAACGTCAGGAGCAGACCCCTGTCAGCAGCTCACCTCGTGCACTGGTCACTCTGCAAGGAAATGAACCGTTCTTATAACTCCTTTCAGGTTAAAATCAATCAATCAATCAATCATTGAACTTTTAAAGCGCGCTACTTACCCGTGAGGGTCTCAAGGCGCTGAGGGGAGGGGGTGCTGCTACTGCTCGAAGAGCCAGGTCTTGAGGAGCCTTCTGAAGGTCAGCAGGTCTTGGGTCTTCTGCAGATGGGTGGGGAGGGTGTTCCAGGTCTTGGCGGTGAGGTAGGAGAAGGATCTGCCGCCGGAGGTTGTTCTTTGGATGAGCAGGACGGCGGCGAGGGCGAGTCTGGCGGAGCGGAGCTGGCGGGCGGGGGTGTAGAAGTTGAGTCTGCTGTTCAGGTACGCTGGTCCGGTGTTGTCGAGTGCTTTGTGTGCGTGGGTGAGGAGTTTGAAGGTGATCCTCTTGTTGACAGGGAGCCAGTGCAGGTCTCTTAGGTGGGAGGTGATGTGACTGCGGCAGGGGTCGTTGAGGATCAGTCGGGCGCAGGCGTTTTGGATGTGTTGTAGTCGTCGCAGGTGTTTGGCTGGGATTCCTGCGAAGAGTGCGTTTCCGTAGTCCAGCCTTCTGCTGACAAGGGGTTGGGTCACCGGTCTTCTGGTTTTGGTCGAGATCAACTTGTAGATCCTGCGAAGCATGCGGAGGGTGTTGTAGCAGGAGGAGGAGATGGCGTTGACCTGCTTTGACATGGAGAGGGAGGAGTCGAGGATGAATCCTAGGTTGCGTGCGTGGTCCGTGGGTGTTGGAGCTGTTCCCAGTGTGGTCGGACACCAGGAATCCTCCCAGGCGGAGGGGGTGGGGCCAAGGATGAGGACTTCAGTTTTGTCCGAGTTCAGCTTTAGCAGGCATGGGAGCCACTTACAGACACAACAGACAACCCTCTCATCAACGTTAAATTTGTTCCGGTGGTCGCAGGTGCTGATCACCAGGACCTGTTTCTGGGCCCCGGTCCTATTTTCCGTCACGAGACTTTGGCACGAAACAAGAGAATGGCGGGAAAGGGAGAAAGAAGGAAAACGTGAATATATGGAAAGAAGCCTGCAGGATTGGGATAAAAAAGTGCTCATCAACTAATGAAGGAGACAGTGTAATGTCGCAAGTAAAAGATACAGTCCTGATGGGTGGTCCCAAAAGGAGATAGGGCGGTAACAAGGAGGGACTAAATAGCCTTATTATCAATCGGAAGCCAGCATTTACCATGGACGATGAGGCCAGCCAATGAAAAATACGGGCGGGCTTCAACACCACTTTTAAAGCATACCCTAATACACCGTGCCTCTCAAAGTGAGCAGCGCATGCGCTGTAATGCTAGGCTCGACCTCAAAAAACAGTAATGCTGTTGCGGTCTAAAGGCGCCAATGTCCACAGGAGCAGGGCTGGCCCATGCGTTGGTAGAGAAGCAGAGGGCAGTTGTCACTTGTCCATGCTTTGGCTCGCGTGGGGCGGTAGCATGTAGGTGTAAGCAGGAGGGGCATCGCAGTGGGTTCCAGCTCATGGACACAACGGGGCAGGAGTCTAGGAGTGTTGTGAGAAGCTGCACTGCAGCATGGGTCATCTTTAGCCCTGGAGGGAGAGGGCAACTCTGCCAAGTGATAAGGCTCCAGGTCCGGGTGGTTATGGATTCTGCCCAAACCATAGCAAGTGGTAAGGCTCCAGCCTGAGATGTGTTTCCTATTCGTTTCTATAAAATATTAGCATAAAGAAGTATTACCTCTTGAAGCTTCCAATAAACACTTCACTTACTCGGGTGCATCCAACAGTGAGGATTAGATACATCGGACCTTCTCAGACCCTCTCATTCTCACTTCCCAGGGCTGCCCACCTGCCTCTGGCATAATTGTGTGAGGTAAGCCTCCGGAGGACAATGTCAGGGCAGGCGGGGGTCGGGGCAGCCGGGGGACGGGGCGGACGGGGGCCCGGGCTGCTGGCCAATGTCAGGGCAGGCGGGGGTCGGGAGAGCCTGATTGCTCCCGGACAAGGTCAGGACGGGCTGCTAGTAATGATATATAACGTGATACATGCAGCACTTGCAACCAAACCTCCAATACTCCTTTTGGGGTTCTAGTGGAGCATACTACTGACCGAAAAGCGCTTCGACGCTTCATCACGGGTTGGTGAGCACTATATAAATACAATTACATCTTTGATGTTGAAAATGCGTGCGTACCTTCTTATGCATTAGGACTGTAAATTTCCTGCACTACAAGAATTTTTCCACTGGAGGGCACCAGAGACCAGCGCAACGTTGAAAGAGTACAAATGGTGTAAACCACACTGCAGCGAAGGCTGGTGATCTTTCACAGCAGATGGCGCTATTTGTGCCCCGAATTCCAGGGAGTGAGTCAAGGGAGTGAGCCCAGCTTCATCCAGGAGGGTTCGGATATGAGTGTCCCACACCCTGAAGATTTTTTTTTTGTTTTTAATGGGGTCAGACAGCACATTTTAAAGCACAATCTTCTCGCAAATGCGCAAAAAGACGCAGTCTTTGAAACTGAACTTATTAAATATTCCATTAATTTCATGCTCTGCCACAGCAGTGAAGCTTCGAGCTCCAAGGACCTGACACTTTTTTTCCCCCAAATGCGCAGGGACAGTATGTCAATAATTGCTGGCACTGTGCCAGGATCAGCATTTTGTCATGAGGCTCCCCATATGCCCTGATTAACTTTTATTCATTTAATATTTATTTTATTTTTGGAGTTTTCTATTGCGCTGGCCAGACCCGAGGGCATCGCAGCGCTTCACAACCAGATATGTGTAGGTCAAATAAGCGAATACAATACACAGAAAGGATAAGCGACCAACAAGTCCAACATGTATAACGAATCAAAAGCGCAAAGAGTGAGCGTACAGCAGGACCACAGATAGAATACGCATACTAATAAGAGATTCAACTGGCCCCAACAGTCAAAAGTCATATCCGTGGCCGACCCCAGGAAATGGGGACGGAGGGAAAGGGAGAGATCTATTGCAGGTACGTGCGATCTGGAGGCAACAAAAGCTCGTATTAAAAGGTTACGTAGTTGGATTCGGGAAGGCACGTTTGAGGTAGATGTCTTTGAGTTGGCTTTTAAACTTTAGAAAGGAGGAAATAGTTCTGATGTCGACCGGGATGGCGTTCCAGATTTTTGGAGCATTCCCAGCATAGGAGCGGTTTGCCGTTTTCTGTTTATGTTATATTCATGGAATATTATGCTGTAGCTGGGAGGCCTTACCATGCATATTCTGACAATACACAGAGATGGTCCTTGTATTCTACAACAATAATCCTAAACTCAGCCCTGTCAGTGTGGCGAAGAGCAGTCCGGCATTACTGGAGGAACATGTGTTACGCATGTGAACGTACCATTATGGTGCATAAGTAATTGAGACGACTCGAAAGAAATCCAACACCAATTTATAAAAATAGAGTGTATTTTTATATAAATTTAAACACTAAAATGAACTTTGTATCATGCATACAAGCGGAGTTGTGAGTTTTAAAAGCTTTTAAAAATAAATGCAGTAAATTTGTCAAGCTGGTCCTATTGAAATAAATGGGGAAAACACAGGACACACTCGGTCACTTGCAGGGTGAGTTCAAACGAACCCTCTTGTGGATAAGGTCATGAGGACCGTAGATCAAGTACCAACTGTGGTTACCTCCTGACTTTGCTCAGAGAGTCTGGGTGCAGAGGAGACTTGGCTGTCCTTGGTACTGACAGGATCCGCAGGTGCTGTCAAACTTGCAGCACTTCAGAATACCCCCCTTAGAGGTGGAGTTCCACTCTACCCTCGGGAGTAGAGGCCTCTGGGGTCCCAGGACCCAGGTTCAACATCTGGATTTCTTCTACCTTGCTCGGCAGCTCCTGGTGCAGAGGTTGCTGACAGCTGTCAATCACTGATGGCAGGTTGCAGCAAAGGTGCTTCGACACACACTCAACAACACCAATTTCAGGATGCATGAACATAGCAGCAGGGTCGACGCCAACATCGGTCGCTGTAACTGTGAGTTGTCACTCAAGAGGTCGATCACCTGACTAGTGATCATCAGGCCTTGACTGCGGCAAATGTAGTCCACGGTTACTTCAGCGGATAGGGGGTGACAGGAGTGGAGTAGCGGCTTGAAACATGGCGGAGGCTTGGCTACCCCTCCGGACTTGCAGGACGCCACTTCTCTGTGGGCTCAATCACTGCAGGCCCAGCTGGTCGTAATTCTTGTCACACAGCATGTCGGTTTTCCTGCTGCTTGCAGGGGGCAGGTCACACCAGTCCAGGGAGTCTGCTTTGGGTTTCTGCCTCCACTGAAGTCCCTCTTGCTAAGAGCAACCAGCTTTTGCCACGGACACACATCGGCAATGGTTCCAGTATATGGTCGATTCCGGGCACTTAGGCTTGCTATCTTCGCACGGCGGCAGAGTCACAAAGTCCTGTTGTTGGTGACAGTATCTACTTTATCCCTGCTCTCAGATTCAAAGTCAGAACTGAGGTTCTGGTGTCAGGGGAGCCCCTTAAATCCTAGTTTAGGGTGTGTTAAGGCTGTGGGGGACAGTGGCCAATAGTCTATTGGTTGGTGCGGCTAACATGCACCTGTAGTGACAACGTGCTCTGGGTGTTCTTCACTGTGCTACCCAGAACCCACCACTTTATGGTCTGCCAAAATGGCAGAGCCCTTCCTTGGCTGTACAGACCTCCTAGCCCACCCTAAAGATTTGGTTAGCCTTCTGGAAGTTTATGCCTCCTGACTACCGAATGTTCCTGCCTTACAGAATGCTGATCTGCTTCAGGAGTGGGAAAGGCTTTGCCCTCAAGTGGATGTAAATGTAAATGTATTTGAGCTTATATAGCGCACAGCTACCCACAAAGGGTTTCCCGGCGCTTGCTTAGGGAACCCGTCCTGGTATTCCCCTGTGAGATAACCCTGGCAGGGTATCCACAAGGTGAAACCCAGGCATCCCACCGCGAGGGGCCGTTGTGGAGATTAAGCAAGCTATTGCCCGGAGTCACAGAGTGTGAACCCGTGAGTCGAGAAGGCACCGGAGCGAGAATTATCGAGTCCGTGGAATTTTTGAGCCCAAGACCCGCCGAGGCGGGGAATTGAACCCTGGTCCAGGGCCGATCTCAGCTTCCGGGTCTGCCGCCTCTAACCCCTGAGCCACCTTCTCCGGATGACAAGTACATTTGTACTTAAAGGGCTGTGAAAGCCTTTGTGGCTCACTGCCTTCATTTCTATCACACTAGCTACCCAGAGAGGGAGGGGATGTGACCTCCATCCTGCCCGGGCCTTTGTTTCTGCCCAGAAGAAGTGATAGCACATCCCACCAGGAGGGCAGACTCTTGGCTTGATGGCAAATGGCTCAGGGCAAAGCCCACCAAGGCACTGGAGCACTAATCCTTAGGTGGGCACCCACTTGGGTTGGCACCTATATGCATGCCAGCCCACACTTGACACGAGAATCATGTTGGGAGTGAAAAAGCACGATGTTTGACACTAAACACGACACAATTCGGCCATTCCATAATGAAGCTGGCCATCTCGAGTTTTCTTACAGTAAACCTTGCTTTACAGGGTAAATATAGAGCTGCTTATGTCCTGGTCTATAGGAGGCCTACCTTAGGGGTAAGTTACTTATATTAAGGCAGTAACAGGGACACTTCAGCTGGCTATCTCGAGTAGCCAGCCCATGTTATCCTATGGATTGACGGTTACTTACAGTAAATCTTGCTTTACAGGGTTACTGTAGAGCTGCGTATGTCCAAACATATATATCTACACCATTAATATAGTGCACCCTGCCTCCTGGTCTATAGGAGGATTACCTTAGAGGTGACTTACTTACATTGAGACAGTAACAGGGACACTACAGCACCAGGTCTGTGCTGAGTCTCTCTCAAGCAGACAGGCTGCTCGTGTAGGGCCACAATGGCAGTCGTCCTGCAGACACACTTTTACTCGAGTCACACAGGGTGGCACAAAACAGTGCTGCAGCCCTGGTGACTCCTTTTATCACCTCTGCCATGGGTACCACAGGTACCATCTACTAGGGACTATAAGGGGGCAAAGCACCTTGCAATGGGGTGTACCAATTCATAGTTCACTTTTGGGGAAAGAGCTGTGGCACTGGGGCCTGGTTACCAAGTCCCAGGTCACTATCAGAGTCAAGAACCAGCTTCTAGCAGTTCTAAAGGGAGCACAATGTGTGTAGGGGGCTGGGGGTCTGCAGAGAAGCGAAGTGTATTGCAAAGATTTATTAATTACTTTGATTATTTATTTCTTTGTGGGGTTTTTAGCACAAGCATGGCCTGAAGGCATCAGAGCTTTGCCCAAGAGTACAAGATTAAAATGGTCAACAAGTATAGAAAGCAAACATTTGAATTGAAAAACATGAAGCAAGAAAATAACCGAAGAGTAATTTGGGAGTGTGTAGGCGACTATAGTCACAGACAAAGGTCTTTTGAAAAGAAGGATTTTGAATCACAACAGGGGTCCTACGCATTTCAAAGGGAGTTCCAGGTTCTTGTTGCGCTTCCACGGAGCGATTGGTTAATGTAACCTACCTGTTTGAAGGTGGAGGGCCCAGCGGGAGGAATTCAGCTTTTCCCAAGTTCTATCATGTCCATGAAATGTCTAATTTGTCCGATAGGCAAGCGGGAAAAGAGGTGTGAGGGCTTTGTAATGTAAGCTGTTTTAATGCCCTTGTTACCACAGTTCACAAGGTTGATGGTTGTTACTGTGGGCTCCTTGGCACAACAGCTCACTGGGTCTATGGTTGGTATTGTTGGCTCCTTGGCACAGCCCCTTGCTGGGTCTGTGCTTGTTATTGTTGGCTCCTTGTCATAACAGCTCACTGGGTCTATGGTTGGTATTGTTGGCTCCTTGGCACAGCCCCTTGCTGGGTCTGTGCGTGTTATTGTTGGCTCCTTGTCATAACAGCTCACTGGGTCTATGGTTGGTATTGTTGGCTCCTTGGCACAGCCCCTTGCTGGGTCTGTGCTTGTTATTGTTGGCTCCTTGGCACAGCCCCTTGCTGGGTCTGTGCTTGTTATTGTTGGCTCCTTGTCATAACAGCTCACTGGGTCTATGGTTGGTATTGTTGGCTCCTTGGCACAGCCCCTTGCTTGGTCTGGGCTTGTTATTGTTGGCTCCTTGTCATAACAGCTCACTGGGTCTATGGTTGCTATTGTTGGCTCCTTAGCACAGTTCCTGGCTGGGTATCTGTTTGTTATTGTTGGCTCCTTGGCACAGCCCCTCGCTGGGTCTATGTTTGTTTATGTTTCTCCTTGGCACAGCTCCTCGCTGTGTCTGTGCTTGTTATTGTTGGCTCCTTGGCACAGCTCCTTTCTGGGTCTATGGTTGTTACTGTTGGCTCCTTGGCACAGCTCATCGCTGGGTCTATGGTTGTTATTGTTGGCTCCCTGGCACAGCTCCTCGCTGGGTCTATGGTTTTTATTGTTGGCTCCTTGGCACAGCCCCTCGCTGGGTCTATGTTTGTTTATGTTTCTCCTTGGCACAGCCCCTTGCTTGGTCTGTGCTAGTTATTGTTGGCTCCTTGGCACAGCCCCTCGCTGGGTCTATGTTTGTTTATGTTTCTCCTTGGCACAGCCCCCTGCTTGGTCTGTGCTTGTTATTGTTGGCTCCTTGGCACAGTTACTTTCTGGGTCTATGTTTGTTATTGTTGGCTCCTTGGCACAGCCCCTTGCTTGGTCTGTGCTTGTTATTGTTGGCTCCTTGGCACAGCTACACTGGCGCTATGTATGTTATTGTTGGCGCCTTGGCACAGCTTTTCACTGGGTCTTTGTTTGATATGGTTGGCTCCTTGGCACAGCTACACTGGGTCTATGGTTGTTATTGTTGGCTCCTTGGCACAGTTCCTGCCTGGGTCTATGTTTGTTTATGTTGACTCCTTGGCACAGCCCCTGGCTGGGTCTATGTTTGTTTATGTTGACTCCTTGGCACAGTTACTTTCTGGGTCTATGTTTGTTATTGTTGGCTCCTTGGCACAGCTCCTCGCTGTGTCTGTGCTTGTTATTGTTGGCTCCTTGGCACAGCCCCTCGCTGGGTCTATGTTTGTTTATGTTTCTCCTTGGCACAGCCCCTTGCTTGGTCTGTGCTTGTTATTGTTGGCTCCTTGGCACAGCCCCTCGCTGGGTCTATGTTTGTTTATGTTTCTCCTTGGCACAGCCCCTTGCTTGGTCTGTGCTTGTTATTGTTGGCTCCTTGGCACAGCCCCTCGCTGGGTCTATGTTTGTTTATGTTTCTCCTTGGCACAGCCCCTTGCTTGGTCTGTGCTTGTTATTGTTGGCTCCTTGGCACAGCTCCTCGCTGTGTCTGTGCTTGTTATTGTTGGCTCCTTGGCACAGCCGCTTGCTTGGTCTGTGCTTGTTATTGTTGGCTCCTTGGCACAGCCGCTTGCTTGGTCTGTGCTTGTTATTGTTGGCTCCTTGGCACAGCCCCTCGCTGGGTCTGTGCTTGTTATTGTTGGCTCCTTGGCACAGCCCCTCGCTGGGTCTATGTTTGTTTATGTTTCTCCTTGGCACAGCTCCTCGCTGTGTCTGTGCTTGTTATTGTTGGCTCCTTGGCACAGCTCCTTTCTGGGTCTATGGTTGTTACTGTTGGCTCCTTGGCACAGCTCATCGCTGGGTCTATGGTTGTTATTGTTGGCTCCCTGGCACAGCTCCTCGCTGGGTCTATGGTTTTTATTGTTGGCTCCTTGGCACAGCCCCTCGCTGGGTCTATGTTTGTTTATGTTTCTCCTTGGCACAGCCCCTTGCTTGGTCTGTGCTAGTTATTGTTGGCTCCTTGGCACAGCCCCTCGCTGGGTCTATGTTTGTTTATGTTTCTCCTTGGCACAGCCCCCTGCTTGGTCTGTGCTTGTTATTGTTGGCTCCTTGGCACAGTTACTTTCTGGGTCTATGTTTGTTATTGTTGGCTCCTTGGCACAGCCCCTTGCTTGGTCTGTGCTTGTTATTGTTGGCTCCTTGGCACAGCTACACTGGCGCTATGTATGTTATTGTTGGCACCTTGGCACAGCTTTTCACTGGGTCTTTGTTTGATATGGTTGGCTCCTTGGCACAGCTACACTGGGTCTATGGTTGTTATTGTTGGCTCCTTGGCACAGTTCCTGCCTGGGTCTATGTTTGTTTATGTTGACTCCTTGGCACAGCCCCTGGCTGGGTCTATGTTTGTTTATGTTGACTCCTTGGCACAGTTACTTTCTGGGTCTATGTTTGTTATTGTTGGCTCCTTGGCACAGCTCCTCGCTGTGTCTGTGCTTGTTATTGTTGGCTCCTTGGCACAGCCCCTCGCTGGGTCTATGTTTGTTTATGTTTCTCCTTGGCACAGCCCCTTGCTTGGTCTGTGCTTGTTATTGTTGGCTCCTTGGCACAGCCCCTCGCTGGGTCTATGTTTGTTTATGTTTCTCCTTGGCACAGCCCCTTGCTTGGTCTGTGCTTGTTATTGTTGGCTCCTTGGCACAGCCCCTCGCTGGGTCTATGTTTGTTTATGTTTCTCCTTGGCACAGCCCCTTGCTTGGTCTGTGCTTGTTATTGTTGGCTCCTTGGCACAGCTCCTCGCTGTGTCTGTGCTTGTTATTGTTGGCTCCTTGGCACAGCCGCTTGCTTGGTCTGTGCTTGTTATTGTTGGCTCCTTGGCACAGCCGCTTGCTTGGTCTGTGCTTGTTATTGTTGGCTCCTTGGCACAGCCCCTCGCTGGGTCTGTGCTTGTTATTGTTGGCTCCTTGGCACAGCCTTTGCTGGGTCTATGTTTGTTTATGTTGGTTCCTTGGCACAGCCCCTTGCTTGGTCTGTGCTTGTTATTGTTGCCTCCTTGGCACAGCTACACTGGGTCTATGTATGTTATTGTTGGCTCCTTGGCACAGTTCCTGGCTGGGTCTGTTTGATATTGTTGGCTCCTTGGCACAGCTCCTCGCTGGGTCTGTTTGATATTGTTGGCTCCTTGGCACAGCTCCTCGCTGGGTCTGTTTGATATTGTTGGCTCCTTGGCACAGCTCCTCGCTGGGTCTGTTTGATATTGTGGGCTCCTTGGCACAGCTCCTCGCTGGGTCTGTTTGATATTGTTGGCTCCTTGGCACAGCTCCTCGCTGGGTCTGTTTGATATTGTTGGCTCTTTGGCACAGATGCTCACCAGGTCTGTGGCTTTTACTATGTCCTTCTTGGCACTGCTGCTCACGGAGTCTGTGTCTCGTCTCTTACAGATCACTGAAGATGATGGGCGCCCTGACTGCGGCTGGATCAGGAATCGGCTGTTACATCATGGCCATGGCAGTGCTGAGCCCGTGCCCACTTCTGCTCCACCACCATGGAGGCGTTGTGCTCATTGTAAGTATGGGTCAAGTATGTACACCTCTGACACCACAGAGGGCCCAAGATCACACAACTAACTAAAGAGAGACGAGACCACCAGGCACACATCTGACCCCCTCGAACGTACACTTATTTTTGCTGAAGGGGACATCTGAGACACTTTTAAATCCAAAGACCCCCTTCTTCACAGAAGCCACCAAGCGCAGAGAATACTCTGACTCCACAGTGGATCCACTGCTCACATCCAACCCCAAAGTGCCCCCCTACTGAAGCTACATGAGCACATCAGTTTCAGAAGGCGCTCAAGAGCACACATCGAACCCCTCTCTATACGAGCCTCGGCTGCACCTCTGACCCCAAAAGGGGACCCAGAGAGTTCATTCTCTACTAGAGCCGCTGTCACAGCTTGGAGCCTGAAAGGGTCCCACAGCAATGTCAGACCCAACAGAGCATCCTCTCCTGAAACCCCACCGGGCACACCTCTGATGCTTCGTACAAGAATATTGATAACAAAAATATCACCTGACATAAATACAATTTTCACAAATATAGCATCATTGGGTGCAGGTTCTCTATAAATAACTCCAGTGGGGAGATATTCTGTAGGTGATATTTTGAGACTAAGGGGAAGATTCACTAAGGTCTTACCTTAAAAAGTCCTTAAATGTGATTTTCAAAGCCATGCAAGGGGCTACATGTGCCACCTTGCACCCAAACACAAAAGGCATAACGAGGAGAAATATATTTGTATATCTTTTCATTTCTTCCTCTTTCCAAGCGTGAAGCATTTCTGCATCATGCAAAAACAACAATTGATGGACAGAATGCAGAACAATGTCATACATTCACCCCAGTACACTGATCTGGGCCTAAATCCATCGTTTTTTTGCTCACCCTGCCATTCCAGTTTGAACCTAGACATAAGCAAATTAGTCTTGACCCTGTGCCCAATGAGAACAGTCCAGATCGAACTGCCAAGCCATGACTTTCCTGGACCGGAATCAAGCATCCTAGGACTGGTTCCGGGCTTTCAGCCCTCATCAGCCAGGATAGCTTGACTCCAGTGGTGTGGAGAGCATGGGATTCACTTCTGAGCATACCCATCCCACCCGGGGTGACAAATGCAAAAACAACAGTTGATGGTCAGAATGCAGAACATTGTGATACATTCACCCCAGTAAAGAGATCTGGGCCTAAATCCATGTTTTTTTTGCTCACCATGCCATTCGAGTTTAAACCCAGCCATATACAAATCATGCATAGGAAGAAGTACTCGCCTCTTCGGTTTGTTTTTGTGAACTAAAACTATCCCGCCTGTAACTCATGCACATGTGTAGTATGGCCCAAGAGTGCCCTCGTTGGCACTACACAGCATACAGTGTGCCAGTACTTGGAGAGAGCAGAAGTTAGCATATCTCAGCTGATATGTGCTTTCACGCAAATTTGCCTTGCTGAGTTTCCTTGCGTGAAATATTAGTAAAGCTACCCATATACTTGGGTCAGGGTGTTGATGTACCGCACCCACCTTCGACACTACAGGTGAGTACAGAGCGCACATCTTACCCCTCAGAGCATCCTCACTGTAAGGGCCTCCTGGCAGCCCTCTAGCACTACAGGGTATTATGGAAAAGGTCCCTGGACCCACAATGCACAGTTGCCAAGCACATATTTAACTCCATAGGGCACCATCTGGGATGGCTCTTATGTCTTAGGTGGCCCCAGAGCTCCCATCTAACCCTGATGATTGGGCTGTCTACAGAGACCCACTGCGCTAGTGGTGAGAAGACACTTACAGGTACCACTCACACCAAAGGGTCTGAAAGTGGCAGCGATGGAATATTTCCTGAAGAGGGCTAGAAGTGTAGTTTTTTTTTAACCAGTGGAGCATTATGGTTGGTTTTCCACTAATATAATTTTAAGGGTCTTGAATGCTCAGGGCAGGAATGTCCGTCCATCATGACCCGCCAGTTATCTGCTATTGGGCTTTCCAAGCTGAACAAATCAATGAGGAACAAAACGTATGCAGTACTAAGGACTTCTGGAGCACAAATACATTACACATCTCTCCATAAAGGTAGGTTTCAGCACTTCCAATCCAGGAAAGACTAAACTGCACTTCCAATCAATGTATTGTATTAATAGCACTTTCAATCCATATAGGACATTAACAGCATTTCTTATACATGATGATCATTAACAGAACAGCCAATTATTAGAGGGCACTCACAGAACTTGCAAGCCATGGAGACATTGAGGGTATTATCAGCACTTCCAGTATTATTAGCACTTTCAGATCATGAAGGGCATTGACAGCACTCCAGTCCAAGAAAGGTATGAACAGCACTTCCAATCCAGGAAGAAAGGTAACAACACTTTCTTCAAGGACAGCACTTCTATTCCAGGAAGGATGGTACCAAAACTTTCTTCAAGGACAGCACCTCTATTCCAGGAAGGATGGTAACAAAACTTTCTTCAAAGACAGCACTTCCAATCCATGAAGGGCCTTAACAGCTATTGGTTTGGAAAAGTCCCATGCATGGTGCACTTTAGTGGCCCCCGAACTGCATATATCTGTGATCCTGGTTTTTGATTTTTGGTCATGCTGCAGGCTAAGCTTGTGTTTTGACCTTGGCCAGATCGGTGACAACGACTGGTTCTGGTTCTTGTTCCAAGTGCACCCTTATAGTGACAGAGGATCTCGATCCCTTTCGCTGGCTTTGAGCGCGGGGCGCGGTGGTGCAGCACACTGTGTTACATGAATTATGGTAACAGGCCTTTTACCTGTGAGACATGAATGCACGCCTAGCTGCCCGGACATCTAAAAACCTCCACTGCTCACGATGAACCAGGGATCCGGAGGGCTGTACATGTGTGTATGTGCTAGGATTAGTAATGCCCGTGCAAAAGGGATCCAGGCCCCTGGTTCCATTTTGGAAGCCCAAAACCTGGGCCAGAGTACAATAGGAGGGAGAGGTTACTTTTGCTTGACAGCATGTGTCTTTTGCTGACATCTGCTAGAAGGGAGGGAAGAACAGTAGACGCCATAGTGAGGTAGGAGGAGGCAGGCTTGCCGCGTGTTTGCCACAGGAGTCGTTGTGGCCAGGCACAAAGTAAGACAGTGCCCTGGTGTGTATAATCCGACTCTCACTCTGCTGCTAATAACATTTTGGTTCATGAATGATAAAAATAGCGGTTTAGCGCATGGTCATCAGCCGCCTGCTCTGTGTGTTACGCAGGGCTTTAAGAGGGCCGGGTCTTACCGGTGTTGAGCACTGGCAGTTTTTTAACCCATTCCATGTGAGCGTGTAAGGAGGATGGCCGAGGGTCCTCTGACCCCGCCCACTCATTATTTTGCCAGCACAGCGGTGGAATTCGTGCCTCTGTCAATAGGTTAAAGGGAGCCTGGAAACGGGTCTCTATCGGGCTCTGTTTTGTGCCTTGGCACAGCGGTCTGTTTTTAGGTTGAGACTACAGGCAGCCCGCATGCGCTGCTCTGCGAGGCATGATGTAATTTGTATTGTGGCTTGAAAGCCCTCCTCTTTTTTTTTTATTGGTTCCTGTTGTGCCTTTAGAGATGCATGCTTTTGTTTCGTTCTCGTGTCTAATTACTCCCGCCTTTTGTTGATCTAAATCCTCCCTGGTGACTGCCACAGCTACATGTTAATTACAATGTACTTCAATTAACGTGGATTTGTGCGTACTCCTTTTTTTCCCTTTGGTTGAGGGCTTAAAGGAGGCATAGCTCCTTTTTGGTAGACGCATTGTTTATATTATGCTTTAAGGCTAGACCTTGCGTTTACATTTTAACGAGGCATTGCTTTGCTGTCTCGGATGCTGTTTTTGCATTTTAGACCGTGGACTGCTTAATTATGGTAACTTCACCCCAGCGCCCCTCACAGGTTGAATGTATCTATTTTCTGTGACTGAGGATGAGTTTACATTGCAACTAGGCATTGCTTTCCTGTTCCAGACAGTTGCTGGAGGCCGCTCGGTTCCTCCATTGTTGCCTCTCTCTGCAGTCCCGCCGTTGGAGGAGGGGGCGGGGTAGGCGGGGAAGAGCCGGGCCTGCATCTCAGTGCTTTATATGGGCCTGTACTCACCGGTACTTAGTGTCTGCACTTCTAAATTTTCTGCGTTTGAGTACCGGAACTTCTCCTTGTCCAAAGAGAGTACCGGTACTCGTGGGGCAGCAATTCAAGCTCTGAAATTTTTAATTTATAAAGAGAAGCGCGACACAGAAGGCGAGTTGGACAGTGTTGTTGTAGCACTCTGATAATCGAGTGCTAATTCACCCTTTCAAGGTGCTAATTGAGCTGCGGACCGGCCCGTATTTATTCAGGGCTGGCAGGGAGTTTGGGAGGTGCTGGAGTCACACTGCCGTTATTGACACAGGGTCCACTCAGGCTCCTTGCTCCGTAGGTGTGCGAGCAGGGCTTTCTAACAGCCATGTCTCCTGACTCAGCGCGAAATCTAGAAGGCTTCCTGCTGGCAGAGCAGAGAGGGAGCCAGATTGAGGACGAAGGTGGAGATAGTGACACAGAAGCAGAGTGGGTGGGAATCAAGGTTAATAATGTGGTTGTCAGCGAATGTGAGCATTTTCTAAAACACGCATTGAATGTCCTGTCTGCGCGCACCAGTGCTTCTTTGTCCCTGCGGGTGTGTCTTGCATGAGTGCGTATTGTCTGCAGGGTCCAGCATCAGATATATAGCTGCAAGCCTTGAATTACCACACTCTGCCCATAAAGCGCAAGCGAAAGGGTCTGCATGTAGCAAGTGCTAGGCCACTTTCTCTCCTGTGCAGATCTGCTTTCTCCCCAGTTTCAGCATGACTGTATTTTGTTTTTTAGAAGCAGTTTTCTCTTGGGTAAAATGCAGGGGCTCTGGGAAGGTGGAGAACCAACAAATTAACAAGGAGAGCCCAGACATAGCCGAACCACAAAGTATAGCATGGGCTTAAAAGCCTGTGCATATGTGGAGCCTTGAAAACATTCCCACTGGAATACAAGCGTGTTTTTTTATCCCATGGAAGCATTTAACCTTGGTGCATGAGCTTAAATCACAGCATTGAGATGAATTTTTGCTCTCATGGTTACAATACTGCCATTAGTGAACTAGGAAGGAAGGTAATTTTTATGTGTACATTATGTATGACCGACACCAATTACATCTCAACCAAATTAAATGTGTGCCCCTGGCCGGGTCTCATAGCACTGCCCGTAGCCCGCCCCTATAGCCCCGCCCCAAAACCCCACCCCCTAGTCCATATCTTAATTTGGTGAGTACCTGCACTTATTTTTTCCATTAAAAGCACTGCTGCGTCTCCTTTGCTCTCGGGATCCTATGGGGGTGAAAGCAGCTTGTTCTGCTAATCGTTCCCTAACTTTCCAGAAGTGTCAGAGTCAGGCAGGGTCGCCGAGTCATTCTTGGTTATTGAGTGGGTCTGTTGCATTTTTGCAACATTTCTTCCTTGAGTCTGTTTATTCTGAAATGTATGGTGCCGGGGAGCGCCGATACTGATTAGGTATTCCACCGGGCAGGACCTGTAATGTACAATTGACTACAAGCCTACCCTTTCTCGACCCCGGGACACGCAATTTTCCCTCAAATTGGGTGGAATTTGTCTATTACAGAAGAAAGGAGGATAAGTATTATACTCACTGTGATAAAAAGTGTTTAATTTTTGTCATTCAAACATCTATAATTTATGGTATTCATGAATGTGACAGCTATCTGTACCTTCAAAAATCAATTGATAGGTCAACAAAACTTGCCTTAAATAAACGAGGGAGGGAACTCTTTTTTGTGCCCTGAAGAATGCCCTAGACCAATTTTTGTCCTCTTTGTGTGGGCTGAAACATGTTGGCAAAAGTATAGGGTCTTAGCACCATAACCTCTGACAAGACCCGTTTTTTACCATTTTTTTAATATCCACTATATCCCCTCTAATAAAGGGATAACAGGGGCGGTAGTAGGATTTTTAATCTTTAAATCCCCCTGGCCTACATCTACTAAGAGCTTCCTGAAAGACGGTCGAGCCCACCCAGACCTTTAGGAGTCTGGGTGAACCTGATGATAAAGCATGACACCAATAGGGTGTGTGAGGGTTAAACAACAAAAGGAATTATTTCCTTTCCGCAACTGCAGCATACACCACCAGTAGGAGGAATTAGAGGCTTTAGGAGCCATCCTGGGTTTGGATACAATTGTGTGAGAAGTGTGCAGCATTGTCACAGAGAGGGACATTGCTAGACTACTATGCCTCTCTTTAAGGCAATGAACCGGGATTCACCAAATATAAGCACGCACATGAGCAATGTATGCCCTCATGTATATATATATATAAGGAAGGCTTAAATGTATTTTGGTACAACAATGTGGGAGAGTTTTAATGAGATTTGGGGGAATATGTACACATTAACTTTTATTGAGCAGAGCAAGTTTCCAGTGGGAGAAAGCTAAAATATTGTAAAGCATGATATAGAATGAATATAGTCCTCTCTAAAGCTGACTTACATATCTATGTACTTTTTTTTACTGCATTGCACAGATATTCTACGCAGCAGTCTATTATTATTTTCATTTTGCATGGTAACGTGTGTATGATATCTCCTACATTTACTAATTTCACTTTGTGATGGTTCTGACAGTGGGGCACTTTACACTAGACTACAGTGCTAAAGTGCCTAGAGGTCTAAAACCACCAACACCATGTCAGAACTTGAGGTAAAAAGTTTAGGGGTGAACCTGCCAAAAAGGGCCAAGTCCAACAACGTGCATTACAATTAGCTTATGGATGCCACTTTTTCAGAGATTTAATTCACTAATGGGGAGCATTTTTATTTTGGTGCCTTTGTATATTCTCTATCTCAGTACGACCCCTATAGTTGGCAGTCCACTAGAGATTCCTTTGATATTTACTAAATACCTAGCAGTTGGGGTATGCCTGGTACTTGCTACCAAATGGGTGTTTGGACACATAACGAACTGGAAAAAGGCAATGCGATGTGTTTTCACTAGCATAATTAAGCTGATTGTTGGTGTCTCATCATTTCCGTTTGTTTCAGTTGGCGATTTTTAATATGTACATTAAAACATTGTTTTGTTTGCTAGACTTGTGCTAATGTCCAGCAGGAAGTTTTCGGCACCTGAAGTAACAGTAGATGGTGTAGCACCCAGGATAATTGTGCTGCATTGCTAAATACTTATAAGGTCCCAGAAGCAAGACTTATTGGCCATGCCAATGTTTGTTTTCCATACTGCAGTGACAGCAGGCACATCGATGTACGCACGCTCACACTGCTCACTTCTCACTACGGCATGACCTCACGCAAAGTGAGCGTTGTAGGGGAAGGGAAATCCTTTAAAGAGTCATTTTCTCTCTGGATTTCTCTTCTCTTTTTGAAACTCAGGAGCAGCAACATTGTTGTGGTGCCACCAGGGCTTTAAGTGGAAGCTTTTTCAATATTACATACAAGCCAAAGTTGCTGCTTATTTATTGTATGCAACTCACAACCATTGACAAAGTCAATAGTCCTGACTTGTTGCAGGTATGATGTTACTTGTTGTGTCATAAATCTGGAAGCAATGACAGGAACAGCAAAATACCAGTCTGGCGGCACACTATGCTAAGCACAGATTTTTAGCTTACATGTTTTAAGCCACGCCCTTAATTACATTGGCCACGCCCCTTTGCTAAACCCCCAGATTTTTCATCCCACTTAAAGCCCTGCTGTTACAGCTGAAGTGTTGTAATACCGGCCCTCCTTTTGTTTGCCTGGTTACAACGTGGATGGAGGCCCTGGAGATGGGAACCCTCCAGCCACTGTGGAAGAATGGGGAGGTCTAGGGGATGGATGTGAGGGCGGAGGCCCTGCTATTTAAAAAAAAAAGAGAGAAAAACAGATGCAAGGGAACATGTGTTTCTTGAAGGTAAATGTCGCAGATATAAAGGAAACTGAGGCACTGAAAGAGATGCATTATAAATGCTAAAAACACTAAAGGAAAAAGTGAACAAGCAAAGCAAAAAAGCAAAACAACACTGTGTACTGAGATGTCATCCAACAGCATTGCTATGTACTATAAAACTGCAAAGATAAGGTCCCCCCTGGTACTAATGTGAAGTTCACATAGATTATTTACAGTATGTACTACAAAGGACCATACAAGACAAAGCAGCTCTGAGGAACATGGAGTGGTTGTAAGTAAAATGTCAAGCCATCTGACTCCGAATAGTAGTTGCTCACAGAGAAAGAAGAGAGGTGGTGGAGCAGTCCACGGTGCAGGCAAACTTCAGAACAAAAAAGCAAATGGCGGTTCGTATGCGCCTCTCCACGTTCTTTCAACTGGAAAGTTCTTTATTTACTTGGAACTTTCTATTAAGCGAGACATGTCGCCATATTAACAATGCAAAGTGCAATTAAGGACATAGCAAGTCTGAAAACGTACTACAACCTGGTATTTTTCATTCACTGCAGTTGTACTTGTGTGTCCTCAACAGAAGTCTGTGTTTAACCCCTTCCATGCTGATGACAGCCCCCGGCCGTCATGCATCACGGTGCTCGTGTGCTGATGACGGCTGGGGGCCGTCATGAACCCACCCACACAATAAAAGTGCCGCACAGGCGCAGAATCGCGGCCGCGCCAAAGGGGTTAAGAGTTTGTCATTCAAGAGTCTGTTGTTCAAGAGTTTCCTGCAGGAATGGAGCCTGGGTTCAGTTCTGAAGGCAGGGTGCTTGAAACATTTCACCACCTGGGGCCCCCATGCCCACTGATGGGCCCCTGTGTCTCTGATGTTTGAAGACGTTTATGTGAACCAGATGTGGGTTGCCTGACCATAGGTTTCCGCCCGGAATGTGGTAGGGAAAGGGTCAAGAAGTGGCCCCGGCCTTCATTCCAGCATGCCTTGTGGACGGTCTGAAGAGGTTTAAAAATGAATCCTTGACTTCACGCTGTCCACTAAAGTGCCCTTCCATTGCTGGTGCTTTGCAGCAGTTTGAAGATCTTTTTAGAGTTTATCGTTGCTCAGATGGGTGCAATTACTCATATTTATGTGTTCCCCTTGCCTTTATTGCTTGATTTTGCTTGTGAGAAAATGTCACTCATAGTTGTTGAATGTCACTCATAAT
The DNA here is from genome assembly GCF_964263255.1 of Lissotriton vulgaris. Taxonomy (NCBI): domain Eukaryota; kingdom Metazoa; phylum Chordata; class Amphibia; order Caudata; family Salamandridae; genus Lissotriton; species Lissotriton vulgaris. Next base: position 2,071,577,730 of record NC_141691.1, on the reverse strand, counting down.
TACACTGAAATTATGAAAATGTCACACATAAGCAGTCTGAGACCTTGGAAGCTCTGGGTTTGAGCAGGCAGCACCCAGCTATTTATAACCCCTTCTCACAGAGGAAGGGATACAAGAATCTGTGCCCCTTCTAAGGATTCTTTTCCCCAACAACAGAGACTGCAGGCTTCACCCTGCACCATCCGCCACCTATCTAACGGCAGCTGCAGGCAAAAGGTATTTACAGCCCAGTCTGTCAGGAAGAGCCCTCGTACTACTAAAGAATCTTCAGACTGCAGCATAGCGGTGCACTGTTCTCTGGGCTCCAGCGGTCACCGTGGTCCATGCGGTTGGGTCCAGGTCCGTTCTGTCGCGGGGATCAATACTATTGATTTTTTAAATTTACTGTGCGGCAGTGTGAGCCGCATTGCCGCAGCCTCCCACACAACTTCTCATCATGAACCGAGCCACCAGCTCGTGCCGACGCGGGAGCCAGCAGGACGTCTGCGTATTGAAGTCTCTGTGTCACAAAACTATCCAAAGACCAGACACCTGGCTAATGTCTCGGTAGTAGCCATTGGCCACTGCCTCTCCTCATGCAAGTGAATATAATTAATTTGCTGTTGCCCAGTCTTGGGAATACAGGCTAAAGTTACATTGTAGCAGCTCAGCTCAGCCAGCCCCCAATCCTGCCGAAAGCAGCGCACACGCCATGGCGTGCTGCCACCAGCTTTAGTTTCACTGTCAGCATTCGGAATTTGCAGTGCTAGGGCTTGACAGCCGAGGCAAGCGCTATGCCTATTATGGCTGACTTTGCATTCCAGTGCAGTTATGCGGACCACCACACTGAAATATGCTAGTCTAATGCCTGATGCATGATACTTGAACAACTGCAAATCTCTTTGTATTTCTGTGGTGGGCACTCCTCTGAGAGACTGTGTTCCTGGGGAGAGTAGAATTGCAGTCAAAGGCCAGGTCTGGACCAGAGAGGACACATGATAGGGGAACTGATCCAGACTGGCGACAAGAAAGCAGAATTGTTGAACACATCTTCATCTATGAAATTGGTATAAGGATGAATGAAATGAAATGAGGGTTTTTATAGAGCGCGTGTATACCGTGGCGTCTTAGCGCTTAACTATCAAAAATACAGAGTAAGGAGAAATGCAGCTGGTTATGTACAGCTAAAACAGCCAGGTTTTGAGTTCCTTCCTAAACTGAATGTATGTATTGGCATTTATATAGCGCACTACTTACCCGTAGGGTCCCAAGGCGCTTCGACCGCTGCGAAACCCTTCCTGGCTTCTCTGAGAGATGGTCCCTTAATGGGTATCTCCAGGGTGAGACCAGGCATCCCCGGCGGTCTGGTGGGGCCGTTAGTGAAGATGAGGCAAGCTAATGCCCAGAGTTGCTGAGTGTGATCGCTGATCAGAGTGGGCACCGAGGCGAGAGAATTATCGAGTCCGCTGACCCTGGTCCAGAAAACCTGCCGCGCCGGGAATCGAACCCTGGTCCCGGGCCGTCCTCTGCTCTCGGGTCTGCCGCCTCTAACCAGTGAGCCACACTACTTCACTGCCCAAGACCCATTGTTGTTCGTTGTTGTGGTCTCTTCTACCGAAGAGGGGGTAATCTACAAAGTATTCAGTAACTACTCTACAGCCAAGGTTTGGTATTGCACTGACAGCACACTCCCCAGAGGTGGGGGAACAATGCCTGGTTCTGATCTGTAGAAGAAACTACTAGACTGACCTGGGTGCCAAGACATCCTGCCTGTGAGCAAGGAAAGGAAGTATCAACCCTGCAGGGGACCGCATTGTTCCTGGCTTTGGGTCGATCCGACAGAGACTCGCTAATCAGCTGCATTTACAGAATCACCACCCTGGCAGTGTCATCCTTATCAGATCGCCAAATTGTAGCTACCGAGGCACCTGTAGCTGTGTGCCCAAGTGGTAGGTCTGATCCAAACTGCGATAAATGCATGCTGGTGGCCAGTGTGCCCCACAAGTGGACTGTTTGACTGCATCACTGTCCAAGTGTGCCTTTAGGTCAGGACCAGTCTAGAAGACCATGTGATCAGAGAGGGACCCTGGGGCATCACTTGAAGAATCAAGGTCATCACCTTGATGCACTACACGCTGAACATAGCGCATGGCGACCCTCACACTGAAGACACAGCATCTGCGGGTGTGTTGCTGTTGCACTTAAGAATAAGCTCCAGTAATCACCGGCATGCCAGAGTAAACCTCCTTGTGAGTCAAGAACCCACCATAGTAAACTGCACCATATGCAATAAAAATTACAGCCAGCCACCAGAAAGAGGGCCACAGTACAAGGGGGACTGTTGGTACAAGAGGCCCCTGAAGCACGTTGGCTTCCAACCATAAACCATATATTCGTGCATTAGTGTATGTGTTCTTGATTTCTGTGTTTTTTGTGTAATAAAATTCTTGTCTTTTATACAAGGGGATTCACTGGGCTGGACGTTGATCTTATTGCATTGCTGGTGATTGGTAGGGGGGAGGTCTGGTGTTGATCGGGTCCATTGTTGCCGGGCCACTCGCTTTAAGAAACGCACTTTTCCATAAAAAAATGTGTTCTAGTATTTGCAGCGTAAAGTAGTGTCTGCCACCTTCGATCAGTAAATAAAATGCCCACCGTGTAATTCAGTTGGTGTGTGCATATGTGTGATGTGTGCATGTGCTTAAGTCATTATGCATGCATGTGCCTACTGTAAGATCAGCTGCATGATGGCAAGAGATGTATGAGTTCATGTACATAGTTTGCCATTGCATCTGTTTTTTGCTGATGTTGCAAAGCATTCGCAAAAAAGATTTTTTCTATTTACCCATGCTGCACAGCATGGGCGAAAAGCATTACCAAAGCCAATATGAGAAAGGCGAGACCTATTGCCTTTGCCAATGCTTGTTCTCAGATGAGTGCTATTAAATGGGGCCCATCTAAGAGGGATGGTTGTTTGAATTAGAGGAGCTGCAGGGGTCCCACACATATACACATTTAGCCTGATTTTGAATCCTAAATTATAGTAAATTAGCCCACTAGGGGGAGGCTCTATCAGGTCTGCTGCCATCGCTTGGTCCCAGCTCAGATTTAATACTCATTATGGTGAGTTTAGCTTTGCTGCTTTATTATCAGCTTTTATTGCAAAGGTGATCCCCACATGGGGTCATTGGGCTGTGGCCCGGGCATGGTGGTTGCCGCGGAGTGTCTGTTCCCCTGTGCTTGGATTCAGGAGTTCCGAAGCAGCCAATTCGCTTTTGCAGGTTCTTTGTTTTATCTGCTATTTGTTCCCTATTTGAGGAGAGTTTAGAGTGTTTTTAAGGTCACTGTTTTTGTAGCATTCAGCTCTCACCTATGATCAAGCATTTGCAGTTTTAATCTTCTTCCCCTCTAATGAAATCAGCCACTGTAATTTTTACAGTCTGGCTTGACAATTATGTGAGCATCACTAGAGAGGGGGATTGGCTCGGCCCACATGTTGAGAGTGAGGAGTACATGTTTTGATTGGGCAGAAGTTGTGTGCTTCCACAAAAAAAGTGCTTGCCCTCCACGCTGCCATGATCAATTTGTTTATTTATCCAGCTGTCTGAGCTTGAACCTTTAGGGGCACACACGACATTGTATAGCTTTTAAAATGTCTTAGAAATGTTTTGCAAATGTATAGTGTTTTTCTCAGGCAGCAGCACAGATAGGCGTTGGGCAGTCATTAACCTACGCAGCCGCGGTCCATGCAGGTAACAGCGGTGGTGCAGTGGGACCGCGTAGGGAGGGGTTTCAAAGGACGATGCAGAGGGAAAATTAATCATTTATTTAATTTTTCCTCTGCAACGTCCCTCAAAATCCCCCCATTGCGGCCTCAACGAGCCACCGCTATTACCTGCACCGCACGCGATTGAACCTACGTGGATGTTTAGGCCTGGCTTGAAAGTTCAACTGGCACCTGACCTTTTCACCTTAATCAATATTATTCTACAGTTCTTTGTTTCCACGCAATAGATATCCATTCCCATTCCATTTACTTGTAATGCTTCACATTTGCATACAACATTCTTCCAAAGCCAGACTAATGATTGCTTACATTACTTTATTGCTCCTCCTAATGCAATTTCTTCACCTAGTATTTCTCCTATTATGATTTGTTCTGAACTTTTATATATGTTTTATATTATGTCAAATGTGTGTTGAAGTTTTTGTTTAAAATATATATTAAAAACTTAAAAACGTTGAAAATGAATGTTCTTCTTTATCTGTATCTTTTCCACTCTCTTTTCATATGTACCATTGCACTTTGCTCTGTCTCTGTATATTTGTGCCTTCTTATTTGTGTATCCGTCTGTCCCTTTATCTCTGTATCTCCGTCTCTCTATTGGGTTAGCTTTGTTTCCTCTCACCTTTGTCTCTTTTCCTGTACCTGTCTATATTTTGTTCTTCGTCTCTCTTCTGTAGTTCTCTGTGTAGCTCTCACTCTCTTTTCTTTTTCTGTGTGAAGCTTTAAGTATACATTTCTGTTATTCTCTAAATTCTTTCTTCTTTTGAGTCCTTTGTAAACTAAACCTACTTTCCTTATTCCCCCACAGGTCTTGGCGTGGGTCTTGTTCGTTGGCACCCTGTCCTATGTAAAGGTGATGATTGGTCTTATCCTGAGGGATGAGGGGCACAGCGCCCTCGTCTGGTGTGGAGCGGTAGTGCAGCTGGGCTCCATGATTGGCGCCCTTGTCATGTTCCCGTTGGTCAGTGTTTACAGCCTCTTTCAGTCGGGAGACCCCTGTGACACCAACTGCCCCCCATGAAGGCAGATTGAAGACCGCCAAGACACTGGGAGAAAGGACAGTGGGTTCACTGCTGCCTTAATGCAGATCTGAGACTAACATGGCAGGGTTGGCAAAGACATTGGAACGCCAGCTTCATGCCATGAATGCAGCTGTAAGGCAGATATGTCAAGGCGGTGGGTGCAAAATGAATGAACTACCAGCTTCCCACCATAAATGTAGATCTAATGAAGGCATGCAGTGTGGAGGGGGCAATAAATGTAACAGCCACTTCCAACCATAAAAGTGTATCTGAAGAAGACATGGTGTTGGGGTGGGGTCAATGCACTACCAGTTGCCTAGAATGAGGTAGGTCTAAGGAGGAACAATCTAATCTTTAAGAGTTGCCCATGGGGTTCCGTGTCAAAAGACGACAAGTTACTGTGTATCGACAGCTGCCAATCAAGACTTAAAATTCATGGAGGGTGTAAGACAATGTCACACAAGCTGCAGGACAGGAACTTGAATTCAATATGCATGTGAAAGAACGACACCAGGGGGACACAAGGCAACGTGACACGAAGTGATCAACAGAAGCCAGATCCAAGAAGAACCCAACACAATGTGACACTAACTGTACAGCTGGAGGCGAAGTAGAAAGAGGACGCGATGTGGTGACATATCTTATAGGAATGAACCTGTATGGTTGCACACAAGTTATTATGTACAAGTTGCTCTTTATGATTTGATGCTTGGGGTGGTATGATGATATGTAGATAAGACCCCTTAGCAGATGTTAGAACCTGACCCAGCAAAGACCTCAGAACTTTGTCAAATGTATTTTAGTAAGATTTGACAAGAGCAATAAAAACGTCACTATTGTTTATAGATATTCTCAACAATAATTTCAAAATAGTTTGCATTCATCTTCCACTACTATGAATTAACCCCTTGTAAACTCTCCGTTCTCCTCCCTTCCCTGGTTCAACCCCTCCATACTTGCTTCAGTCATGAATATCTGTAGTTACAATATCTGACTAATACCACTCCCCTGACCGACTCTGTGTCGTCAATAATTTTGAGACTCCTTTTCGCGATGGAGCGCCTCTAGAGTGGTATTGCAAACGTGTCCACCACGGACTGTCAGAAAGAAGGTGTCGCTGCTCTAGGCCTGAGCTTCTCCATAGTGAGTATCGACCATCATCTGTGGAACCTCTGAGAAACTGATGGGGGGTCTGGTCTCTTCCACTAAAATGCTAGTGCTACATTTCCAGTCTCCAAACATTACAAAGTCATGTACCATTCAGTTTGAGAGATATGTACCTGATGTTCTGGCCTCTCACTTAGCAGAAATACTCCTAGGTTGAAGGGTGGTAGGTGGGACAGGGTCTGCTGTGGTGTCCAGCTTCTTCTGACCACTTTGAGCATTCTTACCATATGTGCACAGCAACGTCTAACATCCCACAGCTCTTCCAGCAACACTACAATGCTGCAAGGGACACGCGCTGTGTCTTCACTAGGGTGCATTGCCAGTCATGCACTACTTTATCTGAATCTTTCGATTGTCGAAGGTGATAGAGTTTTTATGAATGTCCTCCCTCTGTAACAAGTCCCTTTCTCACGAGGAAACTGGAAACCCAGGATTTGCGTCCCATTCTTTCATGTAAGCCCATTCTTTGGCTGGGAGAGGATGTGCTAGAGGGCGACCAGCTTGGAAACCACACATTTTAGTTTTCCATTTACCTTCTTGAATAATCATATCTCTAATGGGAGAGGGTTTTATGAGTTGGTGGAGGGCCCAGTGATGAATCTGTGCATAGTGGAGTCTCTAAGAATCTTTGAGACGGGATTCTCTCTTGCAATGATCAAGAGATTTTATGACGGAATTCTGAAATAGGTCAAACACTACCCTGCAATTTCCACTTCACCATTAGTCGAATAGGCAAGAACCTAGAGCTGGTGAATAGCTGCTATTAAAGTGCACAGAGGTAAATGGGGAGGGGGATATGGTAAGGTTTAGTTTCTCCCCAATCTCATCCCAAGCCCTAAGCATAGTGCTAACTGGTGTAGATCTATATGCATTCTGGGGGGGCTCTTATTTTTATCTAGCCATAGATCTAACTATTGAAGACCCAGGGCTGCGCATGGCTTGTCCGACTCCTATTGGGACCGTTCGGATCTGATTCTTAACCTGTGTTGCCACATAATATGCGGTGAAATCTGGTAGGGCTGGGCCTCAACTCCTTTTGAAGTGTCACAATAGTCGAAGAGAGATGGGAATGGCTTCATCCCATTTAAATTTAATCAGAGCCTGATGAACACACTTATCTAGTGGGCCTTGAATAAATACAAGAGTACAGGGAGGACATTAATCTTGATTTTATTTATTCACCTATCTATGAGGCGGTAAGTTGCTCCACCCACTGAGGTTGTTTTTGACCTCCTCAATAAGGGGTTGGGTAATGAATCTGTTCAGTTGGTGTGTGCCCGCTGATTCCAAAGAGGTTTTGGACGAGTGAAGTCACAGAGATTAGAAGTGTGACATTGAGAATTTCAGTTTTTCCATGCTTATTTTGTAGCCAAAAATGACTTGAACGTTTTGAAGCTGTGCTTTTATTTCAGATTGAGATGACTTGGGGTCACCTAGAGTAAGCAGAACACCAACCACAGACAGAAAGTTTGGATGTGTCTGTCAGTCAGTCAAACACAGCTTTCATTTGTTGATTGAGGAACCATCGGATAGTGCCATGGTGGTGGCATGGGGCCATGGAACACTGGGCCATTCTCAGTGGTTTCCCCTTCTATATTCCACTCTCACATAGGATATCTACAGTGAGGTATCAACGCCCGGGGAAACCTTTGAAGCGGATGCTTCCTTTGACTCGGGTGTGTTACTCCTTGACCAGCCTAGGCTGATTTTATTCCCTCTGTTTTTCTGATTCCAGTCATTGGTCGTATTTACTTTTGTACCAGCTATTGGCTTTAGGGGGGGGCATACTCACCGTCTCTCCATATTGACGGTTGTTATACACTTTGTGAGCAAATGCTGGATGACACTACTGTTCTGTGTTTATGTCATCCTATCCAGGTTTCAGCCATGGCGGGACCCTGGACTCATCCAATAAGTATTAGGGTGTGAACACTTTTCACCCTAACCTAGTAGTGTGGATAGTTTTGTTTGGTCCTGAAGAAATGCACAGTATCACTTTGAACTAATTAGCATGAAACATGTCGACCATTTTTATATAGAGTAGGCGTTTGCTTCCCTGGCCCCTTAAGCCAGAAAGCAACCACTCTTTCTGTTTTTAGTGAGGTGGGTCACCACTTTATTAAAGTTTTTTGTGGAAAACCCAACCTTTTTTCACCACTTATACACATCTACATCATTCACTTCCTTCCCTAGGGCCCTCACACCCACAGCACCATACAGCAGGAACAAAAGATCTCCAATAAAGAGCCCCTTTATGGGTGCCCGTCTGGTATTGCACCGCCGACCCGACGAGGAGCGAGCCCATATAATGAAACATGACACCTAGCTTGCTGGGTGTGTGAGGACTCTAGTTACGACAAGGAGGATTCCCCTCCTGTGTGCCTTCACTCACTTTGGTTTCAACTGCCTAATAGGTTTTTATCCAGGGGAACTGCGTACTCTCTTTTTTGATATACATTCTGCCTATGGCCCTATTTAAAAATTGGGTGCAGTATTGAACCTCTCCAACTGACAGGAACTTGGCAGAACTTGAAACCTATGCAGAAGAAGTGGAGAAAGTATTTCAGGTCACAGTACGTGAGCAAGTGAGAAGCATTTGTATTCTCTGTCTAATGTGAGATCTGTAGGTGATTATGTGTGGATAGCATCTGTGTGTCAGTATGTGTGGAGAAGGTATGAGAAGTATCTGTATTCTCTGTCTAGTGTGAGATCTGTGTCTTATTATGTGTGGAGAGCGTGTGAGAAGTATCTGTATTCTCTGACTAGTGTGAGGTCCATGTGTGAGTATGTATGGTGAGCTTGTGAGAAGTATCTATATTCTCTGTTGTTAGATTTGGGGGTCTCGGGTTGGCACAGGTTGGCACTTGTGACAAGCAGGGACCCTCTCCTCTAGTCAGGGCAAGGGACTTACTCTAGTGAATAACCCCTGCTCACTCTCTAGGTTACGTGGCGCGAGCAGACAAGGCTAATCCCGGAGCGTTAGAGGTTAAGCATTTATGACAGTGCACAACAATCTAATGACTCCCATAAATGGACACAAGTCTATGTTTTGAAAAAAAATAGGTATACTTTATGTAAATATATAGATATATGCAGGTTCTAAATACAAGACCATAAATAACGTTTTACTTGTGCACAATACTGTTGTTGGGATATGTGCTTTCTTTTAAAAGTGTCTCTAGGCCATGAATACGTTTTAAAATGCACACAGTTCGTTTTATGCAAGGATATGCGTTTTTAAAAGTGCCTCTTATAAAAAGATAAGCTTAATTTCAGGTTGCACAGTTCGTAGTTCCTAGGGCGACCTGCGAGGGTAAACGTACAGATCCAGCCTTTTAATAACCTAAAACCGGACTGTCTAGTCCGAAGCATGCAGAGTACCTTTGAGATGAGCTGCGGACAATGCGGGGGTACGAGGCAGACTCAGGACGAGGATTGGCAGCGCTGGTCCGGCTCGTGGCAGGTGTTGTGACAGGACGGCTGGAGCGGGACCTTAGAGGGACGCTGTGGAGGGTCCGGGACGCTGGCGAGGTCTGCAGCGTAGGCGTTCTTTGTAGTTGACCTATCTCCCCCAGAGGTGGAAATGCGGCACGGGGTGGCCTATACACAGCGTACAGCGCGGCTCTCCTTTGTGCGGCGCGGCTTCGTGGGCAAGGTACGTTGTGATTCAATACGCTTCTAGCATACGATGCGTACTTCAATTCACTTTGGCAGGCGTTGTGCGAGGCGTACTGAGCGAGGGCAAAAGGCGGTACGACTCGCAGGGACGCAGAAGGCGGTGCGGGTTGGTACGCCTCTAGGTTACGCAACGTTGATTCAGGAGATGCCCGTCTGGGCGGGGAAATGCGTTTTACTTTCGTGCCGCGACGTCTGGGAGATGGTACGCTTAGGTGTACCAGTCGTCTACGGTGGCGATGCGCTTCTCCTCAAGGGTTCTCCCCCCAGTGGGGATGCGGCAGGCAGTACAGTGCGTCCTTCAGAGGAGGGCGAAGCGGGTGTGGGCAGCCCAGCGGGACGGTGTGAGTACGGCTCGCAGACAGAGCAGTTCACACGGGGGAGGCAGTCACAGGATGGCTTCGCAGCAGTCTAGAGATACGGGACGCACTTGTGGCGGCTCCAGCAGCAGGCGAATAGTTCAGCAATTTCTTCATGGTCCAGATGCAGGCTGGCAGAGTCCAATGTTCCTGGGACTCAGGTCAGGGGGCCAGCTCACTTCCAGGCCCATGGAGATCGTTTTTGAGCGCAAGTTCTTTGTAGAGAGTAAAATAAGGTCTTTAAAAAGCAACAAGCCCTTTGTAGGTTTCTTCCTCTCCTTTGGCAGCAAGGCAACCACTGCAGGCCAGTCCCCCAGGATAGGGACAGTCTTCCTCCTTCAGCTTTCCTGGTTTCTTCTCCTCAGGCAGAGGGGTCTTCTTGGTTCAAAAAGCAGAATCTGATTTCTTAGGAGCGGGGTTCCTCTTTTTATACACAGTTTCTTTTGTTCTTTCAGACCAGGAGGGCCTTTGCCTAATCCAGTCCAGGCCCTGAGCACTTTGTTTTGCAAACCCTGGCTTCTCCTTTCAGGGAGCAGGGCAGGGACATCAGACGCTCCACAGGAGGTGGAGTACTCTGTTGACAGTCTTCCCCTCTCTTTTCAAAAGGTGCAGGGCAGAGTCATCAGTCGCTCCCCAGGGGGTGGAGTCAGCATTGAGGTGGCAGAGCACAGCCCTATTCAGAGTCAAGGGGCACTCCCCCCACCTATCCTGGTGTAATCCCTCTATTCACCACCTGTCATCCTCAGTTCTGTCACTCACAGAAACCAGACAGCAGATACACATCCTAGCAGAGGCGGGCTGAAATGGTTAGGCAAGCAAATACTAACTTTCTAAAAGTTGTATTTGCAAACACAGGATATTAAAATAAACTTTACTAAAAGAAGTATTTTATTATTCTGAGTTCAGGCATACTAAAGGTGACTTTCTACCATACTCTCTGAGTCTGTTAGGATTACATAGTGTAATAATTCCAGCAACCCATTCTGGCCTATGGAGAGCAGGTAGCCTTACAATAGTGAAAAACGAAAATGGCTGTAATTCACTATTAGGACATGCCACACACATCAGGGCTTTTCCTATCTTATGCTTACAATGCACCCTGCCCTTAGGCCTACCATAGGGGTGACTAATATGAAGTTAAGGGAAGGTTTAGGGACTGGCAAGTAGGTGCATTTGCAAAGTCAGCATGACAGTACCAGACTGCACGCAGGTTCTGCATTGGCAGACCTTAGACATATTTTGCTAGGCCGCTTCTGCGGGCGGCACAACCAGTGCTGCAAGCCCACCAGCAGCATTTGTATTTACAAGCCCTGGCACTCCTGGTGCACCAAATAGGCCAATCATGGAAACCAATCAATATATACACTTTTCATCGGGAGCACTTGCACTGTGGCACTGATTGACAGTGGCACATTGCTCTGAGCAGCTAACACCAGCAAAACACATCAGCAAAAAAGTGGAAGGGAGACTCACGCCAAGGTGCCAGGTCTAACACGTGTCCCCTCTAGCTGAAATGTGGGAAGAACTACCCTACCCCAGGGAGTTCCTCATCACTAAGGCAGAAAAATCTGGACAGACTGTCAGCATTGGCGTGATCTGTGCCTGGGCGATGTTCTACCGTGAAGCCCATACCCTGTAGGGAAATGCACCTCAACAGTTTTGGGTTCTCACCCCTCATTTGCATCAACCATCTGAGGGGCCTGTGGTCTGTCTGAACCTGGAAGTGAGGCCCAAACAAGTAGGGTCTTAGCGTCTTCAGTGCCCAGACCACAGCAAATGCTTCTCGCTCAATTGCACTCCACCTCTGTTCCCGTTGAAGTAACTTCCTACTGATGAAGGCTACAGGTTGGTCCCAGCCCTCCTCAGTCACCTGTGAGAGAACAGTCCCTACACCATGCTCTAAAGCATCTGTTTGCACTAGGAATTCTTCGGAGAAGTCAGGAGCCAGGGGCACGGGTGCCGTGCACATGGCATTCTTCAGGGTTTCAAAAGCTTTCTGACAAGTGTTCAATCCTGATCACTTTCCTCGGCTGCTTCTTGGAAGCCAGCTCTGTCAAGGGTGCAACAATGTTGCCATACCCCTTGACAAACCTCCTGCAGTACCCAGTGAGTCCTAAAAAGGCCCTCACCTCTGTCTGGGTCTTTGGGGGCTCCCAAGCCAGGATGGTTTCAATCTTGGGTTGTCGGGGCGCCACATGGCCGCCCCGCACTGGTGTCCCAAGTACACCACGGAACTCTACCCGATCTGGCACTTACTTGCCTTGATCGCGATGCCTACCTGGCGCAGTCCCAACAACACTTCACAGAGGTGGCGCAGATGTTCCTCCCATGTGACACTGAACACTGCGATGTCATCCAGGTAGGTGGCACTGAATTCCTCCAGCCCAACCAACACCTGGTTGACCAACCACTGGAAGGTGGCAGGGGCATTCTTCATCCCAAATGGCATAATCTGGAACTGGAAATGCCCATCTGGTGTGGCGAATGCTGACCTCTCTTTGGCCTCATCAGTCAGGGAGATCTGCCAGTACCCAGACATTAAATCAAACGTGCTGAGGTACCGGGCAGCCCCTAACCGATCAATTAGCTCATCAGCTCTGGAGATGGTGACTGAATTGAGTCCTCTGTAGTCCACACAGAACCGGAGTTCAGGTGTGGCACCCGGCGCTGCAGCCTTCATGACCAAGACCACTGGGCTGCCCCAAGGACTGCTGGAGGACTCAATCACCCCAAGAGCAAGAATCTTTGAGACCTCCTCTTTGATGCTCCTGACCCTGTCAGTCACCCTGTAAGCCTTGTGCTTCACAGGTGAACTGTCCCCTGTATCCACATCATGGACGCACCAATCAGTGATACTAGGGGCCAGGGAAAACAGGTCAGAGAACTGTCCCAGCAACTGGCGGCAGTCCATCTGTTGTTCAGGGGTCAGGGTGGGTGAGAGGTTAACTCCATCCACTGACCCATCTTGCTCTCTGGCTACCAGGAGGTCAGGAAAAGGCTCAGTCTCCTCCTCCATTCCATCATCTGTGGCCAGGAGCATGCCCACTTCGGACCTCTCCAAGTGGAGCTTAAGGCGGTTGACATTTAGGACCCTCAAGGGGTTCCTGGGAGACTGCAAGTCCACCAAGTAGGTGACAGGACTCTTGCGCTCCACAACCTCAAAGGGGCCTGTCCACTTATCCTGGAGTGCACAAGGCTCTACTGGGGCCAAGACCCACACCTTCTGACCAGGCTGAAATTCAACCAGAGTGGCATTCTGGTCGTACCACCGCTTCATTTCCTCCTGGCTGGCTTCCAGGTTTGCCTCAGCAAGTTTCCTGAAACGCCTAGTCTGGTTCCTAAAGGCCAGCATGTAACTGTATACATTCTGGGGAGGTTTCCTGGGAGATTGCTCCCAGCCTTCTTTGACCAGACTTAGAGGTCCTCTGACTGGGTGGCCATACAGAAGCTCAAAGGGGCTGAACCCTAGAGACTTCTGTGGCACCTCACAGTATGCAAAGAGAAGGCATCGTAAGAAGACATCCACTTACGCCTCATGGGTTCCTCAAGACCCATAATCTTGCCTTTTAGGGTTCGGTTGAATCTCTCAACCAACCTATTGCCTTGGGGCTGGTAAGGTGTGATGAATTTGTAGGTTACACCACACTCTTGCCAAAGGGATTTCATATACTTGGAAATGAAATTGGTGTCCCTGTCAGACACCACCTCTAGAGGGAATCCCACTCGGGAGAAAATTCCCATCAGTGCTCGTACCACCCCGGGGGCCGTCACTGTCCTCAGAGGGATGGCTTCAGGGTACCGAGTGGCATGGTCCACCAGGACCAGGATGAACCTGTTCCCCAAGGCTGTTATGGGGTCCAGTGGCCCCACAATGTCAATTCCCACTCACTGTAATGGGGTACTGATGACGGGGAATGGCTGGAGAGGAGCCTTTTGCTTCCTCACACTCTTACCACTTGCCTGGCAAGACTAGCAGGTCCTACAATGAGCATCTGAGCTCCTATGCATTTGAGGCCAATAAAAGTGGGTGACAAGCCTTTCATAGGTCTTGTCCTGCTCCAAATGCCCTGCTAATGGCACATCGTGAGCCAGCCCCAGTAGGAAGGCTCTGAACTTCTGGGGTACCACCAGCGCATGGGATGACACAGGTTCAGCAACCTTAGGCTCTGAATACAGGAGGTCATTCTCTCAGTACATTAAATGTGTACCGGACTGATCACCATTGGCCTGGTCTGCAGCCTGCCGCCGCACACCGACGAGAGAAGGGCATTCTTTCTTCTCCCTGCAGAATTCCTCCCTGGAGGGACCTCCTTCCTGCTGCCAATGGGTCAGCTCAGGCAGGTCCCACAGTTTGGCTATCTATTCCCCGGTAGGCTCCAGAGCATCCCCCTTAAGGTCTGCTTCCTCCTGGGCTGTGGGAACTTCAGGGGCTGGTTTCCCACGCCCCCTGCACCCACTCTCTAAGGCCGGTTCCTGGGCCTCTCCCTCAGGCTCCAGGACCTCTTGGGCACCCCTACTGGCTGCCATTGACCGGGTGGTCACGCACGCCAACCAGGTAAACCCACCATCTTCAGGTGAGTTGTCTTCTCCACCTTTTCCCAAGGGGAGCTCTCCAAATCATTCCCTAGCAAACAGTCTACAGGCATGGAAGTTCTCACAGCAACCTGAAGAGTACCAGAGACCCCCCCCCACTCAAAGTGAACCTGAGCCATTGGACACTGGCTCTCAGAGTTGTCAGCGTTGACAACCTGGCAGTATGCATGGGGTACAACCTGCTCTTGAGACACCAGGTGCTGCCGGACTGCAGTCACAATGGCTCCTGTGTCTCTAAGAGCCTCTGCCTTCTTTCCATTGATGGTCACCACCTACCCATATTTCTAAGTGTTGGAGGGTAGGTAGTTTTCAGGGACCATCTCACTGTCTCCTAAAGAGACTAGGGTCATCTGAACAGGGTCCCACCCACCTTGGACTTCTACCTCCTCGCCAAAGGCTACACTAGCCATCTGCTGGGGCGGAGCACCAGTGGGTGCTGCTTTACCAAACAATTGACACTTGAGATCAGTGGCAAAATGACCCAGTTCACTTTATGGGCCCTCTTTGAACAGGGATACCTGTCGGGGCCCCGGTCTGTTTCTGGGGTGGGGGAGGCTGAGTACCTTTCCCTTGGTTCCCTTGGGGACTACTTTGGGGACTCTTCTGAAACTCCCTCTGTTTACCCTTGTCCCCCCCCCCCACTCTTCTGCTGGAGACCCTGCCCACCCTTGGCTGAGTCTCCCACTTGACCCTTGTGGTCCCTGGTGCTGAGCCAGCAGTCCGCCTCCTCAGCAAGCTTCCTAGGGTTAGTCAGCTTGCTATCAATCAGGTGCTGGCGTAGCTCAGGAAAAAAATTACTAGACAAGTGCTCCCATGCCATTATATCAAGAAGCCCTTGAAAATCATTCACTTTGCTACCCTTCACCTAACCATCCAGTGCTCTGCAGAAAAAGGATACATATTCAACATAGGTACTTCCAGGAATCTTTGTACACCCCCTGAATCTCTGTCTATATAATTCAGGAGTCAACCCACACCTGGTCATCAAAGCTTCCTTCATGTGGGGATAAGAATTATAAACTTCAGAGGGCAAATCTAGGAGTGTGTCCCGCTCCTCACTAAGGAACCGCCCCCACAACCCCGCTCCCCAATCTCTCTCAGGGACTCGGTGGGAAGACATGGCTACATCATAGTCTCTGAACCACTGCCCTATGTCATCATTCTTCACATATTCTCTCACCACATCCTTTGGCATGTACA
Organism: Lissotriton vulgaris; assembly: GCF_964263255.1. NCBI lineage: Eukaryota > Metazoa > Chordata > Amphibia > Caudata > Salamandridae > Lissotriton > Lissotriton vulgaris. The sequence goes on along the minus strand of NC_141691.1, from coordinate 2,071,561,948 downwards.
CCCTTGACTCCACCTGCACTGGCGATGCGCTGCCACCAGAGGGAGTAGTTTCCAAACTTTTAGCTTTCAGCTGCAGCTCCTTCAATTTCATCTCATGCTCCAATTGGATCTTTTTCTCTTCCATTGCCAATCTTTGTTTTTCCATGTCCATCTGTCCATTGAGTTTTGCCATCTCCATTTCATGTGCCCTGGTTGCTGCCCTGTCTGCCAACTCCTATGGCGACAGGACTCTGCCAAATTCATGGATACTCTCTGCGCGTTCAACTTCCACCACATTTTCAGGTGCCCTTGACTCAATCCAGGCCCTCAGTGCCTTTTGGTAGTGAGCCTTGGTTCTACATCCAGACTGGGAAATTCCAAATTTCCTACAGAAGCCTCTTAGCTGCTCCCATTTGTAGCTCTCAAGTTTTTCATTTTCCCACTCTATTTCCTCTATGTCACTTCCATCAAATACTATGGATGCTGCCCTTCCTCCATTCAGTGAACCAGGCATGGCTTTCAAATCAAATGGAGCTCTTCTTAGCAAAACAAAAATCAACAGTATGTGGCTGCGTTATGGGTCTGAACTCACTATGTGGTGATCAGAAATTATTGTACACAAATCATAAATGCAAATTTGAAATCCTTACCGCTGCCTCCAATGTTAGATTTGGGGGTCTCTGGTTGGCACAGGTAGGCACGTGTGACAAGCAGGGACCCTTTCCTCTAGTCAGGGCAAGGGACTTACTCTAGTGAATAACCCCTACTCACCCTCTAGGTTGCATGGCGCCAGCAGACAAGACTAATCCCGGAGCGTTAGAGGTTAAGCATTTATGACATTTATGCATTTAATCCAATGACTCCCACAAATGGGCACAAGTCTATGTTTTATAAAAAAAATAGGTATACTTTATGTAAATATACAGATATATGCAGGTTCTAAGCACAAGACCATAAATAACGTTTTACTAGTGCACAATACTGTTGTTGGGATATGTGCATTCTTTTAAAAGTGTCTCTAGGCCATGAATACGTTTTAAAATGCACACAGTTCGTTTTATGTGAGGATATGAGTTTTTAAAAGTGTCTCTTGTAAAAAGATAAGCTTAATTCCAGGTTGGACAGTTCGTAGTTCCTAGGGCGACCAGCGAGGGTAAACGTACAGATCCAGCCTTTTAATAACCCAAAACCGGACTGTCTAGTCAGAAGAGTGCACAGTACCTTTAAGGTGAGCTGCGGACAATGCGGGGTACGAGGCAGACTCAGGACGAGGATCGGCAGTGCTGGTCTGGCTCGTGGCAGGCGTCGTGACAGGACGGCTGCAGCGGGACCTTAGAGGGGCGCTGCGGAGGGTCCGGGCCGCTGGCGAGGTCTGCAGCGAAGGCGTTCTTTGTAGTTGACGGATCTCCCCCAGAGGCGGCAATACGGCATGGGGCGGCCTGTACACAGCGTACAGTGCGGCTCTCCTTTGTGCGGCGTGGCCTCGGGGGCAAGGTACGTTGTGATTCAATACGCTTCTAGAATACGATGCGTACTTCCATTCACTTTGGCAGGCGTTGTGCGAGGCATACTGGGCTGAGGGCAAAAGGCGGTACGACTCGCAGGGTCGCAGAAGGCGGTGCAGGTTGGTACGCCTCTAGCGTACGCAACGTTGATTCGGGAGATGCCCGCCTGAGCGGGGAAATGTGGTTTCCTTTCGTGGTGCGACGTCTGGGAGATGGTACGCTTCGGTGTACCAGTTGTCTCTGGTGGCGGTGCGCTTCTCCTCCAGGGTTCTCCCCCCCAGTGGGGATGCGGCAGGCAGTACAGTGCGTTCTTCAGAGGAGGGCGAAGCGGGTGTGGGCAGCCCAGCGGGATGGTGTGAGTTTGGCTCGCAGACAGAGTGGTTCACCTGGGGCGGGCGGTCACAGGAAGGCTTCACAGCAGTCCAGAGATACGGGACGGACTTGTGGCGGCTCCAGCAGCAGGCGAAGAGTTCAGCAATTTCTTCACGGCTCAGATGCAGGCAGGCGGAATCCAATGTTCCTGGGACTCAGGTCAGGGGGCCAGCTCACTTCCAGGCCCTTGGAGATCGCTTTTGAGTGCAAGTTCTTTGTAGAGAGTAAAAAAAGGTCTTTAAAAAGCAACAAGTCCTTTATAGGTTTCTTCCTCTCCTTTGACAGCAAGGCAACCACTGCAGGCCAGTCCCCCAGGATATGGACAGCCTTCCTCCTTCAGCTTTCCTGGTTCCTTCTTCTCAGGCAGAGGGGTCTTCTTGGTTCAAAAAGAAGGATCTGATTTCTTAGTAGCAGGGCTCCTCATTTTATACACAGTTTCTTTTGTTCTTTCAGGCCAGAGGGGCCTTTGCCTAATCCAGTCAAGGCCCTGAGCACGTTGTGTGCAAACCCTTGTTTCTCCTTTCAGGGAGCAGGGCAGGGACATCAGACGCTCCACAGGAGATGTAGCCAGCATTGTTAACAGTCTTCCCCTCTCTCTTCACAAGGTGCAGGGCAGAGTCATCAGTCGCTCCCCAGGGGGCGGAGTCAGCATTGAGGTGGCAGAGCACAGCCCTATTCGGAGTCAAGGGGCACTCCCCCCCACCCATCCTGGTGTAATCCCTCTATTCACCACCTGTCATCCCCAGCCCTGTCACTCACAGAAACCAGACAGCAGATACACATCCTAGCAGAGGCGGGCTGAAATGGTTAGGCAAGCAAATACTAACTTTCTAAAAGTAGTATTTGCAAACACAGGATATTAAAATAAACCTTACTAAATGAAGTATTTTATTATTCTGAGTTCAGGCATACTAAACTTGACTTTCTACCATGCTCTCTGAGTCTTTTAGGATTATATAATGTAATAATTCCAGCAGCCCATTCTGGCCTATGGAGAGCAGGTAGACTTACAATAGTGAAAAACGAAAGGGGCTGTAATTCACTATTAGGACATGCCACACGCATCAGGGCTTGTCCTACCTTATGCTTACAATGCACCCAGCCCTTGGGCCTACCATAGGGGTGACTAATATGAAGTTAAGGGAAGGTTTAGGGACTGGCAAGTAGGTGCACTTGCACAGTCAGCATGACAGTACCAGACTGCGCGTAGGTTCTGCTATGGCAGGCCTTAGACACATTTTAATAGGCCCCTTCTGTGGGTGGCACAACCAGTGCTAGAAGCTCACCAGCAGCATTTGTATTTACAAGCCCTGGCACTCCTGGTGCACTCTACTGGGGACTGACAGTAAACCAAATAGGCCAATCATGGAAACCAATCAATGTATAAACTTTTCATAGGGAGCACTTGCACTGTGGCACTGATTGGCAGTGGCACAGTGCTCTGAGCAGCTAACACCAGCAAAACACATGAGGCACATCAGCAAAAAAGTGGAAGGGAGACTCACGCCAAGGTGCCAGGTCTAACATCTGTCTAATGTGAAATCTATGTGTGAAGTTATGTGGAGAATGAGTATGTGTGCAGAGCATGTCAAAAGCATATGTATTCTTTATCTCATGTGAGATATGTGTGTGAGTATGTGTGGAGAGCATTTGAGAAGTATCTGTATGTTCAGTCTAGTGTGAGATTCGTGTGTGAGTATGTGTGTATAGCATGTGAGAAGCATTTGTATTATCTGTCTAATGTAAGATAAGTGTGTGAATACATGTGGAGAGCATGTGAGAAGTATCTGTATTCTCTGTCTAATGTGAAATGTATGTGTGGCTATGTGTGAAGAGTACTGGAGCCCAAAAAAAAGACTCTCGTCGGTGGTTCAGCTCTTTAGGTGCACCCACTTATAAATAAAGCAGCAAGGGGAGTCCTCCAAGCTCCAGAGAGGTCGAAGGACCTTTTCTACGGTGCTCAAAATTAAAGTACATCTGAAATGAAACTCATTAATACGTCATGGACATTTATAAATATCAATGAGTCAATGGCGAGAGGTTAAGATGGCTTTAAAAGTTTTTATTTACCTTCTAAGATTTAATCTCAGGTCTCTTTATTCAGTTTAGTAGTTACAGAAATAGGGAAAGATTAATCATCAATATCAATACTTGTGTTCCATAAAGAAAACCAATAAACTAGCTCAAAGATCTATTCTATAATCAGAACCCAGGAAGAGCTCTCATGGAAAAAAAGCGGTAAATAAGGACGATCTTCTCATTAAGAGAACTCAGCTGAGATCCCCTACAATTGCAGCAGCAACAGTTTAGAACAGCGATCCGTGCTGTAGCATCGATCACACATCAGCAAAGGCAAATCACCTCCAGAATAACTAAAGGAATCAACTCTAAAAAAAAAAAAAAGAATCTCGGGCATGAAGGAATCCAGCAGCAGGACCACCGGACATCCATGCGATTGGGAAAGAGGTGTATGGTAATTGATTGTCTAACTATCTAGGAACACTCATTAATCTAAACCTTCAATATATGTATCGTTTGCTCACAGACTCCTTCTCTCAATGTCCAATCAGAACAGCCCGTCGGGTGGTGGTGTCAGTCATACCATGCATTTTCTTCTGATTCCCACAGTCTGCACTCTCGTCATCTGGATTGATACAGTTTTCCTAACACAATTGTTACATGACAGAGGATTCCCATGAAAACCCTCTTACCGAAGCTAAAGGCGCATTATGAGTTTCAATGCTGAAAGACTCAGTCAACAAATATAAAGATACATCAAGTTAATTTGAAAGCAACATTTATAAGTCTCTTCCACCATTTGTTCCTCAAAGTTTCAGTAGTCTATTATTCTATGTGGAAATGATCTAACATGGCGTGAGAGAAAACTAAATGAACAGAATATTAAAGTCAGCACATTTCTAAGATGTCATCAATCCTAGCTGCTGTTGCACAGAATACTTTACTGGGACTAGTTTCTGCACAGGCCAAGGTATAGCTTGCTGGTGCAAAATGTTTTAGAAAATGTGAAATTTTAAATAAAGCATTTCTAACAGCATCTTCCACTTTTACATTTCCTATTCTGTAATATGGTTTTTGATATAAATAAACTGTATTTCTAAAGATATTCACACATTTTGCAAGCTATTTCTACAATTTGAGTTTAATTTACATTTTAACATGTTCAATATTGGATTTTTAATACGCTAAATATGTTGAATATTAGATATGTGGTAATATCTCTCAAGCGCATGGGAGAAGTGTCTGTAGTCTGTTTAATGTGAGATCCGTGTGTGAGTATGTGTGGAGATCATGGGAGAAGCATCTTATTCTCTGTCCAATGTGAGATCCATGTATGTGTGTGGAGAGCATATGAGAAGCAGTTGTATTCTCTCTCTAATGTGAGATCTGTGTGTGGAGAGCGTGTGAGAAGTATCTGTATTGTCAGCCTAATGTAAGATCTGTGTGTGAGTGTGTGGAGAGCGTGTGAGAAGTATCTGCATTCTCTGGCTTGGAAGTGCTGTTCTTGTTATGATGACTACCTGCTTAGAAGGCACAATATGTGCAGTGACTGTTACATTTCAGGATAAAGGGTAACAATTCTGGACAAAATTTCAAGACAAAGGGCCAATTTTACGGACACATCTGAGTTTGACAGCTGACAGAAGTTCAAGTGAACATAGGTTTATGTTTATTTGGTTTGTGTAACACATGGGAATATTAAGAAAACATTCACATATAGCTGGTATTAGTCAAATATAAAGAGCCAGCAAAGACAATTGAAGAAGAATGTGACAGCATTTATAAAGGAGAGTTGTCACAATCCAACCAATAATAGTGCCAGAATCAGTGCCCTGTTTTTGAATGTGGACTTCATATTCATAGGTAGTATCGCTCCTAGTTCTAATGTTTCTATCTGATGGTTCACTTTTTATCACACTTGGCGATTTAGCAGGGTCTTTGTGCCCAAAAGAATCTGCGGGACAGAGAGTTCAGTTGCTGTGAGAGTGATCGGTGCAAGAGATTGATGGGACTGTGAAGGTGTTGGTTGTGAGATTGTGCAGTTGTGAGCATGGTGAGTGCAAGAAAGTGCAGGTTCTGGAGAAGGATGGTGTGACGAGTGAGGTAATGAATCGCTGTTATGTGCTGATCTTCCTGGCCAAACTCAAAGTGATCCACAATGACCGCTCTCACTTCTTGGATACCAGAAGCAGCCTGGGCATGGGCGGCAGAGAGGTGAGATCTCTGTGGCCCTGCCGCTTGAGAGCAGTACTCACCAGAACCCTCTGACACCAAAACCACCCACATGTAAAAGTAGTGGCCCTGCACGCCCAACTGGACTGATTACACCCTGACCTGGAGCCGAGAGACCGGCATAACTGATGTGCACCCTCCCAAGTGAATGATTCCAGGATAGTCAACCAACCATGTGACCACTAACATGTAAACCGCTAATAATAGCTGGCCGCTTTTCCCAGCCACACATTTTCTGGTAGGCTTGGCAGACTATTTTTAGTTTTGAAAAGAGTGAGTTTATTGAAGTAAACAGGGAAGGGTAAAAGAGGGGGATTACAATAAAGATACATATATATATATTATGTTTCTAGAAAAACAAAAATAGAAATAAATATACATAGATGAGTGGTTAACTTAACAATAAAGAGAAAATATGTGAGAATATATTACAAATCTGGTCAATTACCTAAAACATAACAACATAACTCTTATAAAACCTATACAAACATTATTAAAAATAGAGAAAGATCAAAATGTCAAGGATGTTTTGACACTTCTTGGTCTGAAGTTTTGCGTGTATATGAAATTTTTGCATGGCTATCAATAAAACTTGTACCTGGAGACCATATAATCAGACGTTTTACAGTCAAAGATATTGGGTATACATAAACAGTATCCAATCTCTGGTTATAGCATACAGCGTACCACCAAGCCTGGAAAGAGAGGTCAGACAAATTTTAACAGTGTTTAGTAATCTGCTGAAACGCTACACCCAAAAGCAAATGGAAAACCTGTAAATGTAAAGGATATTGTGACCAGCCATCAGAAAGAGACCCCAAAAAAATATTAGCAAAAGAGAAAGGCACCGCAAGCTGAAAAATCTAGGTGATTTGTTTCCAGACACTCTTCCAAAAAATGTTGAACAAATGAACAGGAAAAAGTAAGTGTTTTAAATCAGTATTCATGGATGAACATGACCAGCAAGTGTCGGGCAATTCAGTGTTAATCTTATGAAGAAATGAGGGGAAAAGGAGTAGCCTATTATAAATGAAGAAAAGTGTCTGTGTGGTGTTGGTTGCTCTAGATGCTTTTCTAATTTTAAGCCAAATTTTATTCCATATTTGAAGGGACCAGTTGACATTAAAGTCACAGTCCCAATCTAATTCCACTCTAGTTTTGTTTCTAATGGGAGCCAGGTTACATAAGTATGTATAAATTGTTGATGCCTTGGACCCAGAATTAAAAAATGTATGAGAAGTGTTAGAAGTAATGTTTGATTGGTCTAAAATTGGAGCAGACTGATCAACTGTTGAATTCAAGGCCTGTTGCACAAATGATATTTATTAGAAAATGAAGTAGGGAAATTAAATATAGTTCTAGCTTGGGGATAAGATATAATTGTATTATTCTGAAACAACTGGTGTATCCAGAGAAGGCCCTTTTGTCTCCATGACTTCCAATAAATGGGTTTGTCATTAATCATTATCTGATGATTGTGCCAGATGGCGGTTTGAAGGAGTGATGTTATATTAGAAGAATTATCTAATAGAAGAGAATCTAATAACTTATATGTGTGTTTAGAAATGGGAGTAGATAATTTCTGAGGATTTCGGATGAATGATAGGTATTCCTGAAAAGGAAAAGGGGTGATATAGGAATGTTCAAGTGTCACCCAAAGAGGGGAATCTGGCGAGATATTGGTAAGCCAATGAGATGATTGACATAAGATAAAAGCTTCATGGTAGGTAGGAAAATCAGGAAAGTTAACGCCACCCTCTATTTTAGGATGGATAAGCTTTGCTAATGACATACGTGCTCTTCTCCTATTCCAGAGAGAGGAAGATAATAAAGAGTTAATATTTTTTTTAACTTTTGGGGTATGGTGGCTGGAATGTTAGACACAGTAAATAAGACAATAGGGGATAACATAATCCTTATTGTATCCAACCTTCCCCACCAGGATAGGTACAAGGGATTCCATCTGTCAATGAGGGAAGAAATCTTCGAGCAACACGTCCAAATTAATGGAAACTGATGAATTGATTTAAGAAGAGAAATATATGCCTAAGTACTTTATGTGTTTTGTATTCCACTTGAAATTAGTTATTTTAAAATCATCCTTAAAAGTAAATTTTGTTAAAGGCAAGATTTTGGACTTATCATTCTTAACTTTATCACCAGATACAGAAGAATAGGAGTCTGTCTCAGAGAGAAAAGGAGGTAAAGAAGAGAGAGGATTAGAGAGAAATAAGAAAATGTCATCCGCATAAGCTGCCAACTTAATATGTGTGTTACCATAACTGAAACCTTTGAAAATCTGAATTTTGATAAAGCCTAGATAGAAAGGGTTCTAAAGCAATATTAAACAAAAAGGGGGATATAGGACAACCTTGCCGAACGCCTCTATTCAACTTAAAATATGAAGAAGTGAGGTCATTAACAAATATAGCCGCTCTAGGATTTGAATATAAAAGAGAAATTAAAGTATTAAGTTTAGGACCAAAGCCGAACCACTTAAGCGTTGAAAGAATAAAAGGCAAATAGACTCTGTCAAAAACTTATTCCGCATCTAAAGCTATGACTGCCATAGATTCTAAATAAGGAGAAGACTTGGAAAGTATATAAAAAAACAGGCGTGTATTATCAGTAAGAAAGCGACCTTTCACGAAACTTGATTGTTCCTTACCTATGGAGATCTGGAAAAGATTCTAGATGTAAAGCCAAGGGTTTTAAGGACATTTTATAATTGATATTTACTAATGAAATCGGTCTGTTATTTTTACAAAGGTGTGAATCTTTATTTTCCTTGGGAATGAGGCAAATTAGGGCTTCTAAAAAGGAACCTGAAGAAGTACCGATTTGTAAAAAGGAAGTCAAGAGATTATGTAACTTGTGAAGAAGAAGTTGGGAAAAATGTGAAAAGAAATCGACAGTGAGACCATATGGACCAGTGGCTTTATCCTTCTTGAGAATGCGCAAAGCATTATGTAGTTCTTTCACTGAAACATTTAGTTCTGATTAGTAAAAATCTAAATGTATATTAGAAGGTTTAGTAATAGAGGAGAGATAATTCATAATGGACTCATCCGTAGGAGTAGTTTCGGGTATATACAGAGAATTATAGAATGTATGGAGTTCTTGCAAAATTTCTGAGTCCTTAAATTTGGGTAATTGTTGGTCATCGAGGATTGAATCAATAGTAAAAAAAAAATTTTTACTTTGAGATAATTGGCCAGTAATTTGCCTGAATTATTTTGGCCACCATAAAACTTTGCACTGGATTTAGGTCAATATAAAGAAGCATTTTCAGTGGACTCCGTATTAAATTGAAGCTTGGCAGCTATTAGATCTTTAAACAATCCTTTGATTTAGAAGTGTATTAGGTATGTTCCAATTTTTTTAATCTTAATTAAAAGATCTGTGGCAGATTTTCGGGCAGTATGACGCCTATTAGAAATGTGATTAATCATAAAGTCCTGTGCAGCAGCTTTAAAAGTGTCTCATATGACATGAAAAGGAAGGGTGTCTGATTCATTAAAAGAGAAATATTCATTAAAAAAAAAGAGGTGAATCAGGATTTAAAAACAGGATCAAGCAGTAATGAATTATTAAAATGCCAGTGTCTAGGGGCAGAAGGTTTGTGTAGAATATCTAAAGAAATAGAGACCGGGGCATGATCGGAAATCAAGGTGGAGCCAATATCTGCAGATCTTATTGATTGAGAGAGGTCATGAGAGATAAAGATGTGATCAATACGCGACTGTGTGTGATGAACTGCAGAAAAAAAGTGTATTCTCTCAAGGTCGGATTGCACAATCTCTATGTGTCGATTAAATGTCTGTGTTTAAAGGAGTGTAAGAATGATTTATGTGCTTTGGAAGGTATAAAGGGAGATAAAGAATTGCGATCAATGAAGTGATCAATAATTTGATTGAAATCTCCAGCTAAAATAAAATTATCATGAGGGAAGTACAACAATTTTTCAGCAAGGTGGGACCAAAAAAGGCAATCACCTGTAGTTGGTGCATAGTGGAATTTTCCCAATCAATAGGTCTGTGAGTAACAATGACCTACGTTGTCTTTTTCTTGAGAAATAAAGTTAGCATGAAGAGATCTATGACATAATGTGATAACACCATTACGCTTACCATCACCTGGAGAAAAGAAAACATCCCCAAACCAGTCTCATTTCAACTTTAAGGATTCATATTCTGTTAGGTGAGATTCTTGAATCCTAGCTATATCAGTCTTCAGTTTAGACAAATGTGATAATATCCGTTGCCTTTTCATCAGTGAGTGCAAACCTCGGACATTCCAAGTCACAATATTTAATGACATCTAATAACCATTAAGTGAACAGGTTAAATTGGACCACATATGACAGTAAACTTGATACAAAATAAACCACAAGAGCAAATCTATGAAGAAAAATCTAGTGACATATGAAGGAAGAATCATGTAAAGAAACAAGGAATTAACTATAGAGAGAGCAATTTGACTGAAACCAGACCCAGAAAAATCTCGATAAATGAGGAGAAACATCAGAAATGAGTATCCGATATAGTCTAATGTTATGGAATGTTTGAAAGAGAGTTCAAGGGCTACAGATGCTTCAGTGGTAGATGTATGGGGTGGAGGGCTGTTGGAGGTGGGGATGTCCATATTGTTTATGTTATTCACTCTTCCACACACTACTTTAGAATTCCATAGTATGCCATCATCATAATCCAGTCCCTTTGGCATTCTCCTTGGTCAGCCTGACCGGTGCCCGGTAGAGACACACTGGTTTGCCTCTGTTACATCCACCCCCAAATATCCAGCATGACAGCTTTTTCGATTATGTCTTGAAATGTCAATGGCATGCTAGGTTGCATTAGGAGGGCGGCTTTCCATCGCTGCTACGCTGAGCCCACCTATCTATCGATCCTTATGCTGCAGGAAACCCAGCTGCTAGGGCCCCACTGCCCCATTCTGCATTACTTTGGCTACAACAAGTCATTCACTCGGGCTTTGCAAGAGGCTCCTGAGGGACAGCCATACGCCTACACAAAAGCTCTCCCCACAGTGATGTCTTCCACAACTTACCCCAAGACAGGTTTATTGGGGTGGAGGGCCTTCTTGCAGGGAAGCAATATGATTTCCTTATTGTCTATGTGCCTGCACAGATGATGGCCCCACCTTGGAGACTGTCAGGGTCTCTATCCTGGCCTTCCAATATGAAATAATCGTAGTGGGCCGGAGCTTTTGACATCTCTCCTGACCCAGACGCGGAATCCTCGTGCCTCACACAGTGACCCCGATACAGAGAGCCAAATGGCTCAGGAACTGGATGAACTCACTGGGCCTATGTGATGTTTGGAGGGTCTGACATCCCCATGGTAGGGAACACTACAGATTTACTTTTGCATCCCACAAATGCTATTGGTGTCACATTTGTGAAAGTTATAACTATTGGCATTGTAAATGACACAGCAATTAATTTTGCTATTTTCAAAAACAAAACATAAATACAAAATGTGTAATTTACAATACCAATAGCTCAAAATTTCCTAATGCGAGACCTATTGCATTGCAAATGCTTGTTTTTTTCTTCATGATCTTATGACCTGTTTGGCACCGCACAGTGTGATGGCCCTTTGTTGCCAACCAGCCCGCACAGCCCCGTCAGGCCCGCGTGGAAGGTTCGATCCATCTGGTACTGGTCCGTCAAAAGCTGTTTTTCAGCCGGGCTTGATGCCGGATCATGGAAGTGCTATAAACAGCCCTGCCTTTGAACTACGATATGAGAGACGTGGCCATAGGATGCCGTGAGACCCATCGCAGGGTTGACTGGCTTTCCTAGCCTCCATTTCCCACTCCTTACAGCCCTGTGAGGAAGGAAGCAAAGCCGACAGACTTCCATCAATGTCTACTGGATTAGCTCATTGTCAGTGTTTATGGCAAATTCTCTTTGTCATGAAAGCCAGCAGATCTCCCTACAGTGACTGTTGGCTTTATGATAAAGGGCACCCACGTGACCAGCCGCCGGGCCTGGCTCCGCCCTTCCTTTTAATCTTTTCGAACTTCAGTAGCCAGCTTGCCGCTGAAAACCATCACAACCTTCCCATGGCTCTCAAGTTACCATATGTTGCATACTTGTCAACGTTCTCCGGCCCGAAAGCAATAGGGTTGGTAAAGTTTTAAAGACCGCTAATTAGGGTAATGCTAGCAGTACTGGAAGTTATATCGCAGGACATTGGTCCGATTATGTCGTCACAGGAAATCCGGTTAATAGAAATGACCACTTTACTGCATCATAATATCTTTCATGACGTAAAGAAACTTACTTTGAGGATTGCAGACAATTTGATTCTTACTAACAAATCTATCAGCAGGCATATACGTTTATTCAGTAATGTTTGTAAGTAATACCAGCATTTTCCCCATTGACTTCTGTTGAAGTGCAGACAATTTTACGCTGGAAACCTCTAAAATATACTCCCCAAGAGCAGAAGTATGAATAATATAACCATGTAAACCGTAGCGTTCACAAAAAAGGTGCTGCCTAACCCCTAAATGATTAGATTGGCAGGATGTGGTTGAAAGGACTGTCCCTACTAAAAAAAAAAATTCAAAGGCCTTATTGTATAGTGGTGGGTCCTTTTCTCAATGACGTAATGCTGACAATGGGAGGGAGTGGCGTTTAATAAGCATACCGCTCAACTCGCCTGCCTTTGGCAGGTGTTGCCTGCTTTCCACCTTTTTTAACTAAGCCCTTTCCCCCACCATAGTAGCGGCAAGTAGGGAAGGCTTCTGATTTGATGCAGTCATGTAATTGCTTTTAGAACCGGTCTTCTTCCTTCCTCCGACTCACTGACTTGCAGGGAATCGAACATTTGCTAGCATTCGCGACAAGAATTTTCAATTCTATTAAGGACACGGAGGCGAGGATTATGCTTCTCAATCTTTACTGCATAAAACACAGCAGCCAATGAAAATGGATATTTTCACAAAAAACAGTAAATAAACTTCATTTCCCATGAGTACACATGAGTATAGGCACGGCCCCATAGTCCATAAGAACCCCTTGCGTGCTCCCATCATCCTCTTTCTTTGAGGCGAAACAAGTCCAACGAAACTTGAACATTCACAACTCCTCCAACGTGGAAGAACATCTGTAGGTTAACGTCCTGACATCCGACGTTGTTCAATCCGACTTCTTATCAGATCCTGAAATAAAGGAATAACACCACCGTAATCACTGAATAATAGGGTGGGCAAGCTTAATACATACTGTACATTAAGCCGGGTGGGATAATCCTCGCCTCCGTGTCCTTAATAGAATTGAAAATTCTTGTCGCGAATGCTAGCAAATTTTTGATTCTATTATAGGACCGGAGGCTTCAGATTATGCTAGTTTAACGCTGATTAAATACCACTGAAGAAATATCTCCCACCGGCTTATAATAAAACGTTTTAAACGTTGACTCAGAAGACCAATCTGCACAACGCATTATGTCTTGAACAGTTGAACCCAAACCATATGATTTCTCACTGAATGAGCACCAAAGATCTGCGTATCAACATCAGCTTCTTTCATAATGAAGCAAAGCCATCTGGCAATAGTGGCAGCTACCACAGGTTTAAAGGGCTTTTGGATTGCAATCAACAATTGGGTATAGCCCTGCGGCCGCAAGGCCTTGGTACATTCCTCGTAAACCTTCAAACATTGGACCACACATAATTTTTCATTATCAGGGAAAGAATTGTAAGAAATATGTTGAGACAATAATTTAGTACGACCTGTAATATGAAAAGAAACCCCTTCCGGGGTAAACACTCTACCTGTTACATCGAGTGCTCTCACATCCGAAGATCTCCTGCAAGACGATAAGCAAAGCAACATGGTCAATTTCGCCGACAATTGCTTCCTCGACAGAAGAGCATTGATCGGCCTTTTGTTAAATAACGAGATCACTAAAGAAACGTCCCATAACCCGGTATACTTGGGTTTGGGAGGGTTAGTCACCCTGATTCCTTTCAATAACTTGCAAACCACCGGGTGAATGCCTACCGGTTTCCCGTCCACCTGAGCATGTCCCGTCGAGATAGCGGAACGAAAATTAATTACCGAACGGTACGCTAAACCGTCGGCTGCTTTCTCCGACAGAAAATTCAAAATTTGGGGTAACTCTGCCCCCACGGGATCCAGGTGTGGTCCCACGCACCAATCCACCCAGTTCTTCCAGGCTGCGGAATAACGTTTCCTGGTGGAAGGTGCCCATGCCTGCTTGATGAACTCGGCAGTTTTGCTCGAAGCTCCCGGCAACTGCCACTGTTCCCGGAAAGCCTCCATGCCATCAGCAACAGCCGCCTGCCCTCCAACAGCAATGGATGTTTCTCATGACGAGGGCCCTGCAACAACCACTTCGAGTCCGGTAGTAACCGTGGACGATTGCGACTCCACTGTAACAACGTGAGACACCATGTCTGTGACGTCCACCACGGAGTCACCATGACTATTTCCGCCCTTTGTCTGATCACTTGAGTCATCACTCTGGGAATCAACAAGAATGGGGGAAAGGCATACTGAATCCCTTGAGACCAATCCTGCAGAAAGGCATCGGTCGCTGCCGCCATCGGATCCGGTCTCCAGCTGAAGAACCAGGGAATCTGATAAGTCAAACTGGAGGCGAACAGGTCCGTCTGAAAAGGACCCCAAATCGCTTTTAGCCAGTGAAATACTTGGGGAAGCAACTTCCAGTCGCTGTAATCCCTCAAATGTCTGGAATTCCAGTCTGCCACCTGGTTGGCCTGACCTGGGATGTATTCTGCTATTACCGAGATTTGATTCTGGAGGCAATAGTGCCAAAAGTCCTTGCAATTTGGACTAGAAGAGACGACCTCGTGCCACCCAACTTGTTGATATACCTCACCGCGGACACATTGTCCAAACGGAGGAGGATGCAACAAGATGTCTGCCTCGGGGATAATGTGAGAATCGCAAATGACCCCGCTAGCAGTTCAAAACAATTTATGTGAAGTTCGAGCTCTTGCGTTGACCATCTGCCGCCTGTGGAAACCTCTCCACAATGCGCGCTCCAGCCCCACCTGCTGGCGTCTGACTCTATTATCACCTCTGGTTGTGATCCGAAGATCGCCCTACCGTTCCAGGCGTCCACGTGGCCTAGCCACCACTGAAGCTCGGTTCGGACCTCCTCTGAAAGGGGAACCGAATCCGTGTATGAGAGTCCCCTCTGAAGATGCTTGATCTTCAGACGCTGGAGGGCCCTGTAATGCAGGGGCCCTGGGAATATCGCTTGAATAGACGATGCCAATATCCCCACTACTCTGGCCAGCGCTCTCAGCGTGACCATTTGCTTGTCCAGTAATTTCACAATCTCCTTCTTCAAATCCCTCAATTTCGCTTGGGGTAGACACAGTTGCGCTGTCTGGGAGTTGATCGTGGACCCCAGGAATTCTATCACCTGTGTCGGGACCATCACCGACTTCTTTAGATTTATCACGAACCCTAAGTCCTGGAGCAGCGAAGTAGTCATGATCAACTGCTGCTGTAGGACGGACTGATCCTGCGCCATGATCAGAATATCGTCCAGATAAATGATCAGTCGCACTCCTCTTTCTCTGAGATAGGCTACCACCGGTTTCATCACTTTGGTGAAGCACCAGGGAGCTGAGGAGAGACCGAAAGGAAGGGCCAAGTATTCGTAGCATTGGCCGTTCCAGAGAAACTGCAGGAACCTGCGGTGTGGAGGAAAAATCGGTATAGAAAGATATGCATCTTTGAGGTCCAGACAGACCAACCAATCGTTTTCATGTAATAAATCTGCTAACAAATAAATACCTTCCATTTTGAAATGGTTGTACATCAGGTACTGGTTGAACTCTTTGAGGTTGAGCACTAACCTGTTGCCACCTCCTTTCTTTTGAACAATAAAGACATTCCTGGAGAAACCGCGAGGGCCTCTCTGACATGAGCAATCGCGCCTTTCTTCAGCAAGTCTGCCACCTCTTCGTCTATGAAATTGTGATCTAGTTGGGAAAAATTAAGAGGTGGTGGGGTGAACGCTTGCGCTGGGCGAGAGTAGAAGTCCAGCTGAAACCCCTGAATGGTCTGCAGCACCCAAGCGTCCTGAGTCAAGGCTTGCCACTGTGGCAGACAGTGTTGCGTGTGCCCCCCCCCCCCAATGGAAGTAGAGAGACATCTGTTACACTCACCGGTATTCTGGTTTGACTTGAAGCTCACTCTGTTGTTTCCCGACTGGAAAGGTCCTTTTTAAACCTCCTTCTGGATGGGTAGAAGGTGCCACCGCGGGTGGAGTCCCACTCTCCACGACCGCGACCAAAGTCTCCTCTTTGGGAGCCTTGAAGGAAACCTCGCCCTGACGAGCGAGACCCGCCTCGCCTGGCCCTGTTGAAAACCCCTTGATTGAGGGCACGCTTTATCCCACTCTGTGCCTTATCCAAGGCGGTGAAAGTCCCCACGTATTTAGTGATGTCCTTGACGAAGCGGTCTCCGAACAAAAACCCCCCTGCCAGAGGGCCTGGCTCATCTTCGGCAAGTTCAGTCAGATTACTGTCCATCCTGAGTAACAAGGACTTGCACCTCTCGGAAGAGATCGCGCAGTTCGCATTGCCTACTAAGCAAATAGCGCGCTGAGCCCAGCCTGCCAAGATGTCCGGATCCACAGGAGTCGCCCCTTCTTTGGCCACCAGGGCCATCTCCAGGATTTTTGCCAGGGGCCCCACAACATCAAGCATTTTGTCTTGGCATCCCCGCCAAGCCCGGTCTAACCCCCGTTTGGGATCCTTCGAAAATTTCTTCAAGAAGGTTAGCATGCTGGCATCTATCTCCGGAGTGTCAGCCACACCATCCAGGATATCTGGGCGTGGACACTCCGACCTTAACCTGTTACGAACTTTTCTATCGAAGCTTTTCCTGAGGTTCTCATGAAGATATTCGGAAACCTCTTGCGGCGGGACCCAGTCCGAAGATCGCGGGTGTACTATATCCGAAGGGTCAAATTTAAAGTTTTTGGCAACCTTGTCCCCTGTCATTTTGGGGACAACCTTAGCTTTTTTGGGAGGGGGAGGTTGCTCCACCAAGGTGTCGGTGTCCGTGTTGGTATCTGTATTGGTGGTGGTGGTATCGGTGTCTGTCGGAACCGGTCTTTTATTTCTCACTTTACCACTTGCATGGGGCTGGTCCGATGCCCCTCTTGCCGGTAGGGAAGCCAAAGATTGCGCATGCGGCCATTGCGGTTGCTCGGCCGAACCTGCGGCGGAAGAAGAAGAGGCTGCTTGCTTCCCTTTTCTCTTCTTAGTGTATCCGTGGCGTTTCGCAAAGCCCTCTAGTTGTTTCTGTAAGGTGCCACCGTAAGTGCCTGTTGCACTGTCTGAGTGACCTTCATCTCCATGGCTCGGTTCACTGAAGCTTGGACCGAGGCATCCAAAGCATCCACAATATTGTCTTCCAAGACAGCTTCCTGCTGTCCTTCAACAATCTCCTCTCCATCTGCATATTCTTTGTCCGGGTACCGTACCCAATTCTCCATGGTGCAGGAATACACCTCGCGGTACAAAGAAGAACACTCTAGAATGTCTCACACCTGGGGGTTAATGGGGGGGTCAGCCCAAAGCACACTGATACAAATGAAAAAGTCCGGTAACGTTACCCAAACCCCCTCAGCAAAGCTGTAGTCAATTAGGCCAGTGACCTCTGCCCTTAGATCTCCTGAGCGTGTGCACACCCTGGGCCTCCACTATTTTCCAACCAATATCTCTGGTGAACTAACAAGGAGCACATCGGTGTGTGGAACGTGCGAGCACGTGCGTTCCTGTAAGCCAGGGTATCACACCGAGGCGCGCAGCCCAAAAGCGACCAAAAAAACCTACCAAAAATAGCCCAATTTGGTCAGCGATTTGGGCGTGCGCGTCGACCGAGAGCCACCCGGTCTGAACGTCAGGGCGTATCAGGGGAGCCCATGCGCGCCCTCAGGCAGCCGGTACCAGGCTCCACTGAAAAGTGCGACGGCTCCTTGCCAGTCAAAGACCGTTTTTTCAAGCGCTTCGAAGCGCGCGCTCCACAGCGGAAATAATAACAGCTGAAAGCTGAACGGCCCAAAGCGAGATTAGAAAGAGTTAAAGTCAGAGAGTGCAATTATTTCGAACAAAAAAGCACTAATAACAATAACAAAATGGTAACGCAATAAGACCCCAAGTATAAGCGGAGATCCCGCAATAACATCAAATCACAGCAATATAAACCCCAAACAGCATCCCAAACCACAAGCAGGTTGAGGGGACCCGAGGGGAGGTGCACTTAAGTCTGATTTGTGAGCAGCAAAGAAAGAGGATGATGGGAGCACGCAAGGGGTTCTTATGGACTATGGGGGCGTGCCTATACTCATGTGTACTCATGGGAAAAGTTTATTTACTGTTTTTTGTGAAAATATCCATTTTCATTGGCTGCTGTGCTTTATGCAGTAAAGATTGAGAAGCATAATCTGAAGCCTCCGGTCCTGTAATAGAATCCAGAAAGCAGAGAAAGCTCAGAGTACAATTCACACTGACCCAGCAACAAGGTTGTTGCAACAGGGTCCAGGTCTGGTTTCTTACCAATACCAGCAAGAGATCATCTATTTGGCTGGCGTTGTGTAGTGGAACCATGCCATACGTTTTATTTCAGGTTGAGAGAATAACACAATAGTGTACATCATGGGGTATTAAAATCTTTCAAACACATTTCGTACACCCGTGAATGAAAGATACATGCATTAAGTGATTTACCAGATGGTGTGGAAGCCTGAATTCAAACGCTGATCATTAGGTTCCAAGGTATGCTGCTCACCCACTAGACCAAACCAGAACCATATATTGTTTCTTTGAGATTTTAGCATCAGCCTGTTTTTGTACAATAAACATTTGTGACTCAGATCCTATGCTTGCTGACTGACGCTGCAGCTAACGATGCGCAACATTATGTGTAAATGTTTGACCTCATCAGTAATTGTTACAACATTAGAACATTATGCGTAAATGTTTGACACCATCGGTAATTGTTCAATATAGGTGGCTTTAAGCTTAAATAACAAGCACTTTGTCACTGTGCCTCGGATCCTTTGCCCCTGCCCCTCTGTCATGTATGCATGGCCAGGCAGCATTGCCCAAAGCAACATGAGTTCTCCGGCAGCCTCAGATACACCGGACTCTCCTTTAGGTAATGCCGGTCTGTTATCCCACCTAATACTGCCCTCCACCATTGACGACGCCTCTAGACTGTGTTTCCTAGAGAATGGCACTCTCGATCCGCCTGCAAAGAATGACACAACTTGTCCCCTTCCAAAGATTCACAATGACATCACCACTGTCTCTCTTCCTTCCAACTCCAACATCACCACTGTCTCTCCTCCTTCCAATGCCGACAGCTCCACTGCCTCTCTTGGTTCTTGCAGGAAAGTCACCTGTAGTCAGTCCTATAAGGAACGTCTTCACCCTTTATTAAATACTAGCAGCCCGTCCCGACCTTGTCCGGGTATGAATTACTGCCGGCCAGTAGTATATTGTTTTGGAGGATTTCGTTTTGATAGCATTTCTTATCTGTGACAGGCCTGTGAAACGCTCCGATTCACAGTGCACTGCTGATGCACTTAAGAGTGCGCGTTCAGTAGTGTGTGAACTCGAGTTTCCCTACTTTATTTTTCTTTGCAATATTATATAGCGCAAACTCGACAACATGGCATGAGCACAATTTACATTATAGAAGAACACATTCATTTGTGGTAGGTACGGGGAGACAAAGCGATTTGCCTGGAATCACAGGATGTTGAGCTGATGCCGAGATTCAAACGTAGCTCCCCAGCTCTAAAGTTCGCAATTCTAGAACTTGTGGAGGGAGGTGTGTCTAAATGTGTATGTCGGTGCTGGCCATCAATGAGAGAGACCTGTGCATTTTTCAAATGGATGGTGAACAAATATGAGTATGTTGCTGGAGATGTGGGCCGCCGTGCCACCAATGTACCTACCGGGAGAGGGTTAAAACCCATTATTCCGCAATTTTCTTTCCGCATACCATCACTCCGCATACTTTCATTACGAAAGTACCATGACTCCGCAATGCCATTACATTTTATATGCTTTTACCACGCATACATTTACAACGAAATTCGTTGTAAATGCATGAATGTTATGTTATGTTATGTTATGTATGTTATGTATGTTATGTATGTTATGCATGAATGTTATGTTATGTTATGTTATGTATGTTATGTATGTTATGTTATGGACCTGTCTGCAAGCGCTGGGATGCCTCGTTGTTGGGGTAGCCATGCGCTATATAAGCGTTACGTAACATAACATAAATGCATGAATGGTAAAAGCATGTTTTTTTTAATGTTTGGATAAGGTAAGTATGGGTATAGGGGTATATGTTTTGGGGTACTGAGGTATATGTTTTGGGGTGTTTGGGTTTTTTAAGGGTTCAGATATAGTTTTGGGTTATGGGGTACAGGGGTAGTTTTAGGGTTTAGGGATAGGTATGGGTTTTGAGGTACAGGGGTATTCTTAGGGTTCAGGGCTAAGTTTGGGTTTTGGGGTATAGGGGTATTTTTAGGGTTCAGGGGTAGGTTTGGGTTTTGGGGTACAGGGGTATTTTTAGGGTTCAGGGCTAGGTTTGGGTTTTGGGGTACAGGGGTATTTCAGAGTTCAGGGGTAGGTTTGGGTTTTGGGGTACAGGGTTATTATTAGGGTTCAGGGCTAGGTTTGGGTTTTGGGGTACATGGGTATTTTTAGGGTTCAGGGGTAGGTTTGGGGTACAGGGGTATTTTAGGGTTCAGGGGTAGGTTTGGGTTTTGGGGTACGGTGGTATTTATAGGGTTCAGGGCTAGGTTTGGGTTTTGGAGTACAGGGGTGTTTTTAGGGTTTAGGGATAGGTTTGGGTTTTGGAGTACAGGGTATATTTATAGGGTTAAGATGGGTTAGTGTTTAAGGGTGTTGGGGTATTTTAAGGAGTAAGGGTGGGTTATGATTATGGGGTGCAGGGGTATTTAAAGGGAGCAGGGTGGGATTAGCACACAATATGAGACATGGCATGAAGGGCGGAACGTACCACACGCCCCCAGTGTTTGTCACGCCCCCAGCACACGCCCACAGCACAACGCAGACACGCCCACAAGGGACTACTTTGCTGGCACGGTTCTTTTACCTTTTAAATGTATATGGTTGGCGTCTGCATAGCCTATGTCCGTCTGCTGCAACTGCCCTTTCCAACGCTGTATTGGGTTTTGTGATTGGTGCTGTGGTTCCTGAGATTACCCGCCTCAAAGGTTTGGGCTCTCTCTTTATTATATTAGTATGGATGTTTTCGGCCAGGTATCCTGGGGAGAAAGACGCACAACATGCACAGAGTAACCTTAAATTACCAACCAGCCAAGTTTGCTTGTCTCAAGCCTGCATTTTCCTCTGAGACTACCGCCATGAAAAAGACTAACATTTCTGTGCCAGTCTCGGAGACGGCTGGCATCTGTCCTACCCTCACAGTAGAAAGTGCCCCAACTGTGCCATCCCTGGAGGAGAAATCCGACAGAGTGCCCTTTTCTCCCCCGCCTTTAGTAGAGTTGAAGCGTTTTAATCACCCCGTAGCCAATGCTGATCACTCTGCTGTGCTCTGAAGTGACACGAACCATAGAACAGGCACCAACCTCACCACTGGGAAGGATGATGCATCTCCCATTCCATCGGATGCTTTTCCCCGTTCAGAGAGTACGACCGGTTCACCCACCTCCATCCAAACCATTCCCTCCCTTCCTCTTTTCATCTCTGACTTCCCTCTCTCTCCTCCTTCTCCACTCCCTAAGCACACCACTCCCTAACTATGTTCTTACTCAAACCTCCCCCCTGGCAGATCTGGTCTATCTCTCCTTCAGCCCGCACCTTCTCCCAGTACAGAGAGTACCACCGGTTTGCCAAAGTCTGGCATCACTCCCTCTGTAAGACCTTCTTTCTCTGAAAGCAGCATTTCCTCTAGTTTCTTGCCGTTCACTTGCATAAAACCACTTGTTTTCTACATGGTGTTAAAAAGCCTTGGAATGTGTTCAAAAGTGTTTACTAAGGCAAGCATATATTCCTAACTCGGACTGCATGATCTAGTGTGTAGCTATTGTATAGCTCTTCAATCCCTGGTGGCACAGCATCAAGGATAATGTATTGCATGGCTAAACACTTGTAAGGTCCTAAAGGCGAGACCTATTGGCTATGGAAATGCTTGTTTTTGTTTCTGGCTTTGTGTGGTTCACATGGCATTGCAGGCAATAGTCACACCCTTGGCCTCATTCAAGACAGTCCTACTGATCAGCAGCTCTTTAAACTTATGCCACTTTGCCTAAGATTCCTTTCTGTTTTCGTGAAGTGCTCAGTGTGCAGTTTTTAGGTTGAGCCTAGAGTCAGTGCCCATGTGCTCCTCTGCTAGACTTCTTGTAGAGGAGTACGGAGTAGAAGCTCCGCCCACTCTCTGCCCATATTTGCCATTGGCTTGTGTCATTGTCCATCCTAAACCCTGGCTTCTGATTCGTCATAGGCTTGTTATTCCCGTCTTAGTACCTCCTCCTCTTCTTTTGTCACCCCCCAGGGTGACTGGCCCCTTTACTTAGAGTGTTACACGGTGCATGTTATTTAGATAGTGAGCACTATTTTCACTAATGAGGTTCTCCTACTGCACGCACAACGTGCTTTGCTGAATTCTTTTCCCTGCCGCGCCCTCCCTCGTGTTGTCCGTGTCTTTTACTTCCCCGCCCTCTTGTTGTCTGCGCCTTTAACTCACCCCTCACCCCTGCTCTCCCGTTGTCAGTGCCTTTTACTCACCAGCCCTCACGTTGTCCGTGTCTTTTACTCCCCCGCCCTCCCGTTGTCTGTCTTTTACTCCCACCGCCCTCCCGTTGTCTGTGTCTTTTACTCCCCCTGCCTTCCCATTGTCCATGTCTTTTATCCCACCGCCCTCCCGTTGTTCGTGTCTTTTACTCCCCCTGCCCTCCCGTTGTCCATGCCTTTTACTCTCCCCACCCACCCTCCCGTTGTCCGTATCTTCTAGTCTCCCTACCCTCCTTCCTGTTGTCTGTGTCTTTTACTCCCCCCCGCCCTCCCGTGGTTCGTGTCTTTTACTCCCCCTGCCCTCCCGTTGTCCATGCCTTTTACTCTCCCCACCCACCCTCCCGTTGTCCGTATCTTCTAGTCTCCCTACCCTCCTTCCTGTTGTCTGTGTCTTTTACTCCCCCCGCCCTCCCGTTGTCTGTGTCTTTTACTCGCCCCCGCCCTCCCGTTGTCTGTGTCTTTTACTCCCTGATCCATATGAAAAGGTGGACAGAGGGCGGGGACTGCATCACATATTTGTTTTCATCTTTTGATTGGGGGAGGCGGTGCCATTGTGGTGTACAGCGCTTTGTTTATGTTCACTTTTTGGAGCAGTAAAGCACAAGCTCCTATATTGGAGAGCGCCCTCCCCACGTGACTCTTTCCATCGTCATGTCTTCCAATCATTCCAGGGCTTTGGAGAGTTGTGCCAAGCCTGGGAGTGTCTTGTCAGAGTGCCCCTTCCCCTCTGTTTACAGTGGAGCTGCAGCCCTGCCTTGCTCGGAGCCTGTAGCTTGGCAGCAGGCGCATAGCTAGGAGGGTGTGGGGAGGGGCGGTCTGCCCCAGGCAGCATCATATTTGGGGCGGCGGCGGCGGCCGCGCGGCACTGGTGACCCGTTGTGGCGGCGTTTATGATTTATTTTTGGACACTCTCACAGACACTACTGTCAATGACAATAGTGTCAGTGTCCCCGATTAAATTATAAACGCCGCCGCAACGGGCCACCAGTTATATGTTATGTTATGTTAAAAATGCTCTTTTATGCACGGCTACTCCTGGGAGTGTCCCGGCGCTTTGGCAAAGAGCCCTAGGAAGAAGAGAAACATAACACAGCAGAATGGAAGAAAGCAGGAGAGCAGTTACTGAGCAAGAAGCCTGGTTTTAAGTCCTTTTCTAAAAAAGCCCAGTTTGAAGTGCGGGGGACATTTAAACCGGCCGGAGCACCAAAGACGTCATCACTCATCAGCCCACAGAAGAATCGCTAGAAGGAAAGGAAGGAAGCGCGTCCACCGACGATGTCAGGGCGGGACTCCACACTCAGCGCCTCCTGGATGGAGGAGGTACAACAGAAAGCGGCGCCCATAGTGGTAGCAGGGTTATGCCGAGTGTGTTGTTATTGTGTCTTCAGCGCCATGGGCAGGTAAGAAAAACTTTAATGTGGGATTCTTGTAAAGCTCACTGTTACTCTACCCGAGTGTCCTGGCGCTGTAGACCGCTGGGGAACCCGTCCTGGTTTTTCCTGTGAGATGGTCCCTTTCTGGGTATCTCCTGGGTGAAACCAGCCATCCCTGGCGTCTATAGGGGGCCGTTGTAGAGATGAGGCAAGCTTAATGCCCAGAGCTACCGAGTGTGTTCTCTGGTTAGAGTAGGCACTGAGGCGAGAATTATCGAGTCCGCTGACCCCTGGCCCACGACCATACCGCATCGAGAATTGAACCCTGGTCCCCGGCCATTCTCTGCTTACAGGTCTGGCGCCTCTAACCAGTGAGCCACACCTCTCCACGAATACTAAACTAAAATACTAGGAGCAGCCTACGAGGGCTATTTTGTGAAGTAACACGCAGGAAAGTTATGACATGTATTCCATTTGGCAAAAAATCAATGACCCTCGCCTGACAGAGTGACTCTCTCACTCAGGGTCAAGCAGTCAGACAGATGCATGGCTGCACGGTACGATCAGAGGCATGGGCGCTGCTGGAGACTGCACGCGGTTTTGTTGTGCGCCCACGACCCAGTACCCCCTGCAGCCAGACTGAAGTTTACAGCAAGTACTTTATGGTCAGTAGCAGCCTGCCACTGAATTTATAGTATCTAAAGGAAAACAAGGGGAACCCAATAAGTGGCCTGGGACCTTGGGTGTCAAGTATTTTGAAGGAAACAAGTGGTCCTTGGCATGAACGGATACAATTTGAGCAAAGATAATATATAGACCACAATGGGCTGCTATATGGTACAGAAATCCCTTGTCCAGCCGGACAGGGAATATTTATTTAAGCAATAGGTTGTCTCAATAAAGGAATAAGACAAGTAACCAAAAGAAATAAAGGTTACAGTAGGGCACAGTCCTGTGCCGTACGTGAGGAGGAAGTAAAGAAAACAGTGAGTACAAACAGTTTTAACATTAAAACCGCCACTAT
Source organism: Lissotriton vulgaris (assembly GCF_964263255.1). NCBI lineage: Eukaryota > Metazoa > Chordata > Amphibia > Caudata > Salamandridae > Lissotriton > Lissotriton vulgaris. The sequence goes on along the minus strand of NC_141691.1, from coordinate 2,071,536,599 downwards.
GGATGCACCTATCACCGCGATTCCAAATACTGTAATTGGAGAGATAAAGCTGTACATGTCTTTCTAACTATTAATTGCATTCTTGTCTTGTTTCTTTCCTTTTTCCTTTTCATTTTTCCAAAACAGGCGGTTTTAATGTTAAAAGGTTTTATTCAGGCAAAAGTTATGATTGTAAAAGTCCTGAAGATGATCCCCCTTCACTGAGCTTGGGATCGAAACGTCCGTCGACTCCTTTTAGAGTGTCCCATACTTAGGAATTTATTGTATTAGTGTATGGATGATTCACTCCAGGACACACTGTTAAATTGAATTCTTGTCAGTGGCCTGTTAGCTCACTTTGTTTGTCTGATACTGTTTGTACTCACTGTTTTCTTTACTTCCTCCTCACGTACGGCACAGGACTGTGCCCTACTGTAACCTTTATTTCTTTTGGTTACTTGTCTTATTCCTTTATTGAGACAACCTATTGCTTAAATAAATATTCCCTGTCCGGCTGGACAAGGGATTTCTGTACCATATAGCAGCCCATTGTGGTCTATATATTATCTTTGCTCAAATTGTATCCGTTCATGCCAAGGACCACTTGTTTCCTTCAAAATACTGAATTTATAGTAGTCATGTTGTTCCAATACCTTCATGTCACAGTACAGCAGCATACACGCAGTCTGCAGATCTGAACATTATTTCAGTAAAATCCCAACTTCCTGGCTGCTCTGTCTCGTCATCCTTTTGTGGTTTCTGATCATCTGTCATGAGGCAGTGCGCAACTGACTCTCGTGCTATAGTGGATGGCGCAGCAGACCCCGGTTCGATCGGCTGCTGAGCTATTATTGATCTTTATGCTACAGCTCTGAGTGTCTTTTCCAAATAGCGTTCAGTAGGCCAGGCTGTGACATAGACTATCGTGTGCCTGAGACAGCTTCTCCTGAGGCTATGCCCCCCCCCCCCAACAGTGCGATCAGGTACAAAGGCCACTAGGTCAGTGGTCTTGAATTTCTGGTGCTTTGCAGCAGTTTAACCCCTTCCACGCTGATGACGAGCTGGGCTCGTCATGGCGTAGCCTCCTCGCACACTGATGACGAGCCCAGCTCGTCACGTAACATGCGTTTTTAAAAATCTCAGCGCAGGAGCGGAATTCCGCTAGCGCGCATGAGGTTAAAGAGTTGCTTGTAGGTCAGATGTGTGTAATTTCTCATATTTGTTTCCCTCGATCTTCCTTCACTGCTTGAATATTGCTCATGAGAAAGGGTCACTCATAGTCGTTGAAATGTCACTCATATTTACACAAAAATTATGAACATGTCACACTTAGCAATCTTAAACCTTGGCAGCTAGGTATCAGTGGCAAGCCATTCAATCCGCGTGACCTGCGTTGCCGCGCGGAGATAAACCGCAGATGAGCGAGAGCTGCTGAATTCATTAGCAGACAGTACAAGCGGTAGCGAGACAGCGTGCTTAAGAGCTGCATGAAGAGTGGTGAGAGACAGAATGGCAACATAGCGCAAGCGCAGCCATTCACCAATGTCAAAGACTTCCATTCAAAATGAAAATCCAAGGTTACCACGTCGGATGCTTCCATCACTAACAGATTATAGTCAGCATGAGCTGGGCTTCAAGTTTCCCCTATGTACACCCAACTAGCTCCCCACTTCATACCTGGGTCTGGAATACCCTCCCTGGAACTAATCACCACAAGCAAAGAGGCAGTGCAGTCTTCATTCACACAAATCTGGTGAATCAACAGCAATGGAAACTTCCATCACTGAAAGAACAGGCAGAACATGTGGGCCCGCAGTCTAGTTCCCTTCACTTACAGAACAGGTATGTAGCATGGATACCACCCTTGTACCTTTCCTGGGAGACTGCCTTGTGCAATCCAAGGTAAAGTATTTCAAGTTTGCTGTATCCGCAGAGCCAGGAGACGATCAATCTTCCCTCACATAAAGAGCATGTGCACTGCCAACAATTGAATTAGCAAACAACTGTTTTTTGTATTCATTTTTAAATTACACAAACAGCGCCGCAATGTGGCAGATGTCATAGGTACTGTTGTTGGCAATTAAGGGCCGGTGTCGAGCACCGAAAACTAGAGGCTCAAATTAAGCACTGAGTCCACCTCTCTCCACCTCAAAACCCAGAGGAGGGGGCCCTTCTCCCCTGAGCCTTTCAGCCTTGCAGCCACAGACGAAGCTGTGAGACCCATCCGCATTTGGCAGGTTTGGGCTGCAACTAGGGATCCCTTCTACTTCCCACTCAAAGACAAAAAGTGATGCCCATTATCCTGCATTTTGGTACCTGCCAGTTTTAACCATTTGAAAAGACAAGCAACTCTCTCTCTCTCTTTCAGACGCTGATGAGCTCTGAAAGAGATCCTTGTCAGTGGCAGAAAGGAAGGCGTTGCAGCACAGGAGGGGGTCGTGCTCCATGCAGGGTCAAGAGCACCTTCCATTATTTTGATAAAAATAGCCTTGAATTAGTAAATTAAAATTAAACCCATTTTTTCCCTTCAGTTTTTAGATAGAGCAAACTCACAACACAGGTATTTGAGTGCTTTATATGAGCACATTTCACAAGGACATATTCCTTTTTTTAGGCAGGGAGAGATTAAGTGGAATTGCCCGGGATCACAGGATGTTGAACCTGATTTTTTAAATCCAAAGTCGGCAGCTCTGACGTAAAGCTACATCTTCTCCCCTCCTGTCCCCATGCTCCGAACCTGCCCGGTGTGTACGCTCTTATTATACATAAAGCCTGTTTCAAAGTGCTGCCATATTGTCAAATCAGTAGACGAGGAACAGGAAAAAATTATTTTTCCAGGATCAAATAGTTGGTTACATTAGTAGAACCAGGACTGCACTACACTACACCATTGTTACGAGGCCTAAGGGATTGGAAGCTCCTACTCTACATCTCATAGCCATAGTGTAGGAAGTGCAATAGGACCATGGTCTAATGGCGGTATGTATCCAATGCACCCAGATTATGGTTGTATTTTACTGTCCAGTCAATGACCAGAGGGTAGTGGGAAGAAACAATTTACCTTGCTTGCACGATGGCCCATGGCAGCATTGCAACACAACTGGTCCCACTCTCTTGCGCCTCACAGCATGATCCAGTTCTGCGAGGATCCAGAGAGTCTTCCTCTCCCCTGGACCTCATTGCCATGGTCCAGTGCTCTGAGGCCTACCAAAGCAGAGTGGCAAGATGCGGGATTGTTCTTCATTTTAAATGTTTGTCCTGGATCCTACTGCAAGCTCCTGTTGGTTGCCAAATTTCTGGACTGATGTAAGCATGAAAGATAATCAATAGTGGGTGCAAAACAAATAGATTAGCTGGGAATCCTGGAAGCAGCTCATTCCAGTAGTAAGCAACAACACTGACTCTGGGACCAACCACTATGCAGAGTTGGCCAGCATGACAACTGGGAGGCAGGACGTGTACCACAGGACTCATCTAATGTGTTTTCATGTAGTATAGAACTTTAAAATAAATACACTTATTTTTATTAGTTTTAATATTTATGTTTTTATTGTTTTACTGATATCCACACCAAGAAAATTGCTTCTTGCAAAGACACTCAAAAATAGTCAATTGATTGGACTTCTGTAGTATTGAAGTAGGCAGGACAACAGGATAGCTTGTAGACAAGGTTTATTCAGCTTAGGAGAAGCACAGCGACAAGGAGCAGGCAAAGCTATCAACTGCCAGAAGGCAACATTCTACTACAAAGCCATAGAACATACAAGCACAGGGGTTCTAACTACAGGTGCCAGGGAGGCACAATACAGTGAATACTACAACTTCCTGTGATGTCATTTCCTGTGATTTGACGTGGATGCAAATTAGAAGGGGCCCACACATTATCTTCTACCCGGGGTCCCAAAACCCAAGAGCCGGCTTTCCTCAAACACATTGCAAAGACAGTCAGAGAAGCAGTCAGAAGTTAAACATGTACAGCACAATTTGTAGAATTACCATCTTGCTTAATTTACAGAGAAAAAAACAACTAGACAGCAGTAGTGCAGGCTTTTCACCCAAATACAGTTGCAGAAGCACAAATGTACAAAGAAAAGCCCACTTTTGGGATCTCCACTGCAGAGAAGATGTATAAAATATAGGTCTGACGTTACCTTCCAGGTGAATGATATTTATTGTTGCCATTCCTGGTGCTATTGTGTTGAGCCAACCTCTAGAGTATGAAAGGTCTGGAGGCAGCTGTCGTGCTGGAATAGCCTTTTACCATATCCTATTCTTGGTTCCTTTGAGGTGTAATCCCTTTCAGGATAGTAGGTGGCGTTTGTTGTTTGGAGACAGATGTTCAGTTAGTACTGCAGTCATAGCCTTTTGCCATGTCATATTCTTTGTTTCTTTCAGATTTGACTCCCATCTATTTGGCAGGTGGTGTGTGTGTCCTGTTGTTTTGTCCACAAAAGGCTGGTGAGGGCATAGTGTGAAGTAATCAGTTCCTTGTGTCTTAGTGTTTCGTCTCTGGGCAGGAGAATCCCAGGGTTTGAATAAGGGAGTAAAACCACAAATCCGTGTTTCAGGACTTTTCACTGAACCCTGGTAGGCAACAGAAATAATGTAGGGTGTAGCCTTGGACCGTGTCATGTATGCGCATTATTGCCAAAGTTAGATTGTGCCCAATCTCGCCCTGCTCCCACTTGTGGCTTGCAGCCATCTTGTTGTTTGTTTGTTGTGCCTCCCAGCCCGGCTCGGCCCTCCAACCCGCTCCTGCCTCCCAGCTGCTCCACCCTCCCACAGAGAGTGTAGGCTGTACCTTCGCAGCTTCAGCGCTGTGACCGTCCGGAGCCTCTCTGTAGCGGTCGCTCCCTCGCTGCTCCCTGCTCCCCCCCACACGTGGTATCGTAGCGCTGAAATTTGCCTCGCACTGCTCTTGCCATAGCAACGCTTATTGCCAGACTAGAGCGCACTAATTAGGATCATCGCAGCGCTTCATGAGTAGATCGTGATTTGCATTGTACTGTGACATTATCTATTGCTGTGCCACTCGCCTCGCATATTGTTGCCTGATTGTGCTGCCCAGTCGTTATTGCCAAAGTTAGATTGTGCCCAATCTCGCCCTGCTCCCACTTGTGGCTTGCAGCCATCTTGTTGTGTTTGTTGTGCCTCCCAGCCCGACTCGGCCCTCCAACCCACTCCCGCCTCCCAGCTGCTCCGCCCTCCCCCCCCCTCCACCATCCACATATGACAGATGCTTCCACACGCAGCGTTCATGCGCAGTTGTCGCGCCCCAATCGCGCCGAAGGTGCGCCAAAGGTAAGCCCGTCTACGCCCGTCCGCGCCTGGACCGCGCCCAGCGCCAGACCCCCTGGCCCCCGCAAAGCGCACTCCTCCAGCATAACGTATGACGCCGCCACCCTCCTAGCCCTTATCCCTGGACGCACACCTCTATGCTGCGTAGCTGCCCCAGAACACACCCATGGACCCTTCGCCTGCCACTCCTGCAAATTTACCAGCATCAAGACCCATACCACATCCACTAACCCCAAACACAGCTCCGACTCTAACCACCTGAAGTGCATCCTGCTGAACACCCGCTCGGTCCACAGACACGCCACCGAACTCTGGGATCTACTCGACACTACATCACCGGACGTCGCCTTCCTTACTGAAACATGGATGAACGCATCATCAACACCCGATATCGCCATAGCCATCCCGGACAATTACAAGATTATCCGAAAAGACCGCACCAACCAAACAGGAGGAGGCATCGCCATCGTCCATAAGAACACCATCAAAATCACGACCAGCTCCGACGATAACCTTACAACCGCTGAACACCTCCACTTCCAGGTCCACACCGACCCTAGAACCACACTCAGAGGCACCCTCATCTGCAGGCCTCCAGGAACCCGTAAACAATTCAGCGAAGACATCACTGACTTCATCAGTCCAAATGCCCTCGCCTCCGAGAACTACATTCTATTAGGAGACCTCAACTTCCACCTGGACAAGAAAAACGACAGCAACACCACCACCCTTCTTGACAACCTGGCCAATCTCGGCCTCAAACAACTTGTTGACACCCCCACCCATGTAGCCGGACATACGCTCGACTCAATCTTTGCCTCCAGCAAACACATCTCCTTCGTTCGCACCACAGCTCTCCACTGGACGGACCACAGTTGTGTTCACTTCAGCTACAAAACGACCTCGACCCACAACCCCCCACAACCTATCCCCCGAAGAAAATGGAACAAAATCACCACCGACCAACTCCTCACATCGCTCAACCAAAACCCACCCGCCCTCTCATCGGACCCAAACCAAGCTGCCATCAAATTCAAACAATGGATCACTCACAGCGCTGACGAACTAGCACCCTTGAAAAACCATCACACCAAACAAGACAGCAAAAAGGCCCCCTGGTTCAACGATGACCTTAAGAAATCCAAAAAGCTATGCCGCACTCTCAAGAAAACATGGAGAAAAAACCCAACCACCGACAACATGACCACCTTTAAGGCAGCCACCCGCAAACACCACTAGTTGATCCGAGCCACCAAGAAATCAGCACTCAAGAATCGACTCGACAACAACGCCCATAACAGCAAGGAACTATTCAACATCGTCAAAGAATTCACCAACCCCACCGCAGCCTCAAACGACATCACTCCCTCCCAAGACCTCTGCGATTCGTTATCCTCCTTCTTCTACAAAAAAATTGCCGACATACATAACAGCTTTGAAAACAGTTCCAACAAACAATCCTCTCCACCCCCCTCTGAACCTAAACCGCCCTCTAACAACCTCAGCGCCTGGAACCCAATCACCACTGAAGACACCACCCGCCTCATGAATTCCATCCACTCTGGCTCGCCAACCGACCCATGTCCCCACCACATCTTCAACAAAGCAGACTCCATCATCGCACCCCATCTCCGTGATGTCATCAACTGCTCCTTCATCTCTGCCACCTTCCCAGAAAGCTGGAAACATGCAGAAGTCAGCGCCCTCCTGAGGAAACCCACAGCAGACCCCTCTGAACTTAAAAACTACCGCCCCATATTCCTCCTCCCATTCCCGGCCAAAGACATTGAGAAAGCCGTCAATAGCCAACTCGCCGCCTTCCTCGAATCCAACAACTCCCTCGACCCCTCACAGTCCGGCTTTCGAGCCAAACACAGCACTGAAACCGCCCTCATCGCAGCAACAGACGACATCCGAACACTACTGGACAACGGAGAAACAGTGGCCCTCATTCTACTCGACCTCTCCGCCGCATTCGACACTGTTTGTCACAGCACACTCATACAACGCCTCAGCAACATCGGCATAAAAGGAAAAGCCTTGGACTGGATCATCTCATTCCTAGCTGGGAGAACTCAGAGAGTCCGACTTCCCCCGTTCAAATCAGAGGCCAACGAAGTCATCTGCGGTGTACCACAAGGATCATCACTCAGCCCCACCCTCTTCAACGTTTACATGAGTCCACTCGCTTCCATCGCGAGTCAAAACAACCTCAACATCATCTCCTACGCAGACGACACCCAGCTGATCCTCTCCCTCACCAAAGACCCCAACACCGCCAAAACCAATCTTCACGAAGTCATGAAAGAAGTAGCCGTATGGATGAAAGACAGCCGCCTTAAACTTAACTCAGACAAAACGGAAGTGCTCATCCTAGGATCAACCCCCTCTGCCTGGGACGGTTAATGGTGGCCTTCGGATCTGGGCTCAGCACCCATACCCACGGACCACGCACGTAACCTTGGCTTCATCCTAGACTCTTCACTCTCGATTACCAATCAAGTCAACGCCGTCTCATCTTCCTGCTTCAACGTACTTCGTATGCTCAAAAAAATCTTCCACTGGATCCCCGCCGAGACAAGAAAGACTGTCACCCACGCACTGGTTACGAGTCGACTAGATTACGGAAACACCCTCTATGCCGGAATTACAGCCAAATTACAGAAAAAACTCCAACGCATCCAAAACGCATCAGCGAGACTCATTTTGGACATCCCTTGCCAAGATTACATTACCGGCCACCTGAAAGACCTCCACTGGCTTCCCGTCAACAAGAGAATAACATTCCGTCTCCTCACCCACACACAAGGCCCTCTACAAACTAGGTCCCGAATGCCTCAACACTCGACTATCCTTCTACAGACCCACCCGCCAACTGAGATCCTCCAATCAAGGCCTCGCCGCAGTTCCGCGTATCCAAAGATCCACCATGGGAGGTAGATCCTTCTCCTACTTGGCGGCCAAGACCTGGAACTCACTCTCCACTTACCTCCGCCTTACACAGAACCACATCGCCTTCAGAAAAGAACTTAAAACCTGGCTATTCGATGAATAATGAACCCCCTCCCCAAGCACCTTGAGACCCTCTGGGTGAGTAGTGCGATATATAAATTCTTGAACTTGAACTTGAACTTAACTTGCATGATTGAGTTAACTATTAGTGGCGATACTACGTGTCTCTCTGACCTCTTTCAAGTGCTCATCGTCCTTTCTCCCCCCTCCCCTCAGGGGCGGCAATCTGAGGGATAGCCCCGGGCGCCACAAGCTCTACCTACGCCAGTGCTTGGCAGCTGTGCTCTCTCTGGACAGATGCCCCATCTCTGTCCGTTCAAGCACTGTTGCCCTCTCACAGCTTCCGTCCCTGGTGCATCCATGCCATGGCACCCGATGTCACCTCCCTAAACCATGCACCCAGCACTTAACCTTCTCTCTTCCCTGCACAAACTGCCCATTATGCCCCAACCTCTCTCAAGCACTGGCCCCGCCATGTGCACTGCTGCCCATCACTCGCTCTGCACAGCACACCCCTCGTGACTCCCTGCGCAGCACAACCCTCACTCAGTTTCATCTGCGCAGTGAGTGCGCCCTTCCTCGTCACCCCCACACTTCCCCCTCCCCCCTGACCCAGCTGTCTTTATAGCCTTGCACACGGTTCACCCTTCCGCTGCACTCTGTACCTTCCCTTTACACTGCCCCACCTCAATCTCCATACACCCTACTTGTTTTCAATTACTGTGTCTCAATGGCAGGCAAATGTTTTCGCCCCTTTTAATTCTCCGTATTTCATGGATACATTTTTCTGTTTCTAAAATATCCATTGCTGGAGGCAATTTTCCTGGCGAGACTAGCACGCGTCATTAAAGGAGGGTGTGAGAAGGGACAAAAACTCAAGACCACTTAAAAAATAATTTTCTGAAGATTACAGAGAAGACTGGTCCATGCCCAGGGAAACACATAATGCCAAGGGCTGACCTGGGAGAGACACTAGGGTTCACCATCTAGCTTATGATGCCGCTGAATGTCCTGGTCAGAACAAAATAAACGTTGTCCTCGTGCAGTGACATTTCGTACCAATAAATGCCCCGTCTATGCAGTACATATAAAAACATGTTTCAGTTGGTAGGTAGAAATGTTATGTTTATTGAAACATTTGTGCAGTTTGGCTCTTGGAATCTTGGGTTGCACGTCACCTGTCTGTCCCCTGGCCCATCTTTTCAAAGGTCTTTAGGTACATAAAAACAGGTTGAGAGAGACCAAATGTGTTTCTTCACTATAGCATGGTGTGTTTAAATTTATGAGGTATGTAGAACTCTGGCAGTATTTCCATGTGACAAGTTACAAATGGTTCCTGCTTGATGCGGTTCCCTTTACTGGTTTGTGGACATGTGTAAAGTGAGGACTGACTAAGGCAGTAGGCAGTTGACATCATGGTAAGTGACATCATGGCCCTTGACATTGGGTGTGGCATCACAGGAAGTGACATCAGCGGAAGTGACATCACATCCATGACTTTCAAGAAGTGACATCAGATCTTAAGACCTCACTCATATGTTAAGCAAGTGTATCATGAGTACATTTGAACACGAGTATACACACAAACACTCCTAGCTTAGGCAGAAGATATGCAGTTTCATTGTACTCCTTCTAGTACAGCAGAGTGAGCTCTGAAGGATGATATGTGACTCCTACACCCAGTAGCCCTCACTGTCCTATGTAACACATCCTGTACAATTATTTACAAACTTGTGTGATTTATTGTCAATATAATGTATATGTTTGCTTTAAAGCGCTCTGACACCCTCCATTGGGATGAATAGCACTGTAAAACAAATAAAAAATATTGCTTTTTAAATTGTTATTTTGCACTGGGACAGAGTAACACATCTGGCATTCTTACAGTGCATGAATATCTATTATATATGGGGGCCCTAGCAAAGTCAAAATCGTGCTTCTCTTATGCGCCTTTGAAGTGCTAACAAGCTGCTGCTTTTGTTTCCCTTCCTCTGCATTTACATCTAGGTGTGAGGCTACAGGCAGCCCCCACCCAGCCTCCGTACTCGGACGTAAGAAGGCCAAATGGCCCCTTAAGTTCGTCCTTCGTTAAGGCACAGGTGGAGCCTCAAATGTCCAAACCCCCTCCCTGTCTGATCGTTGCTGCTCGGAAGGAAAGCCGATAATGAGCAGGCGCTGCAGAATGTGTCCTGGTGTCTCAAAATTACACCAGAACGAGTTCAGCATATTTTAGAGTGGGGCTCAACTTCTTGGCAGGGTGGACGGCGTACACTCTGTGAAAAGAGTGGGTGGACGCCGTGCACCCGCGCGTACCCCGACTCATGCCCTGCTTCCAACACTCTGTCATCTTGTTGACTTCTCATGCCCCTCCCCCACTTCACCCCTATCTTGTTGACCCTTCCATCCTCCTTGTTGACCCCTTCCATCCTCCTCCCGCTGTCCCTCGTTTCATTTGATATTCTCCAAGTGCACTGTGCATGCTTGTTTATTATTTAGTTTATGCTGTACAGCATGATGTAAGGGCATTGGCAAGGACAATAGGTCGCAAAGGCGAGTGCTATTGTCTTTGCCAGTGCTTGTATTTACTAGTCTCCCAAGTAATGTGCTCGCCATTCTTCTGAGTGTATAGAACGATGCCGCCGGGCTTATATTTTCGCTAACCTTCTGTCCATGAAAGAGGACATTCCAAGGTTCGATGCGTTACCTATATGGTAATCCAAAAACGAACCCCAGATTACTTCTGTTAGTCTCCAGCCTCATCACACTTCTCTCTGAAATCTGCCACTCAAAACAAACTTCTCACCATCAAGCCTGAGTCAAGAACCACGGAGGCAGATTCCGCTGTGTGCAGGGCTCATCAGTTTAAAACACCTAATTAAGAAAGTTGGACAGCACCCTTCAAAAGTTACACATTTGTTGCAAAAACAGTTATTAAAAACATACAGATGAACAGAATTATTAGTTTTCCCAAATATTCAGAAAGACACACAAAAGTAGTGACTTGGATTTTCTTTCTTTTATTCAATTTTTATTCTTTATTTTCTTTTTTTGATAGTTGCGGATAGCCGACGCGCTTCGTCCGTTGCCGGACTTCTTCAGGGCTATACAAAACACATACAAAGACATATATTACAAAAATGTTTTACTTAATATTATATTACACAATTTGTATACATATTGGCTTTAAAACACCTAGCTGCTCATCTGAGACCTGTCCTCCTCACTTTGGCACAACTAACTACCTGCTCATCTCACACCTTTACTCCGTCGCCTCTTTCACCCCTCTAAATCAACCCCAGTCAGATTGTCTCACAGTCAAGCATGCTTTATTTAATCACTCGACAGAGTGCATCTTTTCGCTCCCCACCTCAGGAACCGGCAAGCTCTTCTCCTTTCATTCCTTTTTATTTTTTTCATTTTTATATAGCGCAAATCAAGGTATCAAAGCGCTTTACATAAGCACTAGCTCCATAACAGAAATTTGCCCAGTGCGGGATAATGTGCTGCATGGCTTAACACTTATTAGGTCCCAAAGGAGAGACATATTGGCTATGCCGATGCTTGTTTCTTTATATTTTCACTCTCACAAAAACAGGAGCCAAGGGGGAAACAGAGACAGGCCGCCCCCCACTCAAAAATCTCTATTACAATAATGGCCTGCTCCTCATCAGCTCAAAGGCTAAACAAGTGGAAAAAAGGTTTATTCTTGTGGTAGAGAGATTATTTGGCTTCTATCCACAGTTTTACACAACGTTGTGATGTTCAATCTGGCAATGTTGCCAGCATGTGTGTGTGTATGTCAGTGTCACCACCTTACTACATGTATGTCCTCCCATCCGAGCGTGAAAAAAGGGGAGGGGAGGTTGACAGTGTCTCACGGAAGCAACACCAAGGAGAGGATTATATCAGACTGGTACTCGCCTGATTCCTCACTTCTCATCATCGACTACTGTCAACCTTTTAAAGAAAATTGGGAGAAAAATAAGCATAAAGAAAGTGCATATAGGTCCAACAACCGTGAGGTGTTGTGAGTGCTGGAAACCCAGTGTGATATTGTTGTGCCCAAATACGTGAAAAAACAAAATACCACGTTAAAACGAGTGAAACTAACTGGCAACTCACAACTTTATTCTGTGCTGTTAGTTCACTCTGATTAAAAGTCAACCTTTATATTTTCAGCCATTCGCGGTAGCGCCACATGGCCACTAGATGGCGCTGTTGCCTTAGTCCTAGACCCAGCAGCTTCCTTTGTGTCTTTATCTCGGAGGTTTTCCTGCCTCCACCAGACACCATTCTCCCGAGGGCTGCCTATCACCGAGAGGCACACACGGGCAACTGCTGCCTGTCACAGAGAGGCACACACGGGCACAGGCTGCCTGTCACAGAGAGGCACACACGGGCACAGGCTGCCTGTCACTGGAAAGCACACACGGGCACAGGCTGCCTGTCACTGAAAAGCACACCCGGGCACAGGCTGCCTGTCACTGGAAGGCACACACGGGCACAGGCTGCCTGTCACCGGGAGGCACACCTCTGCACAGGCTGCCTGTCACCGGGAGGGGCACAGGCTGCCTGTCACCGGGAGGCACACACGGGCTGAGTGCTGGTTTTTCTCCATGCCTGTGCAGGCCCTCACTCCTGCGTCAGATGCTTCCTGCTGCACCAGGGAGCGCTTCGCCCTCTTCTTTCCTGCATGGCTCCTCACATCCCAGCCGGTGAGTGAAACTTCTTTCTGGTGCTGGATTGTGGGACTTGTCTAATCTTCTCTTTCTTTGTCTGCGCGCAGTTCCCTTGATGACTCTGGGGTGACTGGCAGGACGCCTGGAGGCTTTGGCTATTTCAGGCGGCAGCAGCAGCTCCCATCCTGCTGTGGGTCGCTCTGCTTATATTTTAGGCTGCAACCATGCTTCTTCCTCCCTGGGGCTCTCTCATGTCACCCGCCTCCCCTGCTGCCACTGTGTCTCGGGGCGGGCGCTACCCCACATTCTGCGCTACCCCACATTCTGCCTCCTCTTCACATGATAAAGGCCACGGGGCTCACACTGCACACTGTCCCTTCTCTTCCAGGGGATCCTCATCAATAGTCATAAGCACATGAATATTCCTGCCCATGCGTGGGACCCCGGAAACACTATACAACATATATGTGGAAACCATATATGTAACTATATATATATATCAATATATATATATATATATATATATATATATATATATATATATATATATATATATATATATATATATATATATATTTCCAAAAAGCCTCCGAGCAAAGGAACCTCATACCCTACAGGGCGGCCTCTGAACACCAGGCACGGAGCAGCCCAGTCACATTCCATCCAAGAAAGCACCACAAGAGGCCCAATACCGGGTGAGAGGCATTTAATAGCAGGCTCAGCAACGCAACATTTCTCCTTTTCCCTCAGCAACGCAACATTTCTCCTTTTCCCTTACGCGTTTCGGCGTCAGCCTTGCTCACAGGGGGAGGGGATCATTTGCAAAGTGCAATTTGGCGCGCTTTAAAACTCCTGAAAACCACGTGACAGACATCACAATACAAGTTCCATGATGCACTTGCACTGGTATTTACATGGTAATTATATCTTAATAGATCGTTTTGTTCGTTTCAGGTGTCCAATTCATACAGTGAAAGTTTCATCTTTATGTGGGGTAATCACTCACTGCGTCACGTGAAGATGTCTGTTGCATAGTGCTAACATTCCCAGGTTGCCTGCAAAAAATGCCTCAGCTCCGGCACGATCAGAGTGAGAGAGTCCCCCTCTCTCTGAATCCCTTCCTGCAGACTGCTGTGTTTTAGCAAATATATATATATATTACCTACTGGCGGTCGCCAGTAGGTATATATAGTTAGGATTTTTTCTCTATGGAACTTTTGAAAATTCTATGTCTAATAACTTTGGCGTTTGTGGACGGAATCGGCTGAAATTTTCAGGAAAATGGCACATTTTGTTTCTGAGCAGCCCCTGAAGATTTGGGGGGGTTCCGTCAAGGGGGGGCCGAGAAAAAAGGGGGGTCCCAAAACGCATTTTTCCCATTCATTTTTCCATAGGGCCTTTGCCTTAACTTTTAGCTCGCACGGCTGAATGGATTTACACGAAACTTGGCAAAATTGTAGGGACTGTTTGCCCGATGTGCCTTTGCTGGGTCTCAATATATGTGCTCCAGTGGATTTTGAGAAATTAACGTTTAAAAAAACAGATATATCTGTGACAGCGTCCCAGATAGCGCACCAGATCGCGTACTTTTCGCGTAATGGAGCTTTGCGTAGCGAAGCTGATTGGCTCTCCGGTGTCTGTCAACATTCTAAACAGTCCGGAGCGGCCGCCATCTTGTCTCTCGGTAGGATCGAGAGACAAGAGGAGGAGAAAAACGAAGGGGGAATTTAATGAAAGGGGGCAAGGTAGACCCCTCTTGACCCCCTAGGAATGATGCTGGGGTTATTAAAGGGTCCCTTGGGGCAAATAATAAAAATTTGATTTTTCGCGGTAGAAGCGCTTCTCGGTTCGCGAACCGGGTCGCAAACTGGTAGCGAAACGTGAATTCGCCATTTTGTGTTTCGATTTAATTAAATTACTAGGTATAAGGGGGTACGGGAGACGTATCCTGACCCCTTATGTTTTCTGTGGGTGGCTGAGGAGGCTCATATATGTTGATACATGTCTTCCAGCGGCTGTGCGTGAGCGTTTTTTTTTTTTTTTTTGCTGCGTGGCGTCTGTTAACGTTCGATTCGATGGAAATCAGGAACTGTTGACCGCCATTTTGTCACTGCGAGTAAATATTTTGTTGAAAATAATTGTTATAAATTAATCCTTATTGATAAACATTGTCTGCGCCATCTTGCCTTTTTTGCAATGCCACACTTTTGTCGAGCACGGCAGCCATTTTAGATGCCTTGACCAGACCCACTCTCTGCACGCCGCTGATCCTCAGCATGGCTCCCCACCCTCGCTAGCATCTCCCCCACGCACTGGTCACCCCCGCTCTCTCTCTCATGCATGGGCCAGAAACCTCCTCCCATCTGCGCTGTTCTTCTCTGAGAATCACACCCTGTTCCCGCCCGACACCTCCCTTTCACCCTATTCACTACCGCACCCTCTGACACTCCTCTTCCTCTGTGTCCGATTGTCCAGGCCGGTCCCAGGCTATCACCTAGCCCTGCAGATGTAGTTTATGGCCCCAGCTGTAGAGAATCACCCCTCTTCAAAGGAGTTACAGTAGATCAAGGCCCCCACCCGATGAGATCCGTCACACCACACGCGTTTCTACTATCTGATAACCATCCTGTATTGTGCTTGGGGAGGGGATTCTCCCGTGAGGGTGTGTGGGTCCGAGCCTGAAGCGGAAGATTCCAGGGATGCCTCTTTGTACATCAAAGTTTTTACAATTATGTGTCACATTATAAATATATAGCACTCCAACAAAGTTGTAGGATTATAACACTTTAATAACTTATAAATATATACAACGCTCCAACAAAGTAAACACGTTAAAAAAAACTTTTAAAACAACTATTTACATGACATTGCTTTAACCAGGATAGACAAAGAAATGACACAGTGATGTAAAAGTTTCTGAAAGAAATGCCAAGAACGTCCCATGTGAAAGTGAATTTTATCTGGCAATTTTTTTCTTTTCCTTCTCATGAAAAGAAAGTTAATGCCAGGTTCGTTACCTGCCTCATCCGCAAAAAAAAAACTCTCGAGAGGGACCGAAAAAAAATATAGCTATGGTAATCATACCATGCATCGGCACATGGAGAGGTGGCACCCTCTTAATTATTCTAAAGCACAACTTCGAGATTTGGAGGATAATCCCCGACCGGCAAAAACATCCACCAATGACTTAGCAATAAGTGAGTCAGAGGCAAGGGAAACGGTCCCAAATCTGTAAAAGAACTTTAGGCAGATGAGATTGACTTGTGTAGCATGTGGAAAATTAATTTCATGCAGAGAGATGAGTATTACTTTAATAAATAGATCATATGAAAATCATCAATGTCCAAAACGTCCTAGAAAGTAATTTTTGTCATTTTTGAGGAAGAGAGATAACCTACAGTGGTACGGGGTCGTTTCCGTTCGTACTAGGGGGGCCAGGTGACATTCGTTCGGGGTGGCTTAGAGGCATTTAAAACAACTTCCCTGATACAGGTAGCATATAAAGTAGAGGCTAAATACTAGGATCTTTATCGATTGCTTTATGCTGTAGAAAAATGAAAAACACACAACAAACCTGGACCATTCATATTTTCAATGTTTCTGCGTACTACACTTTTTAACCCTTAACTAATTGAGCTGCTTCATTTCTCCTGCGTTTAAAAAAAAAAAAAAAAAAATTCGGAAACAGTGGCCATTTCTTCGAAACTTACCAATTTACGCGTTACAACTACGTTTGCTTTTTCAAAAACCTTTAATAAAAATGTTGGTGCCCAAATACGGGCTTACAACCCCGTGGGCCGGCCACGGAGCAGGCTGGAACTGAAAATGGGGGGGGGGTATTTATTTGTGGAACACATAACAGAGAGTCAGTGGTCGTTGATTTCATAGTAAAAAGTGCGACAAGTGCAACAAAATCATATCGATAATTCATTGTGAGCAAGTACCAAAAGTGTCGACAATTCGAACCTTCAATAATAAATACAGTAATCAATGATGCATTAGAAGTTAATATCAATTCATTGTTCGAACGTGTAATCAGTACCCGTTCCATGTCAATTCATTGTTCGAACGTATAATCAATACCCATCCTGGATCAATTCATTGTCCGAACATATAATCAGTCTTATCCCATATCAATTCATGTGCTAAAAACTGCATACATATCTCATGATATCAAGGCTGAGCAATCCGGGCACAACAAGGAGTTGAGAGTTTCATTTGTACCGGCGCCATTTTGGGTGAGGTCAGGAAGGTCCAAGTATAGTCAAAATGTCTCCACGAACTCGTGGTTGGACCGGGACCTCTTTCGGCAGTCCAAAAGTTTTAGTTGAAGGGCAGCAGAGGGGACTGCCGACATGAACCATCAGTCAAAGTGGGGTGGGAGGCAACAATCTCTCCTACCGGGTCATACTGGTGTCCCACCGGAAGTTATCAAGTTGGTAGTCTTGCAGGATTTTGGTCATTTCTAGACTGAGGCCGGCGCCGGCATGAGCGCGCCGACGTCCCGCGGCTACATCGTGGTCGTTCCGTGGTGATCATGGCAGTCATTCCCCATCGGGGGTCGGGGGCCCCCGTGGCTCTTATAGAATCTTCAAAGTTGAGGAGAACGTTTCTGGATGCAGGACTCATTTTCTAGTTGAACTCAGAAGCGTCGTTGCACCGCAACAGTGGACGAGACCCCCGCTGGGTGAGCGGAGCATCATTGCCTCGCAATAGTGGACGAGACCTTTTGTTGGGTGAGTGGGGTGTTGGGGGTGCAGCTGAGGGGCCCCCACCTGGGGGGGTGGGAGAGGCTCGTTCGCGCCGCCTCTCCCTCCCAGCGCACCCCACGCCGACACCTGGCGTTGATATCCGTGATGTCCGGACCAGGCGATAAGAGGGGGGGGATCGGACGCTGAGGCAAGACATCCCCCCCCTTGGCCTGCAGGGCGCCGCTTCAGGACCGAACAGGGAGCTCATACCAAGCCGGGCCAGACTAGGAGATACTAGGGGAGGGGAGGTCGGTGGCACCTGCAACTCTCCAGTGTTGTCGCAGCCAAAGATCCCGTCGGCCTCGGCTCCTCTCCTGGTGCACCTTACGCGACGACCCTTTTGTTGGGTGAGTGGAGCGTTGGGGGTGCAGCTGAGGGGCCCCCACCTGGGGGGGTGGGAGAGGCTCGTTCGCGCCGCCTCTCCCTCCCAGCGCACCCCACGCCGACACCTGGCGTTGATATCCGTGATGTCCGGACCAGGCGATAAGAGGGGGGGGGTCGGAGGCAGAGGCAAGACATCCCCCCCCGTGGCCTGCAAGGCGGCAGAAGAAGGGAACCGGGAGACCAGTACATTTTGGGCCTTCCACCCCACGGCTGATGGCGATTAGCCGGGCCCCGCCCTGCACGTGTCGAGGCCTCATCTTCCGGATGGGCGTAACCGTGGTCCTGTTGCACTTCGGGAGTTTCCGGAATGGAGGTAGGTATCTGCTGATTTGTATCTATTTCATGTTACCGTTAATGGGCGTGGCGGGCGGTGGGACAGACATGCTTGGAGCAGTGGGGGGGTGGCGGAGCCTAGCTACCTCGTGGCTGCCGTAACGTCAAGCTTGGCTTTTTTCACCACTTCCATGTTTCTTAAGGTATTGGTGAAATTGTTTTTGATGGTAAAATGATGTGACCCCTGCAATGTGTCGCTTTTGCGGAACAGATATATGATGTAATTGTGTTGTTAATGTTACGGTATACATGTAAAAAATGATGCTTAAGTGTTGCACAGGCATTGTAGATACTCTCCTATGTGTGCTTAGCAATTTCAAGTCACTTCCTCCGGGTTCATGTGCCTTGTAAATACGTCCCCATGTGTGTCTGGTCATTTGAAGTCATTTTCCTTGTAGTGTAAGGCCCTTGTAAATACGCCCCCATGTGTAAAATTAATTACTTTGCCCTTAAATGTTGCGTTTTCGGTAATTTTACCGAATCGGTAATTTTACCGATTCAGTAATTTTACCGAAAATGCAAGATTGAAATGTGGGTAGCCAATTTTCCATTGGCACATGGCTTTCAGAATCGGTATTTTACCATGGAATACAAATCCATGGTAAAATACCGATTCCTGTGTACATGCACATCTGTGCATGTACACATATGCCATGTGACAGATAGACGTGTCCTTAGGGCATGTCTGTGTGCCACATTGCACACATGCCCGTTTTGGGGGTGCTAGATGGTGTCAAAGTGATACCCCCTGCACCCTTGACAAATTTGGTATTTACCGATTCGGTAAATACTGAATCGATATTTGAATTGAATCCTATGGGCTTCAAGGCCCATAGGATTCAATAGGAAATACTGATTCAGTATTTACCGAATCGGTAAATACCGAATTTTTAAGGAATCGGTGATAAATCAGATGTTGGTACTTACATCCCATTTACCGATTTTGAAATACCGAATCGGTAAAATTCGGTAATATTCGGTATTTCAAAATCGGTAAATGTGATTTACCTACATCTGGCCCTAGGTGTATTATTGTTTTACATAAAATGTTTTAAAACTTTCTTTGAAATGAAATGCATGCACACTTAGGGCCAGATGTAGGTGGTCGTTTCAGGCCATTTACCGACCGGTTACGGCCGTTTTCGGCCGTTTCCGATCGTTAAATGGCAAATCGGTATGTAAGGGCTTAAATCCAAGGCCACGTGTAGGTAAATCTACATTTACAGAATCGGAAAAATTATTTGTTCGTTAAAATACCGAATCGGTAATTTTACCGATTCTGTTAATTTGTTATGTAGGGGGGAGTCTTCTGAGTCCCAAAGGCCTTAACGAATCGGTATTTTAGCATGAAATCAAACTTCATGGTAAAATACCGATTCCAGTGTGCATGCACATGTGTGCTCGCACATCTATGTAATGTGAAAGGCAGACCTGCCCTTAGGGCTGGTTTGCTTGCTACATGGCACTTGTGCCTGTTTTGAGGGTGTCAGAGGGTGTCAAAGTGATACCCCCTGCATCCTTGTGCATACTTTTTTTTTATAGCATTGTCGAATCTAGTTCTTACTGTTATTGATTTACTGTTTGGTAATAGTGGTTAGTAACATTTTTTATTATATTTCACCACAGATTCAACTGCAGATTATTTGGGAATTAGACAAAACGTCAAAGATAGCTTGACCCCGGGAGCCGGCCGCTTATGTCGGGTGCGATCTCAGGCTACACCAGTGCTATAAGACTTGGGGAAGGGGTTGGAGCCAAGCGTCTTCTCCGAGTCCGTGCCATCACACCGCCCCTCGGGGGCCTCCGTCAAGCGGTTTAGGGAGGGACCATATCACACTGTTTTCAAATGCAGTCAGGTCCATAAACGGCCCCCACTTACTTTGAGAATAGTAAAGCTGCAGCAGGTTATGTTATGTTATGTTATATTGACTTTTTGAGTGCACAGTGGAGGTGCAAATAAGGTTTAGACAGTGTTACAAGCGCTGCTCAGAACTCTGAAGTATGGCACCCAACATCCAGGACTTATGCCATTTGTGCAAGGCAGTGACATCGAAGCAACTCAGGGACCAAAACCATGAACGAACACTCATGTATTAAAATTTTAGTATTGATGCTTGACTGAGGCCAAGGAGATCAGAGTGCATGAGTCTCATGCTCGATCGATTGAGCTAGCCGGATCGGGCAACAAAAAGTATAAAATAGTTATGTAAATAGTTATTTAATAAAATGTTTTACCCTGTTACTTTGCTGGTGTGTTGTATATATTTATAATATTTGCATAGGGTTTGTCGTTGTTTTGGGTGGGGTGGGTGGCGGAGCCGAGCTGTCTTGCAGCCATCATCGTGTGGAGCTCAGTTCATCTCACTAGTTTCGTATTTCTCATGAAGGGTTGTTCTTAATGTTTCTATTTTAGCTAGGTCAAAAAGAGATCCCATTAGTGGCCTACTGATTTTGCTCGATTCCTTTTGTTTTTTTACACGATTTTTCACTATCTGCAAAGACTAAACAGAGTATTGCGACTCTGTGCTTGTTTGTAAATAGAGAATGAACCAAAGAGAACCAATTCTCAAACAGTAAATGCTTGGATAACAATCAATCAAATGGAGAGAGAAGCAGACACGATGGATTAGAACGGGGGCAAAGGCCTGCGTTAACTACCCTTCACTATCTGCAAAGAGAGAGTACTACTAAGAGAAAAGAGGGGTGGGGCAGCGTTCAAAGCACATCAGCGTGCATAAACACGAAAAAGTTTTGACCTATCACATACTTGACATTTGACAGTTTTTGATATTTGCTATTAAAAAACCATTGAAATTCACAGAAAAAACCATAGGTTTTAGACCATATATAGTTAGGGATTAGCATTTACAAACCTTAATTTACTCGCACAAAACCATAGAAATTCGCATATATAGTTAGATGCAATAACTATATATCGCGCACCCGCAATCCACTGCTGATGATGTCACATATTACATCATTCATGACATGGTCAGTGACATCACTGATGACATCTCAAATGACATCACTGATGACATCTCAAATGACATCACTGATGATATCACTGATGACATCTCAAATGACATCACTGATGACATCAATCATGTGATAATACGATTAACCTCTTCAGACTCTAATATAACCTTAGATACACTCAGAGTAAACAGACACTCACAGATTGTCACTCATCCATGGAGTTACTCATACACCTAGTCAGTCATGCAAAGAATCAATCACACCTCCATTTCCTCAACTATACAGTTATACACACCTTACTTATTCAAACATATTCTAACATATATTTACTCTCTTATACAATCACTGATACAAGTTTTCAATGATCCATGCAGCCACTCACACATTCACTAGCTCTTATACACAGTAATTTATATATGTGAACTCTCATATGTTCTTTGTTTTACATATGTACTTACTTTGACATGTAGCATTGAGATATCCATTCACTCACCAATACACTCATGCACACAGTCAACCACCCATACAGCTGTTTCCACATGCAGTTTTGAACCCATACATCTAGAGAATCAACTGTTCATACATCTATGCACAGAGTCACACACCTTCCAGACACCCACACACACACACTCACTCTCCCATACAAATACTTGGGCAACCAATCAATAACCCATATAGTTACTCATATAGGTACTGATCAACACATGCAGCATCTTACACAACAACAGACATACTGACATACTGATGCACACATTCAGACAGTTTAGTCACTAACCCATGCACTCAGTGAGACACATTTAATCATTTTCTCATACAGTCAGTCATGCACCTACTAAATCCTTCATCCAGACACTTATACATCCACTCATTCTTCAATATTAAGACATATTTTAACTTTACAGAAACTTACAGTCACTGGATGATGTCATCAGTGATGTCATCAGTGATGTCACTGACCATGTCATGAATGATGTAATATGTGACATCATCAGCAGTGGATTGCGGGTGCGCGATATATAGTTATTGCATCTAACTATATATGCGATTTTCTATGGTTTTGTGCGAGTAAATTAAGGTTTTGTAAATGCTAATCCCTAACTATATATGGTCTAAAACCTATGTTTTTTTCTGTGAATATATATATAAATAAAACACAATAAACACACAATGTAGCCTTCCTTATTCTATAAACGCTGAGCAATGTTGTAAGAATTTCCCTTGCACATAAATACAATTCCAATAAAGCAGGGAGAAAGAAAATACATTTGAAAAACTGCTTTAATGCACCACAGAAACCATAACCCTGCAAAGAGGAATGAAATAACATTGCCAGCACATAGGCTGCATTGTAGAAATGTCAGTGTAGAAAGCTGAAACCCTAACCTACAGAAACACATGGAATAAACTGTCACCGTGCCTTTAAGGCAGTCATGACCCCTAGCTTCCCATCATGCCTCAGGGGTGACAGTTCGGCCAGCTGTTTATTCTGGCTCCTTCTTTCAGGACCCTGGTAACTTCAGCTCTCATTTTTTTCTGATTTCTGTCAAAAATTACTATTTATTTATGGTCAAAAACCTTTTACATTGTTTCTACTACTTTTGAGAGAGTTGGGCATAGTTTTCCAGTCAAATATGCCATCTCCTTTTGACTCTTGCCCTTCCTGTGGCAAGAAGAAGGCTAACACAGACTCCCATACTGTCTGCATTCCTTGCTTTCCTTCTGATCATGCTCCCAAGACTTCCCAGCATTGCCAGTCACTGTCCAAAAGAACACTGAAGGACAGAGAGAGGATTTGCCTCTATGGGCTGGCTGAGAAGGGAAAAACACCTTCAAGAGGCAGATGAAGAAGAGGAAAGAGAGAGCCAGATCTTCATCTAGAAGTAAGGATCCAGTCTGCTCTCCATCGGCGTCGGACTCGGTGCCAAAAATACCTTCATCGGCAGCGAAAATGTCGACGAACAGACCATCGTCGCCATTCAGAGAACATTGGTCGTCAACGAAGACGGCAGGTATGTCGGATCACCCACTCTCGTCAACCCAGCGACAATCAGCGTCAAGGAGTCGTTCTCTGTTGGTGCGGGCTGGCCCAATGCCGAAGGCTAGATCTCCGTCTTGGCAGTCAATTCGGTGTTCCACGCCGAGACACGCTCCGCGGTTGCCGGGTCTTTGGCATCGAAGCACGCGTCTCCGTTGCCGTCAACCAGGCGGCGGTCAACGTCGAGACGTGCCCCATTCTCACCAGAGGCAAGGCCCTCAACATCTCCGTTGTCATCATCTAGGCGACGTTCAACGTCGAGACAGCGGTCTCTATCGACGGCGAGAAGTGCTCCGATCACCACTCCGCTGGCTTCCAGTAGACGATCAGCTTCAGGAGAGAGATCTGAAAGGCCTAAAGACAGAACGTCGAGAATGATTACTCAGTCGATTCGTACTTTGTTGGGGTCTCCTGCAAGCTAAACGTCGAAGGCGAAGTCTGTCAGGTCCAGGTGTTCCACATCACATCATGCAACGTTGAAACACAAGGAGAGGTTGACGTCAAGGAGAAGATCCTGCTCTAAGGATTCACCAGTGATGGTGACGCATAGTCGGTCGATGTCGAGACACTCCCCATCGATGTTGCATCGTTCATCAAGATGCCGGTCATGCTCCAAAGATTGCAGAGAGTCCTCTCATTCTGTTATGAGCTCTCTTCAGGCACTCTCGACATCACGCAGCTCTTCTGATCATTCTCCAGAGCAGAGAAGAACATCCCCAAGAGGCTCTCCACAGAAACGGAGATCTCCGATTCATCTTTCGCCCAGATGGCTTCAACCTCTCCATCACTGGCAGAAAGAACCCCTTGGTCATGCTCAGAAGCCTACGGACTATTCTAGTCCACTGCACATATCCCAACTACAACGTCTGGTGCAGGAGGTGGACAGGTCCCCCACTACTTGAACCAGGGATCACCGAGGCAAATCTCTGGAGCATAGATCAACTCATGCTCATATCAAAAGGCGAAGAACACCATCTTGGTCTTCATCTTCAACACACTCATCCAAAAGGGACTACTCTCCTACCCTTACAGATATCCCTCCTTCAAGAGTGTCACCCATCGATGATGTTAACACCTTCCACAATGTCCTTGCTAGAGGAGCACAGAAGCTGAGCATAGACCTGCCATCTCCTCAGACCACCACTTCACTCATTTTCGAGACCCTCCATCAGAGTTCTGCGGCTCGACCATTACTCCCTGTAGTCCCTGGTCTCCTTGAACCGTTAATGGACATCATCCTCACCCCATCTTCAATTAAGGCAGCTCCGGCTCAGATCCTGAAAAAGTATAAACCTGCTGCATCGGATCCTCTCTTTCTGAAATCAGATCCTCCACGGGATTCAGTCATCATTGCAGCAGCAAGGAAGACACATGCGGTGGCTTCTTCCTCCTTAGCTCCTCCAGACAAGGAGAGTAGAGCCCAGGATTCTTGGGAGAGAAAGACCTGCAGCTCAGCAGCATCTTCTCTTAAGGTGTCTAGCGCTGCTGCCCTGTTGGGCCATTACGACCGGTCCTTATTAGATTTTTTTGAGCGTTTTAAAGAGAAGCTGCCAAAGGAGGATCAACAAGACTTCTCAGAGATTCTCCAAGAAGGGGCGCTGGTAACCAATCAGGTGATCATCATAGCAGCGGAGGGGGCTTCTTTGGCTGCACTCATTTGCACATGGAATATGTGCAAAAAGGTCTTCCTGGTTGCGCCAAACAGCTTTGAAACCTGAAACTCCACAGCGTATTTTGAATCTTCCAATCTCTGATAACTCCCTTTTCGGATTGCACACTGATGAGGAGATGACCAGAATGAAGGCAGAGTTGGATACACTAAAGGCTGTGGGCCTTGAGAAGAAAAAAGAGGTCAAACGACGCTACAGGCCATATAACCGCAAAAATTACCAACAGAGGGTTCAAACCCTTCAATGGTCGCAAAACAAACAAAACAAATCTCAATACCAAGGCCGTCGTTCCTCGAGAGGAAGAGGAGGACATCAACAACAATCCTCTTCAACAGCTAAAACTCAAGGCAAGCAATGATTTTCTGCTTCCTCTAGCACATTGCACACTCCAGAGGCAGGAAGTATTTCAAGTTGTGTAAAAGAGTGGTGCAACATCACCAAAGATCAGTGGGTGCTAAATATACTGCACAATGAGTACGCGCTACGTTTCTGCGCGCCTCCAAGAGACATTCCTCCAGTAAGGTCACGTCTTCACCACCTGGAACTGCTGCGTCAGGAAGTGTTGACCCTTCTGAAGAAACTAGCCATAGAAGAGGTGCCTCCTGCCCAGAGGGCAAAAGGAGTCTACTCCAGATATTTCCTTGTTCCGAAAAAAGATCAAGCAAACAAGTTCAGACCTATTGTAGATATCTGATCTCCGAACAAGTACATCCGAAAGGAGAAGCTCCGTATGTTGGCGCTCCATCAAATATTTCCACATCTAAGGAAAGGAGATTGGATGTGTTCAGTGGATCTCCAAGGTGCGTACTTTCACATTCCAATTGCCCACGACGTCGCAAGTTCCTGCGATTCATGGTAGGCACGAAGCATTACCAGTTCAGAGTCTTACGGTTCGACCTCGAATCTGGCCCAAGGGTATTCACAAAATGCATGGCAGTGGTGGCTGCAGCATTACATCGCCAAGGCCTATTTGTGTATCCATACCTGGATAGATGGCTGTTGAAGGGATCATCGCCTCACATGGTGCAGCACCACTACCACATCTGCGCAGATCTCCTTCACCGCTTGGGCCTTCATGTGAACATGGAAAAATCAGTTCATCAGCCCACTCAATCGCTCCACTATCTGGGCTCCACCTTGGACTCCGGCCTAGGCAAAGTGTTTCCTTCAGAGGAGAAACTTATCAATGAGAAACAAATGCAATATCATCCTTTAACCACATCAACCATCAGTAAGGCAAGTGGTGTCTCTACTGGGGTCGATAGCCTCTTGCATATTTCTCATACCCAACTCCAGATTGAAAATGGAACCGTTGCAGCAGGATCTGGAGGACAAATGAGGCCAATCCTCAGGTCATTAGGAAGACCGAATTCTCCTCGCTCAAGCTGCAAAGAAATCTATTCTCTAGTGGACTCAGCCAAAGAGTCTTCTAGTGTGAGTCCCATTCCATCAACCTCTTCCAAAACAATCCCTGATCATAGATGCATCTCTTTACGGATGGGGAGCGCATCTGGGTCAGCAGCAGACTCGGGGCAGATGGACCAGCAAAGAGCAGACCTATCATATCAACATGTTAGAACTGCGGGCAGTTCATTTGGCCCTCAAGGCATTCCATCCGTCGATTCAGTCCTAGTCGATTCTGATAGAAACGGACAATACAACCACCATGTATTACTAGAACAAACAAGGTGGAACACAGTCTCGCCCTCTGTCTCTGGAATCTCATGCAATTTGGCACTGGCTGCTGGCCAGGAACCTCTCGATCACAAGGGTACATCTGCCAGGAGAACAGAACGTGCGAGCAGACGCTCTCAGTTGACACTGTGAAGAACAAGAAGATTGAGTGCTCAACGACGAGGTGGTGGCGGACATTTTTCATCAATGGGGTTGTTCATCTATCGACCTCTTTGCAGACGATCTAAAAAAAAAAATGCCACGCCTTCGTGTCCAGATTTTACCGACCAGGAACGAGAGTGAATGCTCTTTTGATAGACTGGTCCGGGACGTTTGCATACGCCTTTCAGCCCTTTCCTCTCATCCGGAAGGTGGTGACCAAGCTCATCCGATCCAGGATGAGAATGATCCTGATAGCACCGGACTGGCCTCGCCAATGGTGGTATCCAGACCTATTACAGCTCTCGATCTGTCCGCACAGGGAGCTCCCGTGCAGGCTGGACCTTCTGACCAAAATCAGAGGGAAGATTCTGCACCCCAGCCTTCCCTCGCGGAACTTGGTAGCATGGCTCCTGAGGTCCTGCAGTACGGACATTTGAACCTTCCTCAGGACTGCATGAACATTTTGAGGGAGTCAAAGAGACCATCCACAAGAACCTCTTACTCTTTTAAATGGAAAAGATTTTACTTATGGTGTATGCGTAATGGTTGGAGTCTGACAAGCGGGCAAGAAGAGGTAATCGTGCTGTATCTGCTATACTTGGTCAAATCTGGTTTGAAACACAATTCCATAAAAGTTCATTTGGTAGCCATTATAGCCTACAGAAATCACCTAACCAAACTTGTTTCTTTCAAATTCAAGTGTTTAAGGACTTCCTTCAGGGGTTGAAGAAGGTTTATCCCACTGTCCGACCTCCTCCTCGTCCTTGGGAGTTGCATCTAGTTTTGTCGAAATTGATGGGTCCTCCTTATGAACCCATTCATAAGGCCACTTTACAACACCTTACATGGAAAGTAGCTTTTCTGGTGGCTATTATATCAGCATGCAGAGTTAGTGAAATCCAAGCACTCTGTTCTAAGGAACGGTATACGGTTTTCCATCACAATAGTGTGGTTTTGAGGACTCCCCCCTTCTTTCCTACCCAAAGTGGTGTCTGTCTTCTGTGTCAACCAGACAATTTATCTCCTCTATTTTTTCCCCAATCCTGCTACACCAGCAGAAAGGTCTCTTCACTCATTAGACCTTAAGAGGGTTCTCAAATTTGGAGGGAAAAAATCCATTAGAAAGGCTGATTAATTGTTTGTAAACTACGGCTCTGTTAGGACAGGGTTTCCAGTTTCCAAACGATCCATTTCAAGGTGGATAGTGCCCTGTATTAAATTGGCTTACCAATTAGCGAACAAGCCTCTGTTAGCCTCCCCTAAAGCTCACTTTAGTAGGGGAAATGCTGCTACAATAGCTTTCTTACACAATGTACCGTTGTTCAAGGTTTGCAAGGCTGCAACTTAGAAGTCAGTTCATATGTTTATCAGGCATTACTGTCTGGATTCTGACTCCAGAGCGGATACCCAAGTAGGCCAAGCCTCCCTGAGGACTCTGTTCCAATGCTAGCTTAATTGGAGTCTTTTAAATGTTTTTTTAACAATTAATCTTTATTTTACACTTGTCACTTGCCCGCAGGATGAGGGGTTGGGCTTGCTATTCTATTCAGTGCTTATGGCTATTGATGAGGATCTTCTGGAAGAGAAGGATAAGTTACTTACCAGTAATCCTAGTTCTTTTCCAGGGGTACCAAGCATGCCTTTACCTGAAAATTTCATGGTATGGGGGTATGCATGGCTAAGGTCGCAACTACCCCTACCCCGAACCTCACGCCGTTCCTAAAACTACCCCAACCCCTTCCACTGCCCCGAGACCTACCCCGACTCCCAAGCCCTAAAAACTACCCCCACTGCCCACTCCCCTGCCCTGAGGTCTAAACCCCTGCCACTTAATATACATTACCCTGACCACCCCACCCTGCACTGTTCCTAAAACTACCCCAACCCCTTCCACTGCCCTGTTACCTCCCCCCAACCCTAAACATTGACTACCAATTCCCCTCCCCTGCCCTGAGGCCTTATCCCTGCCCCTTTACGTACAATACCCCAGCCCAACTACCCCGGTGCTGTCCCTAAAACAACCCCAACCCCTTCCAATGCCCAGAGACCTACATCTCCAGCCCTAAAAACTACCCGACTACCCATTTCCCTCCCCCTGCCCTGAGGCCTAAAACACTGCGCATTACATTCCCTACCTCGACACCCCACTCTGTGCTGCCCCTAACTCTACCCCTACCCCCCAGCCCAACCCCACTTACCTCATTGTGTCCTCTGGCTTTCTTCCTGAAGTGTTCCTGCTTCCGCCTTCACCACAGCAGCCAGCAGCTAACCAAGCACTGTCTTAACTGAGGCATATGCACGTTTAAGTCAAGCTTGGTTGCGCTTGCGTAGTTGGAACACACGCGGCTGAGGTCCCGGTGTTCCGAAACCTTCCCCTTAGTTTTACTTGGTTGACAGTGTCACTCTAAGTGTCACCCCTTTGATTGTTGATTGCCACTCATAAGTACAAAGAAATTATGGACGTGTCACACATGTACAATCTAAACGCTTGGCAGCTCTGTATGACCTTCTTGGTTTGAGTCGGTAAATATGATGTGGATTCTGTATTGCTGACCCTGTTTTTAGTGAGCCACTGTCCTTTGCATGTGCATCTGTTGGACTGTCTCGAGAGAAGTGTTGGTACCACTGTCTTTGGGCAAACTGAAGTCAGCTTCCAGAAAATGATACCCAATTAGGTTCTGGTATAATTGTATTGTTTGCATTGTGAGGTCCCCTGTCAATCATGTTGACTGGGTGCCAAACGTTCTTTGAGTTATGATCTCAACTTGCTTGGAATAGTTTTACCCCAAAGTTGTTCCTGTCTTGCCTCTTTTCCTCTGAGAGGATTTTTTTATATACACAGCGTTTTGGGTCAAATAGTTACCAGTCTCCCTCTTAATTTCTCATCACCTCTATGAAATCATGGGAATGACACACAGGCAATGTGTGAACTTGCCAGGTATGAAGCACAATTTATATGCATTCAAAATGTGTATATTGAAATAATTGTGTTCTGCTTGTGTGGGATATGGGATGATACTCTGAAGGATTCTTTGGTATTAATTAGTGTTCACACCATTTGAATTCAGGACAGTTTCGTTTGCACTTTGAGAGGTATAGACCTCTCTGCTTCCTTTTATTTTTGCTTCTTATCCACCTTTTATTTTTGCTTCTTATCCACCTTCAGCCAATGCTCCTCTAACTCCCTGCAGCCTTAGTGCACCTCTGAGCTCCCTGCTGCCTCAGTGCACCTCTGAGCTCCCTGCTGCCTCAGTGCACCTCTGAGCTCCCTGCTGCCTCAGTGCACCTCTGAGCTACCTGCTGCCTCAGTGCACCTCTGAGCTCCCTGCTGCCTCAGTGCACCTCTGAGCTCCCTGCAGCCTCAGTTCCCCTCTGAGCTCCCTGCAGCCTCAGTTCCCCTCTGAGCTCCCTGCTGCCTCAGTGCACCTCTGAGCTCCCTGCTGCATCAGTGCACCTCTGAGCTCCCTGCTGCCTCAGTGCACCTCTAAGCTCCCTGAAGCCTCAGTTCTCCTATTGGGCTCCTTGCAGCCTCAGTGCTCCTCTGCAGCTCTGAACCCCCAGCATACTCAGTGCTCTTCCGAGCTCCCTGCAGCCTCAGAGTTCATCTGAGCTTCCTGCAGCCTCAATGCTCTTGTGAGATCCCTGTAGCCTCAGTGCTCCCATGAGCCTCCACAGCCTCTGTGCTCTCTGAGCCCCCTGCAGCCTCAGTGGTCCTTTAAGCCCCCTGCAGCCTCAGAGCTCCTTCGAATTCCCTGCATCCTCAGTGCTCCTCTGAGACCCCTGTAGCCTTAGTGCTCTTCTGAACTCTGTGCAGCCTCAATGCTCCTCTGAGACCCCAGTGGCTTCTGTACTCCTCTGAGCTCCCTGCAGCCTCAGTTCCCCTCTGAGCTCCCTGTAGCCTCAGTTCCCCTCTGAGCTCCCTGCAGCCTCAGTTCCCCTCTGAGCTCCCTGCAGCCTCAGTTCCCCTCTGAGCTCCCTGCAGCCTCAGTTCCCCTCTGAGCTCCCTGCAGCCTCAGTTCCCCTCTGAGCTCCCTGCAGCCTGAGTGCACCTCTGAGCTCCCTGCTGCCTCAGTGCACCTCTGAGCTCCGTGCTGCCTCAGTGCACCTCTGAGCTCCCTGAAGCCTCAGTTCTCCTATTGGGCTCCTTGCAGCCTCAGTGCTCCTCTGCACCTCTGAACCCCCAGCATACTCAGTGCTCTTCTGAGCCTCCTGCAGCCTCAGTGCTCTTCCGAGCTCCCTGCAGCCTCAGTGCACCTCTGAGCTCCCTGCTGCCTCAGTGCACCTCTGAGCTCCCTGCTGCCTCCGTGCACCTCTGAGCTCCCTGCTGCCTCAGTGCACCTCTGAGCTCCCTGCAGCCTCAGTTCCCCTCTGAGCTCCCTGCAGCCTCAGTTCCCCTCTGAGCTCCATGCAGCCTCAGTTCCCCTCTGAGATCCCTGCAGCCTCAGTTCCCCTCTGAGCTCCCTGCAGCCTCAGTTCCCCTCTGAGCTCCCTGCAGCCTCAGTTCCCCTCTGAGCTCCCTGCAGCCTCAGTTCCCCTCTGAGCTCCCTGCAGCCTCATTTACCCTCTGAGCACCCTGCAGCCTCAGTTATCCTCTGATTTCCCTGCGCCCTCAGTTCCCCTCTGAGCTCTCTGCAGCCTCAGTTCCCATCAGGGGGGCTCAGAGGTGCACTGAGGCTGCAGGGGGCTCAAATTAGCACTGAGGCTGCAGAAAGCTCAGATGAGCATTGAGCCTGCGAGGAGCACTGAGGCTGCAGGGAGCTCAGAGAAGCACTGAGGCTGCAGGGAGCTCAGAGAAGCACCGAGGCTGCAGGAGCTCAGAGACGCACTGAGGCTGCAGGGAGCTCAGAGAAGCACTGAGGCTGCAGGGGGCTCAGAGAAGCACTGAGGCTGTAGGGAGCTCAGAGGATCACTGAGGCTGCAGGGAGCTCAGAGAAGCACCGAGGTTGCAGGGAGCTCACTGAAGCACTGAGGCTGCAGGGAGCTCAGAGAAGCACTGAGGCTGCAGGGAGCTCAGAGGAGCTCTGAGGCTGCAGGGAGCTCAGAGGAGCTCTGAGGCTGCAGAGAGCTCAGAGGAGCACTGAGGCTGCAGGGAGCTCAAAGGAGCACTGAGGCTGCATGGAGGTCAGAGGAGCACTGAGGCTGCAGGGAGCTCAGAGAAGCACTCAGGCTGCAGGGAGCTCAGAGAAGCACTGAGGCTGCAGGGAGCTCAGAGGAGCTCTGAGGCTGCAGGGAGCTCAGAGGAGCACTGAGGCTGCAGGCGGCTCAGAGGAGCACTGAGGCTGCAGGGGAGCTCAGAGAAGCACTCAGGCTGCAGGGAGCTCAGAGAAGCACTGAGGCTGCAGAGAGCTCAGAGGAGCACTGAGGCTGCAGGGGGATCAGAGGAGCACTGAGGCTGCAGGGGGCTCAGAGGAGCACTGAGGCTGCTGGGGGCTCAGAGAAGCACTGAGGCTGCAGGGAGCTCAGAGGAGCTCTGAGGCTGCAGGGAGCTCAGAGGAGCACTGAGGCTGCAGGGGGCTCAGAGGAGCACTGAGGCTGCAGGGGACTCAGAGGAGCACTGAGGCTGCAGGGGGCTCAGAGGAGCACTGAGGCTGCAGGGGGCTCAGAGGAGCACTGAGGCTGCAGGGGGCTCAGAGAAGCACTGAGGCTGCAGGGAGCTCAGAGGAGCTCTGAGGCTGCAGGGAGCTCAGAGAAGCTCTGAGGCTGCAGAGAGCTCAGAGGAGCACTGAGGCTGCAGAGAGCTCAGAGGAGCACTGAGGCTGCAGGGCGATCGGAGGGGCACTGAGGCTGCAGGGCGATCGGAGGGGCATAGAGGCTGTCTCATATGGTTCTTTCTGGAAGAATAGAACTGCATGATAGGACACCAGAACTTCAGACTGCAGGGTTAGATTCCATCTATACCATAAAAGACTGTCCGCCCAATTTCTGGTTAGCTCACTGTGCATCACCGTAACCTTAGTGGGGGTAGAAAGTGATTTTGGCAACCTGAACATGACAACGTGATCCCCGAGGGAACCATGGAAACAGATCTTACCCTTTTGTTGTTTTACTCACGCATGACCAGGATAAACACAAAAAAGATGTGAGTTAAGTTTTCGATACATTGATTGGTGCAATCATAATCTTGCATAGAGAGAATGAGCTACGACAATTAGGCAGATGAAACAATAAATATATTAAAATATATCTATGTAGAAGGCGTCAGCCTAAAAGCATCAGTCACCTTATCTGTATTTACTTAGTACTTTTATGAACATCTTGCAGTTCGCACATAAGAAATGAAAAGGAAATAAAAAGAAAATGAATTAATACCCCACTGATGCTGGTGTTTCGATCTGTGCCGCTGCGTTTGGTGTCTTGGAAGTCAAACTCTGTGAATGCGTATATTTATATGTATATATCACCATCATCTCCACTGAGTCCTCACGTAGCCGGGATCCTGGCAGCACCGGTGCAAGCCAAGGGTTGAGGAACCATCTATTATTAAATCCACATCCGGACACTTGATTATGTGCGCCTCAAAAATGCAATTATCCCAAGTTGTTTTAGTCATGAAATCTAATACACCATGGTGATTAACAGCTCAACGTGTTTTGGCGTAGACATGCCTTGATCAAGAAGCTGTTTGCGAACGGGCAGCACAAGCACTTGAACAGAATGTACAGATTACGTAAAGAGAAAAGCGTTCTAAAAACAGGTGACATGTATACTGTATTCTTAGAATAAGATCATGTAAGTGCAGAACATGTAAAAAAAATTGCTAAAACAATTCCAGCCTCAAACGTTAACAATGTGAACTAAAGTGGAGGACCACAGTGGTCTAAGAAGGCCTCTCAACAGCTGCAGGGAGCTTAGAGGCGCACTGAGACTGCAAGAAGCTCAAAAAGGCACTCGAGGCTGCAAAGGGCTCTGAGGAGCAATTGTTATAGACCTCACAAGTCGCACAAGATACAAAATGTCGTTCCTTGTTTCCTTTTCATTTTAATAGTGGTACACCTGCTTCAGAAAAAGAATTAAACAGATGTTTATCAGCGTCCTAATTCTCACAAACTGAAAGATAAAAACAAGCTGTAGGACACTATAATTACTTCTATCTGTTGTATTGTCTGGTCACTTGGCACCAGAAGACACATCCCTGATTCTCTATAGTACTTGTCTGGCAACAAGAGGAGCAGTCACTGAGATCATTGTCACAATAGAGACCGAGACACAGAGAGAGAGAATCATAACAGAAAAACCAACGGAGGGGAAGAATCAATGAGAGACCGAGACGGGTTGAGTAAGACATACAGAGAATGAGGCCGTATCTCAAAACTGGGCTGTTGTGATTAGGATTTATGATTGGTGGCAGCACACTGAACAAACTAGTTCACTTATTAGATGTCGCAGAGGCAGCCACCAATGCCTTCCTTCTTCTGTGCCTCTCCACTCAAATTCACTCTTTCTCAGCCAGCTTCTTCATTTTATAGCCACTTGACTGAAAACAGCTACTACTTTTAATTTGTAAATGTGTAAAAATGTGTTTCTCATTCACAGAATCAAAAGGACCTGATGAACAGATCTGAGCTGCATCACAAGAAAAAGAATTGTATCTATGTGCAGAGTCTGAGCAAACGTTCACTGGACGCCGGGCCCTGTATGCACATTGTGCAGTTTTTTCCGGGGAGAAAAACTGACCTAGTTTGAGTAAAGGCTTCATACAGAGCTCATCTTTATGGACACTTTGAAGATTTGAACCAGGGATAACCTGTATCATTTCATAAAGGGAAAAAATTTTGCTTATATTTTCTATGAGAAACCATATTAGTGTAGAGCCTGAGAAAAGCTTCTCTCAGACCACACATCTATATTTGCATTAGATGAACCATAATGAGACAGATCCACACAAGTGTACAAATATCTTATTTTTTTCATTCTAGTGCAATATCAGTTCAAACATCAGAATATCCTCAAGAGACACAATACCAGTGTACGGCATGCGAGTAAAGCTTGACTCGCAGAACTTTCTGTTGAATTATCAGAGAATGCTTTCAGGGGAGAAGCTCTACCCGTATACAGAATATCGGAAAGGTTACACTGAGAGATCATTGCTGGTCGGTCATGAAATAGTTAAATCTGAGGATAGGTCACATCAGTGTACAGAATGTGAGAAAAACTTCACTGAGTCAAAGAGTCTATACTGGTGAGAAACCTTATCATTGTACAGAATGTGAGAAAAGCTTCTGTTCAAAAACAACCCTTTTGGCATATCAGAGAGTCCACACTGGTGAGAAACCGTATGATTGTACAGACAGCGGAAAAGGCTTCAGTCGGGAGATCACACTGATGAGACATCAGTTAACCTATACTAGTGAGAAACCCTACCATTATACAAAAGGTGGAAAAAACTTAACTAATATGTACACACTGGTGAAGCATCAGAGAATCAATCCCAGTGAGAAACTCTATGAGTGTACAGAATGTGGAAAAAACTTCAGTGAAAACCACAGCCTAGTTGTGCATCAGAGAATCCATACCGGAGAGAAACCCTTCACCTGCGGAGAATGTGGAAAAAACTTCAGTCAGAAGCTCAATCTGGTGGTGCATCAGAGAATCCATACTGGCGAGAAACCCTTTCGTTGTACAGTGTGTGGAAAACACTTTAGTAAGAAGCACAAACTAGTGGTGCATCAGAGAATCCATACTGGTGAGAAACACTTTCATTGTACAGAGTGTAGGAAAAGCTTTTCTTTAAAGAGTAGTCTGTTGCACCATCACAGAATGCATACAATTAATAAACGGTATTGGCGCACAGACTGTGGAAAATGCTTCTTTCGTCCAAGCACACTGTTTAGACATCAGAGAATCCATACTGGCGGGAAAGCCTACCTCTGCGCAGAATGTGGAAAAAGCTTCACTTTCAAAACTAATCTTTTGAAAGATCAGAGAATTCATACTGATGAGAAACCGTATAGGTGCATAGAATGTGGAAAACGCTTCTCTCATTCAAGCACACTGTTCAGACACCAGAGAATCCACACTGGTGAGAAACCCTACCTCTGTGCAAAATGTGGAAACAGCTTTGGTCAGAAACACACCCTAGAGGTACATCAGAGAATCCATGCTGGTGAGAAACCCTTTCAGTGTACAGAGTGTGGGAAAAGCTTCATTCAGAAGCACACCCTAGAGGTGCATCAGAGAATCCATACTGGCGAGAAACCCTTTCAGTGTACAGAGTGTGGGAAAAGCTTCCGTCAAAAGCACAACCTAGTTGTGCATCAGAGGATCCATATTGGTGAGAAACCCTTCCACTGCGGAGAATGTGGAAAAAACTTCAGTAAGGAGCACAAACTAGTGCTGCATCAGAGAATCCATACTGGCGAGAAACCCTACCTCTGAGCAGAATGTGGAAAAAGCTTCAGTCAGAAGCACACCCTGGTGGGGCATCAGAGAATTCATACTGGCAAGAAACCCTTTCATTGTACAGAGTGTGGGAAAAGCTTCACTTTCAAAACTAATCATTTGAAAATTCAGAGAATTCATACTGATGAGAAACCGTATAGGTGCACAGAATGTGGAAAAAGCTTCTCTCATTCAAGCACACTGTTCAGACACCAGAGAATCTACACTGGTGAGAAACCCTACCTCTGTGTAAAATGTGGAAACAGCTTCGGTCAGAAACACACCCTAGAGGTACATCAAAGAATTCATACTGGTGAGAAACCTTTTCAGTATACAGAGTGTGGGAAAAGCTTCAGTCAGAAGCACACCCTAGAGGTGCATCAGAGAATCCATACTGGCGAGAAACCCTTTCAGTGTACAGAGTGTGGGAAAAGCTTCACTTTAAAAATGCATCTTTTGATACATGAGAGAATTCATACTGATGAAAAACTGTTTTGGTGCACAGAATGCGGAAAACGCTTCTCTCATTCAAGCACACTGTTCAAACATCAGAGAATCCACACTGGTGAGAAACCCTACCTCTGCGCAGAATGTGGAAACAGCTTCAGTCAGAAGCACACCCTAGAAGTGCATCAGAGAATCCATACTGGCGAGAAACCCTTTCAGTGTACAGAGTGTGGGAAAAGTTTCACTTTAAAGAGTAATCTGTTGAGACACCAGAGAATTCATACTGATGAGAAACTGTATTTGTGCACAGAACGCGGAAAAAGCTTCAGTCAGAAGCACAATCTAGAAGTGCATCAGAGACTCCACACTGGTGAGAAACCCTTTCACTGCGGAGTATGTGGACAATTCTTCAGTCAGAAGCACTGCCTGGTGAAGCATCAGAGAACCCATACTGGTGAGAAGCCCTTTCAGTGTACAGAGTGTGTGAAAAGCTTCTCTCTAAAGTTCAACCTGTTGAGACATCAGATACTTCATACTGATGACAAACTTTAGCAGCTAACAGAATATAGGAAATGCTTAAATCTGAACAGCACACTGTTAAGACCTCACATAATCCATTCAAGGGACAAACCATGAAAATGGGGAAAGCTTCACTCGAAGCATAGGTGTGTTCCAGCATCAAAGAACTGATCTTCAGTAAAGGTTGATTTATGTATACCCTGAAATGTTAAATAAAATGTGAAATAAGTAAGCTATGATCAATAACAAAACAAAGGTTAAAGCTAAGTTATAGAAGGGGGTGGGAGCACACTGCCTCTCATCCCAGGACAGTTGACCCCAGTGCCTTCTGGTGAATGCGGTACACTTACTTCAAAGTTGCTGGAGTTTTTCACCAAAGTTAATGCAGGTAGTACTGTTCTCTCTGGACACATGTTTCTCGGTTTGGCTGTTCATTAGTAGAGAGCAGAAGTAGTAGAGAGCAAAGAAAAGTCATCCGGGGATGATGAAATGCTGCCCAGGTCTTCACAGGTCCCAGTACCACAGGCATAAACAAAATAGGAGTCTAGAGGGAAAGACAAAACTAGGACGCCCTCCACTCAATAAGTCATCAAACAACGTAAATCCTAGTTCTCACGGCAATATTTGTCTATTGATCTGTAAACATCACTGGTTAAGCATTAATCACCCCAGGAAAACCCTTAGTCTAGAGATTACCAAGATGTCTCAGTCTATTGCCTATATAAATGTAAATGTATTTGAGCTTATATAGCGCACAGCTACCCGCAGTGGGTTTCCCGGCGCTTGCTTAGGGAACCCGTCCTGGTATTCCCCTGTGAGATAACCCCGGCAGGGTATCCACAAGGTGAAAGCCAGGCATCCCGCCGCGAGGGGCCGTTGTGGAGATTAAGCAAGCTATTGCCCAGAGTCGCAGAGTGTAAACCCGTGAGTCGAGAAGGCACCGTAGCGAGAGTTATCGAGTCCGTGGAATTTTTAGCCCAAGACCCGCCGAGGCGGGGAATTGAACCCTGGTCCAGGGCCGATCTCAGCTTCCTGGTCTGCCGCCTCTAACCCCTGAGCCACACTTCTCCACAAAGCAACCTAGCTCTGATCTACACATTTGGAACAGCACAAGACTAACAATCACCTTGGAAGACAACAGAAAAAAAGTGTGGAGAGCGAGATGGCACCTCACGGGCGCACCACCAATGGGACCCCTGGCTGGTACTCACCAGGATGGCCCTGTTCTCATCATTGGTGCCATCAAGCTTTAACGTAAACGTGTCTCAAACCCAAAGTAAAAGGACAGTGAATGGTGCAGTGAACACAACTTATATGTAACAAAAACATACAACATTAAACATTTAACATACAAGTTACCGTGCAACCAGGACAATACACTTTACTCATGTTCCTTTCTTTGTTGCAAACAGTAAACACATAAAGATAAAAAAGGAGAATGTGAATACTACCCATCGATTCACACCCTACTTACAGCATATAAGTTGTGTTCACTGCACTACAACTAAAGTAAGTACAAATTTCTACTGCATTTACCATAATCCAATGGGCAAACTGCATGCTGGAATGTGAGGCAGTGTGCTCCCACTTGTTTCCTGTTAAAGTTAGACAAATTTATTCTTTCTACACAAACCCAAATTAAACTATACAAGGATTAGAAATTCTAAAGTTATATCTTAAATTTAGAAGTTGTGCATTAGCAGGTATAACTTAAATTTCTAATTTACTCACAACCTTCAATTTAATATGTCACGCGCACCTCTGTACGTACTCTTGTTGCCACACTACATTAATTAATTATAACTCGTCACTCTACCATGCAGTGTGTAATGAAACATTATGTTATTTAAGATGTGATAAGTGTTGTTATGAACACTTTGATTTCTCATACTATAAGTGATGTAATATGCAATGGTATATCGAGTGCTTGTAGAATGGTCGATGGAGAAAGACTTACAGAGACCAAGATACTCAAATCCACAGGCACAAAGAGGAGAGCCTGATGAGGAAAACAGCAAACACTTTCTCGATAATGGCAGGGACTTTTAAAGAAGCAAAGTCTTTACTTTTAATTCTGTGCATTTTAGGTGTTTTCCTCAAATATTAGGGTATTGAAAGTCTTCCTTCCAGTCCATTGTGCGAGACTAGTGGCCTGATACAGAATTTGGCAGAGAGGGCGTTCCATCACAAAGGGGAATCTTGGACCTGCATGTCCTTTTACAGGTGATCGTATCTGTAGACACCGATACATGGATGTCATTGTGAAAAAATCCTTTACACCAAGGAGGGTCTAAAAATTTTAAACCGGGGGCGTGGTCTTGCTACGCATGGAGTGAGATGCACGCCATCACTGCTCTGGACAGCCGCTGCTTATTTAAGCTTTTATAGTAGCTCTGGGGACCTGCAGACAACTCTAACTGGGGTGTCCACCTGGTGAATAAGTCAGGGCCTCCTCTGGGAACTTGGCACTCGCTCCAGACAACTGGTTGCAGTGAATGCGGCCCTGTCCTTGTGGACTCTGTCCTGGATGAGCAAAGCCGCCATCTTGCGCCCGCCAGATCTAGTGGCGCTGGGGGCCTACAGTGGACTCTGACTGGGTTGCTAGCCCGGCAGAAGAGCCTGAGCCTCTGCTGCGAGCATGGCACCCACTTCAGACAGCTGATTGTGGTGCATGCGGCCCGTCCCTGTGGACTCTGGCCTAGGTGGATGAAGCTGCCATTTTGAGCCTGCCGGAGCTAGAGGCCTTCCTGCCTGGCCGGGACCCTTCCCACTTTCCCGGCGGTCCTCCAGGGCACTCCGCTGGGGATCCTGCAGACCGCGGCAGTGCATCGGGAGCCGGGACCTCCGGTGCTGCTGGTGGTGGGGGCTGACATCGGTGGAGACTCCCTCGGGCGCCATTTTAGACTGGCCTGACGCTGACCGCTGGGACCTGGCTGGACCGCAGGCCCTCTCCGGGTGGTGCCGCAAGTGAGCCTGGACTTTGGGGTCCCCCGCTGGTTCCTGCGGCCTAGGGCGGTGACAAACGACATGCCTACCCCAGCAGGGCTTAGACCTAAGCAGTAACATTGCGGCCACCATCTTGGGCCTCCCTGGAACCTGGGAGGTTGCTGCCTGACTGAGATCTGCTGTGAACTCGTGACACCGTGTCAGAGCCTCCTTGCCTTTTGCTGGGCTCCGGGGTGACGACCTGAGTGGATAGACCTTTCATGCCCTGATACCTTCAGGGCGCTTCAACATGCCATGACTCACACCACCGCCATTTTGGGTGCCCTTGTGAGGCTGGAGAGGGCCTACTGTCTGCCTTGACCCACTGCAGGCCTGTGGAGGACCCGTGGAGGACCCCCGGCTGATGCACACCGGTCAGGGCCGTCTGGACAGCATGTTCTGTGTGCGCTCCTGTGCTTTAGGGTGATAATAAGCTGGGCATTCTTGGAGAGACCCTGGAAGGAGCCTGAGGCGGACATCTGTGGCGGCTGCTCACAACCCCTGGGGCCCTAGAGGGTGTTTGACAAAGTGACCTCCCTGACCACTGGTGAACGTTCCCTGCCTCGATCTGGTGACCTGGCCTGCTGTGCTGCAGTGACTTCGCAGGACCACGTCGGTGAGTGTGTGGGGGGCACTGCCTTCTGGCTGTTCCCTAGGGACTGTAGACGCCTCGCCCCCCCAGCAAACACGGGAGCCCCTGCGGATCTTGGTGGGCACATGCGGTACCCCGGAGTGGAGTGTTTCTGCTCGGCTTTGTACCTCGAACTCTCTCAAGCTGCCGGTAGACTGCTTGGGGGGCACCGGAGCCTCAAGGGGATAGCCTCTGACTGCCCATACCCCCTTTCACTCACGCCTTGCCCGTTCTCTACCTTACCAGACAACTGGCTACTCTGCGCAGTGCCTCCTTGCCTCGACTCCCTACTTGTCCCGTGGGTCTCGGAGAGACTATAACTCTCTCATGGGCTGGGAAAGATTCCGCTACATCCCCAAAAGAGAACCTAGTCAAGGCCCTGTGGAACAGATTGGGCCGGGCCCTGGCGGCGGAAATGGCATCAGCGACCAAGGGATCTTCTGACCCTGTCACCCAGTCCTTCTTAGCCAGTTTCATGCAAGAACTGAAATCGTCTCCCTTAGAACAGAGGAGCAGGCCTGTGTCAAGGAGCTCAGGAGAGACTTCGTGGAACTCGGAGGGAGAGTGGATGACCTTGAAATGACAGTCGACGCCCGCACGGAGGACCAGGAGCAACTATGGCAGCACCTGGCCCCCCAGGAGGAACAGCACATCGAGCTGCAGATCAATCAGGAGGACTTAGAAAATAGGGGACGCCGCAATACCTTGCACCTTCCGGTTGGGGCAGAGGGCTCGGACATCATGACTTTTGTAGCAGACCTGCTCCACGAGATCAGGGGGAGAATAACGCGTCCCCACCGGAGTTAGACCGCGCCCATTGGGTGTCCTGACCTGGGTTCACTTTTTCACAGAAAAGGAGGCCATCCTCAAGGCAGCATGAGACAAATCAGAACTCACCTTCAAAGGTACTCCCATCCAGCTGTTCCATGATCTTGCCCCCACCCGCTCCATCGCCGCAGAGAATTCAGGCCCATCACTGACAACCTAAGAGAACTGGGCGTCCAATACCAGTGGGGCCACCCGTTTGCACCAAATTTCAGCCACACCGCCATCTAGCCCCTCAAGACTGCCCTCTTTGAACCGCAAACCTGCAAAACCCAAGTGGGCCAAGATACACAGCCACAGGCGCCCTTCCCAGCGGGGTGACACTGCTTCATCCCAGGTGAAACAAGACATTATACAACACATTTGTTCCTTGGAGGGTGGACACTCGGCCCCGGGCTCTCAGTCATTTGAAAAATAACCACTAGGCGCTCCTGCATGCAATTTCGAGCACCACCACCTGGGCTGCCCCCTTGCGAGAATGGACCTAGTGCCACACTCATCTTGTGGACATGACTGCCCCGTGCCTGAACTGCGCCCCTGCGGCGGTTCCAGACTACGCTCATTAATGATGATGCTGATCTCCTGAGACCCACCTCTCCACTTCAATTCCTCAGAGAGTGACATCTATGGGATGGCCTGAGCCTGGCTTACCCCCGGACTGGAATAGACCTTGTTGGCCATTGTTATTTTTTGGCTACCATGTTTCTTCTCTCTCACCTTTCTCTTCTCTCTCACTATCACTATCTCTGGTGGGGGCGGTCCTGATAATAGTGGGGGGTTCTCTTTGTGAAGGTTACTCTTTTCTCCCTCAGCATTGCACTAGGCCCTACAGCAACCACCATTGCCCTTGTCTCATTCGGAGGGGGGCTGCACTGCGTCCTACTCCTACTCTTCTGCCTGAGATGGTGCTAGCACATGATACACCGGTATCATGACTTCCGTACCCGGTCTGAAACTCCTCTCCCTCAACGTGAAGGGTCTTAACTCCCCCAACAAGCGCCACCAGATATGGCAATATCTTGTACTGCAAAATCCGGACATCATATTTCTGCAAGAAACTCACCTGCTGAGGGAGGATGTCTCTTGCATGGCTCATCCTAGATACTCCCTTCAACTCTGGGCATCTGCACCCACTAATTCAGTGGGGGTGGCAATCCTTTCTCGAGCAGGCATTCACCAGGGCAACTCCAGGGTAGTCTGTAGCAAGGATGGCAGATTCCTCAAAGTGATGGTCAAGATTGGGCAACGAATTCTCACCTTATGCAACACTTACACACCGAAGCAGGCTCAGGACTAATTTCTAGGGGACTTGTTGTGGGAACACATCACACACGGTGACTCTAATCTCATCCTGGGGGGAAGACTTCAATCTGGTATAGGCGGCGGGACTCAACCATAGTGAAGGCTCGTTCCACGGGACAGGGGCTGTCCTCTGCCTTAAAGAAGCAACTATGCCTTTGACCTCATCGACATTTGGCGATACCACTTCCTAGACACCCACGATTACTCCTATTACTATCACGTTCATCGCTCCTACTCGCGCAAAGACTAACTCTTCGGCTTGCACTCCCTTGTCAAGGACACCCTTTTGGCGTCCATGTCTGACACCTCTGTCTCTGACCACGCTCATGTGGAACTTCTCATTCAGGATCACTTCTCTCGCCCCAACCGTCCCTCGCGGTGGTGCTTCCCCCCCTCATATCCTGAGGGACCCCGTGGACGCGGCGGAACTCCGAGATGCTATTATGTCCTATTTCAAGACCAACTACCTCCCAGAGACTCCACTCCCCCTGGTCTGGGATGCGTTTAGGGCCACGATTTGCAGCTGCATCACATCCATCGCTATAGCTCGGGAAGCCCGTTTGGTCAAAGACAAACTCACTCAGGACATAAAGGTGGTTGAGAGACTAGGCCAGGAACACCCCTTGGTGCTACATAAGAGACGCCTTGCTATGCTCCGAGGCCAGCTCTGGGCGCACAGAACCAACAAGACAGAACACACTCTTTTAGCCCTGCGACAATGGTACTGCGAAGGGGGGCAAGGTGGGCACGGTCCTGGTACGCCGTCTTCGAACGTGGTCCGCTATGGCACACATCACTAAACTTAAACTAGGCGATGGTACCTGGGCCACCACCAAAGCAGCATTTCAGAAATACTACATGTCCCTCTATGCCAGGGAATCGCCCGACCCAAACCAGGTGCTAACTGCCTTGAAGGCCTGTGAGTGGTCCCTGATTAGCCGATACCACACAACTACTGGAGGAACCTATCACTCTGGAAGAGATCGC
Source organism: Lissotriton vulgaris (assembly GCF_964263255.1). Taxonomy (NCBI): domain Eukaryota; kingdom Metazoa; phylum Chordata; class Amphibia; order Caudata; family Salamandridae; genus Lissotriton; species Lissotriton vulgaris. The sequence goes on along the minus strand of NC_141691.1, from coordinate 2,071,492,572 downwards.
CAGCACTTTAAAGAACCTTCCTTTCGGCAAAACCCCGGGTTTCGTTCTATTGTGTCTTCTTCCCGCAACATAAAACTTATATGCTCTACCACTTTAATTCTTTTTCAGACACGGTGGGGCCCTCCACCGATTTGGCCATGGCTGAAATCACCTTTATTCCCAAACCGGGGAAGGATCTTACACTCTGCTTCTCCTTTTGCCCCATTGTGCTTGTAAACATGGATCTCAAACTCTATACTAAAGAACTAGCTAAGCGTCTCGACCTGCACCTTCCTGGGCTCATAGAGCCGGATCAGGTGGGCTTTATTCGCCACCGACAAGGTGCAGACAACGTACAGCGTATTTCCCATTTAGTCGGGAAGGCGTATCATTGGAAGATACCCTCTTGATTGCTATCCCTCGATGCTGAGAAAGCATTTGATCGAGTAGATTGGGTATTCCTCCGAGCTGTACTACAGAAAATAGGATTGGGCCCACAGATGATCGCTAGAATTATAGCTCCCTCTCTCTCTCCTCTGGCCCAGGTGCAGGTCAACGGTCAGCTCACGCAACCATTCTCCTCCCACAGGGGCACTTGACAGGGGTGTCCCCCCTCATATTCGCTGTCGTAGTGGAACCCCTTTCCATCATGATCCGCCAATCCCCTGACATACATGGCATCACACTTGGGGGATTGGACCACAAAATAGCCTTGTTCGCAGATGACCTCCTTCTCACTTTATCTCGCCCATGTTCTTCTCTATCTGCCCTGCATAAGTTGCTCCAACCGTTCGAACAGGTCCCGGGGCCTTCGTTATCTGGGGCTCAATTTGACTCCCAACCTTGCCACATGGTCACAAGCAAACTGGCAGGAGTGTTAAAACATCGTCATAGCTGACCTGAGAGTGTGGAAATCCCTTTCGATGTCATGGTTAGGGTGCCTGAACACGGTCAAAATGTTGATCCTTCCAAAGATACTCTACCTTTTTCAGACAATACCCACGCCCTTTACGCCCTTTACGGAGCATCAGATTCAGAGCCTTCAGCATGAGCTCATCACATTTATATAGGGAGGGAGTAGGCCACGTTTCTCTAGTAAGATACTCATGTCCAGCACGGTGGGGGGGTGGTTTGCCCCAACTTGTTGGAATATTTTTGGGCGTCACATCTCGGCTTTATCTCGGAGTGGATGGCATGGGAGAGTGAAAAAGTCTGGTTTCATATGGATAGAGCAGTGCCTTGTCGCCCATCTGGGACCTTGCATGGCTCTCACGGGAAGCCGGCTCTCGCACTGCCTTTATCGTGGTTCCTACTAAGACCGTACTCGATATTTGGGACAAACTAGCAAATAGCTGAGGCCTCACATCCTTCCTGTCTCTCCATACCCCCGTCCCTCGCAACTCCCACTTCCCGCCTCCTTCCTACCCGTCCTACTCCTTAGACTGGACAGGGGGGGGGTTGTTGGGCGATTTGGGACCTTTTCATGGGGAATACTTTCAAAACTTTTGAACAATGTAAGCGGGATTTCCAGCTATCAGAGGGGCCTAGATTTCAATACATTCAACTTCGACATTGGGTTCAGGTGTCTTCTCTGACACGGCCGGCCACTTGACCCCCTCACTTAGTTGGAGAGGCTGGTGCGCGCTTTTGACAACTCCAGGGGATTAAGCTCTCGTACATATCAAGTCCTCCAACATTCACAGCGAGCCACTCCGCATGCTTACCAGCTGTGTGGGCAGTCGTCTCAGACACTGATGTAACATCCACTCAATGGGAACACTTGTGGCGAGATATCCCGAAGGTCTTCCGTAGAATACCCCAGGGGGAAACCGCATATAAGGTTGTGAAACAATGGTACTATACCCCTCACAGGTTGAATAAAATGTTTCCCACTTCTTCGCCTCTATGTTGGCGCTGCACCAGTGCCTGAGGGATTTTCTGCATATTTGGCGGACGTGCACGCGCTTGACTATCTATTGGAAGGAGGTTCTTAGTCACATCAGACTGGTACCAGGCTACCAACTGCCTGACAACCCGCTTGCCATTGTCCTGGGCCTCCTGCCGGTGAACCTGCGCACCATGACTCACCGTGAATGTCATTTACGCCTCCACATGCTTGGTGCTGCCAAGCAAATCATTGCTCTTTACTGGAAAAAAGTTGAAACGCCTCTGATCAACGTCTGGTTCACCCGCCTGTGGCACACAATGGCAATGGAGTTACGGCGCGCTTGCAGCTTCAAGACACTAAATTCACCAAACTATGGCAACCACTTGTGGATTATTTCTGCAGACTGGAACACGCCCGACTTCAACCCATGAAGTTGCGGGCTTTGTGCCTCTTTGAATATGCTGTGTACCCCCCCCCCCCCCGCCCCCCCCCCTCAGATGCAGATAACCTTTGGAGGCCCACTGACGGAACTACTCGAAACCCACCCCTGGCAGCGCTTACATTACAGACCCCGGACGCCTCAACCCCCCATCTGACGTAGACAACCCTGGCCTTTACTTGCATGCCACCAGAGACCACCATTGACTCTGGCTGCCACAGCGCTCACACCCTAATAGCTCACGCTTCCGGCACCAAGAGATGGTAGACCCTCCCCCGACATACCTCTCTCACGCCTCTTGCTCTCTTTCCCCTCTCTCATGTCTCTTCTCTTTCTCTCTTTATCTCTTTGCTCTTTATGTTGTGTATATTGTTCTTAGCTGCAAATGTGATCCCTCTGAGGGGATTCGAAATGTATGTTACTCAGGCCAAAGTCTGTTGTGTTAGAGTTTACAATTGGAGCTATGGTAATTCGGCAGATGCCCCACGATTACCAAAACACAGAGGCTACAACTATCGTACGCCCGACTTTGCGATCGTGTCCTCCCTTACAATCGTCATCCTGTGCCACATGAAATGTTTCTACTTTGTTGAAAAATGCAGATGACAATAATGGACAATGTACAATGGCCTCTGCCTTCTGACTAAAGTGATACATTGTAATGGTGTGGGGAAAGGGCCAATAATAATATCGAGATCTGCTCCTGTATGATTACCTTAAATGCCAAAAAACACAAGTTTTAAATAGAAATGTTAAACCTCTGAATCTCCATTGACTGGGATGCATAGCGGGCTCCCTTCGATGTTCAAGATGTATGTTCGGCTTGCTAGATCTGTTGAAACTATTGAGGTTGTGTAGGAAGCTGGCTCTGTATATACTGTACCAAAGTAAAGTACAGTGTGCACAGAATCCAGTGGATCCCCAGAGGTATAGCAGAGGCTAACGTAGATATTAACGTACTCTCTTTTTACTCTCTCTTTTGTGGTAGTGTGGTCGAGCAGTCAGGCTCATCAAGAGAGTAGTGTTAAGCATTTGTTGTTCACACTCAGACACTAAATGATGTCACACACTCAAAGACTGAATCTAGACCAAGTGTTTGTATAAATAGTTGTTTTATTTCTAGAACCAAGGTATACTTAGCAGCGGGTGAGTGATCCTTCTCATACAACGTTACTGTAAGCAATACAGTGAATACTGGATTCATAGGAACATTCAGATTATTTTTTCAACTGAGGAATAGATTTGTAAACTGTTTAAAAATGCTTGTAATTAGTTTTCGATTACTTTCAGATTACTTGTCTAGTTATGTATAACACACCTGCCTAACACAGTTTACCCACCACAGGACATCTGTCAGCAGGTTATCTCTTGTGCAAGTAATAGGTTACTTTTTGTGTAGCACAAGACAGTTCAACACTTGAAGACTTTTCAGAAGAAACCCACCATTTAGTCTGACAGGAAAACCGAAGTGTTAAGATACAGGTGAGTAAAATGGTTTTGGAATTTGAGTTTTGGGGGGTAGAATCAAGGTTCCCCCAGGATTGAGGTTGGCCCTCAACATGCATCGCTAGCATCACTGCGTCGGCTGAGAGCAGAGTGCAGGATGCCAATGGGGCTTGGGGCACAGTGGTTGGGGGCTGCTCACGAACAGGCCACTCGATCTTTGAAGCCAAGCTCCTAGGGTTAAGGTCAGGGCAAAGGGGGTCCCAGGTCAGCACCAAGCCCACACTACCACGGCACAGGGGCGCCCTGATGCAGGGTGCTTAGGAGGTGTCGGGAACCCAATGCAACCCTTTTGAGGTTACTGGTTTTAGATTTTGTCTGCACGCTCGGCCCAGGAAGTTTTCTGGAAGGAACTACCAGCTGGGCCGGTAAGTTGGAGTGCTCAGGGACGTAGGTGCGCCTCAGGTTCTCTTTGCCAGGGTGCAGGGCGGCCAGATGCAAGGGTGCCTTTTGAGGTCAGAATTCACCTTACCGGGACCTCTCTGGGACTGTTGGGCCACTTAGACTCGGGCCATAGATGATGGTTGCAGTTGTGGTTCCATGCGTCAGAATTCATTGTCCTCGGCAGGCTCAGAGTCTTTCTTTGGAGTTTCTTTGAACAGGGCTGCTGTTCACAGGAGATTCGGTCTTTGTTGAAGGCAGCCAATCCTCCCAGGAGTTTTGGAGGTCGCTGGCTGCAGGTTGTCAGCGTTTGGCGCAGGATCTATGGAAACTGCAGATGGGCCGGTAGGGCTGGGGCCAAGTCAGTTCTTCTCTACAGTCTCCTCTGATGTGCAGCTTCTTCTGTCCTTCGTCGTGGGTTGCAGGAATCTGAGGAGTCAGAGTTCAGGGTCGCCCCTAAATACTATATTTAGGGGGGTCTTACAGGGGTGTGTAGATTTGGACCAATTGGTCTCTTCTTTGGGGGTGAGTACACACCCCTGTTAGACCTGGCATCTTTTGTCGTGTTTCCCCTGTCCTTTTTGCTTTCTGACCTCCTGCTTCTCTGGTATGTTGGACTTCGTATTGCTGCTTTAGTGTCTCTGCACACTTTCTCACTGCTGTTCAGTGGTAAAGGGCAAGTTCTCCTACTCTAAATTGTGTTTATGGATTGGTGTTTCCATGTTTGATTTATTTGATTTACTACTAAGTCTCTAGTACAGTGCACTGTGTGCGCCCAGGGCCTGCACATCAAATGCTGCTGGTGGGCCTGCAGCACTGATTATGCCACCCACACAAGCAACCTTTCAAAGGGTCCTTAGACCTGCCACTGCTGTTTCTCTGCTCAGTTTTTACAGCGATGTCCACCTGGTAAGTACCGCCACTTGCCGAGCCCTAACCTTCCCTTTTCTTACATGTAAGGCACACCCCAGGTTGGCCCAAGGTACACCCATGGGCGGGGTCCAGTGTAGGGTGTCAGAGCACTTTGCATCACACACACATTGCACAGAGACAATCAATCATACATGTGTAACTCAACATATAGGAAATGTTACAATGGACAGAGGACAACAAGATGTAGGAGTCACTTGTCATCACTACTGGTAGGCAGTATAGTTTAATAGTGCTTTGTCTAGTGAAGCACCCACTCAGAATTTAAAAAAAGGAGCATCATAGTTGGGGGATGTGTTTAATAATGAGAATAGATGTCTGTTCAAATTAATCTTTTTTGCAACATTAATCTTTTGCTCAAGGCTATACTTTACAACGTGCATGCAGTTAATAGTTCAGCACAATTACAAAGTGCATAGAGTGTAAATAAAATCCTTTATCAGGATTCTAACTTTTAAGTTGCAAGTAACAAAATGATGTATTTAAAAGGAGTAATAACAAGAACAGACCCCTCACTGAGATATAATTTAAACTAGGTAGTATATCCTACATTCACATGAAAAATAACATTGTCCCAGAAACAGAAATTATTGAAAAGATATTATCATATTTTTATTTACACATTTATCTGATACATAAGAACATAATAGCAACATAAACTCATACTCGTGACCACAATACACTACAAATGTTCTATATATACATATTTATAATATATACACACAGACCCCCAGAACAAAGATAACAGGCAGACATACCCAGTCAGTCAAAACCACTCATACATTTCATCCGAACACCCAGTTTCACTAATATCACAAGCTCACAACAAACAATTAAAAAAAATAAACAACATAAAAACAATTCATATCAATATACAATACAGAAACATAGGAAAAAAGAAAGAGAAGCGCCGACGCGCGTTTCGGAAAGGAACTCTTGGTCCTAAATTCCTTCATCAGGGCGCAAATACATAATTGTTTCCATACATATATTCCTTATTCTTGATTTTAGGATGCAAAATTTACACTCCTATGTTATGGTCATGCGGGGGTACAATCATAATTCAGAAAAATAATCTGAACCCAAATCCTATTTTATGAAGGATGGCACGAGTCTAGGGACCGAGTGTAATTCATTCAATCACTCGGTATATGGTACGGTGAATGACACACTGATGCAGGGGGCGGACTACCCAGCTATATAGTGTACGGACCAGACGTCAGTTCCCAGTCATATAAATAAATATATAGGAGGCAGCGTCTCCAGAGGTAGATTCCACAGGGGAAAATGAGTTCACCAATGTAGACTCCCGTCAGAAGTAATTAAGCTGAATATAATGTAGTGATCCGTCCGTGACTCGATCCAAATGCCAAGAGACCGGAGTAACCCACTGACCTATTTACATTTTATCCACTTTGTAATCTGCTCGGTACTTGTTTTCTGCAACAGGCATATTAAACCCTTTGCGCTACTTTATAGAGAGGCAAAACCCCAATTAAACAAAACTCCTATCTCTCTTCAGGAAGAACCTTAATCACAGAATTTATCCTGCCTTTTTTGTTGGCTGGAAATTGCTGGAGGAAACGAACACGACAGCAGGCGCTTTAAAATAAGAATAAACTTGCAAACAGGGCGCCCCCGGAAGCCAACGCTCGGTGTGGTGGCACCTGTCGCACTGCCCTAGAGCCAGCCCTGCTCACCAGTAATGCAGTGGCTGCGGGCCATGTAGTTTTACCAGTAGTGTAGCAGCTACTGGAAGCTGCAGATACACCAGTATTGCAACGGCTGCTGGAGGCTGTGGTTTCACCAGTAGTGCAACGGCTGCTGGGGGTCTTAGTTTCACCAATGGTGCAACAGCTACTAGGCGCTGTAGTTTTATCAGTAGCGCAATGGTTGCTAGGGGTGATAATTTTATGAGTGGTTCCAGTTTCACCAGTAGTGTAATGGCTTCAGGGGTTGTAGTTTCACCAGTAGTTCAACAGCTGCTGGGTGTTTCAGTTTCACCAGTAGTGCAATGGCTTCAAGGGGTTGTAGTTTCACAAGTAGTGCAAAGGCTGCTAGGGGTTGTAGTTTTCTCAGTAGTGCAGCACTGGTGCTGGTTTCAGTTTCGCTTTCACATTAACGTGGTATGGCAGACAGCAATGCACAATCACCACAGCCACCTGCAGGTCACTTGGTGCCGAACCACTGGTTCTCACAACATCATTGCACAATCACGACACACTCATCACAGAACTGCTCTCCAGTGATTTGCATCACCAATACCTGTCACTAAACATTGTTTTCCCACTGCACCTGCTACCAGTGCATAGTTGCTGCAGCCTGCTCCCCATTACTCTGTACCCCCCTCCCCTCATATCTGTACATAGCTCATCACTCAGTGCATGTGTAGATTTTACCTGTCACCCTAATCCTACAATAGGTTCAGATTTGTACAGTGAAACAAACGGTGCTGAAAATCAAGACTGAGACAGCAGGAGACTCTGGGATTCAGGGTGCATGACAGACATTCAAGGTCAGTGACTATGATTCAGAGACTGATGTGCTTTGATGGAGGATATACAATGGTACATGCCGAAGCCAGCAGTGAGTGTTATGCAATGGTACATGCTGGATCCAGCAAAGAACGATATACAATAGTTCATCTGGAGCCAGCAGTGAGTGATATACACTGGTACATGCCGAAGCCAGCAGTGAGCAATATACAATAGTACATCCTTAGCCAGCAGTGAGTGATATACAATGGTACATGCCAAAGCCAGCAGTGAGTGATATACACTGGTACATGCTGGAGCCAGCAGTGAATGTTATATCCTGGTGCATGCTGGAGCCAGCAGTGAGCGATATACAATGGTACATCCTTAGCCAGCAGTAAGCGATATACACTGGTCAATGCTGGAGCCAGCAGTGAGTGATATACGCTGGTACAGGCTGGAGCCAGCAAAGAGCGATATACAGTGGTACACGTTGGAGCCAGCAGTGAGCGATATACAGTGGTACATGTTGGAGCCAGCAGTGAGCGATATACAATGGTACATCCTTAGCCAGCAGTGAGTGATATACAATGGTACATGCCAAAGCCAGCAGTGAGTGATATACACTGGTACATGCTGGAGCCAGCAGTGAATGTTATACCCTGGTGCATGCTGGAGCCAGCAGTGAATGTTATACCCTGGTGCATGCTGGAGCCAGCAGTGAGCAATATACAATGGTACATCCTTAGCCAGCAGTGAGCGATATACACTGATCAATGCTGGAGCCAGCAGTCAGTGATATACGCTGGTACATGCTGGAGCCAGCAAAGAGCGATATACAGTGGTACATGTTGGAGCCAGCAGTGAGCGATATACAGTGGTACATATTGGAACCAGCAGTGAGCTATATACAGTGGTACATGGTGGAGCCAGCAGTGAATGGTATGTGCCGGAGCCTGCAGTGAGTGATATACACTGGTACATACTGGAGCCAGCAGTGATTGATATACACTGGTACATTCTGGAGCCAGCAGTGAGTGATATACACTGGTACATGTTGGAGTCAGCAGTAAGTGATATACAATGGTACATACCGGAGCCAGCAGTGAGTGGTATGTGCTGGAGCCAGCACTAAGTGATATACAATGGTACATACCGGAGCCAGCAGTGAATGCTATGTGCCGGAGCCTGCAGTGAGTGATATACACTGGTACATACTGGAGCCAGCAGTGAGTGATATACACTGGTACATTCTGGAGCCAGCAGTGAGTGATATACACTGGTACATGTTGGAGCCAACAGTGAGCTACATACAATGGCACATGCCGGAGCCAGCAGGAAGTGATATACAATGGTACATACCGGAGCCAGCAGTGAGTGGTATGTGCTGGAGCCAGCACTAAGTGATATACAATGGTACATACCGGAGCCAGTAGTGAATGCTATGTGCCGGTGCCTGCAGTGAGTGATATACACTGGTACATACTGGAGCCAGCAGTGAGTGATATACACTGGTACATTCTGGAGCCAGCAGTGAGTGATATACACTGGTACATGTTGGAGCCAACAGTGAGCTACATACAATGGCACATGCCGGAGCCAGCAGGAAGTGATATACAATGGTACATGCTGGAGCCAACAATGAGGGATATACAATGGTATGTACCAGAGCCACTAATGAGCAATATTCAATGGTGTATACCAGAGCCAACAGTGAGCGATATACAATGGTAAATTCCGGGCCAGCGGTGAACGATATACATTGGTCCATGTCGGAGCCAGCAGTGAGCGATATACAATGATTCATGTCGGAGCCAGCAGTGATTAATATGTAATTATGGCCCAAATGATGTGCATTGATGGCCGTCACAAGAGGTATTTCATATAAAGACAAATGTGCAGTTTCACTTATAATTAATGAGTGATGGTGCAAGTCTGGACACTAGCGAATATTTCGGAGTAATGGTGCAAACCTGTTCTGACCATTAAGGTGAGTGCACATTTGAACATGCATTGAAGGTTAATGGATAAACACATCTGTACATGCAGTGATGATTACTGGGGATGGATTAAGTGTAAACGTGCACGCTGATACAACACTACCATCCAAGGAATGTATTTCTAATGGTATCAAGAACAGGTCTGATTTAGATGAAAGTCTCCGGTATCTGTGAGGGATTATGTCTGCGAAGGACATTATCCTGAAGAACAGGAACCCTCCATCTAGACATGCACTGGATAAACGGTAATGGGTGTGCCTAAAATACCACTAATAGGAGAGATAACTTTTAGATTTGTGGACCAAGTTGGGGTGTTCAGTTCTATTGTAGAAAAAACTGGATATGTAAGAAAAAATTAAAGGGAAAAGGGTCACACCAAAAAAATTTAAGGGAAAAGGGTCACAAATGTGGGCTGGTTCGATGGAAAGTGTGCCCAGGCCGTACAAGAATTAAAGGCAACATTGAGTGTTAAACCTCGTGACAATGCTACCATTAAACTGCTGCGTACTGATTATAAAGTAGCAATCTGTAACAGGAAAAGAGAACTACAGGATGAGGCATGGTCCAATCTCAATTTAGCGGCTGATACAAACAACAGCAAACTTTACTGGGAGACCATAAACAGTCCCTTTTTAAAGAATGATAATATGCCAGAATTAACCTCCTATGTAGGATGTAATGATTGGATTGAGCATTTTATGAAGATTTTTAATCCAGATAGGTCTATTTTAGATTCAGCTAGAAGTAATGTCTCCACCTGGAACCCACTACCCTTATCAATAAGCGTAGATGAGGTATATGATGGCCTAATTAACAGCAAAGGAGGCAAAGCACCTGGCCCGGATGGGGTCCCAGTAGACCTCTATAAAATAGAAATGGACCCCGGGGCCCCCATCCTGGCAAGGTTTTTTAACGTGGCGGCAGAGGGTCGACTACCGACATCATGGGGCCAATCGTTAATTATTCCCCTCTTTAAAAAAAGGATCTAAATCCGAGGCTTGTAATTACCGCGCTATTTCTTTGCTCGATGCTTCTATCAAAGTGATGAGCAGAGGTTTATTAAAGCGGTTGGAAACATGGGCAGAAGAATGTGACATTTTATCTAAAGCGCAATACAGCTTTAGAAAGGGTTTAGGTACCCTAGAACAGTGTGTCAACCTTGATCTCTTGATCAATAAATACACTGTTGCTAGGGAGGGAAACCTATTTCTTTGCTTCGCTGACTTGAGCAGCACCTTTGATCTCGTGGATCATGGCATATTATGGCAGATCTTACTTGATCAGGGTGCGCCCAAGGAAATAGTACATTTTTTAGCGAGGCTTTATGAAAGATTATCTTGTAAAGTACGATATGGTTCATCTGGTGAATGCACACCTTTTTTTAAGGTTACACGAGGCATACGCCAGGGTTGCGTCTTGGCACCGCTTTTATTTTCACTATTTATTAATCAAATAGACTCAACCCTAGGACAGATTCCAGCAGATGCCCCGTCTGTAGAAGGTGTAGCGGTCCCAATTTTACTTTATGCGGACGATGTCGTTTTAATTTCGCACACTCAAATCGGCTTACAGTGCCTTATATATAACTTTTCAATACTAATAAAGAAAACAAAGCTCAAAATCAATAAAGCAAAGACTGTTGTCATGTCATGTGGGAAAAGGTTAAATCAGACACCGCTTTTTTTTATAGATAACGAAAAGATGCAATCTGTTAAAACGTTTTGTTATCTTGGGGTAACTTTTGCTGGTGATGGAAAATGGACAAATGAGCATGACAATATAAACCTGAAAATGAGCAGAAACATTAACAGCATATTCAATTTTTCGACCAAAGTGGGGTCCAGAAGAATTAAAGGCATGTTAATTATCTATATCGCTAGATGTGTGTCATCTGCATTATACGGGGCAGGAATTTGGGACCATCAATGTGGGAAACTACTGCAACAAGATGAAAATACGTTTCTAAAGAGATTGATGTGTGCCCCTTCTTTAGCCTCAACCGAACTTGTACACAAGGAAGTAGGCATAAATTATATCACGGACTTAGCAGCATTACGCCCTCTGACACTCTGGCGAGCCATATAGTCGAAAACTGAAACATTATTCACACAAAAAATCTTTAGAGACTGCTTGAGGCTTGACCATTTTTCCAAAATCTTATGGTTGAAATATATCCATTATTGGTATAACCTCCTATTTAACTGAAACATCCTTTCTGCACCTGAGTTAGCAGCTACAATCACCAAACAGGAATTAAAAGAAAAGTTCTTATCATATAAGAAGGAGGTCAGAGAAAGGCAGGCCAGGAAATTACCTACTGTCGTTTTCTATCTGGAATTAAATTTAAATGAAGGTTTCCAGGTTTCCCTATCCATGGTAAATCTCACCAATTTGTCTTAACTCATCTTAGGTTAGGAATTGTGCATCATTTGGTGGCTTTTCCACAAGTGAAAAATAGTACAATTTAACCATGCCCATGCGACCATTCCTCAAGACAAAGCTGTTGCCACTTTTTACTGTTTTGTAAATGTTATCACTTTTTAAGGAAATTTTATTTAAAACCTATCTTTTTAAAATATAATGTTCAATCCACTAAATCAGCAATGAAATTAATGTCGTCATTAGAAAGTGAAGATATCTGTTTTTTGTTGCAACATATATCATGAAATGCATAGCCGCTAGAAAATCTATAATTCCTTGATGTATTTATCCACAGCAAATTGAATATATACTGCACTATTGGAATGATTTTAATGAAGTAAGCATACTGCACTTTCCTAATATATTGTTCTTTTGCACTGAAAATACTTTGTTTAAACATATTGTATTTGTTTCTGGGCAGCACAAGGTATAAACCCAGTTTTATTTTGCACTACTGCAGATTTGCACAAATTACTTGCATTCGTCACTTTGTAGGGAAATTAGCACAATACAAACATATATATATATATATTTTAAGCAAATACTATAAAGGTGTTTTTAGTATTAGGGAAGGATGTATAGAATATTCTTTGTCAAGTATTTCCGGCCCTGTTCTGAGGTGTAATTGTGTAATTTGAAATTTTATGTATTATTTTGTTTTAATGAAAGTTTGTTTTATTGTTTTGCTTATATGGCTTGTCTTGACAACCCGAATAAAAGCTTTTGAATTGAATTGAATTGGATAAACACATCTGAACATGCAGTGATGATTACTGGGGATGGATTAAGTGTAAACGTGCACGCTGATACAACACTACCATCCAAGGAATGTATTTCCAATGGTATCAAGAACAGGTCTGATTTAGGTGAAAGTCTCCGGTATCTGTGAGGGATTATGTCTGCGAAGGACATTATCCTGAAGTACAGGAACCCTCCATCTAGACATGCACTGGATGCACGGTAATGGGTGTGCCTAAAATACCACTAATAGGAGAGATAACTTTTAGATTTGTGGACCAAGTTGGGGTGTTCAGTTCTATTGTAGAAAAAAAATGGATATGTAAGAAATATGAACACCATTGAATCAGCAACTGGTGAATTTCTCTCTAGGACTTTAACCTCCTCATTCTACAATTTATTTTTCTTATGTGTCCTGTCTCTCTGTAATCCTGTATGTGCCACATGGGTTAACCTGATTAAAGTTTATTTATTCATCTGTTCTTCTCCTGCGTCCTGTTATCCTGCATGTGCTATCTCTGGTAACCTGGTCACGCTATATTTATTCATCTGTTCTTCTAGTGTATCCTGTCGCCCTGTTATCCTGTATGGGCTCTCTGTGGTATTTGAATCCTGCTATATTTATTCATCTGTTCTTCTAGTGTGTCCGGTCTCCCTGTTATCCTGTATGTGCTCTCTGTGGTATTCAGATACTGCTATATTTATTCATCTGTTCTTCTCTTGTGTCCTATCTCCCTGTTATCCTGTATGTGCTATCTGTTGTGACCTGGTTCCGCTATAATTATTCATCTGTTCTTCTCATGTGTCCTGCCATGCCTTCCCTGGACCGGAAACAAGCTACCGAGGACCGGTTTCTGGCATTTCAGCCGTCTTCAGCCCGGCTTGCTTGAATCCAGAGGCAAAGTGAGCAAGCTTATCTGGCTGAAGACGGCTGATAGCCAGAAACCGGTTCTAAGATGCTTGATTCCGGTCCAGGGAAGACATGGCTTGGCAGTTCGGGCTGGACTGTTCCCATGAGGCACAGGGTCAAGACTGATTTGCATATGGCCATGTCTGAACTGGGGTGGCTTGGTGAGCAAAATAACGATGGATTAAACCCAGATCTGTGACTGGGGGTGAATGTTTTGCCATTGTGCAACATTCCGTCCATCATTTTGTGTGTTTTGCTGTTCACCCTATGTGGGAAGGGTATGCCCAGACGTGGGTCCTGTGCTCACTAAGCCACTGGAGTCAAGCTATCGTGGCTGAAGACGGCTGATAGACAGAAACCGGTCCTAGGATGCTTGATTCCGGTCCAGGGAAGACATGGCTTGGCAGTTCGGGCTGGACTGTTCCCATGAGGCACAGGGTCAAGACTGATTTGCATATGGCCATGTCTGAACTGGAGTGGCTTGGTGAGCAAAATAACAATGGATTAAACCCAGATCTGTGACTGGGGGTGAATGTTTTGCCATTGTGCAACATTCCGTCCATCATTTTGTGTGTTTTGCTGTTCACCCTATGTGGGAAGGGTATGCCCAGACGTGGGTCTCGTGCTCACTAAGCCACTGGAGTCAAGCTATCCTGGCTGAAGACGGCTGATAGCCAGAAACCGGTCCTAGGATGCTTGATTCCGGTCCAGGGAAGACATGGCTTGGCAGTTCGGGCTGGACTGTTCCCATGAGGCACAGGGTCAAGACTGATTTGCATATGGCCATGTCCGAACTGGGGTGGCTTGGTGAGCAAAATAACAATGGATTAAACCCAGATCTGTGACTGGGGGTGAATGTTTTGCCATTGTGCAACATTCCGTCCATCATTTTGTGTGTTTTGCAGAAGAGGTATTATTCAGAAAAGAAGCCCATTGGATTTGTTCCAAGCAGTGATATCAGAGGGGTCTAAATGATTTGGTTGAGTGGCATAAACTTCCTGTAATAAGCACATGTTCCACAGGGGTTATTAGGCTTTTATCACATGGCAGGGATCACAAGCAGTGAGGTCAAAACTCCCCGTGATTAAGAGATAGGTTTATCTTTGGGGATCACTGTTGACTCATTATGTGCAGATCTCTAGACACACACAAAAATGTCATTTGAAACATATTTGTGAATACAGTTGGATCTAGAACAAGGGCCAGTGAGATTCTGTACTGATCGCAGTTAACAAGGGTTGGCCCTCATGTTGAATCCAACCTTTGTTGCCCATTGAGGTTTGGGATGCAAATATATTAATGGGGTTGGTAGGTATTAGGATAGGATACAAATTTGTAAAGTGCACTAAACCAAAATAGGTGTCAAGGCGCTAAGCGGGACAAAAGGGAAGCAGACAATCACCAACTATGATGCAAAAAGCCAGGTCTTTAACATCTTATTAATATTAAACTCCGTCAATATTGACTCACTCTATAGTTGTATAGCACCCAATAACATGTTTTATATATGTGAAACCTGATTTAACAGGGTTGTTTAATCCAGGACTTTAGAAATATTGGTATATCCCCATGAAATATGGCTAGCAAAGATACATTCTATGTATATAAAATAAAAATGGAGGGTGGATTGTTCCTCCTTTTGGTTTGTTGGTGGTGAAAATTGAATAAGTGAGTGGACTTTAAAAATGGGTGAACTTAGATGGCGAGGACCATGTGGACCTGGATCGCGCTCCGCATATTCTTCCAAGATGTTGCCTGTGATTAGATGGCACTCTAAAGTCTGTACATAGAAATGGATACACCCCCTTTTCATTATAAATCTGAGCCTCCGCAAGTACGCAGATGGGTTGAGAAGAAAGCCTGGGTACCGACACTGGCTGCCAGTGGCACACTAGATTTCTGATCAGGCTACATGTGTTTTGACAAGACTCTCGTCCCAGTGGGGGTCGGCCATATTTGTTTGTTGAAGAGTCGCTTTGAGTTTGAAGATGGTATGAGAGTAAAGCTAGGGTGCTGATATTGAGGGTGAATGATGTGCAATATTTAGCTTCCCCTATGTCGATGGGACTATACAAGTATTGACAAATATGTATGTCCCTATGGGGACAGCCCACAATGATTGTGGTGTGGTTGTACGAATGCACAAGAAAAGCCTGTATGCTGACAATGGCAGTGACGAACGTGCAATAATTCAGCCACCTCTGTGTGGGATGGAACAACACGGGTATTGGCAAGAAGTATGTCCCAGTGGGGGTTTGCAAAAAAATTATTTTGAGTGTTTGGTGGATGCAGAGGACTATGGAGAAGTTCACTTGATGTACCGCCTGCAAGAATGGAGGGCCGTAATGGGTCCTGGATGACAAACCGGGTTCTTGCTGATACACGTGAAGAATGAAAAATAAGAAAGGTTTTATGTAGTTGTATCTCTCCAGGCAACCACTTTGTTTCCCTGACACTCTCTCACTCAGGCCTATGGGTAGTCGTTCACTCAGGGGTCTTATGGTAATTATTCTCTTGATCTTTGACTTTGGTGAGGGTATTGGTGACTCCTCTCAGGATTTGTTTTATATATATCGCATAATGTTGTCTGTCCACCTTTTTATCTCCTTGTGAAATACAGGTCTGGTGGGTTCATATGTGGGTGATCACTGGTCCTCATGCCCGGATGAAATTGCCAGAAAGTTATGGGGTGGCAATGATACAAGTCGGCCATTCAAAATAACATGGTCTGCACATGGTTGATTATTTTTAATTATGAGTGTGGGCATGAAAATAAAAACGCAAGCTAAATGCCACACATAATTCAGTTTAAAAATTTTTGTGAGGAAGAAATTTCTCCTCCCTTTATAAGGACTTTGGGAGGGTATGGTACGTGTGACATACCTGAAAGAGATACACAGACATGAAAAAACAAAAATTTAGTCTGGGTATAGGTTCCTCCAGTTTTAGAGGAAAACTGCCAGTGATGAGAAAGCAATTAAATAAATAAGTAACAGGCAATTAGCTATTGGTGGGCGTTTACATGAGGCTCTTCCTATATATCATTTTTTTTTACATTTTTTCACACAATCGGAAATCGTTTTATGTGAATGTCACCAGACCTGGTTAAAGCATAACACACACACATAGGGGTTCTTCTCTATAGATGGACACTAGGACAGGACTCTCCCTGAACATTAGTTCATTGTGATTAAGGGATGCTCTACAATTGAGAAAGAGTGTGTTTGATCTATCAAGGGCTTTGTTTGAAATTTGCTTTGTTTGAGTGGAGGGCGCCATTGACATAGATTTCAGCTTCTAGTATATTGGATTCCAATAACCTCTGACCCTGCTAACTCACCCTGTTCTTGGAAGATGGCCTATGAAGCACTAGACATCATCACTGACACTGGAGCCTGCCTGCAGTCCCCACTTCTGCTGTTCATAGGCTGGAGGACAGAGTGCCAATGCACTTGCAGCCAGCACATTTGCCTCTTGGAGAAGAAGGAAGAGACCTGGCTGCAGCCCAAACCGTGACCGGAAAGGTGACTTGACAAGAAGGATAACACTGGGACTAAGGCTGCAGAACTGAACGCACCAACTCTGCATGAGAGAGGTAGCACTGGACTTGTGCCTGAAACCGACTACAAATACCTTACCCTGAGATAGTGGGAAGGTGGAGGCACAAGAGCAGACAGGATATGACATCAAAATATGACTGGTAATCCAATCTGTCATATTACAAATGCTGCCAAACCTCTTTCATTGGGCCACGAGACAAGCAGGATCTTTTGGGTGCAACTTGGTAGTTGAGGCCCTTTACTCCTGATGGCCCGGAGTCCGACCTACTATGTGTTCCGATCAACAGGTCAAGTACCCCTTTACACTTTAGGTAGGTAAGTGCAAGTTGAACAAGAGCACAAGACCCAAATACAACCAACAACCCCAGTCAATGAATGTTTAACAGATACTTGCTTTTATATATGAAGTAGTATTTATATATAAAAAAGGTTTTGGGGGGAATTAGTACCCATCAAGGAAGTATCACATAAGTCCTTTTCACATTAGATCAGTTCCAAAGAGAGGTAAAATAGTGAACAGGTCCGGACTTCACTGATGATCGAAAAATGTTCTTTAATATTTGATCCAAATACACAGGTAATTTTCTTTTTAGCCAACGCGTTCCGTCTCGTAATCGAGACTTCTTCAGGGCTAAAGATAAAACATAAACAAAGTAATTAATATAAAAAATATATACACATATACAATTAAAATCAGACATTGTTTTATGATATGGGGGTATTTAAGACCATTCCGAGCTAGCTTTTGTATCAAATTTTATACCATATTCTCGCGGACCACATAATCAATAATTACAAATAGAGCCTACCAAGAAAAAGAGGAAAAGCATACTTCTAAAATAAATAACACATTCATAGGAATAACTTCCATAAGTAGCAATACTGAAAAGGAATTCGATTTTTTTGGGAATGCTGCCACAACCATTATAATAAGTGTGCACAAGGTATTCAAACAACATGTACAAATTCATTTAGATCATCTATCAGGTTTGCTCCATCTCACGCAAACCTTTTCAGGGGTTTGTTTGAGGTGGAGCATGCCTGGGGCCCAAATGCAAAAACGTGGTGTAATCACATAATCTTTTATGCACGCTATATAGATGATGTCATTTTGATATGGAATGGTCCTTCTGAAGTTTTAATGACATATTTTCTCTATCTGAACCAAAATGATTTCAATGTAAAGCTAACCATCAAATACTCTGCCAATGAGATCGATTTCTTGGATCTCAAGCTGTATGTACATGAAGAAAGGATACATAGCGATGTGTATAAAAAAGCTACTGCATGTAATAGTGTGCTGCATGCCACTAGTTCATATCCCGTTTCTACCATAAGAGCAATTCCTTATGGTGAAATGGTACGGGCGAGAAGAAACTGCAGTCGTGATTGTGATTATTTTTAAAAACATTAATCAAATTAAACAGAATTTTAAACACGGAGGATATGATTCTGATTGCTTAAATAAAGCTGAGATAAGAGCAAAGGCCCAGGATAGAGCACAAGTTATGAGACCTACGAGCAAACATAACAAGGACATTTTGCCCAAATCTAGACAAGTGTCATTTATTACCAAATGCAACTCGTATAGTAGTCATGTGTACAATGTGCTTCGAAAAAACTGCCACCTTTTGATCTCTGACAGTATCCCAAAGGACATTGTCCCTATAAAACCAAAAGTGGTTTAAAAAAGAGGACCCACTTTAAAAGACACTTTATGTCCCAGCTATGTCAAATCTAGACGTTGCAAAAAATCTTTGATCCTGGAGAAATATAACAGGTTTTTTGTATGCTGAGGTTATATCTGTAAATTTGGTAAAAATAAAACCACCAGCTTTTCATACAACCGCTCGGCACAATTTGTGCTAAATGAATTCATCAATTGTAACACCACTTTCACCATCTATGTTATCACATGCTCCTGTGGAAAAACATACATTGGCAGCAGTATTCGTAGCCTGAAAATACGTATACAGGAGCATGTCAGGGCAATCAAGAATGGTGATTTAAAATATCCTATGGCTAACCACATTTGTACAGAACATCCAAATGAAAAGAACATTGAGTTTCATGCGATTGCACATGTAAAAACCAACGAAAGAGGTGGTAATAGAGATTTAGCTCTCCGACAATTGGAATCCAAATTGATTTGTCGTCTAAGAAGTGTTCAATATGGGCTAAATCAGAACAATGAGTTTCATTATTTCTTGTAAACAGGGACTTTAAGGTCTACTATATATACATACAGTTTATATGATACATTGAATGGTTTGACTAAAGATGAAAACTCTGATTTTATGTCAAGATTTGCATTTTGAGTTTTCTATGCATAGAACAAAGATGAGATTTTGTGTTGTTACTTAAATGTCATGATTGTCGTTGAAAGCTCAATTTATAATGTGTGTTTCAGCTATCTGGGTATAGACAAACTTTTCTTGACATTGTCAAATATGTGTATTGTATGTTGTAATATGTATTACACAGTTGATGCTGCAGATAGATTCCTTATTCTCCCGGTGACTATATGTGAGGCAACTCTACTCCTTATAAATATTGTATTGTAGAGATTGTGGAGCGTTGCACTTTTTAATTAATTTTGGTATAGATCGGTTACTCATTATTACAATGACATCTTTGTATATAAATGATATATCATTGAAACTTTGGAAAAATATTTTTTGGGCTACTTTTGTAAGCTTTATATTCGCTAGTTTTACATAGTATCTGACCAGTTATACTCGCAATAGAATTCTAGTCTTGAGGTACATCCAAAATGTATATTACATCGTATAGCTATGAATATGATTTTGCCGAATATTTTTAATTACATACTGGTAGAGTTTATATATAATCTCTCCCAATGGGTTACAGGGTTATGATATTAGTGCTCTGAATTTGAAACAATTTGATTAGTTTGTATACTTCTTTCGTTATTTTTCACAAGTTAAAATGGCTGACTTGCTTTCTATTTGAGTTATTATGGCCGATTCTTAAGGGTAGGAAGTAAGGATAAATGCAGTATGGAAAGAAATGAATACTTCACCTTTTCTTTCACAATGTGCGAAATATGTTAGAATTTAATATCCACTCAGTTCTGTATACCAATATTATATATGCCTCATTTCTAGAAGCATTTATCGCTTTCCGATATTATCTTGCAAAAAATCTTTCGTCACGCTTCAATATTGGTGTTGATGTTTTTAATGTATTTCCTTTTAAAAAGGATAGCAATTTTGCATTATGAGGCGCATTTTATGATTTATAACATCATGTCTTTAAAAAAAATGTGGGGGGATACGCGTCCTTACTGTGGTATAACTTTCCCTTTCCAAAATGGCCGATTTCTTTTTTCGTTAAATTGCAATCACAGATCTATTTACATCTTGGTAATTTTCTGTTCCAAAATGACTGATACACATTTCTGCAGGCTGTAACCATAGTTACATATATAGTTCCTGTGTTAAAAAATACGACATCCTCTACCACAACCCTACACAGGTGTTTCTGCTTCCACAATTAACCACTGCTATAAAATGAGCAAGTTCGCAATACTAAGTCTGTTACCACCTGACCGTGGACGCTACTCTTCTTGCTGGCCACCATGCCGTGTATCGGTGAGTTGAAGTCTAGACACCTGCGAGTTTGTTTGTCTGCTTCTACTTGGAGGTGTTGTGATAGCATTTGTTTAATTATTAGTGACAGGGGTTTAGATTATATCTCATTTTCTGATAGCCGTGCTGACACGTGTATTTGTAATCTTAGTTTGTGGGCAATGAGTTAGCATTAAACTACTTACGCTTTCTCCCTTTTTTTCTCGTCTTTCCTTTCTTCACAGTTTAAACAGTTGCTGTTTGAATATAATAGGTACATTTAACCGCTTTTGGACGATTTTACTCTATCTGCATTTGCGGATTTAACTAGTTTCACCTGTTTTCTTAACCTATGAGATTATACAAATTCTAGATTTTAAAATACAATACTTTTTATGTTGAGATAGATTAGGAAATAGGAAACAGGCTTAACATTCCTGTTATGAACTATATCGATGTATTTGAAACTCTACTCATGATGAAACAAGTCTGTGATATAACTTACAAAAAAGATGGCTGTTTGGCATTTGTGGCGCGACATGCTAATTATTGTGCCAGCATGATGACGTGTTTCCTCTATATTATGCTCTTATAAGAAAATGTAAAATAGCAATTCTGTATACCTATTGGAGAGTTACTTTGTATTGGATATTATCTATGTGCTTCTCCATATTATGTTAGGTATGATTTAAGCTGAATTGTATTTCATGTTACTATTTTTCCAGAATTCAAATGGATATACATTGATGTTTCGTATTATGAGTAACATTTCAAACTTGATCTAACGTTGAACTTTCTTGGGGTATGTTTTAATAACTTATATATTGTATAATATTAATTTCATGATAGATGATCTAAATGAATTTGTACATGTTGTTTGAATACCTTGTGCACACTTATTATAATGGTTGTGACAGCATTCCCCAAAAAATCTAATTCCTTTTCGGTATTGCTACTTATGGAAGTTATTCCATTGAATGTGTAATTTATTTTAGAAGTATGCTTTTCCTCTCTTTCTTGGTGGGCTCTATTTGTAATTATTGATTATGTGGTCCGCGAGAATATGGTATAAAATTTGATACAAAAGCTAGCTCGGAATGGTCTTAAATGCCCCCATATCATGAAACAATGTCTGATTTTAATTGTATATGTGTATATATGTTTTATATTAATTACTTGGTTTATGTTTTATCTTTAGCCATGAAGAAGTCTCGATTACGAGACGAAACGTGTTGGCTAAAAAGAAAACGACCTGTGTATTTGGATTTTAATGTTTGGATCAAATAATAAAGAACATTTTTCGATCATCAGTGAAGTCCGGACCTGTTCACTATTTTACCTCTCTTTGGAACTGATCTAATGTGAAAAGGACTTATGTGATACTTTCTTGATGGGTGCTAATTCCCCGAAAATTATTTTCAGTATTTTGGGCATTGACTCAATAGGGAGTAAATAGGGTTGTACTCCCTGTTTTTTTTAGCACCATCTTTGAAATAACTAGCCACTTATATTAATAGGTGCAGTTCTTTTGCCTCAACCCTTTTGTATTATTCTTTACTATTTATATATGAACACAAAATGAAATATGACACATAAAATATATAGAGGTCTCATAAGCCAAGCCATCTAGTGTTGTTCAGGTAAGGTCCTGAGGCCCACTTCCCTGCCTACTGGCAGTATAGGGCCAGCACTCTAGCGTTGTCCAGGTAAGGTCCTAATCCCCACTTCCCTGCCTACTGCCAGTATAGGTCCAGCACTCTAGCATTGTCCGTATAAGGTCCTGAACCCCACTTCCCTGCCTTCTGGCAGTATTAGTCCATCACTCTAGCGTTCTCCAGGTAAGGTCCTGAGCCCCACTTCCCTGCCTACTGGCAGTATGGGCCCAGCACTCCAGCATTCTCCAGGTAAAGTCCTGATCCCCACTTTCCTGTCTACAGGTAGTATAGGTCCAGCACTCTAGTGGTCCCCAGGTTAAGTCTTGAGCCCCATTTACCTGCCTACTGGCAGTACAGATAACAGGCAATGCTCATGTTAGGCCCCGCTAGCAAGTATCTGTCTTGAATGTTCCACAATAACTTTTTAGAAGTCAAAGTGTTCCATTGTCATAGCGCTGTGAGTCAGTGCAAGTTCCCCCAGGGATCTGTGGCCCAGCACTCAGCCTTACAAGATCTCACTGGTGTTGTGATATGGAAGACCCTGGGAACGTTTAGCAGTCTAGCGTCATGGTACACTGGAGCCAATGCCAGCAATGATTTGTAGTCTCGTCACTGCAGGCCAGGTGGTTGGGCGCCTGCAATGCTCCTCCAGTGGTGTGGTAAGTCCCTCTGATCCGACGGCCGGATTTTTGTGGGTACTTGGCTTCTGATGCTGAAATAGGTTTTCAGGGTGCCTCTTGGCCTCTTAATGACGGACGCAACAAAATGAAGGTGTGGGGTGGTGGAATGGGAATTTAGAGTAAAATATTATTTTAAAAAATTTACCTGCTGCTGCCTCAGATGGCCGCCACAGTGATTCTCTTGTGGCAGTCACTGGGAAAGTACAGGCCCCTCACTCAATCCAGATGCTGCTCTCATGCTAAGACAGCAGCGCCACAAATAGCCTCATCTGCCACTTAGACAGTGCCTGGGATCCTTCATATATCCTCCAACCAGGCTGTGCAACACAGCTGGGTTGGAGAAAATAGAAGTGTGCATGTTTTTTCGGCTGGCCTAAGTTGGCCTGCCAAACTGACGTTTACTTTTTAGTGCCCACCACTCCTCCCTGTCATGGCCCTACCATACACAGTTATTCCTCAGCCAGAACCAGTAACAGAAAAATATTGTGTTATAATTTTTTTTTTCATTGACTAATGAGTGGGGCGACACTCCTCTGCCATTGCGGAGGAGACGCCCCTGTATGCTTTGCAGTGACACTCTGCACTCTCTTCACGGCAATGGCCCTTAATTTTCAGAGCAGCCGCCTCTGGTATAAGGAGTCGCCAACTTGGGAGGGTTAATGGGTGGTACATGGGCAATGGCTTAATATGTGTGACAAGGCTTTAACTTAACGGAGGTCCTATCAGGCAAACGTGGTCACTAACTTTGGCAGCACAACCAAAGAAGGCCCGATCAGTGCAGCAACACTTATCTTCATGCTAGACCCCTCTGTCAAACGGGTTCACCATTTTGGACAGGACATAGGCAGATGGCCCGATTGGTGCAGCAACACTTATCTTCATGGCAGCCATCTATAGCTTAATTGGTCATTGCCTTGGGTAGTGCACAAGCAGACAACGCGTTCAGTGCGATAGTCCCACAAAACTCAAAATCTCCCACTCAGCTTCAGGTGTCCACTGGACAGGATCTCTCACTGGGCCTCACTCCCTCTAGGCATTTTCCTCAGAGGGTCCTCTGGTCTTGGCAGGCAGGCAGATGCTGTATGTATAGTATATAACTTCAGATAGACAATCCCAATAGACCTGCGTGCATTGAAGATATGCAAGTTTGTAAGTAAAGTACAGTATACCCAAATCATGTAAAACGGTTTCAGTCAGTCAGCCAAAAAAACTTTATTTTGGCTTTACAGCCATAAAAGCACAAATTGTTAAAACATTACACAATGTTGCAAGAGTTACAATAAACAACAGTTATAAACTTATAACAGTTTGTACAAAATGAAGTTGGTGCCAAGTAAGATATTATACTACAATTCTATAAGGGTTACCTAGAGCCAAAACAATCGATTAAGAGAATTTAAAATCTATACAGACACAAAAATAATTTAGCAATAAGATAATTTAAGAACAAATGACTATACATAGATTTCGGGTAATTTCTCCGAGTGGGGGAGATATGGTGATTTGGGCCAAAGTGTGTCTAGTCACAGGCCAGAGTTGCATTACTAGCCAACTGATTAGCCTTTATGATGCCTCTACGAATGCACCACATCGAAAATAAAAATTTGGAGGTGACAGCTACAATTAATGGGTGCGTATCATACTTAAGTAGTCTGAAAACCTCGATGTGGTTACGTATCCCCATATTCCTACAGAATTGAAGAACCCACTTAGACCTTGTCTTATAAACAGGGCAACAGAAAATAACGTGGAGTTCGGTTTCTTTTTTTAGGGAGCACCCAGGACAGTCTTGTTTAGTGGCTCCTTTCCATTTATTCGTAAATGCACGCAACGGAAGCGTCCCTTGCCTAAATTGTAGGAATAACTTCTTGGTCATTAGAGGTTGGATACTATCTAAAACCGACTCTAGCTTATATTTATCTTTAATCTCAAGAAACCTGGAAGTCAAGGAAGAGGAGTCTGTGCTCTGTAGGATATGGGCCAGTTTATATTCTTTAAAAGTAGTTAGTGACTTTTTAGAAATCAAAGGGCAAGTATCTTCTGGTGATAGTCACATATTTTCCCTCCCCAGGGCATTGCTTAAGTTCCTAATATAGGACAACCAAGGGAATTTCCCTTCACGCTGAGTGGACATAACATCCTTCAATTCCTCTCTATAGGGAGCTAACTCCGGAGTGCTCCAGAGACGGCGCCAGTAGAGAAGGGGACGAGCGGTAATTATATCGGCAATAGGGCCAATTCACAGGTCCATCCTAAGTGGGGTTAGGGGAGTACTTTTTGGAAGTCCTAACAGCTGCCTGATAAAACTATTCTCTGTCGCTGTAAGGGCATTGGACGGGCAGTGGCCTTAAAGTTCAGCACCATATAGTGAAGCTCCCCTCGCTTGAATCTAAAAAATTTCTGCTGGTGGGCCTACCGTTTTTGGGGTACAGCTCTTGTAAACTTTTAGGATTCCCCCTGTGGACTGTATTAATCTTAGATTGGCTTTCTTAACTTGAGTCCCCCAGTCCATCTTATCAGTTAAATTAAGACCCAGGTAATCGAAGGTAGACAACTGCTCTAAGGGGCTTCCATCCAATCGGGTGTGGACAGTTACTGGTATTGGCGTGGAAAACCATGTATTTAGTTTTCTGGAGATTTATCTAGAGGTCCCTTTTCTTACAAAATAAACTAAATTCATCCAATACCCGCTGCATACCCATGGGTGACGTAGATAAAAGGAGGGTATTGTCAGCAAACAGAGCTGGCATTTTACAATTTGCCAACCTAGGGGAATCTGTGTTCTTAACAGCAATCAAGTGTTAATTAAACCGTTGAGAAAGAGGGATAAGAGAGTTGGGGCTAGCACACATCCCTGCCTCACCCCCATCTCAACGGGGAACAGAGCTGTTAGTTCTCCATTCTTGCCTTGTCTTATCCTTCGTGCAGGCGCTTCAGCTGGTGGCATAAGTATGATGGTACTCCCATGTCATGGAGTAGGCCCAAGAGCTGATCACGCCGTACCGTGTCAAAGGCGGATTTAAGGTTCACGAAGGTTTGATAAAGACTACCACCCTCCACGACTACAATTTTCCAATAGATCAGTTGCAAACTAAATAACTGATCGATGGTTGAGACTTTAAACCTAAAGCCAGCTTGTAAAGGGGTCAGTACATTAATCTCATCCATCCATGATTGTAATCGACCAAGGAGTACCAAGCAAAATCTTTTGTGTTACATCAATAAGACTAATTGGGCGGTAGTTTGCTGGGTTGTGTGGGGAGCCTTTTTTGTAAAATTTAAATAATTTCTGCACCAGCCCAAGTGGGAGGGAGCTCCATACCTTGGAGAATGGCCCATACAACTTGATTGTTTCTAAACAAGTCTCCAGGGATCCTGTTTAGCCCAGGTGCTTTATTTGGAAGTAATTTGGCCAACACCAAGGTTATCTCTGCCAATGTGCAGAGTGGTGTAGTGGTATTATTGACAGGGATCTGATTAAAACCTATAGCCATATCATCAATTTCCCTATCACGAGGTTTTGTATATAAAACTTTAAAATTGGATCTCCACGCTTCTTCTCCTAGGTTGGGTTCGATAGCTAAATTGCCTTCGGATTATCCTGTTTTAACTAAATTCCAAAAGCCTCTCATATCTCTGTCATCTAAAGCTTTTTTAATTGCTTCCCATCTGACGAGGTCCCATTCTGTTTTGTCTTCAGCAAGATTTTTTTTGTAGTGCGTCCTGGCAGCTCTGATACATATACTATCCCCTTCCTTAATCTCTAGAGTCAAAGTGGATTTAGCTTCCCTGCACGCTTTGTTAAACCAGGGATTTTTAGTTTTGGGGAGAGATTTTTTAGGAATTTTACTAATGTAAAAGAACTCTGACAATTTTAAAACCATATCTTGGTGGTTCTTAGCTATCGTTAAATGAGCTTCATGGCTACCACTTTTTTGAGCAACCGCAAGCGCGGTTTCTCGAAAGGGAATGATTTGTTCATACATAGAAGACATTTTTTCATCTGATTGTACAAGTGTTCCCCAGCTTACTCTTCTGCCACCTTCAATTGCAATTAAATAGGGGGGAGGGGGGGCTGGTTCTGGTGTTCCCTGAGCTTCTTTAAACTGAAACCACTCCAAAGCTAGGATCAATGGATTATGGTCCCTTTCACAGCGTGGCTGGACCCAAAAATTCTTAGACCTGTGACACAGCTCAACATCTACCAAAATATAATCGATTGTAGATGCCTGTCCCATTTTTTCAAAGGTGGGATTACCCGGACTATCAGATGGAAATCGACCGTTGCACGCCCGAAGCGAGTGAGTGACTGTAAGCATGTTCTTTTGGAGGACAAGGGTGTCCACCCCCTAGTCGAATAGATGTTACATTCTGGTATTCCCAAAAACAAATCTTCCTCACTTGTTATGGAGGAGGATATGCCATTGAGAGAATTGGAAATGACAATTAAAGTATTCTCCAATGATTACAGATATTAACTCAGGTAATGTAGAAAGAAAGGAGGCCAAAAAATCTAAGGTCTGCGAGGTTTGGCCATATCTCACTGAGTGCGAGTAACCGCTAATAACGGCTAGCTTAGGGAAGGTATCTGAAGAGAGAAGAATACACAGGATATCAGGGGAGGAGGTGTCTACCATCTTAATGGTGCATCCCAAATGAATGCCAATCCAAATACATGGGCCCCCTGAGGGTATCCCCCTGGGCCTCTGGACGGCTGGTATGCAGTAGGCGACATATCCTACTCTGTACAGTGATGTTGTTGCCCAAGTTTCCTGGTAGAGACATAGCTCATGAGTATCTTTGAAATCTCCCCAATCTGGGAGATCCATTTTTTTTGAAATTTTTGGAAGACCTTTATTTATAGCAGATTGTACACAAAGCCCAACAAAACGCCCGAAGGCTCACAAATACAGTACATAGCAATATGGCAGTGCGCAAAGGATTAATTACAGAGGTACTGAGGGCTAATTTCAAATTTTAGTTCGTAAGGATAAACGGTGTCAGGATGTCTTAGGTCAGCACATTGGTTCCGGCGTTTAAGGATCAGGAGAGACAAGTAAACAATTCACTAATATTACCAGAACCACGACTATCCACATTGAAGGAAACGTCTAAATAAACAATAATACACACCATTCAATCTGCAATAAACGGGGAGTCGATTTACTCTAAAGCCCATAAGAAAAAAGAAAAAAGAATAGAAGGCCCATAGAACGAAAAAGAAATAAACGAAAGCCCCCTCCCACCCCCCATCCTGCACCCCTGCAGCTGGCTACGGCCTACACCCCCCCCCCCCCCTAGCAGTGTGCCTGTCGCCCCAAAAAAGGAGTCCCGAAATAGAGAAAGTAAGAAAAAGGTCCTAATCTATAACTACAATGAAAGTAGTGGGAAGCGGGGAGGAGCCCACCACCAGTCCCCCGGCATCACCCTCCCGTGGTTCCGATATTAGCACAAGGTGTAATGTCTGGTGACAAGAAACATTACTAGCAGACAATTTACAAAGCACGAAATCAGCACATTGCGTAATCAGAGAAATCGGCACGCCGCACATCCATCTCGGTCAGCAACGAAGAAACTGTCAGTCTGTGATAGGAAGCGTTCATCCCTGTCCCGTTTTATCTATTTCGCCACTGCTTACCAAAGTGACCCAGGAGGGCGTGAACAACAGTCCAAAAGTGTCAATTCGATTCAACCACTCAACCGTACCATTTACACGCAGATCCAGTGATCCCAGCCTGGGCCAAAAGTACCCCATCCTCATGATATACAGCGGAGCCGAGCCAGGGAGGAAAGTCTCAGTGTCCAACCACTTCTGGAGAGGCCCCCGGGTAACGGGGAGCATGGCTCGGGGCAAACACTCCCATCGCGATTTCAATCCGAGGTTTTCACGTCGTCCCGGGTAAACATCATCTACAGCAAGATACGTCTCGGGGCTTGGAGTCTCAAAGCCGTCACTGTCGCATAGGGCAGCCATCTTGTCGTAGACGGACGTGGAGCGAAGAATGTCGCTATGGACCTGCGAGTCAGCCATTCTCGAACGTCCCAGTGCACACACAATATCATCCACCTTGCTGGCCAGGGTTCGAACAGAGTGCACCATATCGTGACGAAGGGAGACAACAGCCGCCAGAAGATCGCCATAGCCCCGGTCACTTCCACGCTCCCCTTCGAACATGTCCCCCTGCTCCACACGTCCGCGACCACATTGTAGCTCAGACTCCTCAAGGCTGCACTCCATTGTGCCCTCTGTGGTCGTTGGTAGAGACACTCCGAGTTGGGCCAGGCTGCGCACAGTGGGGCATCAGATATCTGTATATTGAAGGAGCGGCAGACAGAACCAATACGTTGCCATAAGCAATGTCCCATAAAGAAGCCGCCATGTTCGATGTTGAAGAGGCGGAAAATTCGGGAACCTCCCGCCGTTAGCGGGACAATGCGCAAGCAGTTTCTCGGCAGCCAGCAGTCAGGGCTCCTGCAATCGTATGATTACCCCAAACAAATCGCCAGGCACGCTTGGTTCCGTACCTGCAGTCCAGCGGGGCATACGTTTCAAAAGTCGTTTGTTTCTCGGCAAAAATGATCCGACCGGCTCCCCACAGTCGCTGACGCCCGGTGTTGTTCGCTTGGCAACCGGCCTCGATATCCACTCAAGGCCCCGGTCACAGGGCTGCTGCGGGCCGCAAACTGCAGTCGGACGTTTCTCCCGCTTGCGAGGAAGCGCAAGCCTCAGTTTTTCACCGTGGGTCGTCGGAACTCATTATCTTCCGCAATGTGCCGCCTTGGTGCAGGATCGCCGGCAGGATAATAGCGAAGGAGGATATGGTCCTCGGAGCCGAGGGACTAGGCGTCCGACCCGGGCGCCATCTTGGCTCCTCCCCGGGAGATCCATTTTTGATATTAAACCTGCTATGTTCCAGGATAAGAGCTTAGTGCACTGCATATTTACTATCTTTGCGAGTTACAAGGGCAAGAGTTGAGAGGGCAAAAGTTCCTCCTGTTGACGTGGTACTAAATATGGGGTCCCCACCCATTCCTGTGTAGAACAGGGAAGAACCTCAGATGTTCCATCAATGGCTCCTAACATACTAGCCACCGGTAGAGCAGCTTGGTTTCCCATGATATGTTGGTCGGAAAGTTCAATTATTTAATAGTTATGGGACTCAACTGGCTGGTTATCTATGGGAGTTTTGCGTTCAACACAGTTATTTAGTCAGTCCACCTGGTCTAGAGAACTGAATCGGTTGCTGACAGGAATGTTGAACGGTGAGTTAATTTCAGAACCCCAGCCCATGTTTGATGGATTACCTGGCTGAGCTCTCATTTCCCACTTTTTAAACACACTCCCCCATTCTCGCAAGGAGGGGGGTAGGAGGATAAAAGTAGCCTAGAGGAAGTGTCTGAATGCCACGAGTTACCCTATGGTGTCCCCACAAAAGAATATGTTGAACTGCCCGACTGTCCCTGAAATTAATCAAGACGCAATCTCCCATAATTTCTTTCTGCCTCAACCCCAACCAACTCACCCTACGTGCAAATAGAATTTCACTATGAATCTGGGGTGGTAATGGCCTGTTTTTATTTAACCAGTGAATGGTTTTATTCTTTAGTTCTGGGTAAAGTTCCACATGAGCTGTTTCCAACTCCGGTACTCCAGCTAATATGACCACATACGGAGTGGAGGCTGGAGGCAGGTCTATACGTGGCAAAGTGGCATTAGTTTCCCTTAGATTGGGTCGGTGTAGATTCTTGTTATCTCTATTGCCCTTTCTAGAGTGGTAATGCTCTTGTGGGCAGTCCGAAGTTGCCATGGCCCTCGAGCCTGGGGCATTAGGTGCAACATAGGTCGCTCTTTGTTGGGGAGGAAGTAGACCCTGGGGTTCTTGGGGTGGATGGATAGGACCCTTAGGTGCAATTGTTTGGGCTAGTAGTTCTTGTTCATATGAGAGAGATGGCACAGTTAGGGTAAATGGAGTCACAGGGATTTGTTGGGGTACTGAGGCGTGGGTCTGAGGTTTATTGAGATGAATAGTATTCAAGGCAGTATCGAGCTTGCTTCCCTATAATCTACCAATGATGATAATTTATCAATATAGCTGCGAGCTCAGATTTTATAAGATGTTCGAAGTGGGATTTTAATTCCTTTACCAGATGAGAAACCCAAATTGGTGGCTCCATTACTTCATTGCTACTAACGCCAACCGTGTGCAGCAGCTGTGAGCAATCAGCGAGAAGCAGTGCACCCTGGGACAGTGAGTCCCACCAGGGCGAAGCGCCGGGAAGAGGGTGCCTCCAGCGATGTCAGTGTCACCCCAAGCTCAAACAAGGTTCCGCACAGAGCAGAGATCTGCCCAACAGCAACCAGGGGCACAGAGCAGGTATACAAAGCGTCCTGATTTGCGTGGGGCAAGAGGTGCTTTACAGCGCAGTGTTAACGCCTCCCCGTGAAACAGCTGTGGGCAATCATCAAGGAGCGGTGCACCCTGGGACAGCGAGTCCCACCAGGGCGATGCGCCGGGAAGAGGGCGCCTCAAGCAATGTCGGCGTCATCCCAAGCTCAAACAAGGTTCCGCACAGAGCAGAGATCTGCCCAACAGCAACCAGGGACAGAGAGCTGCTATACAAAGCGTCCCGCGCTGTGAGGGGCTAGGCGGCGCTTTAAAGCGCAGTGTTAATGCCTCCCCGTATCTCTTCCTGGAACCCCTCACGGAATTGCTTCATGCATCTAACGTCCAATTTCACATGTATGCGGATGACACACAACTCTATCTCAAGATCCACTCTTTAGAAGACATTACAATGCTCAACACAACGCTCAGGAACACTCAGATTTGGTTGGCAGAAAACCATCTCAAATTGAACGCTCAAAAAACTGAATTCCTACTTATTGCACCACCTGCGAAAGTCCCCATGATGCAAGACCTGGTCAAATATATCTCTGCATTCAACATCAAACCTAACATTGTAGACTCAGCTAAATCCCTGGGAATAACTCTTGACAGAAACCTTACCATGCAAAAACACATTAGTAATGCAATAAAAGGAGCAAACTTCCAGATCAACACGTTGAGGAAGCTGAAACCATTTTTGCCAGCTAACGATTTTAAGCTGGCAGTTCAAGCGCGTGTTATCCCGAGGGTGGAGTACGGAAGTGTCTCCCTATGTGGCCTCCCTAAAGCATGAACAGCACCCCTAAGAGCCACAATAAATGCAGCAGCAAGGCTCATCACTAGCTCAAAGAAAAGCTCTCATATTTCCCCAGACTTAAAAGCCTTGAACTGGCTTCCGATTGAAGACAGAATTCACCTAAAGATTGCATGCATGACTCATGAGGCCCTACACCACAAAGCACCCAGCTACCTCGCACAGAAGTTGACGATCTCGGGTGGATCAAGAGCTTCAAGAAACACTGAAAACCTGCTACTGAAACCCCAAAGATTCAACAGGAAGAAAACATATAAACAAACCTTCTCTGGGATGGCGCCCAGGATTTGGAACTCACTGCCCCCAGAAACCAGACTAAACGCCTCTACTGTTTCATTCAAAAAGGAAGTTTATTTGTTTTTATTTAGTGTATTTTGTATAGCACACGGCTACCCCAACGGGGTGTCCCGGCGCTCATTGTGTGGAAGTGTGCTGATTTTGGCTCTGATGGAATTTAGCAGAATAGAAATGATTTCAGGGCTTTTCGGAATGGGAGTTCTTCTTGGATCAGTCGAAAATAAAGAGGGAGTTTGTTCCAGAGGGTGGTAGCACATACTTGAAACGTTCTGCCTCCGGAGCGTACTTTTTTAAATTTAGGGATGACGAGAAATTTTTGGGAACTGGAGCGGAGGAGTCTGGTGTTGCTGTAGGGACGAAGGCAGGAGGAAAGGTATGCAGAACCCTTGCCCCTAACAGCTCGATGGGTCAAAGTTAAGGCCTTGAATTCTGCTCTTTGTTGAATCGGAAGCCAATGAAGACGTCGTCTATGAGGGGAAATGTGCTCACGCAAGGAGATGCCGCAGACCAGCCGGACTGCAGCAATTTGAACCATCTGAAGTCGATGGCGAAGGCCAAAGGCGAGTCCAATATAGAGGCCGTTGGCGTAGTCCAGGTGGGACGTAATCAATGCTTGGATGATTGTTCTTTTGGTGTTATTGGGTAAAAAATTAATGAATTTTTTGATCATCCTGATTTTGGAGGAGCATGCAGCGGACACCGTTTGGACTCGTTTATGAAATGAGAGGCTGGTGTCCCACCTAACTCCAAGATTTTTCACAGATTCTTTGGGTAAGGGGGGTGTGTTTAATTCATGGGGCCACCAAAGATTGGAGTCAAGAGGGGAGGGTTGGTGGGAGAAGAGGACCTCAGTTTTACCTGCATTAAGCCGTAGGAAGTTGTCATCCATCCAATGGGCTATGTTGTGAGACAGTTCTTTAAGGGGTCGAAGGTGGACTGATTAGGGTTATTGTAAGCAAACAGTAGCTGAATGTCGTCAGCATAAGAAGTAGCTTTTATACCTGATTGGGCGATGATCTCAGCCAAAGGAGAGAAGTAGACATTAAATAAGAGGGGGCTTAGTGAGGAGCCCTGCGGGACTCCCCACTTCAGCGGGCGATTGTCTGAGGTGAAAGGAGGGGTGAATACCGCCTGAGTCCGGTTTTTTAAAAAGGAGGTAAGCCATTCCAGTGCCTTACCTTGAATGCCCTTAGATCGAAGTCGGTCAAGAAGGACTGGGTGGGAGACGGTGTCGAATGCTGCCGACAGGTCAAGCAGCACCAACACCGCTCTAGACCCCTCATCCAGTCTCCATCTCACGGAGTCGGCCATTTCTATTAAAGCCGACTCGGTACTGTAGCCGGTTCTAAACCCATGTTGGGAATCATGAAAAGCGCCGTTGGATTCGGGAAAGTTAGCAAGTTGTTGATGGGCTAGTTTTTCGAGTACTTTTGCAGGTGCGGGTAATAGCGAAATTGGCCTATAATTGGATGGTTCATTGGGGTCGGCATTGGGCTTTTTAAGGATAGGGACCAGTCGGGCGTGCTTCCAGGAGTCAGGGAAAATACCTGTTCGGAAGGAGTCGTTCCAAATCTTGTTAAGAATTGGGTTAAGAAGAGGGGTCAGGGATTGATAGTGTTTGGCCGGCCAAGGGTCTGTAGGTGACCCTGATCTACATTTTGATAATTCTGTCAAAGAGCATTCAAGAGTTATTTCCGCAAAGTTGGTAAAGACAGGGGCGGAGACTAAATTGACTGGGCTGTTATCAGTGGACCCTAGGGCGTTGTTATCTGGGAAGTAGTCATATATGGTGGCAATTTTGTCCTCAAAGTAGTCCGAGAGGCGGTTGCAAAGAGATTGGGACACTGGTGATTGTCGTTTGAGGGCCATAGGATCGGTAAAGGCTCTGACAGTATTAAAGATTTCTCTTGAGGAACCCTGTGCACGGTTAATTTTCTCCTCCAAGTATGTTCTCTTGTGGTCGATTATCCTCTTCCTATAATCTTTAAGGGCTGATTTGTAAATAAGTTTACTGTCAGGGGAGTATGTTTGTCTCCAGCATCTCTCCAAAATTTTACAGGCTGATTTGCATTTGCGCAAATCATCAGAGTACCAAGGTGCAGAAGGGGCAGCTCGGAAAGTTTTAATAGGTTTGATAGGAGCAATTATATTTATGGCAGAAGAGATTCTGTTATTGAAATCAGTTAACCTGGAACCTAGGTCTGAGGTTTCTGTTAGGACGGCCGGGGGGAGATGGGCTGCTACGCTATCGAGGGTGATCTTACTCCAATTGCGGCCTACTGTTTTGGCCAGGAATCTAGGTCTGTCCTGGTGATGTAGATGGATGGAAAAAGGAATGAAGAAATGATCGGACCAGATCACTGGATAGGGTTCACTGTACAGATATCTGCCAGATTGGAGCAGATCAGGTCAAGACTGTGTCCGGCCTTGTGGGTCGGATTAGAGACCAATTGATTTAGACCACCATCAGAGAGGGTGGACAAAAAGTTTACATTGGTTTGCTCGTGAACATTATCCACATGGAGATTAAAATCTCCAAGCAAAGTGAAGTTTGCGTAGCGGGAGCACGCCTGAAGAACAAGTCTAAGAGTGAAGAGAGATGGATAAGTTTGCCTTTGGGAGTACGATAGACCGATAGACCCGAGCAGGTATTGTTAGCAGCGAATTTAATACAGAATGGTAATGCCTCGATGGAATCTATTTGGGCAAAAGGGAAGGAAGAGATAGACCATTGTGATCGATAGATTATTGCAACACCTCCACCTGGATTAGAACTCTGTCTATTGGCGCACAGTATGTTATAATCCGGAGGGACAGCTAAGTTCAGGGCAGGGTTGGATTCATCCCCCAGCCAGGTCTCAGTTAAAAAAAGGAGATCCCATTTGTTATCTTCCAAGGTTTGCGCTATATCTAAGGAATGTTTAACTAGAGAGCGGCAGTTGATTAAGCCTGCTTTAATATTGATGGTATTACTAATAGGGGAGTGTTGGTTAGGTACCTGTTGAAGGGGACATTGTTTCAAGAGGTTACATGCTCTCTTTCTGTGGCAGCAATGAGTATAGGGGTATGTGTAGGGGTTGGAATCGGAAGGTATAATGTGCGTGAAGTTGCAGTGATTAGGGTTGAGATTCAATAAGAGTTCCCTACCGTAGAAAATGGGGATGGTGTTGGAGCCGGCCGTCGAGGCCGCGTAATGGACGCGGACGGGCGCAGACGGGCAGTCTCCGGTGCAGGTCCGGTGCGTCCGCTGATCGCGTCCGCTGAGCGGAGGTATGCCCTTCCCTATTTATACTGGCCAATCGAGTGCCTGCGAAGGCTTCCCCAATAAAAGATGGCCGCGAAAGTAATTCCGCCCGCCCAGGACACCGCTAACTCAGCGCCAAAGTCAGCTGAAGTTGGTCAGAGTCATTGGGGACGGAGGAAACGCTTTTAAATAAAGCGGGGAGCGAGGGGGATATAACCACCGCTTATTAGTCAAGCGGGGGAGATCACATTAGGTACAAATACAATTTTTAAGCTTCGTAGTCAAGCGAAAAACAAGTGATGTTTAAAAGCTGAATTAATGCAGCAGGTAAAAGCGTGCAAAGTAACGGTAAATCAAAGCAAAATAGTACAGCAACCTCCCGGCTTCCACCTTAGGAGGGGGTATCACACACAACGAGTTCCTCATGGCAAAACTCACCTACCCATAGTCCAAGGTATCTCTCTGACCAAGCACCTCCTTTCCCTGACACCCTCTTGGACAATGGGCCTCCAGTTTTTTTAGGTACGCACACTGACCACTACCTAATTCTACGTTCTCATGTTGTACCCTTATGCCGCACTTTTGTACTATCTGCTTTGTATTCTTGATGTGCCTACATTTACTCGTTTGTATACCTAGCTTAACTGATTGTAAAGCGCTCTGATATCCACAAGGATCTTGTTCGTGCTATATAAGACCTTCAAAATAAATAAATAAAATAAATCCCAGCTTATTACTTCATTAGAAAAACTGAAGTAAAAAATACCGCAAATTCAAATGAATGTCTTTCAGGTTATAGGCAGCCCAGTGCAGTACGTGAATAACCCAACATAGCTATGTTACACGATCTGTAACTTGTGAACTCCAGGATGCACAAGTATGTCTGCAACAAACTCATCTAGCTACTGAGCTACATAACACAAAATACACTCTGTGGCCTGCAGGTACAGAGGATCAGTAGGAACATAATCCCTCATATCTTGAGATGTGTTACCAGTTTTACATCATTACACTTGCGGGATACACACAGATGTCCCCAACTAGTGCCCCAATTCCTTAAAATGTCCTGAAACGTGGTGGTCGTAGGTGACCAATATAGAACTAGGTTTCTGGTTCAATTAAAGCAACTGGTGAATGATGCATCACTTACTAAAATATAGTTGAGAACTTCATATCCCTCCAGAGGGAAGAGAAAACCTCGAATCGCACAGGTCGGTGTCCTGGAACCGGTTTAGCAGGGTCTTGCAGTCTGCCTTCAACCCTGAGGTGTTGGTGGACAGGTGATGTGGCAAATGATAAGTGGGTCACTTTTCTTCTCACAGCTTTGCCCAGAGCAGGGGGAGGCATGGTCTACCACAAAATAAGGAAAACATGTGTGCACCAAAGACACAGAGTCAGTGTGTGGATAACAAGCCTACACCAAAACTGGAACGCCTCCAACGTCAGCTGTAAGATAACAATTATTAAGATCGTTTTACCCATGTCTGTCAATTCCTCCTCACCTTTGCTTTGATAAGTGAAAGACCCCATTCTAAGTGTCCCGTAAGTAAAAAATGAGTGCCTCCAAGTGAGACGGAAACTCTCAGAGCTGCTAATGACTCTGCCTCGCAGCCTACGTCCAGTGATACATAGCTACGAAACAAAAAACACGCCCCCAAAGGAGTCATCCTTTCGAAGCATACTGAGCTTGCTGTTTTTAGTTAACCTAAACTGCACATGCGTTGATGACTCTCTGCTGTGTTGTTGAACAGTTTTAGACAACGTACATAGGGCAAATTCTGGTAAAACAAGCATTTGCAATGCAGTAGGACTTGCATTTACACAGGACTTATTGCATTGCAATCAGGAGTGCGAGCGGGGCGGGCGGGAAGGCACGAACAACGGGAGTAGAGGGGTGGGAGAGAAGACAGCGGGAAGGGGAGTGGCACTGGAAGAAATAGTGCTCATGCAACACGAAGTAAAGGGGCCAGTAACCATGGAAGGACACAAATGACGACATGGCCGTCGTAAGGTGGGACTAATAGCCTTTAAACCAATTGGAAGGTAGCATTTAGGGAGGACAAGCAGACAAGCCAATTAAAAAGTGGGTGTGGCTTCTCCCATATAGTCTACTACCACAGATCAACCCCAGAGTAGTGCTTGCGAGCTGGCTCAGGGCTCAACCAAAAAACTACAGAGCTGGCACACCCAAAACATGACTGCATACAGTTAAAACAGACCCGAAACCTGAGAAGAACAAACAACAACAAAACACACACACACAAACATAGCTCCACTTTGTAAACTGTATCAACAACCTTAAGTGTAATAGTGCACTGTGATGGCAACAACTTAGGTATCAACCACATGAATGACAACTTGGAGGCTTATTCATTGGTTATTCTACACTTCCTTTGTGCTTTTATAGTTTACGCTAAGGTGGCAATGGTCCAATCAAGAATAAAGTGGTTTTCTGCACACATAAGACCACGGTGAGGGCTCTACTTTCTATAATATCTTGTTTGATATGTCTGGTAAGCTTCACAGAGAAGTGAATCAAATACCTTAAGGAACCAGGGCATTTATGAACAACATTAAAAAAAAGTATCAAACACTTCCACTGAGTCCCTAAATTCCCTCCTTAAACCTAACAGGGCTTCCGAGGACCACCCGCTTTGTTAGAAGCTAGTATTTTTACTTTTATTTGCGTTAAAAAAAGAAAAAAAGAAAAATGGGGGATTTGTGTATCCCTCTGGTAAAAGGAAATGCATGCATGTCTCTGTGGTAACTGCCACGAGATTGGGGAGTCTCACAAGATATTGTAGTGATGGATAAAGGATCATGTAGTCAGTCCGAGTGGTAGATTATAAGGTTTATTCCAGCTAAGTACATTAGAAGACAATGAGTAGAAAGAATTCACCGAACTCCACCAGGAGCAGGTTCCCACCCGCTCAGCCCCAGGTCTCAACTGACTTCAGGGAGTCAGGGAACCTTCTAATGCATCACAACCATATGAACATTCTACAGGGACAAGTCAGAGGCAGAGAAGGATGTAATGAAGACACTACACACCTCCCTTTTTTACAACAAAATCAAAAAGAAGTATCAGATGCAAATATATCAATAACAATATAATAACGATGAACATATAAAGGAAAAGTAGAAACCAAGTAAGTAAGAAAAAGAAAGGTTAAATTAAAAAGGTAATAAAAGAAGTGAGAAGAGAGTAATAGTGAAAAGGTGAAAAGGTGGTAAACTATGAAGCACAGTTATAAACACATAAAGGATACAGCAGGAATGGAAGAAATGCAAATAAAATAAAAGAGAATAAAGGAAGGACAACAGATCTTCTCTTTAAATGACAAGAGAAAACAAACAATAAAAGAAAGACAACAGATCTCTTTAAATGACAAGAGAGAACACACCTTCTCCGTAAAAGAGAAGATGGGGGGGGAGTGGCCTGGCGGCGGCTAAGATGACCGCGTAGTCTCGAGGCTCGTCCGAGGGTCGGCGAAAAACCCCCTAAATCTGGCATATCATCCTGCCACCACTCTCCCTTCTGTCACGGATCCTGACAGTGGGAGGGCTCCAGCGCCGGGAGAGACTGCTCCGGTCCCTCTCCGTCCCGTAAAGCATAGCGGTGCAGCCCGATGGCAGCGGCCTAGCCAGGGCCTGGCTCTGGCCTGTGGTAAAAGTACAGCCCCGTCCTCGGGTGCTGACGAGGCCTGGTTTCGGTGAGGGTGCGTCGGGGACGTGCAGAAGACACAGGTGGCTGCCCGCGAGAGACGGAGAGCGGGCCCCCTCCCCTCCTGGGTCAGCCTCCTCCCCCCCTCCGCTGAGGCCCCGGAGGATCGCTGGGCATCGAGGGACACTCGACTGGGTGTGGTGCAAAGGGAGGAGGGCGGGAGGCACCGGTGAAGAGCCATTTGGATCCTGGGCCACAGGTTGGCAGAGTCAGGGACAGGGTCGAAAGCTGACCCCAACCAACAGAAGGCTGAGACAGAGCACGCTGCTGGGTCTGGGTTGTGCCCACCGGTGTGCAGACAACCTGTAGGGAGGCTCCAGTGACGCTGCAGATCGGCGGTGGAGGCTGGGAATGATGGCGCCCG
Organism: Lissotriton vulgaris; assembly: GCF_964263255.1. NCBI lineage: Eukaryota > Metazoa > Chordata > Amphibia > Caudata > Salamandridae > Lissotriton > Lissotriton vulgaris. Next base: position 2,071,452,594 of record NC_141691.1, on the reverse strand, counting down.
GAGTGCGTGGCTGGATTAATGGCGGTGAGACTCAGGGTTCTGGCAAACGGGGTGACTCCACTGGCGCCTCGGCACTCCCCTCCAAGACTGTTGTCAAACCCAAAAACCCCACTGTCACTCAGGCCAACACCATTGACAAGTACACGGCCCGACGGGTGGAGGAGGCGATGCTTACGCAGGAAATGTGGCGCAGGGGTCTGAGCCGTCGCTGGCTGCCATTATGCAGGCCATACAGTCACTGGGCACGACACTGGAGACAAAGATCGATAAGGTGGCCATCGAGTTGGCGTTACAGTGAGCGGACCTCAATAAAACATCGGAGAAAGCCACTCAGAATGCTACAGACATTGACGAACTTCGGCGCACCACCAAACAGCTACAGCAACAGGTCCAGCATCTGACCCACTAGCAAAAACTGAGAACTGCACGGCTGGAGGACCAGGAAGGAAGGGCCCGAAGAAACAACATACGGGTGGTATGTGTACCGGAGAAAATGGAGGGGCCAAGCAGGGATCTGTTCTTGGAGGACCTCATTTTGAAACATCTTCAGCCCAAGAGACTTTCCAAGTTCTTTACCACGAACGTGCGCATCGGGCTCCGGTCCCCCTGCCTCGCCCGGGGGCCCCTCCAAGGACTATCATTGCCGGATTCCGAGACCGGGACGCCATTTTGCATGTGGCACGTCAACATGGTGACCTCCGGATAGAAAATGCTGTGATAAGGTTCTTTCCTGACTTCACGTACAAGGTCCAGCAGGAGTGCCGCTCGTTTGACGTAGTCAAAAAGGAACTTCGAGCGCTGGGTCTCAAGTACATGATGTTCTTCCCGGCACGCCTCAAGATCTTGGTTGAGGGCAAATTCTTCTTCTCTACATCCCCAGAGGAGGCCATGGCGTGGATTGAAGAAGCGCAGCGGCCCTCTATGGCTCACGCCAGGAGGGAGGATGGTGGAATGCAGAAGCCCAGTCCCCAGCATCTTTGCTGGTCTCCGTGGGGGGTGACTCTCGGAGGCAGGGCGCTCCTCAGATGCCGGACAGAGATGGGATATGCAGCTTGTCGGCCTCGCCAGACTTGGGCTGACTCTGATTGGGAGAGGCCTGGTGCAAGAATATAATTAGGCAACGTGCCCTCCTGGCGGACTCCCATGTGGGTCCGATTGCTGCCTTGTGATGGGAATTTGGTGGCCTGACGCGAGCAAGAACTGAGGGGGGGCATCTTGCCCCTGGCGGACATGTGGTAATGTATTGTGGGTATGGGGTGGGACATGATGGAGGGTGGGAGATGTATGTGGTACCAGGGTAGCAGGGTCGGGGGGGGGTCTGGGGGTTGGGGAGGGAAGGATGCACGTTTTATTGATGATTTCAATGTTGGTTTTTTATCAAGTTTCATTGGCTCCAGAGGCACAGTAGGTGGGTGGTGGGAGGTAGCAGAGTTCTGCATATCCCTTTACAGTTTGTACTGATCTACATTTATGATACACATGGCGAAGGCACAGACAGTCACTGTACTATCCTGGAATGATAACAGCTTGCAGGACAAGATTAAACGCACCATGGTCCTTCAATATTTGCATAGGCACGGCCCGATATAGTTTTGCTTCAAGAAACGCATTTGGTGGGGAATCACTATAAGGCCCTCAATAGATTTGGTTACACACTTAGGGCGCACGCCGGTTTTACAACTGGCTCCACTCCTAGGGGGCGACATGAACGATGTTATGGCAGGGGACATTGATAGGTCACCGGGCCCATCCCCCAGAGGGAGGGTGAGCCACCTCTGGGATTTCGTGCAGGCACTGGGCTTGGTTGACCTCTGGAGGGCCCATAACCCCCACACCCGGCAATGCACACATATATCTGCTGCACATGGGTCGGGGTCCAGACTGGATTACCTACTCACACAAGTGGGTGGCATGAACTCCTTCCATAGTGGGTGTCATAAGGCAAAGGGCATCTAGGACCATTCTCCAGTGGAGGTGCAGCTGCGGGTCCCTGGGAGGGACTAGAGTGCACCCCCTAGGCTGGACACTTTCCTGTTTAAAGACCAGGAGTTTCAGACACACTTTAGGGAGCGTGTAGACCAATATTTTATGGATAACGTCGGCTCAGTTTGGCCGCACAGCATAGTGTGGGAGGCCTACAAGACTGTGGTCAGGGGATTTGTGCAAGCGGAGGTGGGTAAACGGAGGAAGGAGCAAAGTGCCCAGATAGGTAGGCTTGAATGGGAGTTTCAGGAATTAGAGAAAGAAAGAGAGGAAACGCAAGAGCAACAGCAAGATAGGCGACATAAACTCTGCCTCCTGGAGAAAGAAATGTGTGATGTGCTCTGTGATCAGGCAAGATCGTGAGCACTAGCTACCCAGCGGTGTGTGTATCCTGGGCCACAGGTTGGCAGAGTCAGGGACAAGGTCGAAAGCTGACCCCAACCAACAGAAGGCTGAGACAGAGCACGCTGCTGGGTCTGGGTTGTGCCCACCGGTGTGCAGACAACCTGTAGGGAGGCTCCAGTGACGCTGCAGATCGGCGGTGGAGGCAGGGAATGATGGCGCCCGGAGTGCGTGGCTGGATTAATGGCGGTGAGACTCAACAATTCGGCTTGCATTGGAAGATCGCACCCCAGCATATGGGGTGCGATTCTACTGGAGACACACCTAAATGCCTCCGCCGGAAAGCCGTTGGGTCCCGGCGCCCTCCCCGCCTGCAAGTCACCCATAGCGTGTTCTATCTCCGACACTGTAATGTCGGAGTCCAGAATGTCCCTATCTGCTGGCTCCAACATGGGCAGCTATAGGGGGGGCCAAGAAGTCCTCGCATTCTCTCTCACTCTGCTGAGTTTGGGACCGATAGACCGTTTCATAATAACAAGCAAACTCTTCCGCTATGTCCACACTCGTGGTCCGCACTGCCCCCGGCTGTGTCCGAATCCCAGGCACTCAGTTACGATCCCTATCCCTCCTCTCCAGCCAGGCTATCATAATATGTTGGCCTTGTCCCCAGCCGAGCTGCCGCTGCTCCCGCTGCGCGACCAGGGGAAGTGCCCCCTCTCCTCCCACTGACAGGCTGAGGACAGCCGCTCCCTGGGCTCGATTGCCGCTACCACCTTCAAGGCATGGCCGCAGTGGTTGTTCCCCACGCTCGTGGACCGGGGGCTGCGGCTGGCCGCTCCTGGACATCCCCCTGCAAAACTGGGGGTGAGGAGTAAATTGCGGCTGAGGCCCCTGGGACATTTCTGGCAGACTGTGAAAGTCTGTGAAGCTTGCCCCCCACCAGACATCCATTGCAGCGAAGGTGAGAGGACACAGTGGGACGGCTTCGCTCGGGCCGCCGTGGCTACCACTACATCTGCGGCGTGACCCTCTGGCGAGGGACCCCATCCTCGAGATTCGGCCCACTGCATGCCATCACCCTACATCTGCCCTGGTGGACATTACTATATCCCGACTGTGGGTGGCACTAGCAGGTGTGCAGCGGCACTGAGATCCGGCTGTGCTCGCCCCGGATGAGGCACCCGGTTTCTGCCTCCTAAGGTACTGTACTCTACCACCCTGCCTCCTAAGGTACTGTACTCTACCACCCTGGAGTTCTCCTAACTTGCTGAGTCGGCTGTAGGGACACCACAAGGCTGATGCCCCTCTGGGGTCGTTGCTGTGCAGGAGCTGGGATGCACTCTGGGGGCCTGGACCGCCATCACCTGGAGCAACAATGAACTTCCTACCATCATCCTAGCGGCTGCCGCACGGCTGGTGCAGGTACATTGCTGCAAAGCCGGGCCACACCTGACACACCCTGCACGCTCTACCTGGTGGTCCACCGATCAGTGGGTTCGTTGTTGCCGCCTGTTGGATGTGCCACCGACCCTGGCCTGGCTTAATTTTCGGCTGAAAAAAAAAAGCGCATTGCTACACCTTTGCCTGCTAAGACATGGGCGGCTGAGTGCTGTGGTTGCCGACTGAGCTGCGCAGAGGATTTAAGAGAGTGGTAGGCGAAACCACACTGCCTTGCCCGAGAACTGTTGAGTGCCTGCTAGTTGTGGCCTGTTGGTGCTGAAGAGGGAACCATAGTGGCACTCGAATCCTGGTGACGCTGTGCTGGGCTCTTCCTGGGCGCGAGAGCAGAATGGGCTAACGGACTCTGCACCCGATGTCGGGCAGTACCAGGGAGCCGCCGCCGCCGCCGTCTAAGCCCAAATCAGACAAAATGGCGAAACAGGGGTCGGCGGATCAGACCGCAAGTAGTTGGACGCGGTACTTGCTGCAATGGAGCGCCTGGAGGAAACTATCAATCAAACCCACACCTCCCTGGAATCCAAAATAGACAAGGTGGCTATCGACCTCACTCATGTACACGTGGATCGGCGGAAACTAGCGGACCATACCACTGCTGTGGAATCTACGCTTGCTGATATCAAACCGCAGGTGATACAGACGCATAAATATGTACAAGACTTGCTGAATCGTGTGGAGTTCCTGGAGGATCGAGATGAGAATGCCGAGGGGAGGGCGCAACGCAGCAATGTCCGCATAGTGGGTGTTCCGGAAAAATGGGAAGGAAAAGAGCCTGCCCTGCACATGGAGGCCTGGCTCAGAGATCTACTGCCGGAGGGGTCCCTTTCACCACACTTTGTCATAGAGCGTGCCCACAGGGTCCCCGCGAGGCACCCCCTATGGGATCAAATTCACGGCCCCTGCTTCTTCGGATTCTAAACTATCAAGATGCCATTTTACAGGAGACCAGGAAGCTCCAGGATGTCCATATAGACAACCACAAAGTAATGTTCTTTCCAGACTACACCATCCAGGTACAGCCCCAGAGATTTTCGTTCATGGCAGTGAAGAAACATCTTCGGCAAAACAACCTGAAGTATTCGCTGTTGTTCCCTGTGTGACTGCGTGTGGTTGCCAGCGACAAAACTCACTTCTTTAACACATCGGAGGAGGCAGAAGAGTGGTTGGATACCTTCACTAATGCGAGGCCTCGAGACAAACCTGCAACCGTAACACTACCTAAGCTGAAAGGCCCTTTTCGCCGCCGGCGGAGAGAGCGCAGATCTTTGAGGATGGGGACACCACCCTCGCCACCGATGGGCCCACACTCGGAACTGATCCTCAGCGGGCAGCAAGATGCCCTACAGGCAGTAGCCGAGATCAGCGGCTCACCGAGGACCGAGGAGGCATCTAACTCCATCCAACGAGACTTGTCTAGTGACGAACCGATATATGGCCTGCAGAATTCACAGGACTCGAACAGACAACCAGATGTCACCTCGCAAACGGCAGACTTGATAGCAGGAATACTGCAAGCTCCTGTCATTGTATGGACTACAAATTGAGGTATTGGGGTATATGTGTGGGGACAGGCTGTTGTTGGGCAGATAGACATTGGGATGCAAGTTGTTATGACCTTACACTATTTACTCACTGCTGGGATTGCCATAGTGCTTCATGAGGGAGGTGGCGGGACTCAAATGTATATATTGCCACCATTTAGTGGACATTTAGGTACGTGACCCACCTGTTGAGTGCTCCTGAATCACAATATGCAGTCTGTCCTACCTATATTGTATTTTGCCTGTGAATGGGGAGCCCCTGGGACGCTAGACACGTAGATTGTACACTAACGTAGAAGTTCGCAGTACACCCCCCCCCCCCCGGATTATTTGACTGTTATCTCCAATTGGAAGTTTGGACGATTGCTGGTTGCATTTTCGACCTTTTGGTATTACTCATGCATATGTTTTTATTGAGATTTTATAATGACACCACCTGTTACGAGTGGATTTATACAATGTCATGTACTGCGAGTCAAAGTGCTAGACAGGATGTATAATGCTAAATTGTATTCAATGTACATGTCTGTTGGGCTGCTACAAACACATGTTTACCTGATGCGTTATAGAAACTGTGTCTTCGTTTAAGATTGGTACATGGAATGTGAGGGGCATGCATTCACCGTCGTGTAGGTATCAGATCTATTTGTACCTCAAGCGACATCATATACATATTGCCTTGCTGCAAGAGACCCAAGTGGCCAAACCAGAGATACAACACTTACATTCTCGCTGGCGCGGCCAGCTGTTCGCCACAGGGTATTCGGCTTTTGCGCAAGGTGCGTTAATATGGGTGAGGGCGGGTGTTCCACTCACAATCACAGAGTCATTGGTAGATGCGGCGTGGAGGTATGCAATAGTTAGGGGCGCACTAGATGGCCGACAAATAGTACTTGCATCGCTATAAGCTCCTAATACAGAACAAGCTGCATTCCTTGACAAGATATGACATATTCTTGCGCCATGACATGACATTCCCATGCGTATAGGGGGTGACTACAATAGCATCACTAGACCGTTCCTTCCCGCCCCTTCCGGGTACAAGCACACAGCATGCTATGAAGGCATTATTTATTGGGCTACACAATGGCATTTGAAGGATGCCTGGAGGCACCGTCATCCCCAAGACAAGGTATATTCTTATTATTCCGGAGGCCAATCAATCAATCAATCAGGAGTTTGTTAAAGCGCGACTACTCACCCGTAAGGGTCTCAAGGCGCTAGGGGTGGGGGGGCGGGGGTGCAGGTTCCATTCCATCAAGGAGGGGGTCTGTCGAAGAGCCAGGTTTTGAGGTTTCTTGCGAAGATGGGGAGCGATGTTGTCTGTCTGAGGTGGAGCGGAAGGGTGTTCCATGCTTTGGCCGCGAGGAAGGAGAAGGAGCGGCCTCCCGATCTGGTCTTTCTGGTGCAGGGGACCACGGCGTAGGAAAGCTGGGCTGATCGTAGGGTCCTTTGGGGTGCGTGGAATTTGAGTCGGCTGTTCAGGTATGCTGGTCCGGTGCCGTGGAGGGCCTTGTGTGCGTGGGTGAGCATCTTAAAGGTGATTCTCGCCTCGACGGGGAGCCAGTGGAGTGTGCGCAGGTGCTGGGAGATGTGGCAGTGTTTTGGCAGGTTGAGGACCAGTCTCGCGGCGGCGTTCTGGATGTTCTGTAGCTTGCGGATGAGGTTTTTGTTTATTCCGGCGTAGAGTGCGTTGCCGTAGTCGAGTCTGCTGGTGACCAGGGCGTGAGTGACTGTCTTTCGGTGTTCGAGGGGGATCCATTTGAAGGTCTTACGAAGGAAGCGGAGGGTGTGGAAGCAGGAAGATGAGACAGAGTTGATCTGGCGGTCCATTTTGAGCTCGGAGTCCAGGATGATTCCCAGGTTGCGTGTGTGGTCTGTGGGGGTTGGCGGGTTTCCGAGGGCGGTGGGCCACCAGGTGTCGCTCCAGGCATCGGGGTTCGGGCCCATAATGCATACTTCTGTTTTGTTGGTGTTTAGTTGAAGGCAGCTGTTTTTCATCCATTTGGCGATGGCTTCCATGCCTTCTCGAAAGTTGCGTCTGGCGGTGTTGGGCTCGTTGGATAGGGAGAGGATGAGCTGGGTGTCGTCTGCATATGACACGATGTTGAGTCCGTAGGTTCTGACGATGGGGGCAAGTGGAGCCATGTAGACATTGAAGAGCGTCGGGCTGAGGGAGGAGCCCTGGGGGACTCCGCAGGTGATCGGTGTGGGGTCCGAGAGGAAAGGGGGGAGTCTGACCCGCTGAGTCCTGCCGGAGAGGAAGGAGCAGATCCAGTCGAGGGCCTTGTCCTGGATTCCTGCATCGTAGAGTCTGCATATTAGGGTGCGGTGGGAGACTGTGTCGAACGCCGCTGATAGGTCGAGGAGGATGAGGGCTACTGTTTCTCATTTGTCCAGTAAGGTGCGGATGTCGTCTGTTGCGACGAGGAGGGTGGTTTCCATACTGTGGTTTTTTCTGAAGCCTGATTGGGAGGAGTCGAGGATGTTGTGTTCTTCAATGAATGTGGCGAGTTGGCTGTTGATGGCTTTCTCAATGACTTTCGCTGGGAACGGGAGCAGGGAGATGGGTCTGTAGTTTTTGAGGTCAGTGGGGTCCGCTGAGGGTTTCTTTAGGAGGGGGTTGACCTCGGCGTGTTTCCAGTCGTCGGGGAACGAGGCGGTCGCCAGGGAGCAGTTGATGATTTGGCGGAGCATGGGTGCGATGGTGTTGGCGGCTCTGTTGAAGATGTGGTGGGGGCAGGGGTCCGTGGGGGCCCCTGAGTGGATTGACTTCATTGTCTTCAGTGTGTCTTCGGTGGTGAGGGCTGTCCAGTCATCAATCGCTGGTTTCCGGGTGTCGGGGGTGGTTGGTGAGGGTTCAGTGTGTTGGTTGTCTTCGTCGAAGTTGTCGTAGATGCTCTTGATTTTGTGGTGGAAAGAGATGCTGAGTTTGTCGCAGAGGTCTTGTGAGGGAGGGATGTCGGTAGACTCGCTGGTGGGTTGGGCGAACTCCTTGATGATGCTGAAGAGTTCCTTGCTGTTGTGTGCGTGGGTGGAGATTCTGTCTTCAATCGCTTTTTTCCTCGTTTCTCTGATGAGTTGATGGTGGGCGTTGGTGGCGGCTCTGAAGTTGTTGTGGGCTTCTGTGGATTTGGTGTTTCTCCAGGCCTTTTCAAGGCAGCGGCATGTGCGCCTGGACTCTCGAAGTTCGGTGGTAAACCATCTGGCTTTCTTGGCACAGGTATTGTTTTTCTTGAGGGGGGCTATGGTGTTGGTGCTGTCCGAGATCCATCTATGCAGGGTTCGGGCTGCGGTGTTGGGGTCGTCGTTTTCCGCGATGGTTCGGGTGGAGTTGTTTAGTGAGGAGGTGAGCTGGTCATCGGTGATTTTGGTCCAGTTTCTTTGTGGAAGCAGGTGCTGGTGTCTGTGGATGGTGGGTGTTCTGAAGGTGAAGTGGAAGCAACGATGGTCGGTCCATGGGAGTTTGGTGGTGTGGCTGAAGGTGATGGAGTTTCCTGTAGTGAAGAGGGGGTCGAGGGTGTGTCCTCCTGAGTGCGTGGGCTCGGTCACGATCTGGTGGAGTCCAATGTTGTGGAGGTTGTCCAGGAGGGATGTGGTGTTGGGGTCCAGTTGATTGTCGAGGTGGAAGTTGAGGTCTCCCAGCAGGGTGTAGTTGGTGGATGCGATGGCCTGCGGGGAGATAATGTCCGTGATGGAGTTGGCGAAGGGTCCAGGGGTCCAGGGGGTCGGTAGATGGGGGTTCCTCGGAGGGCGGCGGTGGGGCTGGCCAGTATCTTGAAGTGAAGGTGTTCCATCAGTTCAGTGGACTCGTCAGGGAGTGTGCTCAGGCGGAGGCTGGATTTGTGGACGATGGCGATTCCTCCTCCTGGGTGGATGGGACAGTCCTTCCTGGAGATCTTGTATCCTTGGGGGATGGTGATGGCGATGTCCGGTCCTGAGGTGGTGTTGGTCCAGGTTTCGGTGAAGAATGCTACGTCTGTGGTGGTGCTGTCGAGGAGGTCCCAGATTTCTGTTGCGTGTTTGTGGAGGGATCGGACGTTGAGGAGGATGCATTGCAGGGTCTTCGGTTCGGTTGTGTTCTTGTGGGCGGGTTGTGCTGGATCCGTGTTCTTGACGTGCTGCAGGTGTGCCGGCAGCGGTGACAGCTGAAGGGTCCATGGGTGTCGGCTGGTGATGCTAGCTTGAAGTTGTTGTTGCAGCCTGGGTTGAGTGCGTGGAGTGCTGCTGGGTCGTAGCGTTGGCGGGGCGGAGGTCCAAGGTTCCTGGTGCTGGTTGCAGACGGGTCGCAGACGGGCGCAGACGGTTCCTGGTGCTGGTTGCAGACGGGTCGCAGACGGGCGCAGACGTGCTTGGCACCTCACTTAATGGTGGAGCTGCGAGGGTGGGAGAGCAATTTCACTGACAATGAGTCAGTGGTCTTGCTCGCCTGTCCCCGCAGTGGCCGCCATTAAGTAGGGGTCGGGGAGGGCTGGACAGCTGGGAGGCGGGGAGGGGAGCTGGATTGGACGGTCGTGCTGCGGGGGGAGGGGCCGCGGGAGCAGCAGCAGCGGGGAAAGGTAAAGGGAGGAAAGAAGGGATAAAGAAAAAAGGGAAAATAAGCAGAAATAAGGCACAAAAGAGCAGAGATGCAGAAAAGAGCAGAAAGGTGAAAGATAGAAAGGGTAAAAAAACGAGTGAAAACGAGTGAAGGAGCAGAGGGAGAGAAAGGGAAAATGGGCAGAAATAAGGCACAAAAGAGCAGAGGTGCAGAAAGGTGAAAGATAGAAAGGGGAAAAAACGAGTGAAAACAAGTAAAGGAGCAGAGGGAGAGAAAGGGAGAATAGGCAGAAATAAGGCACAAAAGAGCAGAGGTGCAGAAAGGTGAAAGATAGAAAGGGGAGAAAAACGAGTGAAAACGAGTGAAGGAGCAGAGGGAGAGAAAGGGAAAATGGGTAGAAATAAGGCGCAAAAGAGCAGAGGTGCAGAAAGGTGAAAGATAGAAAGGGGAGAAAAACGAGTGAAGGAGCAGAAAGAAAGAAAGGAGATAGAGGTCCATGACCTGCACGTGCGGCTAGACCGTTATATGCTCTCGGATGAGGTGCTCCCCCATGTATCGGCAGTCTACTATTTAGGCCGGACGCACTCTGACCACAACCCGCATGTTTTGGAAGTGTCATGGGAGCACCCACGCCCACCAATCCCGACATGGCGGCTGCAACCAGACCTTTTACTGGATGCGCCCTTCCGGGACCTACTGGCTGCCAATATCCCCGGTATTTTGAGGAGAATGCTGGCACGGCCACAACACCTTTGGTGGAGTGGGACACGTTCAAAGTTGTGATCAGGGGGGACTGCCTCGGTGCACAAGCAGGCATGCGGCAACAGTTTTAGGCAGACCTCACGTGCCTCGAAACTGACGTGCTTCGAAGGGAGGGTGAGGCGTTGGAGTGTAACACTGGTCCTTTGGAACATCTTAGACAAGAACATTCTAGATTACTAGACCGTCTCTGTAATTTAAACTATGCAGCACCCTCAGCGAGCACCCATCATATGGGAGACAAACCCGGTAGGTTGCTGTCGTGGATGATACGGCAGGACATGGCTACTGAACCCGTGACAGCGATATAGAATACACAAGGAGTCATGATACACACCTAAGAAGATATACACCACGCTTTTGAGGTACACAATATTCAAATCTTGCTTGATAACTACGGATATAGACATATAGAATTTCCTGTCCACACTAACGTTGCCGCAGCTCATGGATTGTCAGCACGTAGATGTAGGCGCTCCACTGTTCCCGGAGGAAATAAGGGAAAGTATCTATTATTTATCGAATGGCAAGACGCCGGGTCCGGAATGCCTACCAGCTACATTTTACAAAAGGCATACTCCGATGTACTGGTACCAGAACTGTTGCGAGTATATGCGGCAGCGCTGGAATATTCAACGCCCACCCCCACGCAAAATGAGGCAATGCTGGTTTCTCTTTTGAAGCCGGGCAGGAACCCTGACCTCGGGTGTTCTTACTGTCCATTGGCCCTGTTAAGCACAGACTATAAAATCCTTGCCTCGAGCCCTGGCCAAAAGTCTTGCCCCGTTTGTGCCAACTCTGGTACATACTGACCAGAATGGATTTGTACCCACCAGAAGCACCTCCCTAAATATTCAAAGACTATTCCAAAACCAAAAATATGCTACGGAGAACTGACCCAGATCTGGCTGTCTAGTATTGGACCTGGAGAAGGTTTTAGATTTGTTGGAGTGACCTTATCTCGCGGCAGTCTTCCGTAAATACGAGCTGGGGGACAATTATCTGCAGCTGGTGCAACTGTTGTACCAACAACCCATAGTGCGGGCTCGTACGGGCCAGCTCCTATCAGATTAAATCAGGGTGAGACGAGGGACCAGACAGGGATGCCCCCTGTCTCTATTACTTTTTTCCCTAGATATGGAACCATTGGCGGCTCTCCTTCAAGAGGGTTGCGCGGAATGGGGCATCCCCTTGAGCGACGGACTGCATACAGTGTCCCTATATCCGGACGACCTGTTATTGTATATACGGTATCTTCATGCAGTGCCACCGGAGATATCAGCACTGTTCTGTAGATTTGAAGTGGTATCGGGCCTCAGGGTAAATTGGGCTAAGTCAGGCGCTTACTCTTTCCATGAGGACGTAGCAGCAGCTGATATAATTATTAACGGAACTGCAATTAATTGGTATCCAACCATGTTCAGGTACCCAAGAATATATATTTACAGGTCCCGACAGATATACTGGAGGGTAATCTGGTTCGCGCCGTCTCCTCAATCAGAGCACAGATGCAATTCTGGAAGTCCTTGCCACTCAATGTGATGAGCCGTGTCACCTTAACCAAAATCATAGTACTACCCAGGTTATTATATTATTTTGCAAATATTCTGGTGCATGTCCCAGTAAAGCTCTTTAGACAATTCGAGGGGTTATTCTGTGGCTTGATTTGGTATGCAAGGTGGCCCAGGATAGCACTGCAGAAACTATATGCACCTCCGGAATGTGGCGGCTTAGCAGTCTCTCATCTGGAACTATATTACGTAGCTGCGCAATTACAGTGGGTCGCAAGGTGGCTAAGCGGCAAAAATCTGGTGGACACGGCGACTGAGAACGCAGTCTGGGCGCAGGCCCAGATATGTGGATTGTTTCACCCGCTAGGAAAAACTACTCACCCAACGCAAATATATGTTGAGCTGGCTCACATGTGTTTCAGGAGATGCCTTCCTCACGAAAGACACAGTCCCATATGCCCCAGTACTGCTGCTTCTCCGGACACCCAGAGGCAGAGACCCTATAATGGACACGACATTGACGCCCTGGGTTGAAGTGGGAGTGGAGACACTAGGAGACTTGTATGCAGACGGTACCTTACTACCTTTTGCGACACTGACAGCAGAAAATGGATTACCAGTGGGACAGTTTCTTCTACACGCAGCCATTATGCGAACATTTACACTAGCATGGGGTGATATGACCAACGAGCCACCAACACATCTGTTATTACAATACCTGCACGTAATGGGGGAGGAATTGCATGTGATACATTGGGTGGTACAAGCCCTGCTCATCCATGTATTGAAGACATTGCAGAGACTCCGCACATATTGGACAGAGGACAGAGGCTGTCCCTGGACTGATAAAGATTGGGAGCGCTTCATGGCTAGTGCCACACACACACCGTGAAATTCACCATTCATACTCATACAAACTTACATATTACAGAGGGCGTATCTCTCACCAGACAAAATTAATAAATATTTTAACATCAACACTTCTGAATGCCCGAGGTGTAGTCTCTTAGGCGCTGATCTATTACATATGCTGTGGTCCTGTCCCCTGCTTTTACACTACTGGCGTACGATATCGGAAACACTCGCCAACTGCACTAACACTGAGATGCCTTTCACGTGGGAGGACTGCATCCTGGGGCTTTACAAGCGAACCAAGGCCAACAAGGCAGGCTCCAGGTTTCGTGATCTGGGCCTCATAACAGCGAAACGACTCTTAACTAAGAGGTGGAAGCACAAGCACCCACCAGAGGTATCACATTGGGTGAAATCCCTTGAAGTCTGGGCACTGGCGGAGGGCACCACCCTACACAGGGAAGAAACGGCAGGGTTGCAAAAGTATCCTATTTTGCAGACCTGGGACGTAATGCTTAGAACTCTCACTCGCTCTAATGCGACGCTGCAGACAACTCCTGTTCAACGAGCAGGGCCTGACACCTAATGAGCCTTCCAGACGTCGGTACTGCGCTGTTCCCACACGCCGCCCCAACTGCAATTGTTAGGCTGGGCAAGAACCTCACAATCCCTAAAAACATCACACGGAAGTAGCTCCTGCCACCCGTTACCTCAATAGCCATACAATTGCATAGAAAACAAAAATAGCAGCCCACACACTATACTCGCACGCTAGTTTGGCCACGTCTGCCCCTAGATGACACACTAAGATACTTGATACATACGTTCTCGGTTATTTAATGTCTCTTTTGTTTTGATTTATTATTTACTATTGTTGGATGCAGTTGAATTGTTATAGAAAATAATATCTAGTGAACGAACTTGACATTTGCATGTACACTGATCTATTTACTTATGGCACGTTATATGACGCAATTCAAGAGTTGGATCTAAATGTAAACTGCATTTATCTGTATGCATGGATGTTCTTGCGCATTACTCTTGCTGCCATGGAGAGGTGTACTAAACACCTTCACTCTGGCCCTCCACTGGAGATGACAGAATGTGCGGGCCATAGGTACCCCAGGCGTTTTGTATACGTAGATGCAACATTACACCCCAGACATGAACGATACTGAAGCAATGTGAAGGAAATGTTTTGATTTGTATGTATAGTGTTATGGAACAAAGGATATTGGTGCCAAAGTGATATGCATCGATGCCTGTAGACTGATGTACCAAAAAAAGATAAAAATGCAATAAAGATATCTTTTTTTTTAAATCAGTAATATTAGCAATTGCAGAAGCCCACAGTAATGTGAAGAACAATAGTTACTTACCTGTAATCTGTGGTTCTCCAGTATTGGTGTCTTTCATAGATTCACATGCCTGAATCATTCCCCGTCGTCGGAGTGGGAGTCCACGGTACATAAAAAAGCAGTAAAATATACCATTTGTACATAACAAATCACAGAATACCCAACCAGGAAGTAAAGTAGCCCCAGCTACGGCATATAAAACTTCCACATTAGTGACTATCCAAGTCATTATGTATAGGCCAAACTGCAGCCAATCAGGCCACAGCTCCCACCAGAATGCTCTCCCCAGAGACCCAGGCTCTCAGATTTTGTAGCACCGGAGTGTACCAGAGTAAAAGTATAGATATAAATAGCCTGAGTGAGACTCTGAGGGGAGGTGGGTGGGTGCATGTGAATCTATGAAAGACACCAATACTGGAGAACCACAGATTACAGGTAAGTAACTATTGTTCTTCTCCAGTATTAGGGGTGTCTTTCATAGATTCACATGCCTGAATCAGAGTAGTTAGCAGTAATACAATACATAGCTCTTGGACGCCAAGGTACACTGTTTCTATTCAAGAATATAAAGAAAAGCAATATCATAATAGGCGTCAAAAGAGCAAGAGGAGGTGGGAGAAAATAGCAGAGGCTCACCTTATTGAAAAAGATTACGCAGGACTGCTCTTCCCACAGAGGCATCGGTATCGCTTGAAGAATCCATACAGTAATGCCTCGTGAATGTGTGCCTGCTGGACCATGTTGCAGCTCTGCAGATTTGCAGGAGAGGCACCCCAGCAAACAAAGCAGTTGAAGAAGAGACTGCTCTCGTAGAATGAGCTCTGGGCAAGGTCTGTAAGGGTTTACCTGCTTGTAGATGGCAGAGCCCTATCGCTGAAGAGACCCACCTAGCGATTGTCTGTTTTGTCACTGCACAGCCTTGTCTCGGTCTGCCATGCGCAACAAATAGCTGATCCGTTTTTCTGATGGCAGCTGTCCTTGAAAGATAAAACTTAAGACATCGTTTGATATCTAACGAGTGTAAAGTCCGTTCAGCTGGAGTCTGCGGATTTGGAAAGAACGTCTTAAGTATTACTGGCTCATTCAAATGAAAATCCGATGGTACTTTGGGCATGTACTTCGGGTTGGTGCGCAGTATCACAGAGCCATTTGTAAATTGTAAGAAGGGTGGTTTAGAAGTGAACGCCTGCATGTCACTAACCCGTCTGGTTGATGTTAACGCCAGCAGTAATGCGACTTTCCAAGTGATGAACTTCAGATCAACTTTATGAATCGGCTCAAACGGATGGCGCATGAGTTGAGCTAGTACTATATTCAAATGCCAGGAAGGAGGTGGCCGACGTACTGGTGGAAACGTACGAAATAAGCCCTTAAAGAATTGCTGGATTATTCTTGAGGAGTATAGCGAATTCGTACCATCTTGACGGTATCGGGGTATAGCCGCTAGAAACACCTTAAGTGTTGAGTGTGCCAAACCAGATTTAGCTAAGTGTAAAAAGAAGGGCAAAATCCTGTCCGGTTCAGCATACATGGGATGTAGATTCATAGTTTTGCACCAAGCACAAAAACGTTTCCATTTAAGCTTGTAAGTTCTGTTCGTTGAAGGCGCTCTAGCATTGGCCAGGACCTCTTGACAGTCTTGTGGAATGTTCAAGTGTGCAAACTCATGGTGTTGAGGAGCCAAGCTGATAATTTCAGAGAATGAGGGTCCGGATGATATATCCTGCCTTCTTGAAGTGTCAGAAGATCCGGAATTTGAGGCAGTTGAATTGGTTCGCATTCTGAGAGGAGTAGGAGCTGTGTGAACCAATACTGTCGGGGCCACCGTGGAGCGATTAAAATCAGTCGACACGGTTGCCTTCTCATTTTCTTGACGACCTTGGGAATTAATGGAATTGGAGGGAAGGCGTAGGCAAAAAGCCGTTCCCAGTTCATTGAAAGAGCGTCCCCGCAAGATTCTCTGTGGGGAATCCAGCTCGCAAAATGAGCACATTTCTTGTTGTGGTAGGTCGCGAAAAGATCTAGATCGGGGTGACCGCATCTCTGGAAGATTCGATCCAGTGCTGGTTGATGCAGTACCCACTCGTGAGTGCTGCTCTTGGATCTGCTCAGGGAATCTGCTAGCACATTGGCTACTCCTGGAACATGTACTGCTGTTAAGTTGATGTTGTGATCCAGAGCCCAATTCCAGATCTCCTGAGCCTGCTGGGACAACCGGGCTGATCTTGTGCCCTCCTGTTTGTTCAGGTAATGCATTCTCGTCGTGTTGTCAGTGCGGATTAACACAGAGGAGTTTTCCAGTGTCGTCTGAAAAGATTTGAAGGCGAGGAAAATGGCCCGTAATTCCAACAAATTGATGTGCCATTTCTTTTGCTGTCTGTCCCACTTGCCACTGATCGTCATCCTTTGAAGGTAAGCGCCCCAACCTTCTAGCGAGGCATCCGTGGTCACGATGTAACTGGGGACTTCTGCGAGGAAAGCACAGCCCACCTGCAGGTTGCATTCTTGACTCCACCACAGGATTGCATTCTTCATTCGAGGCGTTAAGACGATGACATCCTCGAAAGAACCTGACACCTGCACCCATTGGTGACTGAGTTCCTCTTGTAAGGGACTCATCCTCAGACGACAATTCGGAGTGAGGAGGATGCACGATGAGATCATTCCTAGGAAAGATTTGAATCTCCGAACTGAAACGCACTCTCTTCTGAGGAGTGCAATTGCCATCTTCTGAATCTTCTGTTGCCTTTCGTTTGAAATGAAGACGTGAGCGAGCTTGGAATCCAGCGTTGCTCCTAGGTAAGACTTCCTTTGCGATGGTAACAGATCCGATTTTTTGTAGTTTATTGAGAAACCTAGACTTTGAAGTAGGCAAAGGCATTTTTGGACATGTTTGCTTGCCGTGGCGTAGGAATTGGCCTTGATAAGGCAGTCGTCCAGATATGGGTATATCTGAATACCCTGTAACCGTAAGTGGGCCGCTACAGGTACCAACATTTTCGTGAATACCCTCGGGGCTGAGCGTAGCCCAAAGGGAAGGACCTTGAACTGGAAATCCCTGCCAGCCACTCTGAACCTTAGGAACTTCCTGTGCCTGGGGAAGATGGGTACGTGGAAGTAAGCATCCTGAAGGTCGAGTGTCTTGGAGTGACAACATTCTGAACGTTAACTTTTTGATATATTTGTTGAGGGCACGCAAATCGAGGATGGGGCGCCATTCCCCCGATTTTTTGCGTATCAAGAAAAAACGAGAGTAAAATCCTTTTCCTCTCTGATGTTGAGGTACTTTCTCGATTGCCCCTTTTCGAATCATTGCATTGATTTGGATGAACAGCTCTCTGAGATGTGCTGGGGGCGGTCCTTTTGGGGGTGAATTTGGAGGGGTCTTTATAAATTCCAATATGTGGCCCTTGGAAACCACATCCAAGACCCATCTGTCTGTGGTAATTTTTGACCATTGTGAGCAATGTAGGGATAGTCTTCCTCCAATTTGTTTCTGGCTGGGGCAAAGTGGTGGCAGGATGCGTTTCTCACTTCTTGTTAGCGTTGTCTCTGCCCCGATATGTTGTTTTTCCCCGGGGCTGTGAATAATTATTTCGTTTTTGGCCGTAAGGTTGTTGTTTATAAGGCTGGTACCTTTGGTTGCTTTGGTTGTTTGTATATGGGCGTTGCTGGTAATATCCTCCTCTATTTGAGAAGTTACCCCTTCCTTTAGCACCACGAAAGGAAGATTTACGGTACTGTAGAGTACCTAATGACCGTGCAGTTTCCGTATCTTTCTTAATGGCTTGCAAAGCTTCGTCCACATGTGAGCCAAAGAGAAACTCGCCATCATAAGCCATATTTAGTACCTTGGCTTGTACCTCTTGTCTAAAGGATGTAGATTTCAACCATCCCTCTCTTCTAAGTACTGCAGCTCCCGCCAATTGCCTGAATCCTGTGGCAGCCATGTCCACTGCCGCATCGATGATTTCCGACGAAGCACACTCCCCTTCTTGCAAAATTTTCGTGGCCTCGGAGCGGTCCGGTTCATGCAGTTTCTGACTGTACGGCGATATGTCGGACCACATTTGCCTATCATACCTGCCGAGAATCGCCAACGAATTAGCAGCTCTAACTGTGGTCGCTGCAATAGTAGATACCTTTTTGCCAATGGCATCGAGTCGCCTCCCGTCCCTGTCCGTAGGAGTCGAGATCTGAGATGACGGGTTCCTTGCTCTCTTCTGAGCTGCTTGTGCAATAACTGAGTCTGTCTTTGCCTGACCGATTAGGCAAGCAGGTGAAGAGGAGGGCGCCCTACATTTCTTATCTACTCGCTGTAATACCGCAGACGAAGAATTTGGCGTGGCCATGATCTTGAGACCTTCTTTCCAAATAAAGTCTATAATAGGAATAGACCAACTTTGCCTCTGAGACAGACTCTTAAAATCGTACAGAAAACAATCATCCTGTTTAGCCTCCATGGAAATGAGAAACCTCTTAGTAGCCTTGTCCATAATCCTATGGAAATTCGCAATATCCACCGGTGGTGACTCAGCCTTTGGTTGTTCATCAGGGGAAGGTGTGTCCGCTTGATAATCCTCATACTCCGACGAGTCCGATTTATCCAATTCCCCTTCTTCATGAGTTTCCTCATCAGTATTGTCATCCTCCTGTTGGTGGTAGGAGACCGGTGTTGAAGGCCGGGTATGTTCTGTCCCTTCCATCATCGTAGCCCCTAAAGTTTGAGTTACCCGAGGCTGTGGAGAAGCGATTCGAGGGTCGCCTGACTCCGAAGGCGGGAAACGGCGATAATAATCGCTCAACATATACTGCAAATTTTGGAAAAGTTCAGTTGGCATTTGCATCCCTGGCGCTGGTGTATTCACCAATGTAGGGGCTTGTATCTGCTGTTCCTCATCCTCCTGATCCTTTATCCGTATAAGTAAGTCAGATGGGCTCTCAGCTGCTTGAAATAGCTCATCACCAGATCCCTCTTCCTCAGAATCTAAGAGCCTGTCAGGCATTTTTAGTGGCGACATAGATGTGGACTGTGATGAACGTTTTTGCAATAGAGCCGCAGTTGTGGCTGGAGATGGAAGTGGTATGGCAGTGCTCCTTGCTGACCATACCTGAAGATCTGTGCAAGACGACAGCTTTGGTGTTGTTGGATTCTCTTGTTCTATGGTTAAATCCGAGTCTTGTGGTGTTTTCACCGTCGACGTCAGAGGCTGTTTGATTTTCGTCGACGTGGCAGATTTCGTCGTCGACGAGGGAACCGTCGACGGGGTTACCTTCCTCGTCGACGGGGCCCTCGACAAGACAATCTTCTTCGTCGACGAGGCCGTCGACGATGACTTCGTCGACGTGTCCGTCGACGGGGTCTTCTTCGCCGTCGATGAGATCGTCGACGGCAGCTTCGTCGACGACGATGTTGACGTCGACAAGGTCTTCTTCGTCGACGGTAAGGCTGCCGTCGAAGCCAGGGGTTTTGTCGACGCTGGTTTCATTTTCGTCGACGTCTGATCGTCGACGAGAGGTGTGACAATCTTCGTTGACGAGATGGGACGAATTTGGACATGAACATAAGTTGGAGAGGAGGCTGAGGACATCACCATAGACGGTTTTGCTGAGGAGAAAGTCATAGTAGAGGTCATCGCAGAGGCTGCCTGACTGGAAATCGGCAGAGCAGTTGGTGCCTTAGTCACAGGTCTCTGAGGAGACACTAAAGACGCAGTCTTTTTAGAGTCTGTAGGCTTCACAGATTTCTCAGAGGATTTCTTACTTTTAGAAGTAGAAGGCTCACCAGCATCTGAAGCGAGCTGGGCCTGCTTTGCCACCTTAGCCTTAGGAGTAGGCACCTTACTCTCAGCCATCCTCTTTCTTGATCCCATAGAAGACCCTGAGGCAAAACTTCCTACCTCAGAAAGTGGCGCATCTTTATCCTTAATTCGCTGAAGCCACAGCAGCAGGCGACCCTCTCTATCCCTGAGGGTCTTAGGAGGAAAAGTGCGACAGATCTTGCACTCCTTAGCCTGATGATCAGGGTACAAGCAGTAGATGCAGCGAGTATGCGGATCCTCCTTAAACAGCCTTGCTTTTCCGCAAGAGTCACAGGCCCTGAACAGGGACTTTGATTTAGACATGTTTAAAGCAAATCCTTCACAAGTAGAGAAAGAACTGAGCAGAGCTCAGAGGGACTCCCTTTCACATGACGTGCGGTAAAAAATCTGAGAGCCTGGGTCTCTGGGGAGAGCATTCTGGTGGGAGCTGTGGCCTGATTGGCTGCAGTTTGGTCTATACATAATGACTTGGATAGTCACTAATGTGGAAGTTTTATATGCTGTAGCTAGGGCTACTTTACTTCCTGGTTGGGTATACTGTTATTTGTTATGTACAAATTGTATATTTTACTGCTTTTTTATGTACCGTGGACTCTCACTCCGACGACGGGGAATGATTCAGGCATGTGAATCTATTAAAGACACCCCTAATACTGGAGAACCAGGCTTGACAAGAACCATTGTGTGACAATGGCAGAGGAATGAAAGGTGTTCCTCCCTTTTACTGAAGAGCTGGCATCATTCCACACACCCAACAGTCGGTAATGTTCGTAGCATTATGTGTGTGGTGCAACATCTGAATGAATGTGTTGTTAAGATAAGACTGTCTATGCTTCTGCTCATGATAAGGGAGAGTGAAGTAGTAGTGTTCAATGGGTGCTGGAGTAGTGGCAATCAGTGTTCGTCGAGCAGGAGCCACTTCCTCTACAACACAAGTTATTACTGCCATAATGATCACAGTGATAGTAAACCCAGCAATGCACCTAATCTTCTTGTTGCAGATTCTTGCAGCAGTCAATGTCTTTTTCATAGGCATGTTTATCTTGACGTTGAAATAACAAAGCACAATAAGCTCTAAAGTCCTGGGCAGCCGTTGGTTTCTTCACTGAGAGTTAAGACGGGTGTCACTAAGCAAAAGATCCCCCCCACCTCTTTGGCTCAGCCTTTCACTAACCCACGACGGTTGCTCAACCAGTCTTTTTCAGTAATGAAGTTTATCTCCGGGGCCGCAGCTGATATCGAGATGCACCAGGGATCGGGTAGTCCGGGAAGACTTCCTCAGGTTCTTCAGTTGATATGGCTTGGCCTCTTTCTGTGTCCAGGATGACTCGATGGTCAGTAAGTGCAGCAGGTTCCACCAGGGCAGACGGCACCTTTCTTACAGTGCGTGGAGTGAACCCAATTTTTTCGATTGATCACTCGGACTTCAGTTAAAGTTGCCAAGAGTACTTGCTCAGGACCTCGCCACCTCGATTCCAGGCTATTTGGCCTCTGGAAGACTTTGACCATCACTTGGTCGCCGGGCCGGAGATCATGGCCATCAACTCGCGACCTGTCAGGAAGAGCTTCTCCAACTTGTTGATGAATAGAAAGCAAGCTGTCAGTCAACTGTGACAGGTAGTCACTCATCAAGGCACAAGGTACATCATGTATGGGGCTTGGCTTAGGAATCCCGCAAAGTAGTAAGAGCTGTATTATCTTTCGTAGTGTACGCTTCTATCCACGTACTGAAGGCACATAGCACTACTAGGACATACTTTAAGTTATTACAGCGTTCATGCTGGATGTAATCCAGTTGCAGAACCTCAAAAGCTGCAGTTGATTTGGCAAACCCTCCTGTTGGAGTTTGTGTTACCTTTCCAGGATTATACTGGAGACAAATCAAGCAAGACTGCACTATCTTTTTAGCTGCGCCTGCAATTTCTGGATGATCCCAAACTTGAGTGGGGCAACTTCGTTATTGAGGATGCTCCAACATGTGCCGGACCATGTGCTATGTGAATCATAGGATGTAATTAGGCTGTGGGAAATGTCCATTCAGTCATGTCTTCATTGTACCAACAGCCCTCATCATCCAATGTTCCCTCCTTATACCATTGCTCTAGTTCATCTGCAGAGGCAGATCGCTGCATATCGAGCACTTCCTGCCTGGCATCATGCCAACGTCATGCCAACGTCAGCCTGTGACTTCACCAAGTACATAGATGTGGTGCTTCGCTGCATAGCAGTTTTGCGAGCTATGTGATTGTGGGAGGGCAGGTCGGATATACAGACGCGGAGGCTGAATATATTGGCGAACAGCACTTTTATTATCAGGAAACAAGGTTTTAGGTTTCACAATGGGTTCCGCACTTCCTCCCGCGGTACCGAGTTCTCCAGTGTTGAAAGGATTTGCCGTGGTACTCGAAGTTCCTCCCTCTTCTTCCAGTGGTTGTTGTTCCTGGGACGATAGGGTCTCCGTGGTGTTGGTTTACCGGAGGTACCGAGAGGGAAAAAGAGAAAGGGGCCGTCAGTGATACTGTTGTTTCGAAACCCTTGCTCCTACACCGGAAGGTAGTGCATGAAAATTGGGGACGGTGAAGGGTTGTGCATAAAGGTATTGAACGTGGCAGATAAAGGGGTAGGTAGTGAATTGGTACGAAATGAGGGTAAGAATATAACGGAGGTAGAGTCATAGACCAGATACAACTAATCCCAAGATAAACCACCAAATGTGATACTGTCAGTTACTGTTCTCTCACAGATTAGCGTTTCGGTTTCCCGTTTACTAAATTCCTCCCACCACCCACAGTGTACTCTCTACCTCCCACCTCCCGCTCCACACAACAATACCCCAAATGGGCTTCGGTTCAATGTCACTCACCGGCCCCGCCGTAACTCTCGTGAGTCACGGCACGCTCTCCAGCCTCCTCCGGGGGACACCACCACTCCTCCGTCCAGCGGTCTTCGGTTTCCCCCGCCTCTTCTCCACGCTCAGCAACGCTGTCTTGACTCTCGGCGTTCAGCTCCGGCTCCCGGCTCCGAGATTCGGCGTCCTCCTCGTGGTCCGTCTCTGGTCCCGCCTCCTCGACGTTCTGCGACCCAGATTCCTGTGTGGCGTCTGTTTTGATTCGTCCATTTTCTGTAGCACCTCCTCTAGCCGTTACCTCACGCTGTGGAAAGAGAGGAGAGACATAGTTCTTCGTCCGTTTTTCTGGTGCAACGTGATGTAGCCTGGTACGTGCAGGGGCGTCTGGGCTTTGTAGTCCAACCCTATCAGGTGTTCCAACAAGATCTTTCTCACATCCCCTTTCCCTTGGTGTCCTGTTACTAGGGTTTCTGTCCTGTGGATATCGGGACAGGAAATCTACATTCCCTTGCTCTGACCACTTCCGATGCTGAGTGCGAAACCTATAGGGTTGTAGTGCCAAGAACCATCGCAACACACGATCGTTGTTTCCTTTGTTGCGGATAACCATTCCAAAGGGGCATGATCAGTAAATAAGGAAAACGCTCTTCCTTCCAAGTAGTATCTCAGTGTTTCTATGGCCCACTTGACTGCCAATGCCTCTTTTTCAATGACTGCATAGTTTTGTTCTCTAGGAAATAATTTCCTACTGATGTATAAGATCGGCTGTTCTTGTCCCTGTCGTGATATTTGTGAGAGCACCGCCCCCAACCCCTGATCCGATGCATCCGTCTAGTCAGGACTGGCTAGCACTGTTTCGGATGTCAGTGAGCCCTTCAGGGTATGGAAGGCTCTTAGGATGTCGGGAGTGGGATGTCTCAAGCACTCTTCTGTATTGGATGCTTTTTGCGATAGGTTAGTGAGGGGAGAGGCGATTTGTGAAAAATTGGGAATAAATCTTCTGTAGTACCCCAAAAGGCCCAAAAAGGCCCGTAGATCTTTTTTAGTCTTGGGAAGAGGAATTTGGGATATGGCTGACAGCTTGGAATCTTGTGGTCTAATCATTCCCTCGCCTAAAAGGTATCCCAGATATTTTACTGTTTGAGCCGCTAAATGACTTTTCGAGGGATTGATTTTTAAACCATTTTCGCCTAGGGTTACAATGACTTGTTTCAGGTGTTGTACATGTTGGTCCCAGGTATCACTAAAGATGACAATGTCATCGATGTATGCTCCGGCATACTTCTCGTGTGGACGTAGGATACAATTCATTGCCCTTTGAAAAGTGGCTGGTGCCCCATGCAAACCAAATGGCATAACCTTAAAATGGTACAATCCATCAGGTGTAGAAAAAGCTGTTTTCTCTTTGTCTTGTGGACGTAAAGGAATGTCCATTTCTAGCATCTTTTGGACTTCCTCTCGTATGGTTTGACGACGTGCCTCGGGTATCCGATAAGGTCGAAGTCGCACCCTTTTACCTACAGACGTTCTGATGGCATGTTGTACCAAGGTTGTCCTTCCGGGAGTTAGAGAAAACACTCCTCCAAGGGGAGCGAGGTTTTGGGTTAACTTTTCTTTTAAAGAGTTTGGAAGACTAGCATCAATGCATTGAGCAAATAAAGGAGCCTCGTTCTCTGTTTGGGCACTTAGAATAGGCAGAGGTCCTTCCCATTTTTTTAACAAATTGATATGATAGATTTGTGAAGTACCCCTGGTTGCGTCTAGCTCTATTCTATAAGTCACAGGGGTGACTTTCTCAGTGATCTTATAAGGTCCTTGCCATTGTCCCAGCAATTTGTGGTCAGAAGAAGCCATCATTAATAGAACAAGGTCTCCCACCTCGAACTTTCTTTCCTTTGCTTTTTTGTCGTACTGCATTTTCTGAGCAGCCTGTGCTTCTTCCAGATTATTACGGACAATAGTCCGAATCTGACTCAGATGTGTTTTGAGGGTGGACACATAATCAACTAAAGGCTTAGTGTTGTCAGGTTCATTCTCCCACTTTTCTTGGGCCATGTCTAAAAATGTTCGGGGTTGATGGCCATATAGCAGTTCAAAAGGGGAATAACCAGTACTTTTCTGTATTTTGCACCGTATAGCAAACAATGCTAACGGTAACATATCCTCCCACTTCCTAGTTTCTAGTTCCAACAGTTTTTTAAGAGTTGTCTTAAGTGTAGCATTGTACCTTTCGACCAACCCGTCGGTCTGGGGGTGATAAGCTGCCGTTCGGATTTGATGTATGCCTAATTGGGTACACACTTGCTTCATGACTTTGGATATGAATGGGGTTCCTTGATCCGTCAGAATTTCCTTTGGAAACCCTACCCTGGAGAACACTGTTATCATCGCTTTGGCGATATTAACCGCATCAGGCCGCCGTAAGGCTAAGGCCTCAGGAAAACGGGTGGCGTAATCCACCAATACCAGCACAAATCTACAACCACTCCTCGATGGTAACAGGGGGCCTATAATGTCCATGCCTACTCGGTTAAAGGGTTCTTCTATCACAGGGAGTGGACGTAATGGTGCACGAGGGGGTATGTACCTGCTGTGTCTCTGACAAATGGGACATTCTCTGCAATACCTTTTAACCTGTTGGTAAATCCCAGGCCAATAGAATCTCTCTAGTATCTGTTTTCTGTTTTCTCTGGACCAAAATGTCCTCCTAGCAGATGGCTATGAGCTAGGAACATAACTTTCTCTCGAAATGGTGTAGGGACTATCAGCTGGGGGGTTTGTGTAGGATTCCCTTTCCTATAAAGTAACCCATTTTTCTTAAAGAAATAGGGACCTACATGAAGGGGGTCTTCTTGTTCTAGCGCATTCTTCCAGGCCTCCAGTAGAACCGGATCCTCTCTCTGTGTAGCCCGAAAACTTCTGTCTGTTTCCCAGGGGTTCTCTTCAGGTATAACTGGCAATACATTAGGGGGCTTCCCTTTTTCTATCCTCCTCTGTTTCCTACTCTTCCCTGGTTTTGACAAAGGCCACTCATGTTCGTCTGCTGTAGAAAAAGGAGCTTCAGCCCACCAGTCCTCTCCTTTTTGACTATCATATGCTAGCATCTGTGAAAGTTGGGGATAATCGTTACCCAGAATGACTTTCTCAGGTAGATTCGGTATAAGACCCACTTTTAGTGAGGTCCCCGGATCATTGATATGTTGAATTGTAACCTGTGAAGTTGGACATTGTTTAACATCCCCGTGTACGCATCGGATGGCCACCATCTCTTCACTTGGTACTACTCTAGGTTGAAAATCTTGAGGACGAACTACACTTTGTCGACACCCCGTGTCTGCCAAAGCCAAAGTGGACTGTCCATTGACTTTTACTGCACAGTGATATGGGGGTAGAGGTTCTCGTGAGTTAGAACAGTAGTAGTTCCTGGCTATCCCTATCTCCATAGGTTCCTCTTTTTGGGGACAAAATTTAGCAATATGCCCCATCCCTCCACAATGAAAACACTGGGGTCCAGGTTTCGGTGGTCTGAACACTGGGGTGGGTATCATAGGTCCAGGTAAGAGTGCCACAGGTTCTGGTTTTTTAGGGACAGAAACGCGAGATGGCCTGTGATGTCCTGGTCCGGGAGTTCTCCATTGGGTGTCTTCTCTGCCCTTTTGGAGTTCTTGGGCCCTGTTATAAGCACTTGCGATCTCCACTGCGATTTCTAGAGTCAGACGTGGTTGTTGTCTAACCCACCTCTGTATAGGTGGATGGAGGGAGGCCAGGTACTGCTCTAAGTAAATTTTCGACATGATACCGTCCTTATCCGATGTGGCAGGCTTCAACCAGCGGTCGGTCATATCTTTTACCCTGAAGTACAACGCTCGGGGTGTTTCCTGTGGTCCCTCTTTTATCTGGCGTAACTTTATCCTATAGGTCTCGTCATCCACCCCCAACCTTTCCATTATACAGCGTTTCATGTCTGCATATGGCACTGTTCCTTGTATGGTGGCTGCTTGGTATGCTGCCTGTAAATCCCCTGAAAGAAGAGGTCCCAAATACTGACCCCATTTGTCAGCTGGCCATGCGGCAGCAGTGGCTATACGCTCAAAGTTTGTAAAAAAGAAATCAGGATCCTCTCCACTGACGTATTTCTGCATGACCATTGATGGAAGCGTAGTAGGTCCTTTTTGATACCCGAGTATTTCGGCCAACTTGTCCATGGCAGCTCCATGTGTTTGGCTCTGTCCTGTAAGGACCTTTTGTGTTTTCTCCCGATCTTCTTCTACAACATGTAGGAACTTTTCCATTACTTTGCCCAAATGTTCTTGATGTTCAGCCATTTTTGTAAGTGCTGCCTCCATGTCTCCGTCGAATCCCACTTCTGACACCACTTGTGGGAGGGCAGGTCGGATATACAGACGCGGAGGCTGAATATATTGGCGAACAGCACTTTTATTATCAGGAAACAAGGTTTTAGGTTTCACAACGGGTTCCGCACTTCCTCCCGCGGTACCGAGTTCTCCAGTGTTGAAAGGATTTGCCGTGGTACTCAAAGTTCCTCCCTCTTCTTCCAGTGGTTGTTGTTCCTGGGACGATAGGGTCTCCGTGGTGTTGGTTTACCGGAGGTACCGAGAGGGAAAAAGAGAAAGGGGCCGTCAGTGATACTGTTGTTTCGAAACCCTTGCTCCTACACTGGGAGGTAGTGCATGAAAATTGGGGACGGTGAAGGGTTGTGCATAAAGGTATTGAACGTGGCAGATAAAGGGGTAGGTAGTGAATTGGTACGAAATGAGGGTAAGAATATAACGGAGGTAGAGTCATAGACCAGATACAACTAATCCCAAGATAAACCACCAAATGTGATACTGTCAGTTACTGTTCTCTCACAGATTAGCGTTTCGGTTTCCCGTTTACTAAATTCCCCCCACCACCCACAGTGTACTCTCTACCTCCCACCTCCCGCTCCACACAACAATTCCCCAAATGGGCTTCGGTTCAATGTCACTCACGGGCCCCGCCGTAACTCTCCTGAGTCACTGCACGCTCTCCAGCCTCCTCCGGGGGACACCACCACTCCTCCGTCCAGCGGTCTTCGGTTTCCCCCGCCTCTTCTCCACGCTCAGCAACGCTGTCTTGACTCTCGGTGTTCAGCTCCGGCTCCCGGCTCCGAGATTCGGCGTCCTCCTCGTGGTCCGTCTCTGGTCCCGCCTCCTCGACGTTCTGCGTCCCAGCTTCCTGTGTGGCGTCTGTTTTTATTCGTCCATTTTCTGTAGCACCTCCTCTAGCCGTTACCTCACGCTGTGGAAAGAGAGGAGAGACATAGTTCTTCGTCCGTTTTTCTGGTGCAACGTGATGTAGCCTGGTACGTGCAGGGGCGTCTGGGCTTTGTAGTCCAACCCCATCAGGTGTTCCGACAAGATCTTTCTCACAGTGATCTGCGAAGGCATTGCCCTGTCCTATTTTATCTGCCACTTTCTTGTGTGCGCTACACTTAACAATCGCTATTTTCTTAGGAAATGTCAAGGCAGTAAGGAGATTAATCACTAATTCTCCATGCACTATTTGCGTCCCATGTGATATAAGAAAGCCTCTTCCCTTCCAGAGTAACCCAAAATCGTGAGCAACTCCAAAGGCATAGCGGCTATAGGTATAGATGTTAACAGACAAGTCGGTACTAAGTTCACACGCCCTCGTCAATGCTATCAGCTCAGCTGCCTGAGTTGACCTCTGTGGGATGCGAGCTGTCTCAACTACCGTCTGAAGCATTGTGATTCCATATACACCTGATCTTGGGCCATCCGGTAATTTCAAACAGGACCCATCAACCCATCAACATTTGAAAGGGGCGTATCTTCAGGTCAACACAACCCTTTGTCTGTTCCTCTGTAAGGAATATACAATCATGAGACTCTTGTGACTGGGATTGAATAGCTGGGTATGGCAACTGAGTAGCCGGATTAAGAGTTCAACATCTTTTCAAGGTGATATGAGGGGCCAAAAGTGTCAATTCATATCCTGTCAAGTGAGCACTAGTTAAATACTACGTTTTGGTTTGATACAAAAGGGCATCGTCTGTATGGGGTATTAACACAAGCAATCTATGTGACAAGACTATTCCCTCACTCTGACATAAACACACAGCTGCCACTGCCACTGCCACAGAGCGAAAACACCCAGTCAATGCATGAGTGACTGGGTTGAGGACAGATGAAAAATATGCACAAGGAAGCTGCTTAGCACCGTGTGTCTGTACTAAAACTGAGACTGCACAACCGTCCCTCACGTGTACATATAGTGTGAAGGCCTTATTGTAGTCTGGAGTGCCTAATACTGGTGCAGAACATAGAGCTTGATGCAATTGTTGGAAAGCATTCGGACATTCAGTAGTCCATGGAAGGGGCTTTGGAGTGTCTTTAGTCAAAAGATCCAACAAGGGTTTAACAATATGTGAAAAGCTAGAGATCCACTGCCTACAAAAAGAAGTAAGGCTGATCAGTGCATGAACATCCTTCTGAGTACGGGACACAGGCGTGTCTAAAGGACCTTGGATGCGATCTGGTGTGAGTGCACGTCCCTCCTTAGACAGGAGGTGACCTAAATAGGTAACCTGCTGTCTACAATATTGCAATTTCTTCCGGGAAACCTAGTGATGGTGTGATGCAAGAAAGGAAAACAATGACAGTGTTCCTTCTTCCCGCTGCTCAGGGGTATCAGTTGCCAACAAGATGTCATCAACATATTGTATGAGAGCCACCCCTGTTAACACAGGAAAAGAATCGAGCTGTCTTTTCAATGCTTGGCTGTAAATGCTAGGACTCTCTGTATACCCCTGTGGAGCTCTACAAAATCTTAAAGATCGATTATTCAAAGTGAAGCGGAACAAATATCGGCTGTCAGGATGAATAGGTATCGAGAAGAAAGCATTCTTCAAATCGATCACAGTAAATGTAGTTGCAGTCGAGGAAAAATGGTAAGGAGTATTGCGATGTCAGAGACTACCGGGTATTTCGGTACTAGGATCTTATTAACCTCTCGTAAGTCAATGATAAACCTGTATATTTTAGTATCAGTGTCTTTTTTCAAGATGGGAAGGATAGGGCTATTGCAAATATTGTAAGGGACTTCTTCCACAACCTCTACTCCATTCAGAACTTGAACAATACGTGTTAGTGCCTCTTCACCTTCTCAAGATATTTTATATTAAGCAATCAAGGCAATGAAGCACCCTCCTTCACTTGAATATGAACTGGTGGGATAACCATTTGCCCCACATCGGTATCTGATGTAGCCCACAAAGTACTAGGTAGTGATGCCAAAGCAATATCTTCTCTAAAGAGGCAAGACCTCTCAGCCATAGGATAGTTTTCATTCACAATAACACGCATGCCTTCTGGGGAACCACGTATCGTAGCAACAAAATGTTTGATCATATCGATACCCACAATATTGTCCGGCGTGTTAGGGGAAAGCAAAAATGGACATGCAGCAGAAAATTTGTCAACATGAAATGCAAGTGGTCGTGGCAGTGGGCTAAGGGAAGGTGTTCCATCTAATCCTATCAATGTCATTGTTAAGCCAGACAGTTGAGCCCTAGGAACCAATTGTTTAGACAGGGGCTAGGAGTAGTTCCTGTGTCAACCAAAAAATGATCAGTAGAACCCAAAATGTGTGCGCTAACATAGGGACCCTTTTGATCTACTGGGACCTCAACTAATTCCTTACCCCATCCTAGGCTTTCCTATGCATAATCAGAATCTTTGGGATCATCCATCGAGTGCGCAGACATTTGATATTGATTCCGTCTGTCAAAAGTATCAAAAGAATTCTGAGTATATCCTACTGCCTCAAACTTCGTGCGATTATCCATACCTCCCTATTCCTGAATTCCCCGGGCGTCTTCTCATTTGTCCTCCACAAGCTGATACTGCTGACCGCACAAAAGGGGGCACAAAAAACGCCAATGGCCAATCTCTTTACAATAAGCACACTCATCAGAAGACAAAATAGCTATAGGAAAAGGGGGCGCACTAGGGCGATACATCGCACATCCGCCTCTACTGCTACCTCTATAAGATGGACCATAAACCTGAGCTAACATAACCTTTGTTTTTAAATCCTTAGCCTTTTTATCCTCTTTGCCCTTAGCTTCCAATTCCTGACATTCATAATACTGACACATAGTCAAAAGAGAGACTGGGGAAGACGTAGTCCATGAACTCTTGCTGGCCTTTAGGCGACTAGCTTTTCCTGGCAAAATGTTCGCGACAAATCTTTCGGCGAACAGAGGCCTGCATGTGTCATCGGTCAATGACTGGCCACTAAAGTCATGGAATGTCTCCGTAAAACGTGTAGAGAAATCAGAAACCAACTCATCTGCCTTTTGCTTACAGGATGCTAACATAGTCCAATCTATCTTTTTAGGAGGTAAGAGAGTTTTCAACTTAGTTATTATAGCCTGTGGGAGATCTAATATTTCTTGTTGCGGTTTCAACACTCCCGATCCGCTCTCTTTTTTATTTCCTTAATTTCTTTATTTTTCATCTCCAGCGCTTTCGCATAGACATTTTTTCACTGTTCTTTTTCTGCTAAAGCTTGCTCTTTCCTCACTCTTTCACGCGCTTCTTTCTCCCACATTTGTACACAGTCAGGCACCACCTGGAGGGTCAAATCGGGA
Source organism: Lissotriton vulgaris (assembly GCF_964263255.1). Lineage (NCBI taxonomy): Eukaryota > Metazoa > Chordata > Amphibia > Caudata > Salamandridae > Lissotriton > Lissotriton vulgaris. The sequence continues at coordinate 2,071,420,921 of NC_141691.1, read as the reverse complement.
AAATCGGAAAAGCACGTCGGCCTGCTAAGACACGGTTCTCCTCATGCAGTGTACATCCTTAGCGAGATTCCAAACCTCCATCGAGACCATTCCGTCGGGCATCCGAGTCGCCGATGAGCCCCACGTGATGGGCACCAATTTGTAGAGGTGGGCCTTACCGAGGCCTACCGGTGCAGGGGTTCGCCCTTCTTTGTGCACTAGTCCTTGGACCAAGAAATAGAGATTGGCACAAAGCTGTAATATCAAAACAATAGTTTATTAAAACCTCATGAGTGGAACTACATCTATACAGAACCCTCAGGCAATGTATGAGGTAGTACAAGGAGTACAGAAACCATGGGCCTTTTATACCCACTTTGTAGCTGAGTAAGCATGAGAGCTCAAAGGGAGACTAAACTGGTTACATCAGTTAAAATAGCCTGCCAGTTACATTTCCAACAGGTGCATTCTAGCAGCTACAGGCCTTTGTGAATAGTTTCGTCCAGGTGTAATCTAAAGTCCTGTAGCCAGGGGTTCCTATCTTATACCCAAGGAAGGGGTAGGACAAACAGTTGAGACCCACCTATGGGAGGGTCAGGAAAGAGGGGTGGCTACACCCATTTCCTTTGTCCAGTTTCGTGTCAGAGCAGGGGCTGGTAGCTCCTGCAACTGGTTTGAGCTGGACTATGCACAAGGACACCAAATGTGCCCCCAGTGCAGACTTCAAAGCACTCTTGGAGTGCACCCACCCAGCTTCTATACACTAAAGCCTGTCTGGGAGGTGGTGACACCTCTCTGTGACAGGAAACCTATTGTCCAGGCCTCCCCTGCCGGAGTTTTGTCCAGCAGCAGGAGGGCAGACTCGTGTCTGTGGCTGGCAGCATCCATTTTGTGATGTGATGCCAGGGCTCTGTTTGCTGGTACCGTGTATACCTGTGCTGTCATGTCTCTCCTTCTAGAAGGGTGGAATCATACTCCCACACCAGTTTCTGGTGTGGGGGTATGATTCCAAGGTGTTTGACACCAAACACAACATGTTTCCATGCAGCCATTCCAAAGTTAGCATTTACTGTTTGGTTATAATGCACTTAAGAGTATATGGTTTGGCTGCATCACAAACGACCCCGGAAAAAGGTTCCAAAAGCTGTAGAGGGGCTCTGCTCATGCATGGGCACCCTCTCACATGAAACCCTTCCGCATCCGTCCAAACGGAAAGGGGTGGTCCTTGAAATGTAAAATTTTAGGCAACGTTTGATGTCTAAAGAATGTAGTCGTTGTTCTGCCGGAGATTTTGGATCCGGGAAAAAAGTCTTTAAGAAGACAGGTTCGTTCAAATGGAAATCAGTAGGTACTTTCGGCAAAAAAGAAGGATTGATACGAAGTGACACTCCATCGGGCTTAAATTGCAAATACGGAGGCTTGATCGTGAAAGTGTGAAGGTCACTTACACGACGAGAAGATGTTAAGGCCAAAAGTAATGCAACCTTCCAGGTAAGATACTTGATGTCTGCTCTGTGAATCGGCTCAAAAGGAGGCTTCATAAGTTGTGACAATACTACGTTGAGGTGCCATGCCGGAGGAGGGTGCCTAATCGGAGGAAACTTCCTGAAGAGACCTTTAAAGAATTGTCGGATGATTCTGGATGAACAGAGAGACGTTGAGCCATCGTGCCGAAAACGTGAAATAGCTGCTAGAAAAACTCTCAAGGTGGCATGAGAGAGACCAGACTGAGCGAGGCTCAGAAAGAAAGGCAGGAGCTGCTCCGGAGTTGAGTTGATTGGGTGGATATTGGATGCAGCGCACCAATGACAGAAACGCTCCCATTTTAGCTTATATGTCTTGATGGTTGATGGAGCTCTAGCAGACGCTAGAATGTCTCTGCATTCTTGGGGCATATTTAAGTTCGCAAATTCAATGTATTCAGGTTCCATGCTGATAATTGAAGCGTGGATGGGTCTGGATTGCAAATTTGACCGTCGTCCATCGTCAGGAGGTCTGGACGTGGATGCAGATGAATGGGTGTGCATTGTGATAGCAGAAGCAGTTCTGAGAACCATGCCTGTCTGGGCCAACGAGGGGAGATCAGTATCAAGTGGCAGGGTTGCCTGCGCATCTTCCATAACGCCCTCGGCACCAATGGGATCGGTGGAAAAGCATAAGCAAACAGTCCGCTCCAATCCATGAGCAGGGCATTTCCGCTGGACTCTGGATGGGGATGCCAGCTTGCGAAAGATTGGCACTTCCGATTCACTGGGGTTGCAAAGAGGTCTATCATGGGACGACCCCAACGACGAAACACCAGGTCCAGAGTTGGCTGATGTATCTCCCACTCGTGAGTGGATGATGCGGACCTGCTCAGGGAATCCGCAAGGATGTTGGATACCCCCGGCAGATGGACTGCCGTCAAAGAAATTTGATGACGAAGAGCCCAATCCCAAATTTTTTTAGCCAGACGAGACAGTGGCTGAGATCTTGTGGTGCCCTGTTTCTTCATGTAGTGCATGCTGGAGGTGTTGTCGGTCTGAACCAGCACCGACTCCCCCTGCACTACGGGCAAGAACGATTTGAGCGCTAGGAAGATTGCCATCAACTCCAGCCGATTGATATGCCAGGTTCGTTGTGTTGCCGTCCATTTGCCTTTGATGGAAAGGTCCAAGAGATGAGCGCCCCAACCCTCCATGCACGCATCTGTAGTCAACGTCAGATCCGGAGACTGGGCTAGAAACTAAATCTCTTCGTCCAGATTGGCTGGTTGTTCCTACCAGATCAAACTGTTCTTCATGCGGGACGTTACCGTCACCTGGTCGTTGAACGACCCTGACACTTGACGCCATTGCAGGTCCAGTTCCTCCTGTATAGAACGAGTGCGTAACCTGCAATTTGGGATCAGTGCGATACAAGATGATGCCACCCCTAGAAACGATTTCAACGTTCGCACAGAAACTGACTGCTTTGACCTGACGAGTGAGACCAGACGAATTATCTTCTGATGGCGTTCGAGGGAGATGAAGGCTTTTGACAGGTTTGTGTCTAGAATTGCCCCCAGGAAGTTTCTCCTTTGCAGCGGTGTAAAGTGTGACTTCTCCAAATTGATGGTTAACCCTAGTGCCTTGAACATTTGCTGGCATAGACGTGTGTCGTGCGCCAGCTGTTGAGGAGATTGGGATTTTAGAAGACAATCGTCCAGATAAGGAAAAATCTGAACTCCCTGAAGACGCAGATGAGCCATGACCGGAGTCAGAACCTTCGTGAAGACACGAGGTGCTGATCGTAGGCCAAAATGTAGGACTCTGAACTGATAGTGAACGTGACCCACCTTGAACCTCAAGCCGATGGATTATAGGCACATGAAAATAGGCGTCTTGCAGGTCTATTGCTGTTAGGAAATCTCCGCTGCAGAGAAGCCGTAAGACTTCCGATAGCGTTAGCATGCGGAAAGATTGTTGTTTGAGGAACACATTGAGAGCTCTCAAATCCATAATGGGCCGCCACTCCCCCGTCTTTTTGAGAATGAGGAAAAACCTTGAGTAGAAACCTTTTCCTCGCTGAGATACAGGAACCACTTCAACTGAACCCTTTTTTATCAGTAGATGAACTTGATGTTGTAATTCCTCGAGATGGGGAGGTGGTGGGCCTGAGGGTGGAGAATGTGGAGGAATCTCTATGAACTCCAAGGCATGACCCTTGTGTACAATGTCCAAAACCCATTGGTCCGATGTTATCAGAGACCACTGGGAATAAAACTGCAAGATTCGCCCTCCAACTCTCTGCGGAACTGGAAAGTCATTGACGTTTGTTGTTGTTGGAGCCCCTATAGTTAGATTTTCCTCTATAGGGCTTAGACTGCTGTTGACGAGTAGATTGCTGGTTGGCGTAACGCTGGTTCTCTTGATTGTACTGGCGGTACTGGGACTGCCCTCCTCGAGAAGTGCCGGACGAGGTGCCTCGTCCACGCGCACCACGAAAAAGCTGTTTCTTGAATTGCAAGGAACCAAGCGACTTTGCCGTATCGGTATCTTTCTTTATCGATTCCAACGCCTCATCGATGTGAGAGCCGAAGAGAGACTCTCCGTCATACGGCATGTCGAGTGTCTTCGACTGGATCTCTTGCTGGAACGAAGTGGATTTTAGCCAACCCTGGCGCCGGAGGGCCGCAGCACTGGCAAGGATACGGAAACCAGTACCCGCAACGTCCACAGCACAGTCAATTATTTCTTCTGATGCCCTCTTGCCATCTTGAAGGATCTGATGTGCTTCCGCTCTGGATGTCTCCGGAATTAACGAGACCAGCGCAGAAATGTCTGACCACATTTGTCGGTCGAAACAACCTAAAATGGCCAACGCATTAGCGGCACGGACTGAAGTAGATGCCATGGACGAAAGGAAGAGAAGTGATAGGAGTTGCAGGGTTACGCGCCCGTCGTTGCGCTGCCTGGGTCACCACGGAATCTGGCTTAGGATGCGAGAGCAAGCAAGCGGGCGAGCCAGTCGGGGCCTTGTATTTCTTCTCCAAACGAGGGAGTTGAGCAGGTAAGGAGCTAGGAGCCTGCATGATCTTCATTCCCTCCTTCCACACAAAGTCGATAATTGGTATGGTGTGGACCTGTTTATAAGGCTGGTTTTTAAAGTCATAGAGAAAGCAGTCTTCCTCTCGCTGCACTCTTGGCAATTTGAAACGATCTGCCGCCTTATCCATCAAATTATGGAAGCTAGCGATGTCAACCGGAGGTGAATCACCGGAATCGCCCTGCTGTGGAGAGGGCGTTTGTATTCGATAGTCATCGAATTCTGCCATATCCGGGTCTTGGTCAACATTCGTATCCTGGGGAACTTCTCCTTCCTCTCTTTCCGGCTCTGACTCATCATCCACATCTTGAGAATTAGTGGGGATAGCCGGACGTGGCCCTTCTGGAGGAGCAGTCTGCTTTGGAGGAAGCTGCTGAGGTTGAGTAGGCTCTGTGGTCTCAGCGGTGGTATGGCCCGGGGTACCTTGAGGCGTAGGAGGAAATCTCCTATTGTAATCATCCAACATATGTTGGAGGTTGGAAAACAGCGATACCGGAAAATTCGCCATAGGAACTTGCACATATTGTTCCTCCTGTTGGTCCTCAACCTCCTCCTCCTCATCTTCAGAACTAGTGTCCTGACACTTGATATTCAAATCTGATGGACTGTGAGCATCTTCAAAAACATTGACGTCTGCAATGGATTCCGTTTCATGGTCAGTAACCAACAATGGTGAGGGTGGCTGAAGAGTAGGAGGTGGCAACTGGAGTGCAGAGTCCTGGATATTGCCCAAAGAAGACTCCGTAACGACTGTAGGAGTTGAAGTATCCAAAGGCACTGAGGGCATAGTGGCGAAAGACATGGATCCTGAAGTGGATGCTGCGTCTTCTTGCTGTTTTCCAGAAGGTAACGGCAAAGCTGTCATCGACGCAGCCGTCGACGTAGATGTTTTCACTGGAACAGCCGTCGACGACGACGATTTAGACACCGCTGTCGGAGACAGTGATTTTTTGGATGTATTCGTCGACGACGAGTGTTTTGGCATAGCCGTCGACGGAGTCTTCGTCGACGGGATATTAGTCGTCGACGAGCTGGTTGACGGTGCTTTCAGCGTCGACGGGATCTTCGACGTCGACGGGACATGCAACGTCGACGATGACTTCCTCGTCGACGGAAGCTTCTTCGTCGACGATATAATCGGAATCGTCGACGAGACTGAGGAATTTGAAGCTTTCGTAGTCGTGAAAGCCGTCGACGAAACCCTCGTCGACGACGACGAAGCAGACGTCGTCGTCATAGTGATCGTCGACGAAACCACAGCAGCCAATTTAGTCGATGGAATGGTCGTCGACGAAGTGTCAGAAGTGTAACAACACTTATAGAGGCTGGAAAAGACGCCTGAGAGCCAGCTCTCGTGGGCGTAGTCACAGAAGTGCGACCGCCGAAACGCGTAGAAGGAATTAACTCTGCGTTTATATGAAATTTCAAACAGGAATGATGTTTTTTATATAATTCGGATTTTATGTGAAACTAATTCAATGTTTTTGTATATGTAAATGTCTTTTTGTAAACAAAATAACTAAAAGAGATAAAAAAGATAAAATAAGGAGATAGAAAAAGAGATACGTAAATAGAAAAGAATATCAAAGATTCGTAAAAAATAAATAACATCAAATAAGACCTTTTTGGGTGGAAAATGAATCATTACTTTCATGTCTAATATACTCAGAAGCAATTAGTACACAGAACCCGGTGTGTTCTAGTCTTTTCAAAAAACACTTTACCTTGCCAGGGTTCATCCATTAAGGCAGGGGCCCCAAATTTTTCCTATACAAACGTAGTCACAGAAGTGACAGTAGCAGTAGGTTTCACTGGGGCTACTGTTAAGGCCAGCTTTTTCTTCTTCAGGAAAGGAGAAGGCAACTCCTGAACACTGCCACGCTTTGAAGGGGCAGTAGAAGGACCTGACTGGAAACTCTCCGCATCAGACAAGACTGCAAAAGAAGACAACCTTCCCTGTCCCTGAGAGTCTTAGCAGGAAAAGTTCTACAGAACTTGCAGTCAGCCACCTTGTGTTCAGGATAAAGACAGTAAATACATTTTTGGTGGGGGTCCTTCTCAAACAGATGCAGTTTCCCACAGGAAGAGCAAGGCCTAAACAAAGACTTCTTACTTGACATCCTGAGAACAACTGAAGTAGAAGACAAGAATGAAGAAAACTGAGCAGAGCTCAGGGAGACTCCCTTCACACGACGTGCGGTAGAAAATCTGAGGGCTTGAGCTTCTGAGGAGAAGGTTCTAGAGGGTGCTTGAGCCTGATTGGCTGCAGTTTGAACTAACATAATGACATTGATATGTTACAAATGAGTTTTCTTTCTATAATGCATTCCTATGGAGGAATCATTGTTGAGGTTTTTTTCAGTGTGTATTATCTCTATTTTATTATGTATTATGTTATTACATATATATATATATATATATATATATATTAGCATTATTGCTATTTGTATGTACCGTGGGACTCCCACTTCGACGACGGGGAATATTCAAGCATGTGAATCTATGAGAGACACCCCTAATACTGGAGAAAGAAGGAAGGAATAAGAGCTGTCCCAGAGCTTAATGGTCCGCTAAGTTGGCACCAACCAAGATGTAGAGGACAACATGGAGAGACATAGCCAGAGTCTACGAGGTGAGCCCATACAAGAGAGGCCAGACAGGCAGCACCCAGGAAGCAAAGGGCAAGATGCATGAACCGAGCAACGTCACAGAAGTACAGGCATGAAACATAAGACACGCCAAGTGCAACACTTAGTCACAAGAAAGCAACTGGGGCGGGCAGCACCAATCTGAAGCACACAGAGGCGGACCACAACAAGAACATGCACATGGCAGACAGCTACAGAGACAACAAAGGGGCGTAGCTAAGATGAGTACGGAGCTACCCAACAAGGCAATCTGAAGGCCAAAGGGGGGACGCACCCAAGAAAGACAGAGATGCAGAGCGCAGCACCTGGAACGACCTTCAGAAGAGGTGTCCCGCAGGCATACCAGACACAGATTAGGGTGACACTCGAATGAAAAAAACACATCTAAAGGGTGTGGCACCCGAGGCACCAAAGGTGCCTAGAGGAAACATGAAGAAGAACACGCAGAGCTGTGGAGAACAACATTAGATCCCCAGAACCACCACCTCCGACCTGGAGGAGAAATGCAACCCCACTGAAGAAAGGGACTGTTCAGTACATGAACAGGACAGACAAGACTCCCAAGAAGAAGAGCATCTAGAAGAGGAGGCCCACCCCAGGGAGCCAAACCCTGGAAACCCTTGCGGCCGAAGCAGCATGAAAAGGCACTGAAGTGCACCATAAACATGCTAAAGAAAAACATCACCCTGCAGAGTGAAGGCACCCAACTGCTCCCCGAAAAACGGGGATATAGGACCCGACCTGGCAGAAGCGAAGATAATTTGAGGTGTGTAAAGAGGGATACCCAACGGTCAGCAATCTGTGGATATATATTAACAAGCATTTGCAATGCAATAGGTCTCGCATTTACGCAAGTTTGAGCGATTGACATTACAAATGACAATGCCTTTTATTTTTGTTTTCAAAACATAAATAAAAGGCATTGTCATTTGCAATGTCAATAGCTCAAACTCACATAAATGCGAGACCTATTGCATTGCAAATGCTTGTTTTTCGTTGGCTCTGGGGAATGAAGGGGTGGGCAGATCAGAGGAGAACTCCGACTGACCACATTTGTTTCCACCGGTGCAAATTACTATAACAGATTTCTTAACTTACGTTATGAATATATGTGGTGCCTCCGGGAGCTTCCCATTTCACTTCATTCAACATTTCCTTAAGAATGGGATTTAAGTAGAAAGAAACACGTCATGTTGGTATTTTGCTTACGTGTGGTCATGCCAAGTCCCGCCTCTTTTCTCTCGTCAAACACCTCACGTGCCAGACTTGTAGGGTGTTTAGGCCACTAACAGGTTCGGGCAGGTTCAGCCTGCCCTACTTTCACTTTGGGGAGAAGGGCTGGAGTAGCCCACAGAGAGACGTCTTGGTTCTAGGGGGCGGTAGATTGACTGTATGCTGCCCCGCTGCAACCCATGACGAGTCCTGCTCTCCTTGGGGCTTCCTCTCCAGCACCTCTTTTGGTAAGAGCTCCTGCGCCCTGGAGCGCTCTTACACACAGGGCTGTAAAGACGGGTTATCTTCTCTGAACAAGGGAGATCCTAACATCAAACAAGCCCCTATAGCCTGCCCCTCCTCCCCACATCACAGCCCTTCAGAGTCGGCAGGAGGAGAGGCTCCCGCAGTGGAAATCCCAAAGCAGCAAATACACCCTGAATACAGTAAGTGACCAAGTGCCAGATAGAGAATGGGGTACGGGTTCGCCCCAAAAAAGACGCAGCATACGGTGAGAAAAAATGAACGTATGGAAGAGACATAATAATGCAGAGGGTGCAGTGGCAGAGAACAAGGCATAACAAAGTGCATCGTGCCATAAATAAAATGTTAAAAGCACACCGATTACTCACAGCTGTCACTTAGCCTGACTGCAGAATTAAACAAGCCGTGAGCGTGCACATCCCAAAACCGGAAGTTCGGGAGCGTCATGCCTGTTGTGGGGCGAGACTTCCATCTTCTGTAGGAAGCCCACGCCCATGGAGTGGCTGGCCCAGAGGAGCAGTGGTGACGTGGGCTCCCATGCCTGAGGGAGAGCCCTGCGGGGGTTGCAGAAGTCAGGAGTGGTGCCGATGCAGTGAGTGGGGCTTAGTTGTACTGGGGGTGGCGGCGGCATGGGGGGTTTTGTGGTGTGTGTGTGTGTGTGTGTGTGTGTCTCTCTGTATGTATGCGCTCGTGTGTGTGTGCATGCATGTCTCTGTGTGTGCGCTCGTGTGTGTGTGTGCGCGCTTGTGTGTGTGTGTGTGCGTGCATGCATGCGTGTAACATGAAGCGGAAGCAGGGGGGTGTGGCTGTGTGTGTGTTTGGCCGTTGCTGCATGCGAGAAGTGCATGAAACTTGCAAGGGAGACAGGAGATGGGTACAGCGCGTAACTGTACGTGGTGAACACGCGCATGCCCCAGTCCGGCCTGCAGCCTGCGCATGCCCATCTGTCGACGGCTATAGGTCTCGCTGGCGACAGCGCTTTCGCGCTGTGTTGCCAGGTGCGAGACCTAAAAAGGGGCGAGGCACAAGACCAACGCAGCTGCAGCACTATAGTAGGAACCCGCCTAATGCACCAGTGACAGGAGACCGCCTCGGAAAATCCTCCAGAAGGGGAAAATGAGGGACACACACAAGGCTCAAGCAGGTAGAGACCTGCGGCATATAGGAGGCTGTGCCAGGAGTCACAGCACTGAAAACCGCCCTAAACGCTAAGATAACGACACCAGTAGACGGGGAGAGCCTAAAGGGACCTCCCACCCGCCTGACGCAGAACAGAGCTATACAAAAGCATACAGGTACCCCACCTAGGGTATAGCACGCCCCTAGAAAACACAGGGGAACACCTCTAAGGTTAAACCACAGTCAGAGGACAAGACACAATCAATCTGTTGAACACTGCTACAGTAGGCTTACTGTCAGCCCAAAAACGCACAGTCCAACTTGTGGACGCTAAATGAAAGGATAACCTGAGACCTGCCAAGTACAGGCCTATGGGGGAGGGCGAAAGCTCGCAAGGAGGCGCTGAACTGTCGAATCGGCATGGATATTAAACAAAAGGACCCCATAAAAAGGCAGGTCAACAAGGCGCTCCCCAATATTCTCAGGGAAGACGCCATCCCACAGCCAAGCGGCGTAGTGCAACCGAACCAACCATAGCTCGGCCTAAGGTGTCTGAGGTATCCAGGGGCAAAAGGATAGTAAATTCCGCCAGATCACTGCCGCCACGAATAAGATGGAGAAGGTTGTAGGAAGGGGGAGGCTCTAGTTGGCGCAGTGTAGCACTAGCGACAAGCAGGGACTCTCTCTTCCTCGTCAGGGCTGAGGGTTACCTTCCAGACAACCTCTGCTTACCCTCTAGGTAGTGTGGCTTAAGCAGTCTTAGGCTAATCTTTGGGGCACATAGGGTTAAACATTTGCAATATTACACCATCACAACCAACCCACCACACAATGACACCAAACTGTATTTGTAAAAATATATATCTTTATATAAATTTCAAGCAGGCTTGTAAATACAGTTGTCAAACTTTCAATAGCGGTTCCAGTTTACTCAAGTTCAGGTTGCCACAGTTCTTTCTTAGCAATAAGCAATCTTTTGGGCCTTCTGCCCAGGTTCAACAAGGTTCAGTGTCTCGTAGCGCCTCAATGCGCTTTCCGCTGTCTCCGCTCGCTTCAGAGAGGAGATCGGGCCTCGAGGGCCAGGAGCTGTGCGAGCCTCGGTTTCAGAGGCGGCTCGCGTTGGGAGCAGATAGCGCGGTGCGAGCTCGAGTTGCAGGACGCTCGCACCGTGAGGATACAACACAGTACCTTTCAAATTCTTGTGGAGCGGGCGGCTTCCAGGGGAGCTGTCCCACGTCGCGTTGCTTTTCCGGGGTCGCTGTTCGCTGCGGCTCTCAGCCGGTCAGGTCACGGGTCATCCGGGGCGGCGGTGTTCTGTGGCGGCAGGGTCCTCCCTTCGTCGTTCGCTCCGACCCTGGAGGCGGCGGCTGTGTGGTGGCGGCAAGTGGCAGTACGGTCCCCAAGTGCAGGACGTACCCAGCCAAAGTGCCGGTTGCAGCTGTGCGCTCACAGCTGAGCTGTCGGGCAGGCTACCGACCAGAGGGGGGTTATCACAGGGCGGCTGTCCGTCTTCGCAGGTGGATTGACGGCTTGAAGCGCAGTCAATTCGGGAGCTTGGACCGGACGGGTCCTCCTTCACTTTGCTCTCGGGCTCCCGGTGCAGATGCGGTCACGGTGTTCGGGCCAGCGGCGGCTGGACCTCACTTTGCTCTCGCTGTTGCTTTGGGCCCCGGTCACGGTGCTTGGGGGGATGTCGATGCCTTGGATTACAGGGAGCGTGGCAGGCTTGCCCAGCGCTCCCAAACCCCTCTGTCAGTACTGCAGCGATAAGCAGCACACACAGTCGCTTTCTTCAGGATGTAGCGCCCACTGGTCCTGGGGCGCTGATCAGGGGGCAAGTTCAGCAGCAAGCCCATGGAGATCTTTCAGCAGAGTTTGGCACAAAGTTTCATAAAGCAAAAGTCTTCTTGTAGTCTTTCCTTTTCCTCTCCTTCTGCAGCAAGGCACCAGACACAGGCAAGAGACAGCACTCTTCCTTGTCCTTCCTGGTCCTTCTCGTCGGGTAGAGTTCCTTCTGTAGCCCAAACAGGATCTAATTTACAAGGAGCAAGGCTCCGTCTTTTATACTGCATTTCTTTTGTTCTCGCAGGCCAGGGGGGCCTTTGCATAGCCACTTTCAGTCCTTGAGTACTCTGGTGGGTGTAATCCGGCTTCTGCTTTCAGTGTGAGGGGCAGGCGCATCAGACGCCCCACAGGAGGTGGAGCCAGCATTGTGCGGACAGGGGCAGCCAGAGTACCTTGTTGATGGGGCTTCGCCCTTCCTGGGCCAGGTGTCGGCTGAGTCATCAGTCGCTCCCCAGGAGGGTGGAGCCGGCATTGTGGTGGCAGAGCACAGCAAGATTCAGAGTCAAGAGGCACTCCTACCTCCCACTAAGGTTTAATCTGCGCATTCACCACCTGTCATCCCCCAGCCCTGTCACTCACACATCCCAGACAGTCAGATACACATACCAGCAGAGGCGGGCTGAAATGGTTAGGCAAGCAAATGCTAACTCTCTAAAAGTAGCATTTGCAAACACAGGATATTAAAATAAACTTTACTAAAAGAAATATTTTATTTTTCTGAGTTCAGGCATACTAAACACGACTCTCTACCATGCTCCCTGAGCCTGCTGGGATTATAGAGTGTAATAATTCCAGCAGCCCATTCTGGCCTAGCGGAAGCAGGTAGCCTTACAATAGTGAAATACGAATTTAGTTGTAAGTCACTACTAGGACATGCCACACACATCAGGGCTTGTCCTACTTTACACCGACAATGCACCCTGCCCGCAGGCCTACCATAGGGGTGACTAATATGAAGTTAAGGGAAGGTTTAGGGGCTGGCAAGTGGGTGCACTTGCCCAGCCAGCGTGACAGTACGAGACTGCACGCGGGGTCTGCAATGGCGGACCCCAGACACATCTTAAGGCTGGTTCTGTGGGTGGCGCAACCAGCGCTGCAGGCCCACTAGCAGTATTGGCATCTACAAGCCCTGGCACTCCTGCTGCGCTTTACTAGGGACTAACAGTAAATCCAATGCACCAATCATGGACATCAATCACATGTACAATTTACAGTAGGGAGCACTTGCACTGCGGCACGGGTCGGCCGTGGCGCAGTGCCCTGAGTATCGGAAAACCAGCAAAACATCGGAGGCACACCAGCAAAAAGTGGAAGGGAAACTCACGCCAAGGTGCCAGGTCTAACATGTGTCCCCTCCAGCTGAAATGTGGGGGGAACTACCCTTCCCCAGGGAGTTCCACATCACTAAGGCGGAAAAATCTGGACAGACCGTCAGCGTTGGCGTGATCGGTGCCAGGGCGGTGTTCCACCGTAAAGTCCATACTCTGTAGAGAAATGGACCGCCTCAACAGTTTTGGGTTCTCACCCCTCATTTGCATCAACCATCTGAGGGGCCTGTGGTCCGTCTGAACTCGGAAGTGAGACCCAAACAAGTAGGGTCTTAGCTTCTTCAGCGCCCAGACCACAGCAAATGCTTCTCGCTCTATTGCACTCCACCTACTTTCCCGTGGAAGTAACCTCCTACTGATAAAGGCTACGGGTTGGTCAAAGCCCTCCTCAGTCATCTGTGAAAGAACAGCCCCTACACCATGCTCTGAAGCGTCTGTTTGCACTATGAATTCCTTGGAGAAATCAGGAGCCAGGAGCACGGGCGCCGTGCACATGGCAGTCTTCAGGGTGTCAAAAGCCTTCTGACAGGTGTCAGTCCAAATCACATTCCTGGGCTGCTTCTTCGAAGTCAGCTCTGTCAAGGGGGTCACAATCGTGCCATAGCCCTTGACAAACCTCCTGTAATACCCAGTGAGCCCCAGGAAGGCTCTCACTGCAGTCTGGGTCTTGGGGGGTTCCCAAGCCAGGATGGTCTCGATTTTGGGTTGCAAGGGTGCCACCTTGCCACTCCCCACTTGGTGTCCCAAGTACACCACGGAACCCTGCCCAATCTGGCACTTGCTTGCCTTGATTGTGAGGCCTGCTCTGCGCAGGGCCATCAACACTTCCCAGAGGTGTCGCAGGTGTTCTGGCCAGGTGCCACTGAACACCGCGATGTCATCCAGGTAGGCGGCACTGAACTCATCCAGTCCAGCCAACACCTGGTTGACCAATCTCTGAAAGGTGGCAGGGGCATTCTTCATTCCAAATGGCATAACCCGGAACTGGAAATGCCCATCTGGTGTTGAGAATGCTGACCTCTCCTTTGCCCCATCGGTCAAGGCGATCTGCCAGTACCCAGACGTTAAATCAAACGTGCTGAGGAACCGGGCAGCCCCTAGCCGATCAATGAGCTCATCAGCTCTGGGGATGGGGTGCGCGTCAGTCTTCGTGACTGAATTGAGTCCTCTGTAGTCCACACAGAACCGGAGTTCGGGTGTGGCTCCCGGCGCAGCAGCCTTTGGGACCAAGACCACGGGGCTGGACCAAGGACTGCTGGAAGACTCAACCACCCCAAGGGCAAGCATCTTGGAGACCTCCTCCTTGATGCAGGCCCGGACCCTGTCAGTCACTCTGTAAGCCTTATGCTTCACAGGTAAGCTGTCTCCTGTGTCCACATCATGGACGCACCAATCTGTGACACTAGGAACCAGGGAGAACAGATCTGGAAACTGCCCCAACAACTGGCGGCAGTCTTCCTGTTGTTCGGGGGTCAGGGTGGGTGAGAGGTTAACTCCATCCACTGACCCGTCTTTCTCACAGGCCACTAAGAGGTCAGGAAGAGGCTCCGACTCCTCCTCCATTCCATCATCAGTTGCCAACAACATGCCCACTTCGGACCTTCTTAAGTGGGGCTTGAGGCGGTTGACATGCAGGACCCTCAAAGGGTTCCTGGGCGTTTTCATGTCCACCAAGTATGTCACTGGGCTCTTGCGCTCCACAACCTCAAATGGACCTGTCCACTTACCCTGAAGGGCGCAGGGTTCCACTGGGGCCAGGACATACACCTCTTGTCCAGGCTGAAGCTAGACCAGAGTGGCATTCTGGTCGTACCACCGCTTCATCTCTTCCTGGCTGGCTTCCAGATTTGCCTCGGCAAGTTGTCTGAAGCGCCTGGTTTGGTTTCTGAAGGCCAGCATGTAGCTATATACATTCTGGGGAGGTTTCCTGGGAGATTGCTCCCAGCCTTCCTTTACCAAACTCAGTGGTCCTCTCACGGGGTGACCGTACAGCAGTTCAAAGGGGCTGAACCCTAGGGACTTCTGTGGTACCTCGCGATATGCAAAGAGCAGGCATGGTAAGAGGACGTCCCACTTACGCCTCATTGGACCTTCCAGGGCCATGATCATGCCTTTCAGGGTTCGGTTGAATCTTTCAACCAACCCGTTTCCTTGGGGATGGTAAGGCGTGGTGAACTTGTACGTTACACCACACTCTTGCCAAAGGGACTTCATATACTTGGATATGAAGTTGGTCCCCCTGTCGCTCACCACCTCTAGAGGGAATCCTACTCGTGAGAAAATTCCCATCAGTACACGTCCCACCACGGGGGCCGTCACTGTCCTCAGAGGGATGGCTTCAGGGTACCGGGTGGCATGGTCCACCAAGACCAGGATGAACCTGTTGCCCATGGCTGTCTTGGGGTCCAGAGGCCCAACAATGTCAATACCCACTCGCTGGAATGGTGTACCGACCACAGGGAAGGGTTGGAGGGGAGCCTTGTTCTTCCCTCCGCTCTTCCCACTTGCCTGGCAAGTCAGACAGGTCCTACAATGAGCGTCTGAGCTCTTGTGCATTTGGGGCCAGTAAAAGTGGGTGACAAGCCTGTCATAGGTCTTGTCCATCCCCAAATGTCCTGCTAAAGGCACATCGTGAGCCAGACCCAGTAGGAAGGCTCTGAACTTCTGGGGTACCACCAGCACACGGGCTGACCCAGGTTCAGCAGCCTTAGGCTCTGAATACAGGAGGTCGTTCTCCCAGTACACATAATGTGTTTTGGCCTGAACACCATTGGCCTGGTCTGCAGCCTGCTGCCGCATACCCACGAGAGAAGGGCATTCTTTCTGCTCCTTGCAGAATTCCTCCCTGGAGGGTCCTCCTTCTTGCTGCCAATGGGTCAGCTCAGGCAGGTCCCCCAGTTCGGCAATCTGTTCCCCTGTAGGCTCCAGGGCATCCCCCTCAAGGTCTGCTTCCTCCTGGACCGTGGGAACTTCAGGGGCCGGTTTCCCGCGCCCCCTGCGCCTTCTCCCTAAGGCCGGTTCCTGGGCCTCTCCTTCAGGCCCCAGGACCTCTTGATCACCCCTACTGGCTGCCATCGACCGGGTGGTCACGCACGCCCAGTCAGGCAGACCCATCATCCGTAGGTGAGTCGTCTTCTCCACCTTTTCCCAAGGGGAGTGCTCCAAGTCATTCCCTAGCAAACAGTCAACAGGCATGGTTTTCCTCACACAGACCTGCAGAGTACCAGAGACCCCCCCCCCACTCGAAGGGAACTTGAGCCATCGGACACTGACTCTCTGAATTATCAGCATTGATAACCCTACAGTAGGCATGGGGTACAACCTGCTCTTGAGACACCAGGTGCTGCCTCACTGCAGTCACACTGGCTCCTGTATCTCTAAGAGCCTCAGCTTCCTTACCATTGATGATCACCACCTGCCCATATTTCTTAGTGTTAGAGGGCAGGTAGTTTGTAGGGATCATCTCACTGTCTCCTAGTGAGACTAGGGTCATGTGAACGGGATCTCCACCCCCGGGACCATCACTTCTTCTCCTAAGTGAACACTAGTCACTTGACGGGGCGGAGCACCAGTGGGTGCGGGTTTTCCAAACAGGCGACACTTGGGGTCACTGGATATGTGCCCCGGCTCACCACATTTGAAACAATTGAAGGGCCCCTTTGGAACAGATCTACCTGTCGGGCCCCATTCTGCTTTGGGGGTGGGGGAGGCTGAGAACCTTTCTGCTGGTCCCCTTGGGGATTACTTTGGGGGCCTTTTTGGAACCCTTTCTGTTTTCCCTTGTCCCCCCCACTCTTCTGCTGGGGACCCTGCCCACTCTTGGCGGAGTCTCCCACCGGACCCTTGTGGACCCTGGTGCTGAGCCAGCGGTCCGCCTCCTCAGCAAGCTTCCTCGGGTTGGACAGCTTGCTATCGATCAGGTGTTGGCGTAACTCAGGAAAACAGTGATCAGACAAGTGCTCCCATGCAATTAAATCAAAGAGACCTTGAAAATCATTCACTTTGCTACCCTTCACCCAACCATCCAGTACTCTGCAAAAATAAGTCACATACTCCACATACGTATTCCCAGGCCGCTTAGTACATCCCCTAAACTTCTGTCTATACATTTCAGGGGTAAGCCCGTACCTGTTCATTAAAGCTTCTTTCATGTGGGAATAGGACCTCTGGTTTTCAACGGGCAAATCTAGCAGGGTATCTCGCCCTTCGCTAAGGAACCTTCCCCACAACCCCGCTCCCCAATCCTTGTCAGGGACCCGGTGGGAGGACATGGCTACCTCGTATGCCCTAAACCACTGTCCTATGTCATCCCCCTTAAAGAACTCTTTAACTACATCTTTGGGGATGTGCACTCTTGACTCTACCTGCACCGGCGTTGTGCTGCCACCAGAGGGAGGATGATCCAAGTTTCTCTCCTTTAGACTCATCTCCCTCATTTTCAATTCGTAATCCATTTGGTGCTTTCGCTCTTCCAGCGCCATTCTTTTGGTTTCAAGCTCCAGTTGGATTTTTAATTCTGCCAGCTTCCTTTCATGATCCCTCGTTTCCTTCCTGTCTGCCAGCTCCTCTGGCGACAGGCCTTTACCAAAGCTGTGCATGCTGTCTTGCCTTTCGAGATCCACCAGATCCACAGGTGCCCTCTGCTCCTCAGTGGCATCCTGATCCTCAAGGGCATCTTGATCCTCCGGGGGCTTTCTGGACTCTATCCAGGCTTTCAGGGCCTTGCAGAGCTCTGGTTTGTTCTTGCAACCGGCGTGCGGAACCTTGAGTTTCTTGCAAAAAAACTTCAGTTCATTCTTTGAGTATTTGTCCAGCTTTGCTGCATCCCATTCCACCTCCAACATCTCAGAGGTCGTGGACTCCGCTCCATCCAGGCTCTTTGTGCCCGGCATGGTTTCTTCGCTAGGGATCTTTTCTCGGCAAAATTACAACCAAACCTGTGGCCAAGTAACTGGACTGAAATCACTGTGCAATGGTCAGAAGTTAAGGTATAGACACTGCAAATGTAAATTCGAAAAATCCTCACCGCTGCGTCCAATGTAGGAAGGGGGAGGCTCTAGTTGGCGCAGTGTAGCACTAGCGACAAGCAGGGACTCTCTCTTCCTCGTCAGGGCTGAGGGTTACCTTCCAGACAACCTCTGCTTACCCTCTAGGTAGTGTGGCTTAAGCAGTCTTAGGCTAATCTTTGGGGCACATAGGGTTAAACATTTGCAATATTACACCATCACAACCAACCCACCACACAATGACACCAAACTGTATTTGTAAAAATATATATCTTTATATAAATTTCAAGCAGGCTTGTAAATACAGTTGTCAAACTTTCAATAGCGGTTCCAGTTTACTCAAGTTCAGGTTGCCACAGTTCTTTCTTAGCAATAAGCAATCTTTTGGGCCTTCTGCCCAGGTTCAACAAGGTTCAGTGTCTCGTAGCGCCTCAATGCGCTTTCCGCTGTCTCCGCTCGCTTCAGAGAGGAGATCGGGCCTCGAGGGCCAGGAGCTGTGCGAGCCTCGGTTTCAGAGGCGGCTCGCGTTGGGAGCAGATAGCGCGGTGCGAGCTCGAGTTGCAGGACGCTGGCACCGTGAGGATACAACACAGTACCTTTCAAATTCTTGTGGAGCGGGCGGCTTCCAGGGGAGCTGTCCCACGTCGCGTTGCTTTTCCGGGGTCGCTGTTCGCTGCGGCTCTCAGCCGGTCAGGTCACGGGTCATCCGGGGCGGCGATGTTCTGTGGCGGCAGGGTCCTCCCTTCGTCGTTCGCTCCGACCCTGGAGGCGGCGGCTGTGTGGTGGCGGCAAGTGGCAGTACGGTCCCCAAGTGCAGGACGTACCCAGCCAAAGTGCCGGTTGCAGCTGTGCGCTCACAGCTGAGCTGTCGGGCAGGCTACCGACCAGAGGGGGGTTATCACAGGGCGGCTGTCCGTCTTCGCAGGTGGATTGACGGCTTGAAGCGCAGTCAATTCGGGAGCTTGGACCGGACGGGTCCTCCTTCACTTTCCTCTCGGGCTCCCGGTGCAGATGCGGTCACGGTGTTCGGGCCAGCGGCGGCTGGACCTCACGTTGCTCTCGCTGTTGCTTTGGGCCCCGGTCACGGTGCTTGGGGGGATGTCGATGCCTTGGATTACGGGGAGCGTGGCAGGCTTGCCCAGCGCTCCCAAACCCCTCTGTCAGTACTGCAGCGATAAGCAGCACACACAGTCGCTTTCTTCAGGATGTAGCGCCCACTGGTCCTGGGGCGCTGGTCAGGGGGCAAGTTCAGCAGCAAGCCCTTGGAGATCTTTCAGCAGAGTTTGGCACAAAGTTTCATAAAGCAAAAGTCTTCTTGTAGTCTTTCCTTTTCCTCTCCTTCTGCAGCAAGGCACCAGACACAGGCAAGAGACAGCACTCTTCCTTGTCCTTCCCGGTCCTTCTCGTCGGGTAGAGTTCCTTCTGTAGCCCAAACAGGATCTAATTTACAAGGAGCAAGGCTCCGTCTTTTATACTGCATTTCTTTTGTTCTCGCAGGCCAGGGGGGCCTTTGCATAGCCACTTTCAGTCCTTGAGTACTCTGGTGGGTGTAATCCGGCTTCTGCTTTCAGTGTGAGGGGCAGGCGCATCAGACGCCCCACAGGAGGTGGAGCCAGCATTGTGCGGACAGGGGCAGCCAGAGTACCGTGTTGATGGGGCTTCGCCCTTCCTGGGCCAGGTGTCGGCTGAGTCATCAGTCGCTCCCCAGGAGGGTGGAGCCGGCATTGTGGTGGCAGAGCACAGCAAGATTCAGAGTCAAGAGGCACTCCTACCTCCCACTAAGGTGTAATCTGCGCATTCACCACCTGTCATCCCCCAGCCCTGTCACTCACACATCCCAGACAGTCAGATACACATACCAGCAGAGGCGGGCTGAAATGGTTAGGCAAGCAAATGCTAACTTTCTAAAAGTAGCATTTGCAAACACAGGATATTAAAATAAACTTTACTAAAAGAAATATTTTATTATTCTGAGTTCAGGCATACTAAACACGACTCTCTACCATGCTCCCTGAGCCTGCTGGGATTATAGAGTGTAATAATTCCAGCAGCCCATTCTGGCCTAGCGGAAGCAGGTAGCCTTACAATAGTGAAATACGAATTTAGTTGTAAGTCACTACTAGGACATGCCACACACATCAGGGCTTGTCCTACCTTACACCGACAATGCACCCTGCCCGCAGGCCTACCATAGGGGTGACTAATATGAAGTTAAGGGAAGGTTTAGGGGCTGGCAAGTGGGTGCACTTGCCCAGCCAGCGTGACAGTACGAGACTGCACGCGGGGTCTGCAATGGCGGACCCCAGACACATCTTAAGGCTGCTTCTGTGGGTGGCACAACCAGCGCTGCAGGCCCACTAGCAGTATTGGCATCTACAAGCCCTGGCACTCCTGGTGCCCTTTACTAGGGACTAACAGTAAATCCAATGCACCAATCATGGACATCAATCACATGTACAATTTACAGTAGAGAGCACTTGCACTGCGGCACGGGTCGGCCGTGGCGCAGTGCCCTGAGTATCGGAAAACCAGCAAAACATCGGAGGCACACCAGCAAAAAGTGGAAGGGAAACTCACGCCAAGGTGCCAGGTCTAACAAAGGTCAACACAAGCGCCCGCAGAGGTGGAAGAGAGACGAGACTCGGCACAAGTGGCCCGAGCCAAGGCGCACACCATATTGAGTGAGCAAAGGGCCGCACCAGTGGAGGCGAAAATATTCAACTCCAGCCATCTGGAATCCCGGGATGGAGGAAGCAGCAGCTGAGGCAAGAAAGGAATTGCAGAACAAACCCCTGAACATCTGGATGAACAAATAAGCAAGCTGGATCATTCGGGGCAGGGCGGTGGAGGTGCATGATAGAACAAGCCACCGAATCACCTGATGCTGGCTGAACCCAGGTGCCCAGAAAGGCATCATAAAGAGAGGTTTCGAAAGGCAGAAGCGTCTCAACATTCTCCAAATCGTGGTGGAGGACATCCAACTGGGGGTCAACAGGCTAGGGGACTTAGTATGCGGCTGGCCAAGGAAACAACCCTCATAAATGCCGCACCAGCCTCGGGAGCGCTCCGAGTAGGGGACAGTAACTCCTCCGTGGGTGATGGCTGTAAGTTGTGCATCCCACTCCAAGGGGGTAGTCAGATGAACAGAGGATTAGACCAATGTCCAAATGAAGGAAGCCCCATGGAGAAATGAGGGTCCTGACTGGGCTCTTGAGGAGGCGGAGTCCGCCTTATCCACAAATTCCAAGGGGGGGGGAAGAGGCAACCATGGATCCGACGTCGACGGACGTCGGGGTGACGCCAAACTCCCTCTGGAGAGGAGTCAATTATCCGGCAGCGAGGCGGCACCAGGGTGTCCTTGGCCGGTACCGACTCAGCCTCGTCTGGTGCTGACTCGACCTCAACAACAACTGGCTCCGGTTCTGAAGAAGGGAATGGTGCCAGAGCGGCAAGTCAAAAGCGCCACACCGGTGCAGACTCAGCCTCAACTACAACAGGCTCTGACTCCTAAGTAAGGAACGGAGCCGGAGCCAGGGAGGCACCAAACCGGCACCGGCTCGGCCTCAGAAAAGGCAGCCGCCTGTGCGGAAGGCCGAGGTGGACTCGGAGACGAGCTGCGAGTACCAGCAACCACCTGCGGCGCCACAGGGAGCCCCACTGGACTATGCCCTACTGTAGGGGTGCTATGGGCCAAAGAGGGGGACCCAGCCAGGCCGTGCCCTGACAATGCCATACCTCCATAATCCCTAGAGGCAAGGGGCACAGTCAGTGCCGGGGGCGAACCCACTGGCGAAGCCACCGGAGCCCTCGCACAGAGCGGAGGGTCCAAGGACACCCCAGGGAGAGGGTGGACCCCAGGGAGGCCTGCAGGGCTGCAGCATAAGCTGCCATATGGGTCCAAGTTGCCCCCGTGCCAGGAAAAGGCAGATATGGGAGGGACGACCCTCGGTGGCGCATGAGAAATCCGGGAACTAGTGCCCCTGACAACAGGAGGAAGGGAGGTCGATGACCTCGGCGACAGGACTTACCAGGAATGGGCGAGGGACACACACAGGAACCAGAAGGTGACTTACACCGCAAACGGAACCCGCTGCCAGAGGGACCTGCCACCAAAGAGGAGGCCGGGGGCTGTGACAAATCCAACCAGGACAGGCGAGCCGAAAGTAGCTTTTACCGGCGCTCCCGCCGGGACTTTGGCTTGAGTTGTTGGCAGACGTTGCAATCCGCTGAGTCGTGGTGTTCGCCCAGACACCATATGCAGATATAGTGTGGGTCCATCGCGGACATTTGCCGCGAACAGGAGGCACACGTTTTAAAGCCCGAAGGCATCGCACACTGTTCTAGACTCGAAGTGTCAAAGGGGCCTGAAAACAGGTCAGAGGAACCGCTTACTCTGGATCTGTGTTGCATGCGGAAAAGAAGAAAATGGACGTCGGTGCACTGGGAGGGACTTATATGACCTCGCTGTCGTAACTTCCGTGGATGAAGTCAGGGTGGGGTCGTGTGGCGCCGTCCCCCGGCACGCAGAGGTGCAGCAAACATTTTTTCCCCGGATACAGTCTAACGCTTGGGGATAATTCTAAGTTAAGGAATCTGCGGCTAGATGTCTATCAGATTATCAGCCATTTTGGTTTCTCACTACTGTGGGGCTGCCCTCCCATAGGAATGCATTGGGGATTCACTGATAAGTGTTTCAGTGGTAATTCTGGATATGAGCGGCGCAGCGTGGTTAAGTTTGGTATATTTGGAATAGTGATAATAAATGCTACGCAATGGTGTGCGCAGATTTATTAGAACTATTTTAGAAATGCCACTTTTATAAGTTGGCATTTCTGTGTGCTATGTGTCTGCCTGTCTGATGTGAATTGCATGCCTGGCTTCTGAGTGTCAGGGGCTGGGAGGTGTGTGTGGCTCCTGCAGGGGCAGGGTGAGTCAGCGCTAGGCTGAATGGAACATATGCATTTGGAGTAGGTGGGAGGAGAAGTCCCTGGTCCCTGAATAGGATGGTGCCTGCCCTAGAGAATGCTGGCTCCGCCCCCTGTGATGTGTCCAATGCCGAGCCCCCACCTAACAATGAGGAAGAGGAGACCTGTCAACAGAGTGCTCCAAATCCCCCTGAACCAGTTGCAACTGGTTCCCCCAAAGCCCTGTGCTGACGCAGACAAAGAGAAAAGGTGTATAAATGCTGGGGCTGTGACCCCATGAAAAGGTGCTGTTTCTGGACTGCTGGCGTGTGCTGCTGCTTCTGAGGCCCAGGAGGAACCGCGCTGGGGGCTTCCCTCCCTGCTGGAGTGCCCTGTGTGCTGGCCTCCCTGGGCCCAGCATTGCCCCCTTAATCTTTCAGGACTTTGTGCTGCATTTTTTATTCTCCAAGACAAGGAGCACGAGGGCTCCGTAGTGCTGAGCTGCTGCCTATGGAGGAGAGACTACTGGCGTAGGGATTCCCCCACGATGCAGATGAAGCGGAAGTCCACCCTGCATTTGGATTTTTTAATTGCCTATTTTGTTTGGAGAGTGGATGCCCACCCCGCTCTCATGCTATCCTAAGACAGGTGCCTACCCGGCTTTACGCCTATTTTCAAGGCGGGTGCCCACCCTGTGCTTTTAAAATTGTTGGATGCCTTAAAAAACGAGTGGGAGCCTACCCCACTTTGGTGCCTTGCGGGAGCCCTCCCTGCACTTTGAAATTCCTTTGTGAGCCTGGCTTCTGAAAGCTACCCGGAAGCCAGGCGGCCTGGTTGTGGGCGGGGCTAAGCTGCCGGCCAATGTCAGCACGGCCGAAGGCCAGAGTCCGGAATTAGGTGCAGGCGTATGCGGGGCTCCCGTGACCTGGTGGGAACCCAGGGAGTAGCAGAAGCCAGGCGGGACCCCACCCCGCACTGGCAATGAGCAGAGAGGTGCAGATATTGTTGGGGGGGCTCCCTGAACAACGAGGAGAGTCCTGCGTGTGCAGGCCAGCAGGAGAGTGTGGGTCCAGCGGGAGCCCACACCGCCTTTGTGGTCCTGCCCGCGAGCCTCCCGTAAAAGTCCCGGGTCCCAGGAGGGGGCCCAGGTTAAGTCAGTAGAGTCCTGCCCAGAGCTGAGGAACAGAGTCAGAGGACCAGCGCAGAGAGAAGTACCCGCCCAGCAGTGAGTGGGGGCTGCCTTCCCAGACGTTCTCAGCGGGAGAAGAGCCTGGTGAGTGGGGATTGGAGTTGCTGAAGGAGGGGGTGAAAATCACCCCAGACCCCCAGTAAATAGCATAGTTGGTGCCAGTGACTATTTTTCCCTGAGCGGTCCCGCAGGAGCGCGGACAGTTCCAACGTGGGGGTTATCTGATATCCAGAGTCCCGGAGTGGGGCTCACAGGGCGCTGCAGTGCCAAAGGGTAATGCCACAGCTGCCCACCAGACAGTGGGCAGCTGCAACGTTATGGGCATTTTGTTGTAGAGTCCCAGAGTGGGACCGGAGAGGCACAGTGGTGCCAGGCCTCAGGACACCAGCTGCGCTACACCAGAGCGGGCAGCTGCAATGGTGGGCATCTTTGTTGGAGAAAGGTCCAGTGGGGGCACAGCGAGTGCCAGTGCCCACAGTTTTGCCTGCACAGCTGCACCGCAATTAGCGGCAGCTGCCACGTTTAGGCCTGCGCAATTGCGCACTTCTGGGATTCTGCTTTGGCAGCCAGCCCTGACATTTTGGGACAGAGGGTATATGAGCTTCCAGCAAGAGGCCAGTTGGCCTAGGGTCAGTTGTAAGTTGGTAGGGCGCAGGGCCCTAATGTGATTTGTCTAAAATGCCCCATGTGATTTATACGCCCCGAGTTATGCCCCTTGTGATTGTGATTGCATAATGTGATTTATGTGATGTGATTTATGCACCCTGATTTATGCCTTTAATGATGTTCATGCTCATGAGGTTAATGCATATTGTGTTTATGCTGGTGAGGCTTAATGCAGAATGTGTTTATGCTTAGGAGGGTGTCTAACGCTAATGTGGTTATGCTTAGGAGGGTGTCTTATGCTAATATGATAATGCTTAGGTCATTATGGTACCAGTAGTTACTGGTTGGGTTTTGCATTTACTTACCTAATCTGATGGTTCTGACCGTGGCCAGATTGTTCTGGTCTTGTATATAGTCTCCTGTGAATATTGCCTGTGCTGGTTGCCAGTTGGCACAATGTAAATGTGTGATTATGTTTCTAATGTGTTTGATAGTACAAAGGCTATTTTTTTTCTTATATAACCTTGTGTGGAGTTTCTTTTGTGGTGTGCCTAGTGTGTTGCTCAAATGCTTTACACATTGCCTCTGGGATAAGCCTGACTGCTCGTGCCAAGCTACCAAGGGGGTGAACAGGGTTATCTTCAGTGTGTATCTTCCTTGCTCTGACTAGAGTGGTGGTTTCTGCCTGGCTTTGGCGCAAGCCTTAGCCAACCAGAAATCCCATTTCTAACAGGAAGTAAAAATGGACCACATCTTTTGGTAATTTTGAAGTGTGAGGGAAAACATAGAAATTACAAGGATCAAGACACTTTAATGGAGAGGCACAATTGATATTCACTGAAACACGATGTCCACATAGTATCATCTTTGTGCAATATATTTATTCTGTAACATTGTAGGTCTGTGCAAATTTAGCGATCATTTCAATGAAAAATGTGCTGTGTGTAAATTACAGTGCCGTACTACACGATGCTTTAGTTACATTGATAAAAACACCCATCTCATCTCCATTCAAGCTAGGTGAATTGCAAACTTTTGTCTATCTAAAAAGTGGTTCTGGTTGTGGGAAGCAATGGTCTATATGCAAGTCAGTCTTTCTTTAACCCCACAGGGGCAGCCAGCCCCTACTCACACATCACTACCCCTCTGAATGGGAACACAAATAACCTAAAACCTTTCTTTGGCCTGGTTGGTCCTCGTCAGTGTGGGGAGTAGGTACAAAAGTGTGTATACTCCTCTCAGGTAAGGAGACAAAGGTAACACACCAAGGCTACACAGAGACATGCCACAATAGCACAAGGCTCTTCAGAGCGGGCTCAGAGATACTAGGAATAAGTTCATTATGCTTGGAGCAAAGAAGATTGTGCGAGGACAGATAAAGATCATTCTGCGTAGCTTGAGAAAAAAAGTAATAGAGATGCTAGAGTCAGGTGGGCCTGGAGCACTCAGGACGGTGTTCTGCGTCGCTCAAGGAAGTTGATGACGAATGCTTGACCCTGGGTGAGGTGAACCAGGTATTGGGAACAACAAACTAAGACTCTTATTTATTCAACCCCGCGAACAACCAACTTAACCATTCATCTCCTGCACCCTTCCTGCTCCCTCTCCCCACAAATTCTTCATCCCAAGTTCCATTGCATCATAGAACGCTATGACATGGAATGGGAGCTTAAATCAACTCTACACATATCTTCCCCTTACAAATAACAATAAAGTACAAGACTTGTTTTTCATATATACATACATTTCTCGTACATTAATAATTATTATTAATAATAATATGTATGTGTAGGAAAGTGCTTCTTTTTGCATGGTCAACCCCACTTTATGCCTGGTATACGATGTAACTTTGGACTATAAGTGTGATGGGGCCCTGACAACCAGGTCCCCAACGCCAGATCTCTTTCCCTAAAACTGTACCATGATTGGAAAAGATTCTGTTTTTCCTATAAGTCCTTTTTAAAAAAAAGAATTCTCTTAATTAGATTTTCAAGACAACAAGTACCACATCACTGGCATGCAAGGCAGTACAAGCATCAAACCAACATCAAGCATCAAGTGATTGATCGACCACTCAACGTATCCTGTCATGGGTTACTAGTAATATACATTGCCATTGTCGGACCATGGAGTAGATCTACACAGTAAAATCAATCTTCATCATTCATTGACCCTCCTTGGGCTTGTGAACGCAGATATTGACGCAAAGGTTCCCAAACGTCCTTGGGTTTGGAAGACAACGGAAGTTCTTCTGCATAAAGTTCGAGGTTTTCTTTACATCAGACCAGATCCTTAATCCAGTGGTTCAGATGTGGGGCTAGAATACGCTCCCATGGCAATGCCACCCTGCGTTTTGCCATCAGCAGTGCAATTTTGGCACATCTGCCCACAGTCCCTTTCAGCTGTGGTACGTAGCATATCAAACAAATCTTTGGTGTACATACCAGAGGGATTTCAGTCAAACTATATGCGCCGCACTACTTCTTCCCAAAACCTCAACACTAGTCTGCATTCCCAGGCCAGGAATCTGCGTCCAGCTGGCCACAACGCTTGCAGTTGCTGGTGTCCCGGAGGCCAAACCTGTGCAGTTTAAGGGGTTTGTGGTAGACTTGGTGAATGTATTTAAAATGGATAACACGCAGATTACCATTGGGCTTGAAGGTGCCAGTGAGGTTACAGACATGCTCCCATTCTGTTTGTATTAGCAGAGATGCGAGTCTGTCATTCCAGTGTGCGAGGCTTTTATCAAGACCATTGACCTTCCCGTCTCGCACTGCCCTATACAACTTAGTGACTAGCTTGCGATGGGTAGGCGTGACCAGTAGCAGTTGCAGAGAGTGCAAGGAGGGTGGTTCAGCAGGAAATGTATTATAATGTGCTTTTATAGCGAGCTTCAATCTGTGTCGAGAGAATTGGAATAGTAGCGTTAGGTTAAGAATGTATTGAAGTTCCTTAGGTGTGATGAAACTCCCATTGGGGTAAATGTCTTGCATTTTATTAATACCTGCCTCTCTCAAAGAACGCATCGGGCCTTCCTCCTGCGTTACCGAGAGTGCTGCATGGTGCGCTGGAGCATAAATCGGGAGCTTCGCCGCAAGTTTACGAATGGACTGCCATGCAGCAATGGTGGGGTCTAACGCGATTATTTTGTGCTTTGGAATGCCTCTCTGCAAATGTGTAAGTATGCAATTTAAAGGTATCGGGTGTGCATCTCCATCTTCCACAGCCATATGAGGAGTGAAGGCGTGGGTGTTGTACCAGTAGTGCGCGTATTGCACCTGGGCGCAAAGATAATACATATATAGATCTGGTACGCAAACCCCCCCTTTGGCATAATCTAGCGTAATTGTGTTCCAACCCATCGTAGCTCGTTTGCCTCCCCAGAATAAGAGGACTAACGAGGAGCGTACTGTGTTAAAAAAATGCTTGGTCAATGTTATAGGGATGTTGCAGAAGAGATAAAAAGCACGGTAATACTATCCTTTTTACGATGGCGTTGCGATACGCTAAAGTTAATGGCAACGCCATCCATCTGTCCACTTGTTGCTCCAGGGCAACATACGCCCTCCCATAATTTTCTTTGACCACAAGCTCCGTGTCCCGATGCACCCAGATTTCCAGATACTTAACTGGGTCAGTAGACCACACCAGCAGATACTCCATACTAGGGGGGCTTGTGATCGTGGTCAGCGGTATGACCACCGATTTATCCCAGTTAATAGTCAGACCATACAAAAGGCCGAATCTAATGTATGCACGCAGCACGGGTGCCAGATACCGCTGTGGCTCCCTGATAAAGAGCACCATGTCGTCAGCTTTTAGAGATATGCAAATTGGGCGGTGCATATAATCAAGTGCAGTCTCTCTATGCCACTGACTTATTATGCAAGCCAGGGGATACAGCATGATAGACAACAGCTGTGGCGATAAGGGGCACCCCTGTCTGGTACCTTTCCCAATCTGAAATGGCTCAGAGGTTAGACCACCCAGTCGAACCCGTGCTGAGGGGTCTGTGTGTAACAAACGCACCCACCAATAAAAATCTCAGGGAAATCCATGCGCTGCAGGGTCTGAAACATATAACTCCATTCTATGGAGTTGAATGCTTTAGCTGCATCCAATATTACAGCAGCAGCAGGGTGTGCAGGGTCTAGAACATGATACATCGCAAATATAGTTTGTAAATTGTGGGACGTGGATCTTTCAGGTAAGAAGCCAGATTGGTCCGGTAAGACCAAACATGGCATTAACGGTTGGAGACTGGAGGCTAGAATTTTGGCTAATACATTTGCATCTAGATGATCAGACATAAGAGGTGGTAGGATTCGTAGTAAGAGGGTGACTTATCTTTTTTTATTAAAGTGATTATCAAAGCCTGTCTGAGCGACGGTGGCAGCCAACCAGTCTCATGTGCCCCGCCATATACCTTCAGCAAATGGGGAATCAGGAGCTCAGCGTATGTTTTACAGAATTCTGCTGAGAGGCCATCCGGCCTGGAGCACTTTATTCGGCAGAGCACGTATTGCCGCCTGGATATCAGATGCTTCAATTGACTGACCTAAATATTCTTGGTGTCCGTTCCCCAACCAAGCGTATGCGATGTCTGATAGATACTCATCCAGAGCTGGAGGATCAGTGCTCCCCGCGATATGTACATGTTAGGATAACAGCCAAGAAATTGATCCACTATGGCTTGTGGTGTGTAGTGTTCCTCACCATACGCATCTATGATTTTGGTAATGTTATGGTGCTCAGCGCAAAATTTGAGCTTAGCAGCTACGTTACAGCCTGGCCTGCTGCCCTTGCCATTGGCAAGGGCTATGTGTCTTCTAGACAAGCAGCGTATTTCAGTCTCCGCCATCTCCTCATACTCTAGGATCAACTCGTGCACAAGGCCTGGATTCGTATTCTTTCAAGCTCCGATAGTTCCTTCTCGATCCTCGTGAGCTGTCCCGAATATCTCTTAAAATACCTGCTGCGGTACTGATGCAAACTCCCCTAATAGTGATTTTGAAGGCCTCCCAGAGCGTTGCATTACGGTCCACAGTACCCACATTTAAATCAAAGCATTGCCCTATTGCTTCCCTGATGGCGTTTGCATAGGTAGGTCTAAGAGAGCCTCAGATCGGAATCGCCATGTGAACGGGAGATGGGTATTACCGAGAATAGTAAGGGCGAGCTTAACTGGGTTGTGATCAGATAGTGTGCAAGGGAGAGGGATGACATCTGTCACCCAGAAATTCGCCCCCTTGCTCAACAGACAGTAGTCCAGACGGGACCAGCTGCCATGCGCCATAGAGGAGTGTGTGCCCTCCAGTGTAGCCCAATTACAAACCCTCCAAGCGTCAATCAGCCCAAACTCAAGCATGCTATCCCTGATGCATTGGGCAGTTCTAGGAGTGCATCCACCTTGTTGGCTAGATTTATCCTTGTTCGGATCTAAGTGCACATTGAGATCCCCCCACACAATTTCAGCATCAGGCCAATCACGCAACACCCTAAGAATTTGTGCAAACACCTCAGGTTCGTCCGTGATTGGTCCATAAACATTAACAATAGTCAGTAACAAGACCACCAGCTTCCCATGCACAATAGCATAGCGCCTTTCCTCATCTGTGCATGTTTTTATCAGAGTGAACGCAATGCCCATTTTTATAAGGATGAGAATCCCTCTAGCGTAGGACAAATATGACGAGGCAAGTTTATACCCAGCCCACTTAAGAGAAATCCTGGCCTCCGTCAACTTGGTCAGGTGCGTCTCCTGTAGAAGAGCAATCTGAACCCCTTGCCTATCTAGATAAGTGAAGACCTGTCTTTTTTCTTGGGAGGAATTCTGCCCTCGAACATTCCACGTTAAGCATGTGAACTTACCTTCCTTTGGCGCCACTGAGAGTGAGGACCATTAGCATATTCAGTGCCCAGGTGTGGGATGCTAAATCAATATATATATATATATATATATATATATATATATATATATATATATATATATATATATATATATATATATATGGGACGGACCAGCAAAAGTCAGCAAGATGTTATTTAACAAATCCCACAGAACCAGCGACGCGTTTCAGGCAAAGGTGCCCTTGTTCACGCTGCAACATAGTCCGAGTTTAAATGCTTTTTTATACTTTTGTTGAAGAATATCACCACCCCCTAGTGGTGACCTCCAGTGTCACATGTGCAACAAACAGTGTAAACATACTATCGCTGCAAGTCTTTCTTTAACATTGCACATGAAAAAATTATTACCGGTTGAATCCATGTAATTAAAAGAAGCCATGAATTCCATTCAATAGTAAAACATGTTTGGAGGCTAATATTTGCCAGTCAAAGATCTGAATTTCTTTAACCTAGCAAAATATATACTAACAGTATAAATACAATAGTCATGATCCTCTGAGCAAATAATGTGGAATAATTACACCATCAGGTTATTTGTAGCATTTTTTCAACATGTGCAAATCTATGCATTAGCAGCGAAAGGTAAAGTGCAAAAAGTGTAAAAAAGTGCAAATGTAAGAGTCAAAAGTGCAAAGTGCAAAAATGAGCCGCATTACCATCAGAACGGAGATACCCTCGAATCTCATACATTCATTACTTCTCAGGTCCCTGAGTTCATAAATGACTGTATAACTAAAATATTGGTTCTCTAAAATTGCAAATGGTAAAAAAGTATCAAAAAGTTAAAAATGGGCATATATATAAATAATACCATACCCCATAAATAAGTACATACCATGACACACTACAAACTGATCTAAAATTCTATAGAAAAAGTAGAAGAGATTTCGTAATATTCCAGTATAACCAGTCCATATGTAAACATCAAGGGAAATAAGTTAAAAACTTAAATACAATGATTTTTTTTTTTTTTTTTTTTTTTTTTAAATATATTTTTATTGCAGGAATCAGTAAATCAATACAGTATCGACCAGCATTGTGTTATGAACGACATATACAACAGAAAGCCCACTGACCCCCCTCCATAACGTTTGTACACAGCCAATTAGCCCATATCCCTGGGGTCGGGCGGCAAATAAGCTGGGGTCAGTAGAATGCTGGAGCTGGTCCGGATAACACACTGTCCGTCTTCTGCTTTTCTAAACAAACCCAAAACCCCCACAGTAAACCCCCCCCTCGAACTGCCCATTAACTGCGGAACCCTCCCCCCCCCCCCCCACCATCAGCGCCAGGGAGCTCATCAACATAGGATCCATTGCTTGACCCACGGGGAAGGTAATAGTGCTATCAATGCTAATGTTTATCGGGACTCGGGGCGAGTTGCCTCATCACAATCGGAGTCGCTGGGGGTACAATAATCTCTGAGGGCCTGCACCAGCGTTTCCCACTCTAACGCGGCCTCCTGCGCCTTCTCGTTACCCTGCCTCCAAGCCAGCTGGTATCTTAGCGCGCTCTCACCCGCCGCCCACTTCAAAAGCTCACTGTGCCATCTGCTGCCTGCCGGACCAGCCCGTGCCTTCCAGTTCCTGGTCACCTCTCGCTTAGCAAGTAGGAGCCCCAGGTCAATGAATTTACTGGAGATTTTATTCCGGGGGGTATGGGGGAACCAGTGCAAGAGCCCTACCGCCACATCGAATGATAAATGCCTCCCCGTCACCTCCTCTAAGGTCGCCGCTACCTCCTGCCAGTAGGACGTCAGTCCTGGACAGGTCCATAGCATGTGTAAAAGGTCCGCCTCCTGAGCCGGGCACCTAGGGCATTCCGCTGAAGCCGTGGCAAAATAACGCCTGATCTTTACAAGGGTCAGGTACGCTCTGTGGAGAACATAATAGTGGACCAGTTGGAAACGGGCGCTGCGTGTACCCTTCCAGGCACGCCTCACCAGCTGGGCCCAGGTCGTCTCCGGTATCTCCCTACCAATGTCCTCTTCCCAGCGGGATTTCAATGTGGTGAGAGGAACCAACCCCTCGGTAATCAACCTGCCGTAGAGGCAAGTGACCGCCTTCACCGTGCCCGCCGACATCATCACGTACTGGCATACCTGAGACAATTGGGGTTCCTCTAGCCCGTTCTGCCAGTGCGCCTGGATCGCTCGCACAATGGCCGAATGTAGCAGAAAGTCGCCCCTGGAGATCCCAAAGCGGTCAATGAGATCCTGAAAGGACAAGAGCGCTCCGTCCTCATACAGGTCCCCGACGAGCTGTAAACCTGAGTCCTCCCAGTCCGCCAATCGTGACCAATCCCCTCCGTGGGGGAGGGCCGTCAGCATCCCCAACGGTATTTCAGGTGCATATGGTTTCCGTAAGTGGCCTCTAGCGTGAGCCCGGTTCCAGCACAGTCGGATAGTCCGCTCCTCCATCGATAGGTCCCGTAGGACCAAGCGTTGTCGCAGCGCGATAAAGGAGAGGATGTGCCTGGCCATACCCGTCCCCCTTCCGTCTTCCGGGCCTCTAAATTCCCTGGCTATCTCCCGGGTGTAGGTCTGGAGCTGTGCCGCCAGATAGTACTTCTCGAAATCCGGCACAGCAAGCCCCCCCTCGTCCTTTGGCCTCATCAGGGTGTTGAGGGCCACCCGCCGCCGGCCCGTTCCCCAGAGGAACCCGACCACCATAGAACGCAGGCGACGAAACGTGGCCGGTGGGACACAGATCGGCAAGGTTCGGGAGCGCCACCATTTTGAGCAGGGCAATACGTCCCGCCACTGAGAGCGGCAGCGTGGCCCAGAAGTCCATGCAGCCTCGGAGCGCTCGCATGCAACGGGCAATGTTCCCATCTAGGAGGTCGGGTTGGTCATGATACACAAATACCCCGAGGTATTTAAAGCAGTCGGGCTCCCACCTGATCTCCTTACTTAGCGTAGGAGCGGGGGTGCCCCTGCGCATTGGGAAGAGGCAGGTCTTAGACCAGTTCACTTGGAGACCCGAGACTGCTCCGAACTCCGTTAGCGCTACTTCCGCTCCCCGCAAAGCGTCGACCGGATCCTCCAGGAAGAGCAACAGGTCGTCCGCATAGAGCGAGACATAATGCGGGCCCGCCGCCGTCCATAAGCCCGTGTAGTGGGCTCCCGAGCGGAGGTGCATCGCCAGCGGCTCTACCGCTAGTGCAAAAAGAAGCGGGGATAAGGAGCATCCCTGCCGCGTGCCCCGTTCCACCGGATATCGCGATGAAATCAAAGGACCCGATCTAACCCTGGCCGAAGCGGAAGCGTAGAGGACTGCAGTCCATTTGACAAATCCCTCCCCGAGGCCGAATCTCCGTAATACCGTGCATAGGTAGTCCCATTCCAGGCTATCAAAAGCCTTCTCCAGGTCTACCGACAAGACCACCGGGGACGGGGCTTCCACGAATGGTTCCCCAAGCAAGCGAAACAACCGTCGGATGTTCATAGTTGTATTCCGCCGTGGGATGAAACCGGCTTGGTCCTCATGTACTAGGGAACTCATATGTCCTAGCAGCCTCGAGGCTAAGATGCTGCTCAATATTTTGTAGTCCACCGTCAGCATGGATAGGGGACGGTAAGACCCCGGGTCGGACGAGTCCCGGCCCGGTTTGAGGAGAGGAACCACCAACGCCTCACACATCGAGCCAGGGAGACGACCCAACCTCTTCGCCTCCCTGTAGACCACTAGTAACCGAGGGGCCAAGAGGTCAGCGTAAGCTGCATAGAACTCCACTGGGAGGCCATCTAGGCCCGGAGTCTTGTTTCTCGCCATCCGTTTGATGGCCCCGCGGATCTCCCCTAAGTCGATATCGGATCCCAGGGTTTCAGCCACTTCCTGTCCTACTGTGCGGAGTTCCAGTGGGCTAAGATAGTTATCAAGCCGATCCGGGTCACGCGCGGAGCGACTACGGTACAAACTTTCGTAGTAATGCCGGAAGCAACTAAGAATCTCCGGTTGGGTGCAAACCTCGGTCCCATCTGCCCTACGCATATTTGTCGTTGTCTGGGACTGGCGCGTGGGGTTGGCCAACCACGCCAGCAACGCACTTGACCTGTCTCCCTCCGCAATAGACCGGACCGTATAGGCCTTATAATCAAAACAGCGGAGCCGCTCGACCTCCACCGCTACCTTCTCCCTCGCCTCTACCGTTTGCGTTTGCAATTCCGGGTGCCCGGGACGGCTAACCTCAAGTTCGCGGAGTGCCCGGTCCGCTGTATCTAAATCAGCCAGGATAACACGCCTCATGCCCACCTTCTTAGAGATACAGTAGCCCCTCACCACCACCTTAAAAGCGTCCCATTCGAACGCCCTAGTACTCGCGGAACCGCCGTTGGACGCAAAATAATCCGTGATTTTCTCCCCTAGGTCCGCCTTGAAGACACTGTCCTCGAGGATCTCGGGGCGCATCTTCCAGGTGGGTACTGCCGGCGTCCCGGGGAACCAGCGAACGTCCAGCAGGAGGGGGTTATGGTCCGAGATGGTCCGCGATAGGTACTCCGAACGGACCGCTGCCGAAACTAGTTCGGGCGAACCAAGAAAGCCATCTAGCCTGACATGTAGCTCATGGAGGCTCGAAAAGTATGAATAATCTCTAGTCGCGGGGTGATGCGCCCTCCAAATGTCCGTCAAACCCCAGCGGGTCTGCCAATCCTGACGACCCTTGGCCGTACGCCGGACCGGGGAATCGGGGAGCGGGGGATGCGAGCGGTCCATGTCCACATCTACTACGGAGTTAAAGTCTCCCCCCAGCAGGAGGGGCCCGGCAAAAAAGTGGGCCAGCGAGCCCGATAACCCGGAAAGGAAGGCAGTCTGGTCAACATTAGGAGCATACACACAGCAAACGTTCAGATCCCTCCCTCCTAGGGTGCCTGAGATGGCCACGAAACGCCCCTCTGGGTCCAACACTGTCCTCGTGACCTGAAAGGGGACTCCTGCCCTAATCCATATTAGCGCCCCCCTGGCATAAGCAGAGTACGCCGTGGAGAAGACCTGCCCTCGCCACCTACGCTGAAGCGCCGCCCCTTCCGCATTGTTCAGATGCGTTTCCTGCAGCAGCGCCATTTGCACTCCCCTACGCACTAAATAAGCATGGACCTTATGACGCCTGGACATAGTGTGAAGCCCCCTCACGTTCCAAGTAACACATTTCAAGTTAGCAACATCAGCCATTGTCCCATAGTGTTCTTGCACAGTCTTCCCGTTTGGGTCCCCCCAAAGAAAAAGCATCAATCCTCCCAGCGCTGATGGCGGCCATTTTCCCCAACCAAAACCAAACCACCCAAAAACCAACAAGGCCCCCCCCCAACCACCCCAGAACAGGACCCAAACTGCACCATCTAGATCCCATCCAAACCTCGGCGTGTATCAACCCCAAAACCCCCCCTAGTCCCACGGTCGCCACCGTAGGAAGGCCTTATGGGCCAGGTGCGGGCTGGGCGGAGGCAGTGGGCCCTCGTCGCCCAGGCTACCAGGACTATAGCAAGCCCCCCCCGGTATCAAACCCTCCTGGGGCAAGAGCAGAGGCCCCCCAACCCTCCCTCCTCCGTTGTCAGCAATAAGGAACGGCAACCGCCTCCCCCCTGCCGGGCCCCCACCCAAAACAAGGCAGCGTACCCCGTCACCCTTGTCCGTCTAGAAGGTCCTCCACCGACTTCGGTGTGATCACCGGTGTATGGGTACTGTCTGCCACTGAATCCTCCGAGTCCGATGGTGCCCCCTGGGCACCCGGGTTTTCTTCCTCCTCCTCGAGAGTTTCATCTCTTGCTCCCGATAGTTCCGACAGAACCTCCAACACTCCCCTCCGCTCCGATGATGTCTCCGCAGTCGATGGCCCTCCCGTGCGGCCGCGGCGATTTCTGACTCTCTTGGATCGCCTCCTTTGTTCCGGCTCATCCTCCCGTTGGGTCGAGGCGCCGAAACCATCTTTCCCTGTCCGATACAGTTCGAGCCAGTTACAGACCTCCTCCGGGGTGTCGAAGAACTGGGTTTTGTCGTCGACAATGACGCGGAGCTTCGCGGGGAATAGGAGGGAATATTGGATGCCCTCACTTCTGAGTTCACGCTTAACCGCCAGGAAGGAGAACCGCTTGCGTTGCGTCTCGTAGGTATAGTCAGGGAAGATGTTCACCTGACTGTTCGCGACCTGGAACGGGCCATTGTGCCTGGCGGCGTTTAGGATCAAGTCTCTGTCCCGAAAATGTAGCAACCGCGCCACCACCGGCCTTGGAGTGCGTCCCTGCTGTAGGGGTCGTGCTGGAACTCTGTGGGCCCGTTCCAGAGTGTAGAAGGAGGACAGCCCCTCCGGGACCACCGTGTCTCGGAGCCAGGTCTCCAAGTATCGCACCATATCACCATCCTCGATTTTTTCCGGCAGGCCCACCACTCGGATGTTGTTCCTTCTGTTGCGGCCTTCCGCATCCTCCGCCCTCCGTTCGAGGGTCTCGATTCGGGACATGGCATCCTTTATCGTCGCAGCTAAGGTTCTCTGCGCCGGTTCCAAAGTTTTCACCGTGCCCTCCACCTCCTTGACCCGGTCTGAGAGTTTACCATGGTCCGCCCTAAGGAGGCCCAGGCCTGTCGCCACCTGAGCAATGTCCTGATGGAGGGCCGACCGAGTAGCCTCTATCGCCTCCAGTATTCGGTCGAACTGTTGCTGCAGCGGAGCGCCATCAGGTCTTTTGGGGTCTCCTTGCTCTTCCTTGTCCTGGGCTACAGAGTCCGAGGTGGTCTGGTTGGATCCCTTGGCTCCTCTGGGTTTCCCCATGCTGCCGGGGGCTCTCCGTAGGTGTCCCGGAGTAAGCGTCTCCGCGTACAGGAGTCGATCACGACCTTCCCGGGAATTCCGTCTCACATCGGGTCTGGGCGATCTCCTTCTCCAGAGCCTGTAGGGGCTCCGCCGCCTCGGCTCACACCACCGCCACGTCGTCCGAGGGCACCGATGAAGGGGCGGAGACAACCGTCGCCTGGACGGGCAGGCCCGTTCACCCACTATAGCTCCCGGGTGAGGGCCACCAACTCCCTCGGTTGTTCCGTGGCGCCAGAGTGTCGCGCCTC
This sequence comes from Lissotriton vulgaris, assembly GCF_964263255.1. Taxonomy (NCBI): domain Eukaryota; kingdom Metazoa; phylum Chordata; class Amphibia; order Caudata; family Salamandridae; genus Lissotriton; species Lissotriton vulgaris. The sequence continues at coordinate 2,071,383,290 of NC_141691.1, read as the reverse complement.
CCATGTAGTTGGATTGGCCGGGAGGACGTATCTGGCTGCGGAGTCGCGATGCGGACCACCACCTGTAGCCGAAGGCTCCCACACCCGGTGCCCTCCAGTGCGTGGGCACCCGCCCAGTCGTCTAATCGAGTGTGAACCCGTTGTATAAAGTCTGAGCCCGTCAATGTCCACTGTCCAAAACAACCGAGGATGGTGAAGCCGGGTGCCAGCCGACATCCGCGAGTCCTCCTCAGCTCAGTAGCTTCGATCGAGGGGACAAAGGAATCCGGGCGCCATGTTGGGTCGCACTCCGCAACTCCGCAAACTTCGGCATTTCTTCAGAGCAGTCCCCGTCCAAACTCCACTAAGGCCCCCGGCAGGGTGTCGTCGCCTCGCACAACCGAATGCGGGGTTTGGGGTGCCCCTCAGCCTCCGATTTTCAGGATAATCTCGGGCTTAGTCCCGGAGCCGAGCTCTCAGGCGACCATCGCCATCGGCGCCCAAGCCACGCCCCCAAAACTTAAATACAATGATATATACAAAACTATGATATAAACAGAGAAATAGAAGTGTACATTACAGAGAAAATTTCATAGTAAGATCTTTATCTCTTGTAATCACATATTCCTACCACCAAAGGCTCACTAATCACGCTAACAGCTCCACTGGTGTCTAGATCTGGTTTCTCCTAATAGGGAACCTAACTAGGAGGAAAGGCACCAAAAGTGGAGAATCTGATCGGCCAATAGACAAACTCTGGAGTATCTAAATTTATAAAGTAATATACTACAGGAAGTGATGCATTTCTTCGATATTGTTGAGCCCGTTCGGCCAACGGCTATCGAGCTCTAAAATGAATTTGGTCTCCAATTTTCTAAGCTGAAGTTCACGATCACCCCCTCTTTTATGAAATGGGACTGCTCCAATCACAAAGTAACTCAGGCACGTCAGGTCATTGTTGTGGACCCTTTTAAAATGACGGGCGACCGGATAGGCTGGGTCACTATGTAATATTGTCCGTAAATGCTGCAATATCCGGACATGCACCTGGAGCTTAGTGCTGCCAACATATCTAAGCCCACAGGTGCATGTCAGGACGTAAACAGCATGGTCTGTTTTACAAGAGAAGTTGCCCAAAATCGGTTTGGCAATAGTGCTGAAGGGAGTGGAATAATGCGAGATAGTGGTGCCATATTTGCAAGCACGGCAGTTTGAGCATCTGAAAAAACCCCGAGTGGGTCGTAACCAAGGTATTTTAGTTTTGAGGTCAGGGGCTGCTCTATCCAGGGAATTACCCATAGTTTTGGCGCGTCTGAAGGTAACAGTAGGGGAAGCAGGCAATCTGGCATTGAGTACATGGTCACTAAGGACGATGGGCCCGTTTTTATTGATTAGACTTAATTTTCCTATCCTCTCTACTGTATGTAGTGATCAGGCGTGGGCATTCAACTTGAGGCTCTGTTACGATGGGGGTTTCTGCCACAGGAGTTATCATTGGAAAGAGACTTTCTCTGGACCGAGATAAAGATTTTTCAATGGCTGTCTTCAGGATGGTATCTGAATAACCCCTCGCCTTTAACCGTATCATAAGATCTCCTAAACATGTTTCGTAATCAAAAGGAGAACTACAAATCCTCTTCAGCCTTAAAATCTCGCCATAGGGAATTCCTGAGATGGTATGTCTAGGGTGCATGCTAGTTGCGTGCAGTGTGGCGTTGCCCGCAGTAGGTTTTCTGTGAAGAGTGGTATTAAGTGTGCGGTTTGTAACGTACACCTCAACATGTGAAAATTGGATTTTGTTTTTGTCAATATGCGCAGTAAAGTTGAGGTTAAGGGGCTTATTATTTATCTCTTGAATAAATAAAAGGGCTTCCTCTTTGGTACCTCTCCAAGCTATAAAAATATCAATTTATATATATGAATTCCAGCCTGTCATGTAAAGCACTTTCCGTGCGGACAAGAAAACGGGACACCAAATAACGCCACAGCCAGACTTCAGGTAATTTCACATGTTGAAATTTATTCGTGCATGCAGGGTGCAAAACCTCGTCAAACGCGTTTCGGGCACCGGCTGTGCCCTTGCTCACTGACAATTAGCCATAGTTACTCCACCATTTTAAATATACACAGTATTACAAATGCGCGCCAATCTCGCTGTTTGGTAATCAACATAAACAACGGACTCATGCTGTCAAATGCTCCACTGAGTGCATACAAAAGGTCCCGCCATACTGGAACGATATATACACCATTGCCCGATGTAATCATAATATAAACATCACACTATTTAACAATTTGGATATACCAGAATAAACGTAGAAAGATAATAGATCATATAACCGTTAAAAACTGCTTTATGTGCATAGCATTAATCCGGTAATTGATAGTGCGGGCAAAAGATGCATATAAATGTATGTAAAATATTACCCAGACGATGGAATTAATAATAAAATACAATGAGAACAAGGTTTCATTTGTCCATTCACTGGCATAGATGAAAAAGCCCTTTTCTTGCAGTTAGTCCCATTAAAAATATAAAAGCAATTATACTGTACAAATACGTTGAATTGGCATAGCATCATGCATGGAAACTGCAATGTCTCCAGTGGTAAAATATGCCGTTGATTAGTGCAACATTACAATAATAAAGTGCTGATGTGCTTCAAAATGTAAACATGAGACTTGTGCAAATTTAACCATACAATATGGATAAAGTGCATAGTGCAAAATGTAAACAGGGTAAATGTGTCTATGGGACAGTCCTGAGCGGTGCAAAAATTGCAGAGAAATATTGATATGTTGATTCTCATGTGTCCATCCAATGTAGGGTTACATACATTATACATGAAGCTATCACTGTGCACTAATGCGTTTGTAGTACCCGTGGAGTAGAACTATAATATGCGAGTTTTGGCACAATCAATATGTTGTGTTGGTTTGGACAAGTAGGGATGGTGGAGAACATCATTATTGAGACGCTTGCAGAAAAAGAAGACACTTCCTATCAAATTACATAACAAGAAGTGAGAAAAGTGCACAGTGTGATAAAAAATGAATACAATTGTCATTAAAAAACATCAAATGTTTAACAATACATCTTGATTCATAATCTAGTTAACCTGCCCTCAGAGGGTGGGGACTTATATATAAATGTATGTCATAATGTGAGGTCAATACTGTCCTTGATTTGAACTCCAAGCCTGGAGTTCAATATCCTACATTCCCGATTTAGAGAAAATTACTGAGATCTTCTCCCATGTTAAGGCCCCCAGGAGTCTTACTATTAAGTTTAATGATATACTTAGACTCTAACTGGCGTAATCTCTTCTCTATATCACCTCCCCTTTTCGACTGCTCTATTGCATCAATAACAAAGTACTGCAAGTTGGTTAAGTCTTTGTTATGAGTGGTGGCAAAGTGTCGGGCTACGGGGTATGTTAAATCCGTGTTGACAATCGCCCTTATGTGCTGCAGAATGCGAACGTGAGTCAGATGTTTCGTACTGCCCACGTACATTAGATTACAAGTGCACTGTAGCACATATACCGCATTTTCAGTGCGACACGTGAAATGGGCCCTAAGTGGGACCGGAGTTTTTTCGAAAGGGGTGATGTATGTTGTAGTATTAAACCCAAAAGTGCAGGCCCGGCAGGAACTGCACTTAAAGAAACCGTGTATATATATATATATATATATATATATATATATATATACACACACACACACCAGAGCATCGGAACGATCACAGTTAAACCCCAACTTCTAGATTTCAAACCCCCCCTGCCCCCCCCACTTTAGCATACCCAAATGTGATATGGGGCAAAACCCATTGGGGAGCGCTGGAGCACAATCAACTCACTAAATAACAGGGAAGGTGGCCGACTAGTATAAAATGCACTCCCAAGATCATCCATCATTTAGACCCAATACACATAAGAAACCAGAGTTACAAATTTGACAGTATGTCATCCGCGCTGCAACGGGGGATCCCATATGCAAAAAGGATACAGTTACATAATTACAGTGCAGCAGGAGCACCGCGCTACAATTCCCAGGAAAACAATGCAAGCAATAATGTAATGAAAGACAGTTTCTGCTAGAAAAAAACAGTTAGTTTAAGCACAGTACATTGTTCGTTGACTCTTAGCCTTCATCATCCGTGGCATTGAGGGCGGCCTTCTTCTTGCGTCAGAGAGATTTTGTATAGTCCATGGCCTGTTTCGGGTTAGTAAAAATCCTGGCTCCGTCCTCCGCCCAATACGAAGCCGGGCCAGATACAGAATTGCGTATTGTATATTTTCAGCAATCAAGACCTTCTTCACTTGCTGGTACTCCTTTCTCACCGCCTGGACTGCAGTTGTAAAATCAGGATAAATGCCACTGTGTTACCCTGGTAAGTGATGGTGCCTTTCTGACCTGACATACGCAGCACTGAGTCACAGTCCCTGAAATGTATTAAACACGGAATAATCTGTCTGTGTGGAGCACCGGGGGGAGGACAGACCAACGGGGAACGATGAGCTCTCTCCACAATTATTTATTTATTTATTTATTTTTTAGATTTATACAGCGCGTACAATTGCCCGTAGGCGTCTCGGCGCTAGAAACTTTGAATATATTCCTGAGGTTAGGCCGGTGACTATTCCTGATCAAACAGCCAGGTCTTTATCTTTCTGCGGAAATGCATCAGGGATGGGCTGTCTTTAAGTTTGTGATGGGCTGTTGCTGCTATTTTATTTGAGTGGGCCATGAAATTTAATTTATCGTCAAAAATCACCCCCAGATTTCTGACGGTGATGGCTTGTGTAGGTGATGTTCCGTGCGTAGGGGGCCACCAGGTGTTTGACCATCCGGGGGAGAGATGTCCAAATATGACGACCTCCGTTTTTTTCAGCATTTAACTTTAGGCAGTTAGAGGCCATCCACTCACCGATCGCCCGCATGCCCTCTTGGAAGTTTTCAGCTACCTTGTCTCCATTCCCGTTGATGGCCAACACAGGCTGGGTGTCATCTGCGTACGAGGTAAGGCTCATCCCATAGGCCTTGATGACAGAGGCCAGGTCCGACACGTAGATATTAAATAGTGTCGGACTATATACGCAGACGATGTCCTCTTTTTCCTTACTGATTTGCAGCGCTCAGGCCCACGTGTCCTAGAAGTCATGCAACTGTTTGGGGAGGCTTCAGGCTTATATCTGAACCTGCATAAATCCACCCTATGGGTACTAACCGGAGGTACGGTGACAGATCCCTGGGCTTCGGGACTGCGAGTGGCCACAGCTGGCCTGAAATATCTTGGGGTGTTTCTCTCAGACTCGGCGGACACTGCCTGGGAGTGTAACCTGCTGCCCGTCTGGGAGCGGGTCCAGACGGATGTTAAAACTTGGTCTCGTATGCCCCTGTCAATCTTTGGCCGATCTGCTATTTTCAAGATGGTTGCGCGCCCGCGCTTACTCTACCAGCTACAGAACCATCCGTATCCTATCCCACCCCAGTGGTTTAGACAGGTTAATTCAGTGCTGGGCCGCTTTCTTTGGGCTGGAGGTGCCGCTAGGGTAGCACTGCGCACGTGCTTTTTGTCCACCTACTGTGGGGGCTTGGCCACCTCGGATCTGCAGTCGTATTACCAAGCCGCTCATCTTCTCGTTCTAAACGAATGGTGGTATGGTGATGGTGAGGATCCAGCCTATGCCCTTGAACGTACTTTGATGGGCGATAACTCGCTCCACACCATCTTATACTCACCCCGACTGCGTCGTTCGTTGCCGAGGGTTACTAAACTTGTCTTTGCTGTATGGCGACAGGCCTTGCGTCGCATGGGCTGGTGGGGCAGACTGACCGCGGAAACGCCACTGTGGCGTAACGGTATCCTACCCGAACTGTCTAACTTATCAGGCTTCGAGGGCTGGGACGCGATAGGTATCTCGCAGCTGGGTCATGTGATGTCCTGGACGACGCTAAAGTCCTTTCAGGCCCTCAGTACCGAATTCGATATGCCCCAATCTCAATTCTTTCGATACCTACAATTCCGGCATGCATTGACGCCCAGTATTACCAACCTTGACTCACTCCCTGAATTTAGCCCGATTGAGGCGAAGGTCTTCATGGGTGATCTTAGGGATAAAAAAGTATCACGTATTTACCAGACGATGGTCACCCACTGCTCCTCCACCCTTCTTCCACTAAAGACGACCTGGGAGACGGATATCGGTCCATTAGATGAGGATGATTGGCGGGAAGCCTTAGAATCCCTGAGGGGAGCGGCTATCGCGATACTGTTCCGACTCATACAATTCAAGATTCTTCATAGAGCCTACTATACGCATGAGCGTCTGTGGAAGGCGGGCCTGATTGGGTCCCCAGAGTGTCTGCGATGTGGGGCGGAGGTAGGTACGTTGCTCCACACGGTATGGTCGTGCTCCAAACTGGTTGGGTTCCAGAGGGGTGTATGGGGCTGCCTGTCGGAGGTGCTGGGCTGGACCCTCCCCCGTACTCACCGTCTGGGTCTATTGCACATTTTGGAAGGGGTTGGTGGTAATATCTATAAGCGTCACCTGCTCCTCCTGGGGCTAGTGGTAGCCAAAAGAGACCTGGCCCGAGCATGGAAGGACGTGAGGCCCCCCCCCCCCCCCCGAGTGCATGGAAGGCTGGTATGGACTTCTGTATGGGTCTGGAGAGACCAATATTTGAAGCGCGGGGATGCCCCCGCAAACATTTTAAAGTATGGAAGAGATGGGCGGACTACAGGGGCTTGACGCTGGACCCCCCGGCGGAACAAGATGAAGACCTTTAGCCCCATATGGTCCGGCGAAACCCATTCCCACGCACACGATAGCCACGTCAAGAGCTTACATCAGCGCAGTTCGTACACACATGCATGGGGTTAGGGCGGGTTCCAGGGAGGGTTCTGGGAGTTGGGTGGGTGGTTAACTGAAAAGATGAAGGTGGGGTAAATGTTTCCGTGTATCCTTGATTACATTGGTTCCTTGCTTGGACACTCAGTCCTATGTTACGATTGTACCAAAATGTCTGGTGGTATCATCCTGATTGTGGGGTGCCACTTTATTTCATATGCTCATCTTTATCAATAAAATTGTTGTGAAAAAAAAAATAGTGTCGGACTAAGGGATGAGCCTTGGGGTTCCAGGGAGGGTTCTGGGAGTTGGGTGGGTGGTTAACTGAAAAGATGAAGGTGGGGTAAATGTTTCCGTGTATCCTTGATTACATTGGTTCCTTGCTTGGACACTCAGTCCTATGTTACGATTGTACCAAAATGTCTGGTGGTATAATCCTGATTGTGGAGTGCCACTTTATTTCATATGCTCATCTTTATCAATAAAATTGTTATGAAAAAAAAAATAGTGTCGGACTAAGGGATGAGCCTTGGGGTTCCAGGGAGGGTTCTGGGAGTTGGGTGGGTGGTTAACTGAAAAGATGAAGGTGGGGTAAATGTTTCCGTGTATCCTTGATTACATTGGTTCCTTGCTTGGACACTCAGTCCTATGTTACGATTGTACCAAAATGTCTGGTGGTATCATCCTGATTGTGGGGTGCCACTTTATTTCATATGCTCATCTTTATCAATAAAATTGTTGTGAAAAAAAAAATAGTGTCGGACTAAGGGATGAGCCTCGGGGAACCCCACACGGTAGTGACAGCTTGTGCGATTGGAAGGGCCCCAGTGTGACCACCTGTGATCTACCGGCCAAGAAGGAGGAAAGCAGATTTCTAGCCATGTGGCGGATGCCCAGGTTTTCGGCACGGTCGACCAGGATCTTGTGGTCGACCGTGTCGAAGGCTGCCGACAGATCGAGCAGTACGAGTATTGCTGTACCTCCCTGGTCCCGGATCACTCTTATGTCCTCTGTAGCTTTTATTAAGGCAGTTTCGGTTCCGTGGAACTTGCGGAAACCAAATTGGGTGTTGTCCAGTAGTTGATGTTTTTCTATGAACTCTGAGAGTTGTGAGTTCATAGCCTTTTCCACTACCTTGGCTAAAAAGGGGAGACTGGCTATGGGGCGGTAGTTTTTTAGTTGGTCCTTGTCCGGATTAACTTTCTTAAGTAGGGGTTTGACCAAGGTGTTTTTAAGGGAGTCTGGGTATATCCCAGTTCTGAACATTGTATTACAGATTGATACAATGTCAGGGGAGAGATAGTCCATGATCGGACAAATGACTTTTAGAGGGCAAGGATCTAATGCTGAGCCTGATTTGATTGTGGCCGTTATTTCCTTGATTTGTGTTTCTCCAAGGTCTAAGAACTGAGAAAGTTCGATATTGTTAGTCCTGTTGTTAGATGTGGGGGGGCTGATTACTGTTTTTGTGGAGAATGCTTGATATATATCATTCACCTTTGTGAAAAAGAAATCAGCCAGAGAATCACAAAAGACTTGGGATTGTGGAGGATTCAGGTCCGGTGCGTTTCCCGCTAAAACCTTAGTTATCTCAAAAAGTTTTTTACTTGAGTTTTTAGCAGAATTGATTTGTTCAGTGAAATAGTATTTTTTTGTCTCGACTATAAGGGCTTTGTATTGTCCGAGTGCTTCCTTATAGCTGGTCTTGTTTTCAGCGCTGTAGGATCTGCGCCAATGTCTCTCCCTGTTTCTACAGAATTGCCTCATAATACGGAGCTCCTCTGTAAACTATGGGGCTGATGGCGTTGCTCTATTTCTAGAGAATTTTTTAGTTGGGGCTAAGGAGTGGGTGGCGGTACCTATCCACTCCTGAAATTGTCGTGTGGCCAAGTTTGGATCAAATGTTGAGTCAGGACGAGTTTTTTCAAGTAGGCTCGTTAGCTCAGCGTGATCGATGTCCTTCCAAACTTTAATGGTTTGTGGTTTCGGTACAGAGTGGGGTCTGAGTCTATTTAATGTGACTGATATTTTTATTAAAATGGCGAAGTGGTCGGTCCATGGCATTGGTAAGGTATCTATTATATTAACGCCTTGCATATTAGTAAAAATACCATCTAGCGTGTGACCGGCTATATGGGTGGGGGTGGTTACCAGTTGCCGAAGACTCAAGGTGTGCATGTCTGATATCAAGGAATGGGTATCTTTGTCAGCTGCATTCTCACGATGGAAGTTCAAGTCGCCCAATAATGTAAATGAGTCTTCCAGCGCTGGAGCTTCTAGTATTGCACCCAGATTTGCTAGAAAGTTGGTGCGAGAGCCTGGTGGTCCATATAGGAGGATGCCTTTAAAATGAAACGATGGGGTGAGTTTAAGATCGAAAAGAAGGGCTTCGCAGGAGGTGGAGTGAATGTGAGATATTCTGACCGTTATGTGGTCGCGGGCGATGATGGCTAGTCCTCCTCCGCGCTGCCCCACTCTATCTAGGCGATAGGTGTTATAGGCTGGGGGGGTCGCAACTGTAATGTCAAGATCGGATGCTCCATCCGTCCATGTCTCCGTGAGAAAGAGACAATCAAGGTTGTTGTTGATAATAAGATCGTGTATTTCTTGCCGGTGCTTGACAAGGGATCGTGCATTGATCAGTGCAGCGGTGATGTCGGAAGACATAGATGCAGTGACAGCATGCGTTTAGATTTTTTCAATTGTTATCTGTAGCTTCATGTTGCAGTGAGGACATGTAAATTTTGTGGTATATGACCATAAGTGTGGATTATATTGAGCGCAGGCGGTGTTAGGCGTGCGCAGTGCCATCAATGTGGATTTGGGGTAGATGTGGGGAGCCTGTCGCGGAGATTGATCAGAGGTTCTGGCCCTTGGCCCGGTCTCGGCACGGACGAGCACAGACGAGCTTGCCTTATGCGCGCCTTCGGCGCGCATTCGTCGCGCCCGCTGCGCTCGTCCGCTGCGCTTCCGGAACATGCACATATTTGTAGGGAGGGAGCAATGCAAGAGGCGTGGCCTCAAAGTGGGCGTGTAACAGAGATTTTCGCCCCCACAAATGCCTTGGAGCATATTTTTGACGTATGTCTTCAGCCGGCCAACATTTGTTGATTCTGGCATTCTCGCTATGTGCAGATTATTGCGTCGGGCCCTAGCCTCTAGGTCCTCGTTTTTGACCTGGATGACAGCCAGTACCTTCTCCATATCCAGTCCTCCATGTCTGAGATACGTTGTTACACTTCGCCTAGTCTGGTAGGTTGTCTGTCTAATTTGGCTGACATGTGGTCCATACGGCCACTGAGGGCCTCAATTTTGTCATCTATGGACGGAAGACTGGCTTGTATCGCAGATAACGTCTTCTTCATAGAGGATGATGACTCAGCGGGATTGTCTAGTTTAGAGTTAGAGGTTGCCCCCGTGGAGGTTTACCAGGTTTCCGCTATTCAAACGTGGGGCACGCTGGGTTTTGTCAGTTTGCCCCATTTTAAAAGTCCTGTAGTGGCCCGGGCTTTGTAATCACTACGTAGGCAGCTCACGTAGCAGTGGTCTCTGACCCAGTTGCCCTCGTGGTGCACCTGTCTCGCAGCCTTCATGCTTTCATGCTTATTGAAGGGCCAGTAATGCAATATTTACTGTCCTGGCCTGTGCCCACTCTCCCGCACTTCCTACGTCTGTCTTTTTGGGCCGAGTCAGTATATGCAGGCAGATGATGTTGGGGTTAGGTTCAGCCCTGCCATCTTTTGGAGTACCCTGAGGCAGAAAAAGCGGTGTTGCTATCGCCGGCTGCGGGTCCAGTTTCAGGACAAAACAAAGTCGCCATATCACACAACCCTGCGTGCCATGCCTTTCAGGATAACTTTAGATATGGGTAAGTCACTCCTTTAGGTCTTAATAGCGCTAAGGCAGGGTATACCATTTCTCAATTGTGAACACCCCTGCATGAGCAGGGGTGTCCCTACAATGTCCCGGTCAATCTGGAGTATTTTAAGTGCCCAGGGATGCTAAACATGAGCACATGAGCTGAAACCCATCCACACAAGTTTTCTAGCTTCATGATGGCTTCACTGTAGAAGGGGATGTTTGGTACCAAACTTCTTGTCTTAATAATTCCTCACTGATTCTAGAGATGGATTTATTAATACTTTCACAGTATCAGTTAGAGGATCCCCTGAACCTACCCAAACTCTTGTGTGGTACCTGTCTAGTCTTTGCCAGCCGCCCATCACCAGACAGGTTCTAGACACCTGGGTAGAGTCAGAGCTCTCCAGATCCAGAGATAATGCCTGCTCTGGGCAGAGGTTGTCACACGTTCCCCCCTGCAGGATCTGCCCTAGCAGAAACAGGGCCTTCAAAAGCCTTACTGCCTTTGAACCGTGCCCCAACCCTCTACAGTTAAAAGCAGATGGCGACTGCCAGTCCAGCTCCATTTTTGACAGGACAGGCGAGAAAATAAGGTAAATCAAAAGGTGTCTCTACCTTCACCCTGTACCACCCCTCAGGTGGTACAGGCGAGGTAGAACCTACTTTTCACTACACGCCATCTTGAGGATGGTAATAGTAGCTTGTTAGGAGTCAGGGGTAAGCCCACCTCCCCAAGTGGGTTGAACATAAAGAGGTTCTATTGCCCTTTGGCTACTACCTGGACTCTCCAAAAATGCCCTAAAATTCAGTATTTAGGTTTTCAAAGTTTATTGTATGATTAATTAAAATCTTTACAAATATCCCCCCCAAAAAAATCTTTATATTCGCAATTAAAAAACAGACAACATTGATAATGTCCCAGTAGTCAAAAATGTGAGTGCTTAACCAACGCATAAAATGGTATGAATACAATAATTAATATGAAGTCCAACTTGCATGATCCAGGTAACTAAATAGATTCTTGAAATATTTTACTCTCAGTCCATTTATTATGTAGCTGGCTCCGCTGGGCCCAAGCCCGGTCGGTCACACCTCCCTGTTCTACTCCAGGTCGGCTTGACGAAAAAGTTCTCTCACCTCAGCCAGGTATTTTACTCCCTGGCAGGCCAACATTTTGGAGGAACTGTCCAGCCAGCGTATTACAGCTTGCCTACACATACGGATATTCAGTTTGTTAAAAATGGGTTTTAAGTACTGTCTCTTCAGGGCCAAGACTGCTGGGCATAAACATAGTAGGTGGATTAGCGATTCCTTAGGATAGCCACACAGTCGTCACTGTGGTGTTTGTTTGAAATGTTTCTAGGACGGCTGTAGTTCTTTTGAATCGTGCAAGCCCATCCGGTAGTGTGTGTAGCTCTTTTTTAAATGCCGGCTAAAGTGAGATATTAAGTATACTTGCGGCTTTAGTAATTTAGAAGAGGTGATGACCGTCCTCCCATGCCGACGTTTGGAAGTTGTATTTTTGTCCTCCAGAAATGATTTATTTTTTGCTGCGTTATTGGCCGCTTTGCTGATGCTTGCTTTATCAGCCCTATTTTCCCATACGGCTTGTATTTCCAAGTTGGCCAAACAAGTTCTCAAATAACTTCCCCATGAACTTGATGTTTCTTTTGCCTCACCTGGTGCTTAATTTCTTCCCAGCATAAGCTGTCCATTGCCTCTGGGTCTGTGGAGCGAAATTTCTGGAATAGCTTTACAAAGCCACTCATGCCCTGGAATTTCTGGTTTTAGCGACCGAATTCGAGCCGGACTTGCGACGGGGAGGCAGACTTTGGCAGATTGAAAACGGCCTTGTAAATCTTCGTCTGGAGATAGTTTAATAGCTCAACCTCCTTGCCATGCCAAGTGACTAAACCGTATGATAGAGTGGGCAAGCTTTGCGCAGTCATCACTTTTAAAATATGGTTATGATTCGGGCAATCCAATTTAGTTTTTAGTTGTCTATATGCAAAAATTAACAATTGCGCTTTTGCTTTTATGGCCAGTTTGTGCTCCTTGTATGTTGTGCCCTGCCCTATTGTTATGCCAAGGTATTTAGAGGACCCTTGCTCTTCCACCGTCGTTCTTTTACCGAGCATTTGAACTTAATTTAATTGAAATCCACTAAGCGGACAACTTTTGTTTTTTCTTTATTTAGTTCCAAGTTTTCCTGGTACTTCAAGCACCTGACTTACGATTTGACAGACTGAAAGAGGAAAATTACAGCTGGTGGTCCAGGAACTGAGCCCTGCTGCAGACCAACCTGTCAAAAACCTTGCCAACTGCAACAGAACAGGCTTTCTGTCCTTCCTGAACCCTGAAGAGGATTTTCAAAAAAACCTGGAGCCCCTCTAGTCTTTACCTATTGCCAAGAACCACCCTGTGAGCGAGAGGCTCTAGTCCCACCAACTGTCGCTAAAGAAACCATGGTGGTTGAGAACCGGCACTTTGTGTCGACGCGACTCACCACTGTAACAGGACTTCGACATCTGTATGCCTTCATCAACTCGAGAGATCCTCACAGCTAAGTGACTGGCGCTCAAAATGGCCCCACTCCATTGAGCACGACCCCTTCTGGCAGTGGCTTCTACAGCATGAAGCATCATCAGTGGCACAACCTCCTCTTCAGTGATGGACTGCCCCACACCAGTGGCCTGACCGCTGCCAGCCAAGACCTGCCCACGATATCCGGTACACCCAAACCAGGTGAAGTCGCGACAGCCTGCTGTGCCTGAGTCCTGGGCCTACAATGAATCAGCAACCTTGCAATAAACTCAAGCTTCAACCAACAAGTGACCATGGTAACCTGAAACTAGATGGCGGAGTCCTGTCCTCAAGACCACACCATCATCTGCATGGCGATCCTCCGCTATTCAACTCGGCACCTCCTGCCTTCGACCGTGATGGTCCCTGTGTGGCGGTGCTTTGGCTCCATTGAACCCCACTGACCTCCTTCCAGTGACCACAATGGCAATTGTGTTGAACGTCTGACAAACTCCAATTGGTAAGCTTCCTTCTGGCCAGCCTGCAGTGGTATTTTTTCAGGTTTATCGACTGCAGACTGACAAGATTCTAGACGTATTACATTTTTGAACTGCATTGCAGCTATTTATTCCATCATATAAAGTGCACTAAGTATATTTGTATTTTGTAGTCTGGTTATTTTTATACACAATTAGTCGGAAACTTAATGTTGATCGTGTGACTCACTGACTGTGTGTGACAACAAACTCGAACCCGGGATAAGTCTAACTGCACGCTTACACTACCACAAAATAGATCATTAGTACTATCTACTTTACCTCTGAGCACTTTGTGAGGATTCTCGGATTCTCTACGTAGTGTACTTCATTTAAGTGCACTGTACAGAGAGCCATCCTCCTACATTTGGTGGTGCAGTGGCGGACCTAGGACTTTGCATTCGCTGAAACCGCTCTGTCAACAGGTGATTACATGAATAAATCTAAAAAAAATTATTTAGTCTAGTCAGTTTTTGATTGTTCATTTTTTCTAAATCTCTAAAATTAACTGCTAGGGCCTTGGTTAAGTTCCTGAAACTAAGTAGTTAGAAATGCAAAGATTTCTACTCTAGTTAGGACAAAGAAAGTGTTGGTAGATTTTGTTTTTTCCAAAACGGTCCCACCGTTAGTGCAATAATGCCTGAAACCAGTAGCCAGGATCAGGAGCTCAACCTGACCCCTTACATGGACCTGAACCGCGCCCGGTGCAGGACCCTCTGTGAAGGCTACAGTATCAGAACAGGCAAAGTCGTACAACAGCCTATCTCAGAAAACTGCTAGATCAGTTTGAGAAAGATCATCCAGACATGGTAAACGAGTCTGCAGAAGAAGATAATAGGATTAAATCGATGCTGAGAATGGACACTAGTCAGTCCCCTCAGAAACAGCTTAGGTACCCTAGGACGAGGACCTCCAGCTAGAAAGGTTGGCCAAGGGACTTAGCTTAGAAGCCCAACTCTTGGACATAGAAAGACAAGGAAAAGAGATGAGCCTAGGACTCTGGTGGCAGTATACAAGTAAATAGGGAGAGGGAAGGATATAATGACTCTAAACTGCCCACAGGGATTGTCCCTAACTATACAGAGAGTGAGGGTATCACCAAATGGTTTACTGCATTTGAGATAGCCTGCATAGGTAGAAAATTAGCTAACAAAATTGGACTCCTCTCTTGTGGGAGGTATTCTAAGGGAAATGCAGAGATAAACTCCTAACATTACCTGAAAAAGACGCTATGTCTATGCCCTCATAAAGGGTACCCTGGTTGAGGGCTTTGGACTCACTACTGAGGAGTATAGGTTTAGGTTCCGGGAGACTCGAAAAACACAGTCAGTCCCGGATCGATTTTGTCGACTTTTCACAGAAAAAACTGGATGAGTGGTTAACAGGTACAATGTGAATGATTATGAAGGGCTTTACAATTTAATCATGAAAGAACATCTCTTAAATAATTATTACAATGAGAATTTACTGCAGCATCTGTTAGACCTAGGTCCACTTTCTCCTCTAGAGTTGGGGGAAGAAGGCAAACCACTGCGTCAAAACAAGTGTGACCAGAACCCACTGGTGGGGGGACCAAAAGCCCCCCTAAGGCAAGAAAAAGAATCCTAAAAACAAACGCTGTTTGTCAGGCCCCCAAAAAACTTGTTCAGGAGGGTGAGTCCCATGACTATTCACAGCCTAAGTGTGCGTACCAGGTTAAGAATTGGATCTCAAGAAGGCTTGGTGCCAGGACTGTGGGTCCCTACAACACCAAACTAGAGTCCCCGGCTGTAAAAACAAGAAAAACAAGAAAAATGCCTCTAATCCACGTGCAGTACCTGCAATTGCCAATCTCCAGATGGGAACCCAGAAGAGCACTGTCCAGGCCAGATAGCTCCCTGAGGAGACTTTATTAGGGAAGGTGGATTTAGCCACTCTAGCTGTCCGGCCACTTACATGCAAAAATACAAACAGCATCCTGTTGTTAATGGGATAAGGGTGGAAGGGTTGAGAGACATTGGAGCAAGCGTCACCATAGTGACCCAAAATCTAGTCTCCCCCGATCAATTCATTCCTGGAAGGTCCTATTCCGTCACCACAGCTGAAATTGTGATGACAAACCATCCTATGGCAATGGAGTCCTTTGACTGGGGCTGGGGGGTGTTGCTGGAAAGAAAGAGGTGTGGTACAAAAAGTTAATGTCACAGTGGAGAACCGTCACAATACATCAAAAGCAAGAAATGGTCTACGTTATTTAATCAAATTCGGACACCACCATTAAATCATTCCACCAATAGTTGTGTTTTTAATTCATCACAATATTAGAATGAATCAAAACATAAGGCACAATGTATTTCATGTTAATCATTTCTTGAAAGACAGGTGCACAGAGAGTGGGGTGATAAGAGCATGGGAGGGATTAGTGAAAGTGTTGTGAAAAAGGATGGTAGCGCGCATATATACATCAGCAATCAAAATTACCAACCTATCCGTCCAGATGCCTCACATGTACATAAATGACAAATCATAACAGTTAATTAGATGCAGATATAGAATCTTTGTCATCCATGTTTGACAATAAAGCAAAACACTGTTGACGTTTCGAACCCTATATAGAACGGCAAACTTTGCGCCTTGGGGATGGGGTCTTCATCAGGACCGGGATGAGGGAAGATAGTAGGCACCTATGGACAATAGGATGAGGTTAATGCGGTGGTGCGTAAAGAATGAATGTATCAATGAGTTAGACTATTTAGAAACAATTTACCAGTAAAAGTCAGCGAGAAAACTTCAGGCTGGGGATTGGGAAGTTGGGTCTTGTGGGCTCCTACGAAAGAGTGGGGGGGAGAAAAAAGACGAAACCACTAGGATCTATATTCAAACTAGTGGAAGGAGGAGTATAGAAACAGAGCAGAAGCTCACATAAACCTACTCAGAGTTTTCACAGATGTCCTTTGATTTGACTAAGAAGGCCAAGTTTGATCAGTAACCTATGGCTAAAAATAAAATATAACCTGTGTTAAACCGTTGCGCAGGCTACCAGTACTTCAGAAAATGTAGACAACGCGTAACTTGGATAATATAAGATTATCCTACAGGACATTGAAGAGTGAAAACTGCGGAGCTGCGCATCAGCAAGCTTCAAGACAGACTTAAGTTAACTAAGGTATAAGAAGCGTACAGTAAAAACAGTGCCTCCAAAATGGGACGGGAAAATATTCTTAACATTAAAATATTTACGCCGGGTACCCATGATACCATACGTGTTAACTTCTAGCCGAGGGAATGCTAAACGCGCCTTTGATTTGTAATGACAGCGCGTTTAAACTGAAGCGCTAAATCCACCTCGAAAGCAGACTGCTCTAACTGCTGAGAGAGTAAAACAAATAATGCTTCAAAGCCACCCGATCTAACAGAGACCGAAGGTGGGAACATACCTGGGGAGGTCAACAAGACCTTGAAGGGTATGATTATAAGACTCCCTGAAAAACTCCACAGGAGATGGGATGTCCTGTTATCATGTCTGCTTTTCGTCTACAGGGAAATGCCTCAGAAGGGAGTGGGGGTTTTCCCATTCGAACTTCTGTTTTGTCATCCTGTTAAGGGACCATTGTGCCTCATATGGGAAGGATGGAAGTGCTCTCTTGTCCAACCCAAACAGAACATAGTGGACTATGTGCTGGACCTCCACTCTCTGATGACTGAGACCATAGAAAATGCTAATAAAATCCTTCAGGCCAGCAAGAGCTCTAGAAGCAGTGGGATGACCAAATGGATGCAATGGTGAAGTTCGAAGCAGGGCAAAAGATATGGGCGTTCGACGACCTGGATCTTATGGCTCTGGAGTGGGCCCTCTCCCATACTAAAGAAAACAGGGAAAGTCACCTACCTGGTGGACCTTGGTAGTTCCAGAAGCCTCACCCATATAAACAGCCCTAAGCCGTATTATGACAGGGTTGATGTGACCATGCTCATGGTTACAGATGAGGATAAGGAAGCAGAGTGAACCTCTCCTTGACCTCCTCTCCAACAACCGAAAAGATGGGTTACATGAGGTAGTGGTCTTTTAAGACACCCTCACATCCCAATGGCAGACTGATTGTAGGCAAATCCTAAATCAGTTCTGAGCTTTTTTCCTTGACCCCTTGTCAGACCAGCTGGTGTACCCACGACGTGGACACTGGCGAAAGCCTTCCTGTCAAACATTAAATCTATAGGCAGTCTGTTCACATCAAGGGTAGCATCAAAGCTGAAGAAAGCATGTCGCTGGAATTGGGAATCATAGAGTCATCTGAGAGCCCCTAGGCAAGCCCAGTTGTCTTTGTCCCCAAACCTCATACCTAGGGTGGTAAAAAAGAGATGAGGTTCTGCGTGCACCATAGGGGCCTCAATGCTGTGACCAGAACTGATGCGCACCCAATTCCTAGGGCTAATGAATTTATTGACAGGTTATGAATGGCCAAGTATCAGAGTACCTTTGATCTTACAAGGTAGTGGAAGATAGGCTTGACTCCCGGAGCCAAAGAAAAATCAGCACCTTTGACCTCAGATGGAGATTATCAGTTCACTGTGATGCACTTCCTTTTGAAAAATGCACCTGACACTTTTCAGATGTTGGTGAACTTCCTACATTGGAATCCCATAGTGCGGCATATCTTGACAATACTTCTGTCTTTAGCTCTACCTGGCAGGATTACCTGATCTACTTCATGACAGTTTTGGAGGCTTTATGTAACACAGGCCTCACTATCCAGGCAAGCAAGTGCTAGATAGGGCAGGGAAAGGTTGAATACTTGGGACACCTTGGTGGAGGCCAGGTTTAACCTCTACAGCCCATTGATCCAGACAATTCTGGACTGGGTGGTTCCAAGTACTCAGACTCAAGTCAGGGCCTACCTTGGCTTGACTGGGTACTGCCGGAGGTTCATGAAGGATTATGGCACCATAGTCACTGAACTGGTCTTGAAAAGAATGCCCAAAAAGGTGAACTGGACAGTGAGCTGTCAAAAGGCTTTTGATGCTCTGAAGAAAGCAATGTGCTCATCACCTGTTCTGCAAGCTCCAGATTATAACAAGAAATACATTGTGCAGACTGATGCCTCTGAACATTGGATAGGAGCTGTCCTATCCCAAATAAATTACCTCGGTCATGACTAGCCTGTGGCTTTCATTAGTAGGAGGCTACTGACCTGGGAATAGCGTTGAAGTGCCACTGAGAGGGAAGCCTTCACTGTGGTTTGGTCCCTGAAGAAGCTGAGACCCAACCAGTTTGGGTCCCACTTCCGTATTCAAACTGACCACAGACCTCTCAGATGACTTACGCAAATGAAAGGTGAAAATCCCAAACTGCTAAGGTGGTCCGTCTCCCTACAGGGCATGGCCATTAAAGTGGAACAAAACCTGGGACTGCCAATGCCAACGCAGATGGCCTTTCCAGGTTCTTCCACTTAGACAATGAAGACTCTCTAAGGGAAGGTTGGTCTCATTCTCTTTCGTTTGCAGGGGCCATGTAGAAAATTGCATCTTTTTGCATGGTTAGATCTCACTTCTTGGCGGTAAGTGTGCTGGGGTCCTGCCAACCAGGAGGACAAAGGATGGCATCCGGTGATAAATTTAAGATATTTGAATTGGTTTCTTGAATATCATTTCACAATGGCGGGTAATTCAACTAGTTAGCGATATCCTTCAGGAGGAAGATTGATTAGTGAAACTAGATCTGAAGGATGCATATTTTACGATTTATATGGATTACGGAAGTCAGAGTTATCTCCAACTCAGTTGGGATGTCATCTTTACCAATTCTCTTGTCTACCTTTTGGCATGGTATCAGCACCATTGTGTTTCCCAAAGGTAATGAGGCCAGTAACAGCATGGTCGAGCGAGAGAGGTGTGCATTTGATTATGTATCAGGGCGACTTACTAATAACGTCTTAGAATTGGTAGATCATTTGAGAATTAGCAAAGATGCTGCAGGATTTGGGTTTTCTAATACATTTGAAGAAATCAATCATAGTTCCAAGCAGAATAGTAGAGTTCCTTGGTTTGCAGCACTGTTTAGTCTTCCTTTCAAGAAAGTGAAATAAATCATTGCTTGTTAAATCTGGATCGATTTCCTTTAGGAATACTCGCTCCTCGCCTCAGGCAGAGAGGTCGCTCCCAGTGTCTCCTGCAGGCATCTGGTATTAATCGCGCTGCACTGCTTAACTTGCCTTTAAAAACGCTCTCTCATTGCCTGCTGTGTTTATTATATCGTAGCGCTGCTGTGTTTATCTACCATTTCCTTGTGTGCTTTATATCCTAGCGCCGCTCCGCTTGGACTGGTCAAACTGCGCAATCTGATTTTGTTTTTGCCACATTTCGCCAGCTGTGTAGATTATTTTGCGCTCTGCCTCGCTAGCGCTTGATTGTGTAATTGCCCTCTGCTGTTGTAGCCCTCTTAGCGCATTTGTCTCCAGCGCTCCGCTCTGCTCCCCCCTCCGCCTCCATTTTGTTTGTTGTTGTCCTCGTGTGCCCGCCCGCCTCCCAGCTGAGACGCCCTCCCACAGAGTACAGATAGCGCTCCTCTCCCTTCACTCGTTGTGACTCGCTCCTCGCCTCAGGCAGAGAGGTCGCTCCCAGTGTCTCCTGCAGGCATCTGGTATTAATCGCGCTGCACTGCTTAACTTGCCTTTAAAAACGCTCTCTCATTGCCTGCTGTGTTTATTATATCGTAGCGCTGCTGTGTTTATCTGCCATTTCCTTGTGTGCTTTATATCCTAGCGCCGCTCCGCTTGGACTGGTCAAACTGCGCAATCTGATTTTGTTTTTGCCACATTTCGCCAGCTGTGTAGATTATTTTGCGCTCTGCCTCGCTAGCGCTTGATTGTGTAATTGCCCTCTGCTGTTGTAGCCCTCTTAGCGCATTTGTCTCCAGCGCTCCGCTCTGCTCCCCCCTCCGCCTCCATTTTGTTTGTTGTTGTCCTCGTGTGCCCGCCCCGCCTCCCAGCTGAGACGCCCTCGCCCCTCCACTATCCATATATGACAGGAGTTCCCGCGCGCAGCGTTCACGCGCAGCGACCGCGCCCAACCCGCGCCGAAGGTGCGCCAAAGGTAAGCCCGTCTACGCCCGTCCGCGCCTGGACCGCGCCCAGCACCAGACCCCCTGCCCCTCGCGCTGCCCAGCCCCCCCGCGTTACCTACGATGCCGCCACCCTCCTAGCCCTCAACCCCGGTCGCGCCCCCAACTGCGTCCAAGCCGCTCCTGGACACACCCATGGACCTTTCTCCTGCTTCTCCTGCAAATTCATCGGCACCGACAACATCTCCGCTACGACCACAACACAGATTCTTGACCCCAACCACCTACAATGCATCCTCCTCAACACCCGCTCGATCCACAGACACGCCATTGACCTATGGAATCTACTAGACACCATCTCTCCAGACGTCGCCTTCCTAACGGAAACTTGGATGAACGCTTCCTCCGCCCCTGACATCGCCATCGCTATCCCTGATGACTATAAAATCACACGCAAGGACCGCACCGACCATACAGGAGGAGGAATCGCTATCGTTCATAAGAAATCCATCCGCATCTCTACCAGCTCCGACGCCAACCTCGCTAACTCCGAACACCTTCACTTCCAGATCCACATCGACCCCAAGACAACTCTTAGAGGCACCCTCCTCTACAGACCACCAGGACCCCGCGCAAAATTCAGTGAAGACATTACGGACTTCATCACCCCACACGCGCTCCCCTCCAAAGACTACATCCTTCTGGGAGACCTCAACTTTCACCTTGAAAAGATCAACGACCGCAACACCGCCACCCTCTTAGACAACCTCGCCAACCTCGGACTTAAACAACTGGTCACTTCCCCCACCCACATCGCAGGTCACACACTCGACCCCATCTTCACCTCCAGCAACCATGTTTCCTTCAACCACACTACGGATCTCCTCTGGACTGACCACAGCTGCGTTCACTTCACCTACAACAAGCCGAAACCCATCATCCACCTCCAACCAACTCTACAAAGAAACTGGAACAAAATCACCACGGATCAGATCTCCACATCGCTCCTTCGAACCTCCCCAGCCCTCTCTTCTAACGCCAACGAAGCCGCCTCCAACCTCACCCTTTGGTTATCCAACACGGCCGACACCTTAGCACCACTGAAAAAACGTCAACACAAACTTGGCAACAAGAAGGCCTCATGGTTCAACGATGATCTCAAGAAGTCCAAGAAACTGTGCCGCTCCCTTGAAAAGGCCTGGAAAAAAGACCCATCCACCAGCAACAAGGACGCCTTCAAAAGCGCCACCCGTACTCACCACCAACTGATCCGAAAAGCCAAGAAAACAGCATTCAAGGATCGACTTGACAACAACGCCCACAACAGCAAGGAACTTTTTAACATCGTCAAGGAATTTTCCAACCCCTCGGCCAACTCCAACGACATCACCCCCTCTCAAACCCTCTGCGACTCCCTAGCCTCTTTTTTCCACAACAAGATTGCTGACATCCACAACAGCTTTGACAACCAACCCGGAAGCCAACCCACCCTACCATCTGCTGACCATCTTCCCCCCGTAAACACCCTTAACGCCTGGAACCCAATCTCCACTGAGGACACCATCCGCCTGATGAATTCCATCCACTCTGGATCCCCCACAGACCCATGCCCTCACCACATCTTCAACAAAGCAGACTCCGTCATAGCTCCGCACCTCCGAGACGTCATCAACTGCTCCTTCAACTCCGCTACCTTCCCAGAAGACTGGAAACACGCTGAACTCACCGCCCTTCTGAAAAAACCAACAGCAGACCCCACCGAACTCAAAAACTACCGCCCCATCTCGCTTCTTCCATTCCCGGCCAAAGTCATCGAGAAAGCCGTCAACAACCAGCTCGCCGCCTTCCTCGAAGCCAACAAATCCCTCGACCCCTCACAATCTGGCTTCCGAGCCAAACACAGCACTGAGACCGCCCTCATCGCAGCAACAGACGACATTCGAACTCTACTGGACAATGGAGACACAGTCGCCCTCATCCTCCTCGACCTCTCTGCAGCCTTCGACACAATCTGCCACAGCACCCTCTTACAACGCCTCAGAAACATCGGAATCCAAGGAAAAGCACTGGAATGGATCACCTCGTTCCTCACCGGAAGAACCCAGAGAGTCCGCCTCCCACCTTTCAAGTCCGAGGCCTCCGAAGTCATCTGCGGCGTACCTCAAGGATCCTCACTCAGTCCCACCCTCTTCAACGTATACATGAGCCCCCTCGCGGCCATCGCCCGCCAACACAACCTCAACATCATCTCTTACGCGGATGACACTCAACTGATCCTTTCTCTCACCAAGGACCCCAGCACCGCCAAAACTAACCTACACGAAGGAATGAAAGAAGTCGCCGAATGGATGAAACAAAGCCGTCTGAAACTGAACTCAGACAAAACAGAAGTCCTCATCTTAGGTACATCCCCCTCTGCATGGGACGACTCCTGGTGGCCGGAAGCCCTCGGAAAAGCACCCATCCCGACTGACCACGCACGGAACCTTGGCGTCATCCTGGATTCTTCACTCTCAATGAACAGACAAGTCAGCGCCGTATCCTCTTCCTGCTTTAACATTCTTCGCATGCTCAGAAAAACATTTCGCTGGATCCCCTCCGAAACAAGGAAAACAGTCACCCACGCTCTAGTCACGTGCCGACTGGACTACGGAAACACCCTCTACGCAGGTACCACCGCTAAACTCCAGAAGAAACTACAACGAATCCAAAACGCCTCAGCCAGGCTCATATTAGACATCCCACGCAACGAACACATCTCTGGTCACCTTAAAGACCTCCACTGGCTACCCGTCAATAAGAGGATCACTTTCCGACTGCTTACCCACGCACACAAATCACTCTACGACATCGGACCAGACTGCCTCAACTCTCGACTGTCCTTCTACACCCCCTCCCGCCAACTTCGCTCTTCCAGCCTAGCCTTCGCCACTGTACCTCGCATCAACAAGACCACCATGGGAGGCAGATCCTTTTCGTACCTGGCTGCCAAAACATGGAACTCACTCCCCGCTTACCTTCGCCTCACCCAGAATCACCTAGCATTCAGAAAGCAGCTTAAAACGTGGATATTTGACAAATAATCATCCTCCCCTTCCTAAGCGCCTTGAAACCCTCTGGGTATGTAGTGCGCTATACAAATTTTATGACTTGACTTGACTTGAGTTTTGGGTCTCCTAACTTCTTCTGTTCAGGCTGTTCCCTTCATTACTGGTGTGTTCAAAAGTTGAAAGGGGGTCAACTTTGGAAGGGAGCTTGGTGCGGCTATTTGTCTTCGTCAAAAGAAGCCAGAGAGGAACTGGCATGATACTTAGACAACTTTGAAGCCTAGAGCGGGGAGCTGTATTTGGTGTGTCCTCGGAGTATGTTGTAGAATTGGATGACAGCCAAATTGGTTGATGCGTAAGATTAGACAGTTTAAGCATTGGGGGTAAATGGAAGAAAAGAGATTATCTTGTGTAAATTTTTTGGGCTTGTTTGCAGTTCAGTGCTTTTCAGACCATGCAGACAAATTTGAAATTTTTCCACAATAAATAATTTGTGAAATTAACAGCTAAAATATTGTCTAAGGGAGAAGTAGATCAAAGAAGCTGACAGATTTGGCACTAGAGTTTTGGAATTATTGTCGTAAGTACAAAATGTCTGATGGCAGAGTTTTTACCAGGTCAGTGTAATGTGATAGCTGTGGAGTTCTCAAGAAATCCGGGATTACAGTGATTGGAAATTGAATCAATTGGTATTTAGAATTCAGAAAGTTTGGTGTCCTTTGAGGGTAGATCGATCGATTACGTCAAAGTTGACAACCCAGCTTCAAATAAATTTCAGCTGGAGACTGGCTCAGAGTACAGAAGCAGTGGATGCTTTTCTGTAGGACTGCAGTTTCGGAAGGGTATGCTTTTCTACCCCATTCAGGAATTCAGAGTTTATTGAGAAAGGTCAGGGAGCACAGGTGTTAATATTGGTGACTCCTGCTTGGAAAGGTCAACTGTAGCAAAAGAAGGTCTTTGGAATGAGTTTGCAACACCTATCGTCAAGTAACTCTCTTTAATGAGCAATGGAAACGAGTGTTCAGATTGCTTCCCAACCACCAGCAACTGATGACGAATCTCAAACTCCATTCCCTTTCATCCACCTCTTACATGCTACCACACCCTTCCACCAACTCCCACGGATACACAAAGTCAACGTGGGAGGAGTCTGGGATGACATATAAGTCTACACATCCTATCACCCTCAGACCAATGAGCTTGTTAAGATATTCAACAAGACCCTTAAAGGCATAATATGGGCCTACTAGAGCCCATGAGGCGGAAGTGGGATGTCCTCTTGCTATGCTTTCTTTCCGTCAAGAGAGAGGGGCCATAGAAAGGAGTAGGGTTCAGTCTTCTTGAACTCCTGTATAGCAACCCTACTAGGGGGCCTCTCAGTCTGGTGAAGGAGGGGTGGCGGCAAACTCCCATGAAGCCTGACTAGGATGTAGTTAGCTACATGTTGGCTCTTAGAAACCAGTTGCAGTGCTTCTGGAAGAAGGCCTCTAAGAATCTGGAGACATCCAGGAGGTAATGAAGCTCTGGCATGACCAGAAAGTCACTCTGGTGGTATTTCAGCATGGAAAACATGTTTGGGTTATGGAGCGGGTTGATCCCAGGGCCCTCCAAGACTGCTGATCAGGGCCTTCTGAGGTGACAGAGAAAAAGAAAAAGGTCACCAACAAGGTGGACCTCATGACCCCCAGTCACCCTTTAAGGTAGGGGTCTTCAAACTGGGGTTGTGCCTCAGGTGATTCGGGGGGCTCCAGGCTCTAAACCAAAAGAATCATTATGCCTTGTAATGGGCCATCACTAACATCTTTTGTCATTTACATCTTTGCTGAGAGTATGGGTCAAAAGTGAAGGGACTCCAAATATTCTTCACAACCGGCAGCCACGCAATACAATTTAATAGAATAATTGTGAATAATTCTGAGGGGGCCGATAATTTTTTTTCCTACTAAAGTATCCAGGGCATAGGTACACCAGGGGTCTCCCATGGGCTGAAGCATGCATTATGCCACCCATGAGAGACTACTCAAATTGTAACAACAGGCCATTGGTAGCTAGCACAACATTCAGCTGCGGAGAACACGTTAGACCAGACAGCCTTTGGTGTGCTCTTCCACCAAATGTTTTGCCTGCTCCCCTCCAATTTCCTGAAATTAATTGTTGTTGAACTTAGGACAATGTGCACTTCATCGCTGCTAACCAGTGCTAAAGTGCTTGCAACTTAAAACATGGTAGAACTGGCTTACAACAATTGGCCCATTTTACTTACTCATATGTCCCTAGTAAAGTGGTACTACATGTACCCAGGGCCTGTATATTAAAATGCTATTACTGGGCCTGCAGCATATATTGTGTCACTCACTTAATAACCCTCTAAAACATATCTCAGACTGCCATTGCAGCATGTGTGCAGTTTTAAACTGCCAATTCGCTTGCCAAAATGAACCTTTTCCCAAGCCTAAACTTTCCATCAGAAAACTTCTCATCCCTAATGAGACCATAGGGTAGGTGGCATAGTATTTGAAAAGTGGGAAATCTACTTAAAAATTTTACGTGTCCTGGTAGTGAAAAAACGCATAGATTGTTTTTTCACTACTGCGATACCTAGGTCTTCCATAGGATAACGGGCTACCTTATAACATCAATTAAGTGCTAACTTTTGTTTGAGAATAGGTAGAAATGTCATGTTTGGTCTGTAAAGAATTGTAATTTTAAATCGTCTTTAATAGTAAAGTCAGATTTAATGTCAGAGTTCTGAAAGTACCACTTTTAAGAAACTTGGTATTTTCATTTTCTAGCCATTTGGTTCCTGCAACATGTAACATGACTGTTTTTGCATTCCTCCCAGACAGTGAGACAAATGGAGGACTAGGTGATGGAAGGATAGATGGGTCGGAGCTGTTCCTTGGCAGATTTACATTTCAAAAGGCTACCTCCATTATACTCACAAAGACCTTGACACCAGTCTTTTGTCACCCTAGACCTCTTGGAGCCTGGACAGGTGAATCTGAGAAATTTTGAGAACCAGATGTAGAAAGACCTACTAGTCTCTCCCACTTTAAATGCTGGAACCAGGTATAAATATTGGACACTCAGACCCACTATTCAGTTTACTGCCTTGCTGTTTGAAAATAGGATTACCAGAGAGACCCCAAGGACTAGCTGGTTGGCCTCCTGTTCTGAGCTACAGGGACACAACAACCTTCAACAACCTTGGAAGTGGTGCTAAAGGTTCTCTTCTGTACCAGCCTAACCCTAAAACTTGGGATTTATGACATTTTCCACCAAAAAGTGACCTGAAAACTAACTGGAGACTGGCTCCTACCTGCTTGCCGAACTGTTTGAGGTGCATCACCTGTCAGACTGATTTTGCGGTAGCTCTGCCTATATTTTTTGCAGCAGCAAATCCTGTTCAGCCCCTCTTTGAAGGGGTATCTGGCCTAATGATGCCATCGTCAGCCACAGCCTGCAGCTTTATCAATCTAGATATTTGACTTCTAAAAAATGGACAAAGTCAGAACGTAGAAATCTTCACTGAGCCTTTGTCAAGCTGCTCCCTGGCGACGATGTGGGGCAAGGCAACTCGGAGTACACCACCTACCTTACCCCGCTGAACTTTGCAGTCCCAGCAACTTTTACTTCTAGATCTGAAGGTAAACAAGTACCAGGCCCAATCTATTTTATGTAGCCAAACCATGCTCCATCGCCCTGGTTTTGTGCATCTAGACACCAGTAGTGGGCGCTTAGTTCTTTTTGATGCTATTTTCCACCTTAAACATTGAAAATTAATAACTCCGGTTCTACTGCTTCAATTTACTTTGTTTTTGAGTAATTTTATTTATTAAAAGCTATTCTATTTATTGTGTGGGATTTTTCTTGCATTGTGTTTCCACTTGATTACGGTTTGTGTGCAGCATAAATACCCAACAAAGTGCCTCTAAGTTAGGCCTGACAGCTTTTGTGCCACGCTACCCCTAAGAACCGGTAAATTTGGTGACCTTTTCTGGTTCACCTGACGAGGATTGTGGTTGTTGCTTGAGAAGTGTTAACACCCCACAAAACAAAAAAAAACAATTTCTTACATGTGGCATTTAGATTACACCTTTTTGCCGACTCCAACATGGTTGGGCCTTTCTGTGCGTGGGGGGGGGCTCTAACCCATCCAATAGGTGTGGCTACCTGGGGGCTACACTCCCCTTGGAAAAACTGTTTGACAACAGCTTTTCCAAAGAAACAAGCTTGTTTGTCTAAACATAAGAGCAAGCCCTTCCTAATGGGACTGCCAATTGCCATTCAAAGGTGGAAAACAGTGAAACAAGTAAGTGGCAGTCAAGAACACAACACACTCAACCCTCTCAGGGATCGTGAAAATAGGACACACCTTTTCGTTCTCTCACTCGTACTTGTCAACAATAAGATAAAGACACGAAGGAAGTTTATAATAATTATTTAAGCTGTTGTGTTCTAAGTTGCAGGATTGTGCTACAATTATACAACAAATGCATACCAAAAATATAATTAGCATGGTTAACAAACCATACACCATCAAAAGGCCTGTCATGTTATATGACAGTTTAGCCAACCCCTCCTTTCTACTGAAGCTAAATGATGATATATTATAGATCTCTGTGCTAAGTGGCGGACCTGTATCTTAGCACACATAGGTGGATGTTCTACATGTCATCTGGGACAGCACTCTTGCTCCAGTACCTTCGCTCAGTGTGTTTATTCAGAACCCTGTCCTCAGATACATGACAAGATATGTGTGCTCACAAACAGCAGTTGCATTCTCTTGCGCTGTCTAAGTGCTAATGACTGACCAAAGAGAGTAACAAGGGGCAGTACGGTTGGACTTCGTCTAGTGTGTTCAGACTAAATTCCAGGAAAAGAATAAAATACGAAAACATGTGCAGGTACTGTGTAAAAATACAATGTGGCTCAAATGCAAGCGGGTTATGTAGTAACATGAGCAAAAGAAAAGCGCCCTAAAACGTGCACAGTTAGGCTAAAATAGGGAAAGCACCAAAGGCCATGCAAAAAATACACACAACAGTGGCTTCCCCTTTCAAGCTCGCCTTCTGGGCTCACCCCCCCGCCCCTCTGGCCGTCCTGCCAGTAGATCATACCTCTTCCCCAGGGCAGGTCCTTAGTTCTCCTTCCTGAGAGTCGTTCTCACCTCTCCCTAGGAGGGCAGCAGGCTATCTCGAGGAAAGCAGTTGTGTGCAACCAAAGACGTGTACTGGAAAGTCTTAGGCAACAGATCGACAATTTTCAACAATTGCCATGTATAAAATAGTTACATTAAACTCAACTTGCGCATCAAGTTAGATTTAATGCAGATTCTTTTGATACCTTAAAGCTTCAACTTTAGTAGTCCCATTTGGAAGTTAGCAATCCTGAGTGGTCAGTGTGCAACTTCACACTTACCAATGGGGCTACCTGTCTTAATACAGTGAACATGACAATGCAGGGATTTTGCTTTCCAGACATGTAAAACATAACTGATGTCCCTCTCTTTAATATAATGCACCCTGCCTTTGAGGCTCGTTAGACCTACCTTCGATGTGACTTACAAATGTTAAAAAGGAAGGTTTTGGCTTTGCCACAGGTTGAAATGGCACAGTCGAGTTAGCAGTTTTAATGCTACTCTGCCAGCCTGCAATGGCAGTGTGGGAGAGATGTTACACCTTGTCCCACTCGTGGTAGCACAATAAGTGTTGCAGTCCATGAGGAAAACTTAATGTGTAGGCCCCGGGTACATCGGGTATCATACAGTAGAGATGAATGTAGTAGTAAACTTATGCCAATTGGAGATAAGCCAATTAAACATACACTTTTAAGGGTCAGAGTACATGCCCCTGTAATGCAGGGTCCACAGGCACTACAGAGTCATTACACAGCATTAAATCCAGAAAAGTAGGGCAAAAAGTATACCGGGGAGCTTGCAAAAAGAGTCTCTCACACATAATATTAATAATTAAGCATTGCTTTTATTCTTTTACAACAAATAACCAAACAGTATAGCATTCCATCTACTCCTAAAATAAAATAAAGTCTTAAAAAAAAAACCAATGATAATAAACAGAATATTACATGTTACGGATCTCCATACTCCATGGTGTTATCTAACGAGAATGAGTCACATCAGTCACATTGCATTGAGGCTATAACAAGGAATTTTGTCATAGTAAGAAATTTTTGATTTTTGCTTTGTTGTTGCAAATGTGTTATAGGACATTTATTTTCACAGGTGCGTGTCTAAGTGTGCATATGAGTTTATGAAACAAGTAGTATTTATTATACAGCTGTCATGGAGAGGAAATCTTAGAAAGCGAGTGAATGGGGTAATTCGGACTTCTTGATAGGACACCATGGCGATGATGATCTTTACCTTTATTCTTTCAACAATTCCGCACACATTTATATTTACCAGTCACATACCCTTGTGCAAGGCAAGATGGCAATGTTTATAATATGAAGAATTGGTAAAAATAATCGAATAAGTAAGGTGAAAGAGAGGATTCTTATTTAGAAGTGGTCTTCCTGATTCGCTTTTGTATCCATTCTATCTCCCAAATGCTGATATATTTCAAGTCCCCTTTCTTCACTAGTATTACACATTCTAAGTTATGAATTTTCTAAAATGAACAGATTCTCTGATTATTTTACAATATATGCATTCTTGTAAAGCTTCTCATGTTTGCTACAATGAATTGCCTTTATTGAGGGTATCTGAGTGAAGTTTTTCATAGATTCAGAACAATGTAAAGGTTTCTCATCAGTATGGATTCTCGGACAGTAATTGCTAATCTGCAAAGCTTTCCCCACATTCTGTGCATAGATACGGTTTCTCATCAGTGAGTTATTTGATGTCTTAAGATTGCTTTCTTTATAGTGAAACCTCTACCAGATTGAGTACACCAATGCGGTTTCTAAGCACTGTGGATTCCTTGATGTATCAACAGTGTACCTTTCATAGTAAAGCTTTCCCCAATTCTGTACACTGATAGGGTTTTTCACCAGTGTGGATTCTAAGATGAATTAAAAAATTGCATTTCACAGTAAATCTTTTCCCGCGTACTGTACACTGGTAGGGTTTCTCACCAGTATGGATTCTCTGATGGCTCAACAAATTGCCCTCCTGAGTAAAGCTTTTGCCGCATTCTGTACACTGGTAGGGTTTCTCACCAGTGTGGATTCTCTGATGGCTCAACAGCGTGCCCTTCTCAGTAAAGCTTTTCCCCGCATTCTGTACACTGATAGGGTTTCTCACCAGTGTGGATTCTCTGATGGCTCAACAGCGTGCCCTCCTGAGTAAAGCTTTTTCGCATTGTGTACACTGGTAGGGTTTCTCACTGGTAGGGTTTCTCACCAGTATGGATTCTCTGATGGCTCAACAGCGTGCCCTTCTGAGTAAAGCTTTTCCCGCATTCTGTACACTGATGGGGTTTCTCACCAGTGTGGATTCTCTGATGCCTCAACAGTGTACCCTTCTCGGTAAAGCTTTTCCCGCATTCTGTACACTGATAGGGTTTTTCACCAGTGTGAATTCTCTGGTGCTTCAACAAATTGCTTTTCACAGTAAAGCTTTTCCCGCATTCTGTACACTGATGGGGTTTCACACCAATATGGATTCTCTGATGCCTCAATAGTGTACCCTTCTCGGTAAAGCTTTTCCCGCATTCTGTACACTGATAGGGTTTCTCACCAGTGTGGATTCTCTGATGCTTCAACAAATTGCTTTTCACAGTAAAGCTTTTCATGCATTCTGTACACTGATGGGGTTTCTCACCAATATGGATTCTCTGATGCATCAACAGTGTACCCTTCTCGGTAAAGCTTTTCCCGCATTCTGTACACTGGTAGGGTTTCTCACCAGTGTGGATTCTCTGATGGCTCAACAGCGTGCCCTTCTCAGTAAAGCTTTTCCCGCATTCTGTACACTGATGGGGTTTCTCACCAATATGGATTCTCTGATGCTTCAACAGTGTACCCTTCTCGGTAAAGCTTTTCCCGCATTCTGTACACTGGTAGGGTTTCTCACCAGTGTGGATTCTCTGATGGCTCAACAGCGTGCCCTTCTCAGTAAAGCTTTTCCCGCATTCTGTACACTGATGGGGTTTCACACCAGTGTGGATTATCTGATGCTTCAACAGATTGCTTTTCACAGTAAAGCTTTTCATGCATTCTGTACACTGATAGGGTTTCTCACCAGTGTGGATTCTCTGATGCTTCAACAAATTGCTTTTCACAGTAAAGCTTTTCATGCATTCTGTACACTGATGGGGTTTCTCACCAATATGGATTCTCTGATGCCTCAACAGTGTACCCTTCTCGGTAAAGCTTTTCCCGGCTTCTGTACACTGATAGGGTTTGTCACCAGTATGGATTCTCTGATGCCTCAACATCGTACCCTTCTGAGTGAACCTTTTTTCACTTTCTGTGCAGTGGAAGGGTTTCTCTCCAGTATGGAATTTCTGGTGCTTCAAAAAAAATTGTATGTCTTAATGAAGCTTTTCCCACATTCTGTATACTGATAGGGTTTATCAGCGGATTTGCATGTCTGATGCCTCATCAGTGTGCCGTTCTCACTGAAGCATTTCCTAAATTCTGTACAGTTATAAAGTTTCTAACCAGTATGGGTACTCTGATGAATATGCTGTATGCTAATGAAAATGAAGATTTTCTCACATTTGGTACACTGATAGGGTTCCTCATCAGTATACAATATCTTATGCTTCACACTTTTTTTCCACTTTCTGTGCAGTCACATGGTTTCTAACCAGTATGGGCCATATGAAAACCGTGATTTCTTCACAGCGAAGGTTTTCTCACATTCATTACACTGTAAAGGTTTCTCGTGAGCACGGCTTAGGAGTTGCTTTACAAGTATGTCATTCTAAGTGTAGCTAATCCCACATTCTGGACAAATATAGCACTCATCACCTGTATGGACTCTCTGGTCTCTCAACAGCTTCTTTGGTTCAGAGGAGCTTTTTCCACATTCTGTACACTGGTACTACCTATCCTTTGAATGAACCATTTGATGCCTGTGCAGCAATGAAACCTCAGTGCAGGTTTATCCACATTCCATATATAGCTAGATTCTCTCCCCAGTAAGCATTTTATGGTATTTCAACAGAAATGTTCTAGGGTCATGCTGTTCTCACACTCCTTACACTGGTATGGCCTATCCTCAGGATATTCAGATTAAGTGCTCTAATTTCGCATTAGAATTACATTTGTGGGAGTGCTGATTAAAGCAAAGGTGTTCACACTCTGCATACTCAAAGAGATGATCTCTGGTGTGCATCTTTATAAACTGTCCATAAAAATGAGCTCTGCTTGAGCTTTTTCACAGGTCTGTGTTTCTCCCCTGAACGTATATATCATAGGGTGTGTATCCAGGTCCAACCTCCAGCCGAGGTTTTTCTCAGACTCTACACACTGATATGGTTGATCATCTGGTGATGCTGCCAAGGCCTTTTCTGGGGCGGGGTGCTGCAGGTCTTTTAATCAGGTTCTTTGATTCTGTGAATGAGAAACAAAACTCTGTGAGGATGGGAATAAAATCAAAGGGACTATAAAAGGGGATATAAAAAAAGGGACTATAAAAGACAGAAACTGGATGAGGACGGAGTGATTTTGAAGGGGAAAGGCAGAGAAGGAGGGAGGAGAAAACCAACAGGGTCTGCACTCAAGATATTAAGGTTTAATGTCAGTTCGAGCATAAATGTAAAATACACTTTTCTGATTGCAACTAGTGACCTAGTCGATGCAGTTGATGCCTCCGCCAATCAGATCAGAACTGTTGAGTTTTAAAAAAATGTGTGCCCCTTAACATGACACTTAACTGGTTGCTAGTCCAGCTACAGCAATAGTACACACATTAAATTTACCAGTAACTTCTAGGATTAGTAGAGTGTGGTGACGGTCCCTCCACAGACTCCAAATACCGGATCCCTGGAAGCTTAGAATCTTACAGACTTTGTGAAATAAACTTCCATAATGCAAGTAATATTGGAATTCTTCTCGGAGCAAATTAAGTGTATTTCAAATCTAAGGAGCTGTTTGATAACATTGTAGATACACAATGTCCTAAGCAAGTTAGTTATCTCCCATAAAGCAGCGATGTGAGGGTGTGTCATGACATTTCAAAAATCCATATAGAGATTCAGCAGTTGAATCTTTCTCCTCTTGTCTCTCATTGACTAACTGGGTAAGGAAGCATAAAACAACCAACTGAGAACAGACACCGACAACTGGTCTCTGGAGGAAAATATTCTATATTTATGAACCCACTACTATAAAAAAACACACATCAGTGAATCATAAATCACCCAAGCATACATGGTAGTACAAAGCCAAAAATTATTTATGATCCCAACACAGACAGCCCTACCTCGCAGAGCAAATGTGGGATCCAAGCCAGCCAATGCCTGGTACTGTTAGGAAGAGTAGACAACATCCTTCTCTCGCCAGATAAGTATCCACGACCATGAGAGCCTCCCCAGCCTTGTAAGCTATACCCCTTTGGAGGCCAACTCTCACCCATCAGCCATCATTTCCTGATGGTGTTCCCCCACCATCACACCATGATGTTCCAAGGGAATAGGGGTTGCGGTAAGATTTGTTATAAAGGTTCAGAGGGATCTGAAAGGGTGACACTCACCTCTGCCAAGAACCACTGAGCATGCTCACCATAGAATTGACTGCTGGGCAAAGAGTCCCCTCCCTAAGACTGAGCATGACGAGGAGTGTCTGACCACCTCCCCCGTGCATGGTCTAAATCTTTTTACCTTAGTAAAGAGGGGATTTTCGAAACACAAAATAGAGACCTGGTCCTTAACACACAACTGGCCCTAGACTAACCCCAGACAACCTTCCCTCACTCATTATGCACACATTCCCAACAGACCAATAATTATTTACCAGCTCTCTATCCATTCCACACATACCAAGGTAGAAAAATGAACATTCCAAAGTTGATAGACCACAGGGAAAAAGGCACTTTCCAGAGAGAGTTCAGATCTACAACCATGTAGGGTCTAACATGACATGCACCCTTAGGTGCCGGGGCAGGGCAGAAATCATCACCCTCCTCAGCACACCAAGAAACACAATGTGCCTAGTAATCAGCCCTGGCAGAGGGGTAGCGCGCAGCCAGGATAACGTCTGCCACTTTAACTGCAAATCAAGAGTGCTCATATATCCTTGCTCAGTCTCAAACCATGAAGGAGGAGAAATGTTTTTTCAGGTTGTATTTCTTTAACCCACACCAGGCCTATTCTGACTTTGAGGCACTTTACGATTCAATACAATTTAAAGTGAACACCAGATGTGCAAGTGATTTCAGAAGTACCTTCTAATGTGAGATGATTAGAAAAAGAACACTGGATGTATACAGTGATTACAAAGGTATAGTATAGGATCAGTATAGTGTATGCACTAGTCTGTGACCAATTAACATTTTTGTATAGGTGAAACTTACAATCAGGGTCCGCACCTATTCTCAAGGATGCCTCATCCTCCTCCTCAGTAATATCCAGCCACAATCCCACGTGGGGGTTGTGCCCCATCTATCGGAGATGTCTCATTTCTCTTATGACCCATGGAAAAACGTCAAAGTCATCCCTCTTTTAAAACTACGCTCACTTGACACAGCTCGGCCATGAAACTATCAACCAATTTCTCTCCTAGCATTTCCATTCTTCTGAGCTCCTCTGATGCTGTAGAGAGATGAGAGGAGCACTGGGGCTGCAGGGAGCTCAGATGAGCACTGGGGCTGCAGGGAGCTAAGAGGAGCACTGGGGCTGCACAGAGTTCAGAGGAGCACTGGGGCTGCACAGATGGGCACTGAGGATGCAGGGGGCTCAGAGGCTGAGGCTGCAGGGGGCTCAGAGGAGCACTGAGGCTGCAGGGGCCTCAGAGGAGCACTGAGGTTGGGGGTAGCGCAAAGGACCGCTGGGGCTAAGAGGAGCACTGTGGCTCCAGGGGGCTCAGAGGAGCACGGAGGCTGCAGGGAGCTCAGAGGAACACTGAGGCTGCAGAGGCTCGAAGGAGCACTGAGGCTGCAGGGAGCTCAGAACGGATACCAAGGCTGCATGGAGCTTAGGGGAGCACGGAGGCTGCAGGGAGCTCAGGGAAGCACTGAGGCTACAGGGCGCTCAGAAGACCACTGAGGCTGTAGAGGGCCCGGAGACATACTGATGGTGCAGTGGGCTCAGAGGAGCAGTGAGGCTGTGGGGGTTCAGAGGAGAACAGAAGTGTCAGGAGGCTCAATGGAGCACTGAGGCTGCAGGTAGCATAGAGGAGCACCGGGGCTGCAGAGGGTTGAGAGGAACACTGAGGCTGCAGGAAGCTCAGAGGAGCACTGAGCAGACCCCCAAGGATATTGCGGCATACATGTGCCAATTGTGGAGCACACAAAGCTAAATTTTGGGGCACAAAAATGGAATTTTTAGGGCATGTTTGCAGCACTTTCTTTTATTAGTAATCATTCATTTTCAGCCTTAAAACAATGGAAACTTTTTTAGCAGAGTGTTCCACTTTGTAAAATGCACATCTAAAGTGTCTGAGAGTGTTTTCTATTTAGCAGTTTATACCACAGTTAGGACCTTCAAATAAGGATTTATTATCAGTAAAACTATTATAATCTGGTACTTTTGTGGAAATAGAGTGACCAAACACTACTGTCACAGAACACAGTGCTTTGTTAAATGAGGTTAAAGGACTCCATTTCTCCGGGATAGCTGTCAATACATTATCAAAAGCAGTTTTGTCTTAACCTCAGACAGATGAAAGGCAGAGTAGACCCTGCCAGGTTCTAACTTGTGACCTCTAGGTTATGGATAATTCTTCACAACAAATTCTCAAAGTACTGAACTACCTTCTCAAAAATGAATGATCATTTTAATCAAATCTCTCAATAACAGCATCACCCCAAATAGGACTTGCAGTCCACAGTACCACCAGCTGTCTTCAGACATGCACTCATAGGTAGGGATGAACCACCTACAGAAATTCAATTCAATTCAATTCAATTAATTTATGTAGCGCGCTACATACCCAGAGGGTCCCAAGGCGCTTGGAGAAGGGTGGGGGATTACTTGTCGAATATCCAGGTTTTAAGTTGCTTTCTGAATGCTAGGTGGTTCTGAGTGAGGCGAAGGTGAATGGGAAGTGAGTTCCAGGTTTTAGCCGCCAGGTAGGAGAAGGATCTTCCTCCCATGGTGGTTTTGTTGATACGAGGTACAGCAGCAAGGGCTTGGTTGGAGGAACGTAGCTGGTGGGAGGGGGTGTAGAAGGAGAGTCGTGTGTTGAGGCATTCTGGTCCAAGTTCGTAAAGTGCTTTGTGTGCGTGAGTTAGGAGACGGAATGTTATCCGTCTCCTAACCCACATATGATGGATAGAGGGTATGCAACAAATCTGCTCTCCATGGAACAAGCTTTGAAATTTGGTCTGTCTGTACATCTAATGCACAATCCAAATTGTTAATTACGACTGAAGTCAAAGAATCAATAACAAGTGACCCCATATTATGACATTTTTTCACAACAATATTTTGCATTATGGTGTACGCAGATTTACTTTTCCTTTTTAAGGCACAGGCCTCTGAGGTCCTCCACACAAGTGGTGTTGCTTAAAATTCAGATTTGTACGTTTGAGCTTCACATTCAAGCTTTGAAAACAAAAAAAAGAATCTTATCAACCAAAAAAGATTAGCTGTGCATACTTCACACTCAATACAGAGCGTTTCAGACTGCTAAGAGTCTGCACAGCGTACACCTTACTTGTGCAATAGGCCGACGACCCACATGTAAACAACAAAAGCAGCGCCTTTAAACCCTTGGCCACGGCGCAAATCCCGCCGCGGCGCTGGGGGGCTAGGGGTGGGTGCGGGGCTCATGACGGAACAATGCAGTCATGACTCATGGGCGGTGTGTGCTTATGACAGCGTGGTTCCGTCACGACCCCACCCGCTCATTAATTCGCCCGCACAGGTGAGGAACTAATGCCACGTGGGCGGAACGGCAGCCGCATGACAGAACCACGCCATCATGAGCACACGCCGCACGTGGCACATGGCGGCGTGGTTCGCCATAAGCAGGCAAGGGGTTAATTTGGATGAAAAGTTTACAATGTCATCCCTGCCAAGCCTAAAACAACTGAGGTGTGCACTAATATAATACATTTTGTAGACATCGGTATGCAACAAATCTTAGTTCTTTCCAACAATTTATACAAAAAAACACTTTTTGAGTCATAATGCAAATGTGCATAAAAATGTATATTTTATCTCTAAATGTTTTTTCTGGCTCAGAGGTTTCAATTCTTTACTGAACCAACTTTCCTTTATGGAAGGAACTCTCTTT
This sequence comes from Lissotriton vulgaris, assembly GCF_964263255.1. Taxonomy (NCBI): domain Eukaryota; kingdom Metazoa; phylum Chordata; class Amphibia; order Caudata; family Salamandridae; genus Lissotriton; species Lissotriton vulgaris. Next base: position 2,071,345,084 of record NC_141691.1, on the reverse strand, counting down.
ACAGGGAGTATTCAATGCGTGGTAGAAAAACAAGGATTGAAAAGACCTGCTGTAGATGCACGTCTGTTGCCCGCTTCTTGGAAACTGGACTGGAAGAGCAAAGGAGAACAAGTGATGGACGTCCCTGAGCTTGATCTACCACTTCTTGGACCCCATGAAATCCATCTTTTATCACAAGCAGAGGTGGCAGCTGGGCGCTGCAGAATGTGAGATGTGAACATAGCTCGAGGAGCAGGGGAGGGTGGCAACTTCTAAGGTATTCTTCTCCCTGCCAACAGGTGTCATGTGTGATGGCTGTTTGCTGCGTGGTACTCCACTCCAGCCTTGGCTGCCCTGAGGTCTGAGGGAAGCTTCTAATTCTGCCTCAGTGCAGCACCTGTGAGAAGCTCACGTAGAGTGAGCCGGCCAGGCTGATCAGTGCCACAAATCACGTGTTACCATGACAGTCTTGAGCTATACTCGACGATGGGTACGATCACAGAGCTGCAAGCAAGATAACAAACAGGGAAGTGACAGTCGCCATGCTCAGAGAGCCAACAACACTGTTACACAATCACGCAGTGACGTGTGCGCGTAAAGCCAATCAGACAGGACCATTTCTGCCAGAGACTTTTTTGCGGCCAAGAAGATAAATATAGCAGTCATTGTGCTCCTCACCTGCTTTCGTGATTATTTCGCACATCGCGAAATCACAAAATGGTGGAGGGTCTGAAAGGCTCTAGGAGGGTCAGAGGAGCACTGGGGCTTTAGGAGCTCATAGGAGCACTGAGACAGCAAGGGCTCAGAGGAGCACTGAGGCTCCAGGAGCTCAGAGGAGCACTGAGGCTGCAGGGGGTTCAGAGGAGCACTGAGGCTCCAGGAGCTCAGAGGAGCACTGAGGCTGCTGGGGGCTCAGAGGAGCACTGAGGCTGCAGGGGGCTCAGAGGAGCACTGAGGCTGCAGGGGGCTCAGAGGAGCACTGAGGCTGCAGGGGGCTCAGAGGAGCACTGAGGCTCCAGGAGCTCAGAGGAGCACCGAGTATGCAGGGGGCTCAGAGGAGCACCGAGTATGCAGGGGGCTCAGAGGAGCACTGAGTCTGCAGGGGGCTCAGAGGAGCACTGAGGCTGCAGGGGGCTCAGAGGAGCACTGAGGCTGCAGGGGGCTCAGAGGAGCACTGAGGCTGCAGGGGGCTCAGAGGAGCACTGAGGCTGCAGGGGGCTCAGAGGAGCACTGAGGCGCCTGGGGGCTCAGAGGAGCACCGAGGCTGCAGGGGGCTCAGAGGAGCACTGAGGCTGCAGGGGGCTCAGAGGAGCACTGAGGCTGCAGGGGGCTCAGAGGAGCACTGAGGCTGCAGGGGGCTCAGAGGAGCACTGAGGCTGCAGGGGGCTCAGAGGAGCATTGAGGCTGAAGGGGGCTCAGAGGAGCACTGAGGCTGCAGGGGGTTCAGAGGAGCACTGAGGCTGCAGGGGGCTCCGAGGAGCACTGAGGCTGCGAGGGCACAGAGGGGCACTGAGGCTGCGAGGGCACAGAGGAGTACTGAGGCTGCGAGGGCACAGAGGAGTACTGAGGCTGCGAGGGCACAGAGAAGCACTGAGACAGCGAGGGCTCAAAGGAGAACGGAGACTGCGAGGGCTCAGAGAAGCACTCACGCTCTAGGAGGTCAGAGGAGCGCTGAGACTGCAGGAGGAAGGGTCAGAGAAGCACTGAGGCTGCAAGGGCGCAAAGCAGCACTGAGGCTGCGAGGAGCTCAGAGGAGCTGTCACATGGTTACAGAGGGCATTGTCAACATCTTTAAGTTAGCATCAGCCCGGTAGCCATGATGCTGCTTTTGCACACACTACTAGACGCTTTCTCTTATGCAAGACTGCTTACACTGTTCACATGAGAACGGTCTGCTGCGACCATTCTCTGCTTATTCCTGGAGTTTAGTCTGAACATTGTAAGCAAGGTCAAACAACAATGCCCCTTATTATTCTGTTCTGGTCAGGCCATAGCAGCTGCAGGGTATTTTTGTCTATATGCTGTTTGTGGAACACTCACATGTTTGATATTAGGAGAATGCATGTTTAACAGACACACACTTGGAGAGGGACCTTTCCAGGGAGAAGAGCAACACGCACCTGTGATGTAGAAATACGATCTATGTCCTAAGGTATGGGGTCTGCTGACAAAGCCCAGAGATCTTCAATTATATAATACATATTCTGTCCACGGGGAGGGAGCTTAGGCATTATAGTCCCGTCTCCATTGTCTTTAGAAAAGGAGATCTCTTTTCATAATGTATGGGCTTGCTGCGATGCGGACACTATTTGTATTATGCATTATTACTCTAGTAGTGGCATGTATACTGCATTTTAGAGCACGTTAGTTGAAATAAATATTTTAAACTAATTCAGTGACACTGTCAGATCTGGTTGTGGACAGGTACGAGAGTGTGAGCGAAAGTGAATGTCTTGTTACCGCGATTCTGGAGAGATCAGGGAGTCTTGTCTTCTGGGTTGTCTAATCATTTGTTTCTCCATTTGTGAGTAGGAGAGCAAATGAGACACTATAGCTAGTCGGTCTTGGGCTCGTGGGTACTAAGGGAAGACTTTACCCCATACACCCAGGTCCCATATTCTTGTGCATAGTTCTGTATATATGCAGAATCCCTACAAGAGAGCACTGAGAGTACAGGAGGAGGGTAGAGGTGAGGCACGCAAGGCGATCGAGTTGACGGTGCAGGAGAGCCACGGATCACAGCGGCCCGGACACGGACCTGGGTCCACTTTGCCCTAACCCACGCGGAGAAAAATCCCCAGGGGGTTACATTTTAACCAACCGGAAGCAGTGACTGCGGAGGTCCTGCCTGAGAGCCAGGTAGAGCGGCGAGGCAGGATGCCGGAGACAGGCCTCGGCAGGCAAGTGGAAGGTTTCAAGCGGGGGCGTCTAGAGCGTAAGCATGAGAGCGCTGCCTCCCTTAGCAGTGGCCGAGGAGTGAAGTGCCTGGGAGTGTCCCGCAGAGGCGGCCCAACTAGGTTGGGTGTGGCTTGCGGCAACCCCAGTGAACCCTGCTCTCGCGCCTCCCCGTAAACGGGCCTGGAATCTGCTCCCGCTCAGTGCTTGTCCATAACATACAACAAAACAGGCAGCAAACCAGGAAGAGGGCTTGGGAAAAGCTGGGGGGACTTCCAACTGGCACTAGCAGCCTGCACAATACTCCAATAATTTCAACGGTCACCTGACTCATACCAAATGAAGATACGACCATCGCCACTCCCACCCCGGGTACCACAGCTCATATTAGCAAAGGAGGGTCATGCATTACCATAGCATCTTCCCTTGAGCTCGACCCGGAGACAATAGATGCCATCGCTCCTGCCATTCGAGCTCTCATGTGCTTAGGACAACTTGTTAAGATCAGTCTGGACATCCCTCTCCACTGCCATAAACGTGTTATCATGGCAATCAGAGAAACTTGAACTGCAAATACATGCCCTGCAAATCATGGGATCTAAAATGGCAGAGATGGCCAAACGAATTGACAAGTTGGCCGCAAATAGTGACAACCCTCTTCTTCCCCTGCCTCCCCCCCGATTGCTGATGTCCTGTCCAAATTGACAAACTGGCTTTACTCCAGACGGTACTCACCTCGCTGGTGGAGGAACTAAAGTACAGTATTAGAATACACCTAGTCGCAGTTAGCACGGAGCGGTGTACCAGGAGCCACACGCCAGTGGTCTGGGACGTAAATCTGGAGCCCATACAATTACCTAAGCGGCCAACAACAAAGGCAACCCAGCCCTCCCCTCCCACACCTCTAGAAGGCTCGATGGGGTGGGGGGAGGGTTTTGTGGGGGAGTGGGTGGAGTAACCCCAGAGGGGACTCCACCCTCTTTAATTCAGGGTCCACCAGTCGGTCGGAAGTTGCCCAGGACGCTCCGCCAATAACACTGATAGAGAAGAAACACTTCAAAAAACAAAAGAAGCAAGCCAGGAGTCTAGCACTAAGAAATCGCCAGTGCACTACTATGGCCAAAGAACAAACAAATGCAGCAGTCAATCAGACAAATGAGCCGGGCAACAATCAGCCTTTTTTTTTCAATATTTTGTAAGAAGTCAAACAGCAAACCCTCACATGCCCTAATCGAACACGCAATCAATTAACCAGCCCTCAGTAGTGGATGCAGCGACAGGGGACGGTTCTAAGAAGTCGAGGAGCCACATCTTTGGGGGGCCAGACACAGTAGGGCTTGCCCCAACATTGAACCAGCGCAGACAGCCTGCCACCTCCACCTTAAATGCCATCAATGATGGGATGTCCGGCGCACAAAGCGCTGATCCAGCAGGGTGGCTGTCACCCGGGAACACCGCAACCAACTGGCCCCCTACCTGGTCTCCATTCTCTCCTACTAGAGCCCAGAACGACATTCAGAACTACACCAAGTATGAAGGGCATTTAACAACTTCCCCGGGTAATGTACAAGGCCAACCAATGGGACATCCCCACTAGCCAAATGGCTGGACTCTAACCTCCCCCACTAACACCCAGAACAAAACCAGGCAAGGGGGAAATTTACCAACTTGAACGGGTAACTTTCAAGAACAACCAACAGGTCATTATTATCAGTCCAACGCTGCTCCTACTAGAATTGAACCCCCAAGGTTAAAACAATGGATGGAATTTGACCCTCCAGGCCTCCTGCAACCCCATCAGCCCAGGTCGACTCACGTGAGCACATCTATCATCACACAACGGCCCTCCCATAATGCTGGGACACTCAGGGCCCCCCCATGGGAACTCTGGGAGAGGATAAATCGCCAAAAAAGAGTAAGATTCCAAGCTATACCTCAAAGGCCAATCATGATTCTCTTAATAGAATAAACAGATTGACACTCACCACCACATACAGACACTCTCCCATATTATAACCGGGGACATTGTCAGGGTCCAATTCGCCTCCCTGCCTTTACAACCTGGGAAGAAACAAACAATTGTAACTTGGGCCAATGCGGACACCGCCGACAGAGTCCTTATGGAAAAAGAACAATTTGCAGAATGGGGAAATCGACGTGCGGAGGTTGGAACAGGAAAAGTATCTATTCTCCAGGCTCCTACAAAGGACCCTCCTACAGTTAGCATACTGAAGGAGATTCGTGGTGGTAAGGGCACCCTTGCACAAGCAAACTTGAACATTCAGTGCAGGGTCGACGGGCCTTGGGAGGGAGACAGGTTATTTCTGGTATACAACTGTTACAACACATCTTTTACCACGCATCTTTTACAACGTAAAGACTATTACCACGCATACGTTTAGAACGCATACTATTACAACGCAAGTACCTTTACAACGCATGTACATTTACAACGCATTATATGTATAAATTAATACTAGAGTATTATTTGTAAATAATCTTTTTTTATGCTTAAATATTAATACTAGAGTATTTTATTGAAGTATTATTTTAATGATAATAAAGAATTGGGAAAAAAATGGGTAATTTTTAAAAATTTTAAAGGCATTTAATAAACGTTAGTTTTTGGTGAAAAATGAATACTAGAGTATTATTTGTAATTAATCTTTTTTTTGCTTAAATATTAATACTAGAGTATTTTTAAAAGTATTATTATTTTAAATATATGAAATCTAAAAAATTATAAAATAATAATACATTTTAATGATACTAAAGATTACAAAAAAATACTTTGGTAATTTAAAAAAAAATGGCATTTAATAAACTTAAGTATTTGCAGAAAATGTAATACTAGTCTATTATTTCTTATTATTCTTTTTATTTTGCTTAAATATTTACACTAGAGTATTTTTTAAAGTATTTTAAATAGTATAAATGTATTGAAGATCAATACATTTATAAAATTATGTACATTTTGTATAACTAGTATAATTTTTAGAAAAATATATATTTTCTATTTATTTTTTTCTAAAAAATATAATAATTAAAATAAACTTTATTATTTAAAAAAGGCAATGTGCAAAATAATTATAGAGTTATTTAAAACAGTTTTTTTAGAAAATATTTTTAAAGACATTAATTATTTTTATTATTATTAATAAAGTTAAAAAATGTTTTAAAACATTTTGGGTTTATTTAACATTAAAAAATGGTTTGATTTAAAATTTTAAAATGTATACATATTTATGTAAATGGATCATATAAGTTTAAAAAAAATATATAATTACATTTTTACAAAAAAGAATGTAATAGATGAAATTAATGAAAGATTTGGTTCCCACGTTTTAACATTGAATCCAATGGCAAACATTGTCCTTCTTTTATTTTCATGTTAGATGCTATGAGTCCCACGGAACAGAAAAAGAATGTTGGAAAGAAAAAGACAGAAGATATAAAGAAGGGAAAAGGAAACAGAAAACAGGTAAGGAGACAAATATATAATTTTTCAAAATATATAATAAGAAAAAGAAGTAATGCATGTTAAATTGAATACAATAAAAAGACAATAACATAATAACAATTTTTTTTATTTCATTTTAAACACAGAAAATTTGTTTGTATTATTATGATTTTATTACATATTTTTCCATAGTTTTAATATAAGGGAAACATTATGAAAAAAAAACAAAAACTATTTAATAAATATTAATAAATAAAGTAGTCCCTTTTTTATCGTAGCAGCATCCAATTACGTAACGACGTAAACGTGAGCGTAAGCGGCCATTTTGAAGAGTATCCAAGGTGGAAGCAGCTGGAAGCTGATCTGCGTCCAGGTAGGAAACATTTTAAACTTTATTTTAAGTAGTTAATTTAAAAAGGTATACATATATTGTAAGGGAAGGATAAGGAGAGGTTGCTATATACGTAAATGATGTAATGTACGTAAAAAAGCATGTCGCTAATCGTACAGCTAGAGTATGCCTATGTCGGGACTGGGGAAAAAAAGTTAGAAATGTTTATCCTGTTTTGAAAAAGTTGTCTTTATTTCAAAAAAATAAGCTAAGATGTTTATGTTTTAAACTTTTGTTATCGCTACGGAAGAAATGTAAAAAAATGTTTTCTTGAATTTATCGATTGCTTTTTGTTTCACTTAAGAAAGAGAAAAAAGAGGTTAGATAATTGTTGAAAAAAGCTTCTTTGAAAGTAAACAGTTGTATTATAAAGTTTCTTGGGTAAGGATGATTTTTTTGGGAATTGTTGTGTTGTTTAACAAAGTTCAGAGAGATCACGTGGTTTGAAAGGGATTTGTCGGTTTCTTTGACTTAAGGTTTACCAAAAAAATGTGTTGGTATTTTGTTGGAAATATTTAGGAGAGTTATCCTTTTTGTCTTTTGATGACAATAGTTTAAATGTATAAGCAGACTTCAGAGTGAAATGTTAATAATTTGACTTAATGTACAGAGTAGGATTATAAAGATGGTTTAAATTATAGTACTGTTATAACGTTGTATTTTGATAAATGAAATATTGAAGATACAAGAACATTTTTGTTTACACATGGAGTGCTTTTGGAAACAAAAACCTTTACAAGTGGACTATGAAAATGGTATGTGAATTTTTTGGCATAATTTAAACCAAAAATATATGGTTATTAGCATTTTAGTAAGATATTTTTGATAAAATAGTAATGTCGTGGAGTGAAGTAAGATGCATAAGGTATTGTGTTTTAAAATAAATATTGCTTCCAAACAGAGAAGGATTTTTTTCACTTTTTGAAAAAATGTGGATGTTTTAGAAAAAAATTGCATGAAAATGCAAATGGAATGTGATTTATTGGTATAAGAAAAGTCAAGAAAAAAAGGATCTCTTTTTTTTACAACATTTTTTGGATTTAAAATTATGTTGTGGCTTTCTAGAATATGCTAAAGGAGATGGGTGAATTTGAAAAAATCCAATCTGAAAAATGATGGATTACTTTTTTGCTTTTGTAATTAAATTATATTTGGTAAAACATATTTTCTGTAAAGAAAATATTTTTGAAAGTCATGCTTACTCATTTGAAGAAGCTTTTTTTTAAACAATTTTCGTGAAAAGAAAACAGAAGATTTTTACTATTTTTCAAAAATGCATTTCTTTATAAATCAAAAATCAGAACAATTTAAGGAAGAGTGGATTATTTTTAAAACAAAAGGGAACGAAGAAATAACTTGGAAAATTTGGATTTTTGGATTGATTTGCAACTAAGTGTTTTTTAAAGTTGCAAAAAGAAGAAAAAAGAAAATAGAAGACAACTAAAAGGTAAAGAGACCCGACTTTATTTTTTTTAATTTAAAAACTTTGAAAAAAGTAATAGCCAATTAAATTTAGAGAGGATATAAATTCTGAGCAAAACAGGAAAGTAATGTGTGAAAGATAATTAAAAACTAAGAATGTTAGCTAGATTTTCCAGGTAATCTAGAGCCACACACAACGTAAACTGTTGTAAAAGTGCCAATGGTCTCTCGGACATTTCCTTTGTTTTTTGCATGCATAGTATAAATTTGGGTGAATGGATGGGGCGTACTTTTAAATGTCCCATCCATCATCCAAATTTCACTAGTTTCAAGTTTTACAAGGTTGCGGGGTGTACTAAAAATTAATATACGTTTTTGAGGGTTTTCATTATCATGCAGAAGGAAAGGTTCATCAGCAAAAGAAATAGTGAGTTCGTGAGGAATAACTATGTCAGAAAAGGTATGAGGTGTGTTAGACCTTTCTGCCCTTTTGGGTAGCCCCTCCTATTAATTATTTATTTTGTCCCCTTTTTGCCCCTCATAACCTTTCATTCTTTTTATGTCCACTAGATTTTTGAGGTGTTGACCTAGGGGTTAGGTGTTCCTTGCCCTCATAGTCTTTTCTTGAGGCCTTGGCGCCTTCCTGACAAGATTCACAACCCACAAAATGGTGGACAGCAACTGCCACAACTGCCACCTTAGGGAATGGACCCATAGGTTAGCATAGGAATGTTCCAGAACCCCCTGGACCCTTCTGGACCTTCTGGGCTCATCCTATAAATGTAACCTGCATGATTTAAAAGTCTGTTTCCTTTTCGGGATTTGAATGTTGGGCAGCCATTTTAGATGGTGTTGTATGAAGAGGAGAGTTGGAGGACAGGAGTACAGGCGGTCGAAGGAGGAGACTGGTGCACTGTGGGGATTGACAGACCTGCTGGGCTGCGGTCCCTGTTGTTGTGAAACTATCCCTCATCTACTGACCTGACCCTGTCAAGACGTGGACTCAAGAAATCCCTGCCGCAGGGGTAACCGGTGGGAATCCTATGTGGAGTTCTTGAGGCGAGGACAGTAAGATACCGCCAGGTGAGGGCGATCGAGGCTGCCCCCTATATTAGGGCAGGGTCTGAGTGGTGGGGAAGGAAGAAAATCCCTACTCTTCCCAATCACCGGTGTCCGGTTAGACTGAACTCGTGGCTTTCCAGAAGTGACCCCCCTAAATCCGGCACTTCGGGTTAGAGATTACCAAAAGTTTACTTGCCTCCAGGATTGAATCACCTTCTGGTGAGGTGCCGCATCTCCCTGCCGGGAGTAGTGTCTCGAGCGCTGCGCAGGCCAAGTGTGGAGCGGGGCGGTGCCATTGAGGAGGAGCGCCGACTCGATGCCGCGCATGCTTGGTGTAGGCTTGGGCAGGCTCCTGAGGCGCGGAAGTGTCCTGTGCGCCGCGCAGGCTCAGAGGAGGGCTGGAAGATCTCTCGGCTTGGTAGAAGAGCGGAGCTGAGTGGATCGTCGGCCGGGCAGGCCGTGTGAGGGGAACGAGCGAAAGAGGAGGAGCGCCGAAGTTCCGGTGTGCGTACAAAGAGGTCCGATTGCTAAATGAGTAAGCGTCTAGCTTTGGTAAAGCACCCAGAGCTGGACGGATTTCCTACACATCGGCAGGGTCTTTGAGAAGTAGTGAAGCAGAGACACAGAAGCTCAAACTAGGCAACTAGGTGATTTCTAGACTTCCTGTCTCCTGACTGGGACAAGAAAAGCCTTAATTGTATTGAAAGAGTCCTGAACTCCTTTTACTAACGCTGGAGGGAACCTGCCTGTTTTCAATGCCCGTATGTCTCCTTTATAACTGAAACAGTTGGGAAAGGTTACTGGCACTGTCCATGAGGCAAATCTTGCGTATTAGTTAATGATAGCAGGAATTCACCAACTGTCAGACGGAGTAGGTAGTACCTTGGTCAAAGTCAAGTGATGTTTTGCCCTGTTACATAAGCTGAAAAGTCTAATGCTTCCGATTGAATTTCTGTACTAGGATAAAGGTTTGAAACACTGTAATTTGCTTATGGTAAATAACTTGAGTTTCCAGGAGTATGGTATCACTGAAAATTACTGCATTGAGAAGTGAGATCTTTTCCCGGTTACAACTAAAACTGTGATTTAATGTCTGTTGTTGAGAGGTGGGGGCTAAACTGCTGAAATTAGTACCCCAGAGTTAAGTACACTAGAGAGAAGCTATTTTTTTGTATTATGAACCACGAACTGCTGAACAGCCGAAAGATTTTATAAAACAGCTCGTATTTTTCCAAAGGCTGGTGTAGTGTCTTAATTTTTGAGTGGAAGGACGTTATGTTACTGAAGGGTGTGACGCAAACTTAGCACATGTACTTTGGAGTTAGGCCTTCCTACTTAGTGCCAAGCTACCCTATGTGACTTGGGTGTTCCCTAGGTCCAATAAGGTGTATTTGTTTGTGTATTACTTGCCTGCTTTTGACGTTGAATAATTCTTCTCAAATTATGGATGGTAGGCATATTACTAGCTACATGACTAGGGACATGCTGAGCAACCTCTCGTAAAATGGATCCTGTAGAATCATTGGAGGTGCTTGCAAGTACCTTCATTTCATTTACGGTTTCTCTGACATCAACCTCCATTGCAGAGGCAGAGTGGTTATGGTCAGTTGTTTTTATAATGATATCATCAACCGTATCGTTCTGCCGCTGCAACGGGTTGAAAAGTATTTCACGCAACTCCAATGATTTCTAGGGAAACTTATCCTTTCCTTACAATAAATGTAACCTGCATGATTTAAAAGTCTGTTTCCTTTTCGGGATTTGATGTACTTTGCTGTGGGTTGAGTAGACATTATCTGCAAGGAAAACAAATATTTTATTAAGTCTGTGCATATGTTTACTTTAAGTTTATAAAAAGAAACTAACACTTTCCCTACTGCAGCACTTTCCTGGAGTTAGAATAGTTATTGATACCCCCACACTATCCAGCATTTTCCCTACTGCAGCACTTTTCTGGAGTTAGAATAGTTATTGATACCCCTACACTATCCAGCACTTTTCCTACTGCAGCACTTTCATGGAGTTTGAATAGTAATTGATACTCTTTCATTATCCAGCACTTTCTCTACTGCAGCACTTACCTGGAGTTAGAATACTAATTGATATCCCTACACTATCCAGCACTTTCCCTACTGCAGCACTTACCTGGAGTTAAAATACTAATTGATATCCCTACACTATCCAGCACTTTCCCTACTGCAGCACCTTCATGGAGTTTGAATAGTAATTGATACTCTTTCATTATCCAGCACTTTCTCTACTGCAGCACTTACCTGGAGTTAGAATACTAATTGATACTCCTACACTATCCAGCACTTTCCCTACTGCTGCACTTTCCTAGAGTTAGAATAGTAATTGATACCCTTACACTATCCAGCACTTTCCCTACTGCAGCACTTACCTGGAGTTAGAATACTAATTGATACCCTTACACTATCCAGCACTTTCCCTACTGCAGCACCTTCCTGGAGTTAGAATAGCGATTGATACCCCTACACTATCCAGCACTTTCCCTACTGCAGCACTTACTTGGAGTTAGAATAGAGATTGATACCTCTATAATATCCAGCACTTTCCCTACTGCAGCACTTTCCTAGAGTTAAAATAGTAATTGATACCCCTACACTATCCAGCACTTTCCCTACTGCAGCACTTTCCTGGAGTTAGAATAGTAACTGATACCCTCACACTATCCAGCACTTTCCCTACTGCAGCACTTACCTGGAGTTAGAATACTAATTGATACCCTTACACAATCCAGCACTTTCCCTACTGCAGCACCTTCCTGGAGTTAGAATAGTAATTGATACCCCTACACTATCCAGCACTTTCCCTACTGCAGCACTTACTTGGAGTTAGAATAGAGATTGATACCTCTATACAATCCAGCACTTTCCCTACTGCAGCACTTTCCAGGAGTTAGAATAGTAATTGATACCCCTACACTATCCAGCACTTTCCCTACTGCAGCAATTTCCTGGAGTTAGAATACTAATTGAAACCCTACACTATCCAGCACTTTCCCTACTGCAGCACTTTCCTGGAGTTAGAATAGTAATTGATACCCCCACACTATCCTGCACTTTCCCTACTGCAGCACCTTCCTGGAGTTAGAATAGTACCTTTACCCGGTTCATCTAGGGCCTTGGTAGTCCCTCAACGATACCGAGCCTTTCTGTTAGAGTTGGCTCATGAAATACCCTTGGCAGGACACTTATGTCAGGACAAGACCTTTGCCCGGCTTGTCCCCCACTTTTACTGGCCTCAGATGAAAGTGGCATCTGACACTTATTGTCGGACATGTGTATCCTGTCAAGCCAGTGGGAAAACAGGGGTGAAGCTGAAAGCTCCCCTGGAACCACTACCTGTCGTTAGCACCCCCTTTGAAAGGGTGGGCATCGACATTGTTGGGCCATTGGATCCACCAACAACAGCTGGTCACAGGTTTATCCTGGTTCTGGTGGATCACGCCAATCGGTACCAGGAGGCAATTCCTCTGAGGACTGTCACTGCGCCTGTTGTGGCTAGGGCCCTGATGGGGATCTTTACCCGAGTGGGTTTCCCCAAGGAAGTTGTGTCCGACAGGGGGACCAACTTCATGTCAGCATATATGCGGGCAATGTGGAAGGAGTGTGGAGTGACCTACCGGTTCACCACTCCCTACCACCCCCAGTCAAATGGACTGGTAGAAAGGTTCAACAAGACCTTGAAAGGCATGATCAGAAGTCTGCCTGAGAGCCTGCGGAGGAAATGGGGCGTCCTCCTACCCTGTTTGCTATTCTCCTACTGGGAAGTGCCACAGAAGGGAGTGGGCTTCAGCCCCTTTGAGCTTCTGTATGGGCACCCTGTGCGTGGATATCTCAGCCTGGTGAAGGATGGATGGGAAAAGTCTCCCAGAAAGCCTCCCCAGGATGTGGTGAGCTACATGCTGGCCTTCCGGAGCCAAATGGCAAAGTTGTGGAAGCAAGCTTCCGACAACTTGGAAGCCAGCCAAGCAGTAATGAAAGAGTAGTATGACCACAACGCTCACCCGGTGGAGTTGGAGCCTGGCCAGAAAGTGTGGGTGATGGAGCCTGGAGAGCTAAGTGCACTCCAGGATCGCTGGACAGGCCCCTTTGAGGTGTTAGAGAAGAAGGGTAAGGCCACGTACCTGGTGGACCTTAAGACCCCTCAACAGCCCCTACGGGTGCTGCATGCTAATCGCCTCAAACCCCACCATGAGAGGCCCGAGGTCATCTTGATGATGGTGACTGATGGAGGAGAGAAAGCGGAAAGCGAGCCTCTCCCGGACTTGTTTTCGTCTCAGGAAAAGGATGGGTCGGTGGAGGGAGTGATTCTCTCCCCATCCCTAACTCCTGAACAGCGGGAGGACTGCCGCCAGATATTGGAGCAGTACTCTTCGTTGTTCTCCCATGTCCCAGGAAGGACCCACCTGTGTACCCATGATGTGGACACAGGAGACAGCCCACCAGTGAAGACAAAGACCTACCGGCTGTCAGACAAGGTGAAGGCCAGCATCCACGGCGAGGTTACCAAGATGCTGGAGCTAGGAGTTATTGAACCTTCCAGTAGCCCCATGTCCAGTCCGGTGGTTCTAGAGCCAAAAGCAGCTCCACCAGGCACCACTCCGGAACTGAGGTTCTGTGTGGATTACCGGGGACTGAACTCAGTGACCAAGACTGATGCTCATCCAATCCCTAGGGCGGATGAATTGATTGACCGGCTGGGAGCTGCCCAATATCTGAGTACCTTTGACCTCACTTCAGGGTACTGGCAGATCTCCCTTACAGAAGGAGCAAAAGAAAGGTCAGCTTTCTCCACACCTGAGGGACACTTCCAGTTCTGCGTGATGCTGCCCTTTGGGCTCAAGAACGCCCCTGCCACTTTTCAGCGGCTGGTGAACCAGGTCCTCTCCGGAATGGAGGCTTTCTCCGCTGCTTACCTGGATGACATTGCCGTCTTCAGCAACAGTTGGGAGGACCATTTGCAACACTTGCAAGCAGTTCTCCAGGCCCTGAAACAAGCTGGATTGACAATCAAGGCAAGCAAATGTCAGATTGGGCAGGGGTCGGTTGTGTACTTAGGTCACTTGATGGGTAGGGAAACAGTGCAGCCCCTCCAGGCAAAGATTGAGGCAATCATGGCCTGGGAACCCCCCCAAGACCCAGACTGAGGTCCGAGCTTTCTTGGGCCTCACAGGTTACTACCGTCGCTTTGTGAAGGGGTATGGCACTATTGTAGCGCCCCTCACAGAGCTCACGTCCAAGAAACAACCTCGACGGGTAGTCTGGACAGAGGCTTGTCCGCAGGCCTTTGTGAAATTGAAGCAGGCAATGTGTGCAGCACCGGTCCTGAGGGCCCCAGACTTCTCCAAAGAGTTCATTGTCCAGACAGACGCATCAGAGCATGGCATTGGGGCAGTGTTATCGCAACTCAATGAAGAGGGTCTGGATCAGCCTGTAGACTTCCTATCCAGGAGACTGCTTCCCCGGGAACAGAAGTGGAGTGCAATTGAGCGGGAAGCTTTTGCGGTGGTGTGGGCTCTGAAGAAGTTGCGGCCATACCTGTTTGGTTCGCACTTCCTGGTTCAGACTGACCATCGACCTCTTCGTTGGCTGATGCAAATGAAGGAGGAGAATCACAAGCTGTTGAGATGGTCCATCTCCCTACAGGGAATGGACTTCCGGGTGGAACATCGGCCTGGAGTGAACCACGCCAATGCAGACGGTCTTTCTAGGTATTTCCGCCTTAGTGATGAGGACTCACAAGGGGTTGGGTAGCTCTCCCCACTTTCAGCTGGGGGGGACCCGTGTTAGACCTGTCTGCCCTTTTGGGTAGCCCCTCCTATTAATTATTTATTTTGTCCCCTTTTTGCCCCTCATAACCTTTCATTCTTTTTATGTCCACTAGATTTTTGAGGTGTTGACCTAGGGGTTAGGTGTTCCTTGCCCTCATAGTCTTTTCTTGAGGCCTTGGCGCCTTCCTGACAAGATTCACAACCCACAAAATGGTGGACAGCAACTGCCACAACTGCCACCTTAGGGAATGGACCCATAGGTTAGCATAGGAATGTTCCAGAACCCCCTGGACCCTTCTGGACCTTCTGGGCTCATCCTATAAATGTAACCTGCATGATTTAAAAGTCTGTTTCCTTTTCGGGATTTGAATGTTGGGCAGCCATTTTAGATGGTGTTGTATGAAGAGGAGAGTTGGAGGACAGGAGTACAGGCGGTCGAAGGAGGAGACTGGTGCACTGTGGGGATTGACAGACCTGCTGGGCTGCGGTCCCTGTTGTTGTGAAACTATCCCTCATCTACTGACCTGACCCTGTCAAGACGTGGACTCAAGAAATCCCTGCCGCAGGGGTAACCGGTGGGAATCCTATGTGGAGTTCTTGAGGCGAGGACAGTAAGATACCGCCAGGTGAGGGCGATCGAGGCTGCCCCCTAGATTAGGGCAGGGCCTGAGTGGTGGGGAAGGAAGAAAATCCCTACTCTTCCCAATCACCGGTGTCCGGTTAGACTGAACTCGTGGCTTTCCAGAAGTGACCCGCCTAAATCCGGCACTTCGGGTTAGAGATTACCAAAAGTTTACTTGCCTCCAGGATTGAATCACCTTCTGGTGAGGTGCCGCATCTCCCTGCCGGGAGTAGTGTCTCGAGCGCTGCGCAGGCCAAGTGTGGAGCGGGGCGGTGCCATTGAGGAGGAGCACCGACTCGAGGCCGCGCATGCTTGGTGTAGGCTTGGGCGGCTCCTGAGGCGCGGAAGTGTCCTGTGCGCCGCGCAGGCTCAGAGGAGGGCTGGAAGATCTCTCGGCTTGGTAGAAGAGCAGAGCTGAGTGGATCGTCGGCCGGGCAGGCCGTGTGAGGGGAACGAGCGAAAGAGGAGGAGCGCCAAAGTCCCGGTGTGCGTACAAAGAGGTCCGATTGCTAAATGAGTAAGCGTCTAGCTTTGGTAAAGCACCCAGAGCTGGACGGATTTCCTACACATCGGCAGGGTCTTTGAGAAGTAGTGAAGCAGAGACACAGAAGCTCAAACTAGGCAACTAGGTGATTTCTAGACTTCCTGTCTCCTGACTGGGACAAGACAAGCCTTAATTGTATTGAAAGAGTCCTGAACTCCTCTTACTAACGCTGGAGGGAACCTGCCTGTTTTCAATGCCCGTATGTCTCCTTTATAACTGAAACAGTTGGGAAAGGTTACTGGCACTGTCCATGAGGCAAATCTTGCGTATTAGTTAATGATAGCAGGAATTCACCAACTGCCAGACGGAGTAGGTAGTACCTTGGTCAAAGTCAAGTGATGTTTTGCCCCGTTACATAAGCTGAAAAGTCTAATGCTTCCGATTGAATTTCTGTACTAGGATAAAGGTTTGAAACACTGTAATTTGCTTATGGTAAATAACTTGAGTTTCCAGGAGTATGGTATCACTGAAAATTACTGCATTGAGAAGTGAGATCTTTTCCCGGTTACAACTAAAACTGTGATTTAATGTCTGTTGTTGAGAGGTGGGGGCTAAACTGCTGAAATTAGTACCCTAGAGTTAAGTACACTAGAGACAAGCTATTTTTTTGTATTATGAACCACGAACTGCTGAACAGCCGAAAGATTTTATAAAACAGCTCGTATTTTTCCAAAGACTGGTGTAGTGTCTTAATTTTTGAGTGGAAGGACGTTATGTTACTGAAGGGTGTGACGCAAACTTAGCACATGTACTTTGGAGTTAGGCCTTCCTACTTAGTGCCAAGCTACCCTATGTGACTTGGGTGTTCCCTAGGTCCAATAAGGTGTATTTGTTTGTGTATTACTTGCCTGCTTTTGACGTTGAATAATTCTTCTCAAATTATGGATGGTAGGCATATTACTAGCTACATGACTAGGGACATGCTGAGCAACCTCTCGTAAAATGGATCCTGTAGAATCATTGGAGGTGCTTGCAAGTACCTTCATTTCATTTACGGTTTCTCTGACATCAACCTCCATTGCAGAGGCAGAGTGGTTATGGTCAGTTGTTTTTATAATGATATCATCAACCGTAACCGCTCTGCCGCTGCAACGGGTTGAAAAGAATTTCACGCAACTCCAATGATTTCTAGGGAAACTTATCCTTTCCTTACAATAAATGTAACCTGCATGATTTGAAAGTCTGTTTCCTTTTCGGGATTTGATGTACTTTGCTGCGGGTTGAGTAGACATTATCTGCAAGGAAAACAAATATTTTATTAAGTCTGTGCATATGTTTACTTTAAGTTTATAAAAAGAAACTAACACTTTCCCTACTGCAGCACTTTCCTGGAGTTAGAATAGTTATTGATACCCCCACACTATCCAGCATTTTCCCTACTGCAGCACTTTTCTGGAGTTAGAATAGTTATTGATACCCCTACACTATCCAGCACTTTCCCTACTGCAGCACTTTCATGGAGTTTGAATAGTAATTGATACTCTTTCATTATCCAGCACTTTCTCTACTGCAGCACTTACCTGGAGTTAGAATACTAATTGATATCCCTACACTATCCAGCACTTTCCCTACTGCAGCACTTTACTGGAGTTAGAAAAGTAATTGATACTCCTACACTATCCAGCACTTTCCCTACTGCTGCACTTTCCTAGAGTTAGAATAGTAATTGATACCCTTACACTATCCAGCACTTTCCCTACTGCAGCACTTACCTGGAGTTAGAATACTAATTGATACCCTTACACTATCCAGCACTTTCCCTACTGCAGCACCTTCCTGGAATTAGAATAGCGATTGATACCCCTACACTATCCAGCACTTTCCCTACTGCAGCACTTTCCTAGAGTTAAAATAGTAATTGATACCCCTACACTATCCAGCACTTTCCCTACTGCAGCACTTTCCTGGAGTTAGAATAGTAATTGATACCCCCACACTATCCTGCACTTTCCCTACTGCAGCACCTTCCTGGAGTTAGAATAGTGATTGATACCCCTACACTATTTAGCACTTTCCCTACTGCAGCACTTACTTGGAGTTAGAATAGAGATTGATACCTCTACACTATCCAGCACTTTCCCTACTGCAGCACTTTCCTGGAATTAGAATAGTAATGGATACCCCTACACTATCCTGCACTTTCCCTACTGCAGCACTTTTCTGGAGTTCGAATAGTAATTGATACCCCTACACTATCCAGCACTTTCCCTACTGCTGCACTTTACTGGAGTAAGAATAGTTATTGATACCCTCATACTATTCAGCACTTTTCCTACTGCAGCACTTTCCTGGAGTTAGAATACTAATTGAAACCCCCACACTATCTAGCACTTTCCCTACTGCAGCACCTTCATGGAGTTTGAATAGTAATGGATACCCCTTCATTATCTAGTACTTTCCCTACTGCAGCACTTCCCTGGAGTTAGATTATTAATTGATATCCCTACACTATCCTTCACTTTCCCTACTGCAGCACTTACCTGGAGTTAGAATAGTGATTGATACTCCTACACTATCCTGCACTTTATCTACTGCTGCACTGTATTTTATTTTTCTTGTTAAGTATGTTTAGATGTACTAATGGGTATTTTAGAATACTTGCTTGTTGCTATGTTTAAAAATATGGTGTTTTATTTTCAAATACCTTTTGTTCTTGCAGTTGTTTTGTTCTCTTGGATTGCTGTTTTTAGAATTTCGTTTCAAAAAGTGTTATAGTATTTCTCGTTCCGTTTTGGCATCCATTTTGAAAGTATTGTTGTGGTATGATTTCATGGAAAGAGTAGAAGGACATTTATTGAAAGTACATAGTTTAAAATGGCGACTGTATGTGAAATGTTTGAGTTTACGAAAATATATTGTTATCTTTCTTAATTTTTTAAAAAAAATATTAATTTCAGTAAATCGGCGACATGGTAAAGTATGTCATTTTAAAGTAATAATAGTATTAATTTTAATACTCTAGTATAGATTTTAATACTCGAGTATTAATTATATTAAAAAACTTTGCATTTCGTAACATTACGTTCAGTTTTTCAACAACATTTTAATACACTTCCCCACCCAAAACTCCTATTTTCCCTGCATCCCGTGGCAGGTTTTATTTATAATTTTTTTTAAAAAAAATATATATTTGAGTTGTAATGGTATGCGTTTTAAAGGAAATCGTTGTAATGGTACTTTTTCATTAAAAACACTATATAGCAGGTCATTCAGAATACAGCTACTAGGCTCGTTCTGAACCAACCGGCGGGCACACCATCTCTGCCTCTACTGAGAACCCTACACTGGCTTCCAGTGAAGCAAAGATCCTTTTTTAAAGTTTGCTGCCTGACCTTCACGGCTCTTCAGGGTCACGGACCATTGTATCTCCAATTAAAGCTGAAAGAATACTCGCCCAACCGCCCACTGAGATCTAGTTCGCGGCATCTTTTGCATATCCCTCGCCTCAAATGAAGTAGGACTGGGGGTAGGGCCTTCTCATACCTGGCCCTTAAGTATTGGAATAGTCTCCCTATGACTCTTTGAGACATCCCCTCCTACCAATCTCTACCTCCTACCAATCTCCTACCTGCACTGACAGCTGATGGTGTTTGTGCCTGGCGAAAGCTTGCGCTGGTTGTGTTTGTGCCCGGTGAAAGTGTGCAGTGACGGCTAGTGGTGTGTGTGTGTGGTTGCGTGTGTGGTGGTGAGTGAGTGGTGGTGAGTGTGTGGTGGTGAGTGTGTGGTGGTGTGTGTGTGTGTGGTCTTATGTATGTGGTCTTATGTATGTAGTCTTATGTATGTAGTCTTATGTATGTAGTCTTATGTGTGTGGTCTTATGTGTGTGGTCTTATGTGTGTGGTCTTATGTGTGTGGTCTTATGTGTGTGGTCTTATGTGTGTGGTCTTATGTGTGTGGTCTTATGTGTGTGGTCTTATGTGTGTGGTCTTATGTGTGTGGTCTTTTCCTGCACACTCACTCTTAATCTGCAGTCATTCTGCACTCAGTCTGCACTCACTCTGCAGTTATTCTGCACTCACTTTCATTCTGCACTCATTCTGCACTCATTCTGCATTCACTCTTCACTCTGCACGCACTCTGCACTCTCACTCTGCACTCAATCTGCATAAAAAAACCCACTATATAGCGTTGTAATAGTATTCGTTGTTAAATAATGCGTTGTAATAGTATTTGCATTGTAAAAAATGCGTTGTAAAAGTATGCGTTGTAAAAGTATGCGTGGCAACGTCATATATCCATGTATACCAGAAAGGATATATATTTCATATATCATATATCCTAGTGAGGCTGTTATTGTAGGGGCCGCCCCGAAGGGGGCCTCGAGGGCTGGCGCCGTAATGGCCGCCTGAGCCCAAAAAGGAACAGAGCCGGTTTGCGCTGGTCAGCGCCGCTGGGAATCGCCGCATGGCGAAAAGGCTAAGGCAAGGTCTCTCCTCCCCCGCCCCAAGAACAAAGAGAAGAGGAAAAGGGGGAAGGGCATATAAGGAACGCTCCCCCTGGGCAGCTCACCTTTTGCATCAGGGAGCTGGGGGAGCGACACCAACGTTTTTCGAGTCCCACCCACCCACACCTACAACAGAAGCGTTGCAGTGCTGGCAGGGATGGAAAGGACGAAGGGTGCAGCGAGCAGCGATGGAAACACACCGGTAGTAAGGCCATGCACTTCTGGATGCCTCACGGCTGAGTGTAGTAGGCTAACAAAAGGGGTAAAAAACGGAGACGGCACTCGCGGCCCAGCCCCTGCCAGTCGGCAGGGCACAAAAGAGTCCAACATGGTAGCGAGCGGAGGCCTAGCTCCGAGAAGAGCCAGACGGAGCGCGAGGGGCAACCCAATGGGATGAAAGGCGGAAACAAAAGGTGTATTGCCTGGGTTATGACACACACCAACAGGGCGGTGTGTAGAAGGAGGGCCACTCACTCAAGGATGCCTCACGGCTGGGTGAGTACGCCCAACGAAAAATCGGGCTAGCAAACTGTAAGCGTGGGAGGTGTACTAGGAACAGTTTCCGGTATCGGAACAGGGGTTACAGCAGTAAGAGGCTGACCAGTGTACTTCTTTAAACTGGGTTTTATTTTTATGGTACGACGTGTTCTATATGTAAGTCTCTCCCTCGCAAACACTGAGTTATCCGTGTTGTTGGTCTTCTTGGTCTTTCTAGTGTCCCGGGTTACTGGTCTCCCTCCTGGATCGTCTCTCACCGCCGTGAGGTCTCAGGACTCCGGTCATGGAAAGAGAAGAAGGAGAGAGGGACGCCGTTAGCTACTACTGTCCTTATCGCGTTTGCCCAAAAGGAACCCGGTGTTTGTGCAGGGACACCCGTATTAACTAACGTGCTCTGAGGAGGGAGGATACGTGTGAGGTACAGGGGTACGGAAAATAGGGTAACAGGTACGGGTAGCGGAATGAAGGGGGGGGGAAAAGTTGTGGTCGGACGCGCACAGGCTTAAGAATCTTTTACGCTAGCAACAGGGGGACCCTTCCCCAACCAGCCCGCCAAACGCCGCCGTACCTGGCTAAGCCATACTCCTCCCTCGGGAGTATGGCACGGCGGAGCGTGAAAACGTTGGCCTCCTGGCTTTCCTCCACAGTCGATTCCTTCGGTTTCTCTGTCCTCAGCTCGCGTCTCCGTTCTCCTCGCCTCGCCTGCGCCGGTCCTTCCTGTCCCGGTGTCGTCACACGCCGTGTAGAGGACTTCCCCCGAATTCATCCATCCGGGAGAGGAGACGTCATCAGAAGGCGGGGATCCCTCTTCGTTGCAATACGCCCACTTAAAGGAGCCCGAGGTCGCTTCTTCGCTCTCCTCGTCCTGAAGCTCCCACGCATCCCTCGTTCTTTCAGTCTGTAGATTAGAAGAGGAAATACCATCAGGTGTCCACCAGTCCTCCCGGCCACCCTTCCCGACCTTGTTACACAAACTGATACGGCACTCGCAGCCCAGCCCCCGACAGGCGGCAGGGCGCAGGAGAGACTAGCAAGGTAGCGAGTTGGACCTGGCTCCGGGAAAAGGCTACACCCCCACATGCAAAGGTGCAAGGAAAACAACAAAGAACAATCTACAAGCTGTCAGGGTGATTGATGACCCTCGGATATGCAAATGAGCAAAAGACAAACCAGCGATTTATGGCCAGCCGATGATTTATGGCTGGTGATTTAGGATGCCCATGCAAAATGATTTATGACAACAGAACAATGACAGATTTGTGCCAGAATGATTTATGACATCCCGATGATTTATGACCACGATGTATGACGATGATTGATGACAACAAATCGATGACAGAATGACTTACGATACCTGATGATTTATGATCCATGATTTATGATGTTCAAATGACACTGATTGATAACCAATTTTGATAATGTATGATAATGATTTATGACCCCGGCCCGAGAAGGTGTCCAGGGGAGTTGTACAAAGAGGACATATGTAATGAGTAATAAACTGCGGCCAACAACCACCACAAAAACAATGACTGTTGGCTGTGTGTAGTAATACAGATACACATGTATGGTAGGGTTCCTGGAATGGGCACAGTGAGGCTGTTACGCTTTTGCGGGGGCTTGCTGTGACTAATGGCCGGTATAACGAGGCCCGGAGTAACCTATTTGGCATCTGCTATAATGTTTTTACATGGAAAGGCACTTACATGGCTCATTTGCCCAATCTTCAAGACGGCTGGGAAACATTACGTGGAGCAGTGTTGTGTCTTCCGGTGCAATAGGAGAGACGCTTTTGCTTTTTTGTGTGCGTGAACCGTCTCATGCGAGGCTCTTTTGGGGCTGGGTATCCTCATCTGGAGCAGTGTGGCCTATTCCGGTGCAGCAGGAGTAGAACTAAGACGTTGGAGGAAATAAAGGCAAGCACTCCAACCATCCACCCGATTCTAGAGGGTTGAGATGTAAGATCACTGCCATATCGGTAAGTGGCCCAAGTCAGTTCCTTACTAAAAAGTACGCGTGCAATGGAGGAGTTTATTTTTTTATTAAATAAACTATTGACAACAATGTTATGCACATGTTTAAATAGGCTCCTCCCTAGTTTCACTAATGAGCAGCTTTGCTGTACACACTGAATTGTCAAGTACAGATTGGGTGGATGTGCCTGACCCTTCATGTGTATGTGAGGAGGGCTGGGCTGGTGTCCCGGGCAGCAGAAGTGGCTCTCACAGAGAGTTTGGTTCATACCTAGGGTACATCCGGGGCAGTAGGTGTGTTCTCTGCTAAGGACCAACATGCCCCCACCCTCCTGGAATGTGAGGGGAGACACCCTGGGCGGCAGCCTGAGCGCTCTAATGCTGGGTGTAGGTCCCTCATGGTGGTGTGTGGAATACATGGGGTAAGGGACGTTTGTTTTACCAGGTTGGGTTCTTGTTGAGAAGGTGTGAGGGATTCGCTCTCTGGATGTAGGACCCTTGCGCCCTATCAGATAGAGTAGTGGGGCAGACGGACAGTGGCCTCACTGCTGTGCATGCCGGGTAATGCAGGATGGGCATATCTGTAATTTCACCACTGTCACCTGGGGAAAGAGCTTAGAAAAGCTGCAGAGAGGGTGGGGGTTTGTTCCTAAGGAAGGCTCACTGCCCAGGACCCTCCCCCCTTCAGTGCACGGCGGCATCTTCTGCTTGGAGCTGAACCATATACGAGGTGTTATACTAAATGCAGCCTGGCCTGTACAGTGAAGGGGCCTTGTGTGAAGGTTACCTGGGTCCAGTGTGAGATTCCCGATTTGTACTGTAAAGGCTGTCTAAGTTTTGTCACCCCTTCCTCCCGCCCAATGCTTCTGTCCTGACCAGGGTTGGATTGGGATTGAAAATAGGCCCGGGCACGCAAAAAAAAAACTTGGACTACCTTTGCATAATCACTCTTCAGTCAAATCACTGCTTTGGCGTAATCTTATAAAAAACTTTGGGGGAGTAAAAAAATGCATGTGTTAGTTTATAATGGAGATACAAGTGATGCCACTTCTACTCAGGCCCCCTGCCCCCGCTCAGTATGTGCATACATTAATGGGCCGGCCAGGGAGACAAAGGGAGAGACACCTCTGCTTGTTGCAAAACGGAGGTAATGATGCCCATCTGCCTATAAAAAGGCCACTCAGACACCCACTGGGCCGCTGGCTGATCGAACAATAGAGACAGCGCCTAAATGGGCCCCCAGACTACTCAAAAAAGCAGCCCACAGTAGAACTCGAACACCGGCCCCTCGGGCATTGCCCGAATGCCCGCGTTTCCCATCCCAATCCGACGCTGGTCCTAACTCATACTGTATACGTTCTAGTACTGCTGCCCAGTACTTCTCCTGACTGATGAAAGATGGGTGTACAGTAGCATGCGATGTGTCTGTTCGTTGTCTACCTCCTGGTATGTTATGGGGGTCATTTAGAATGCGGGAATCTGGGGTCCCGTGCTCCTCTTTGGAAAGAGCAGGACAGGCAGACACGTGCTCACACCGCATACAGGGGTATGTGAGTGTGTGTGGGTGGGGAGGATTGCCTACAAAGCAAAGTGAATTGAGGGGCGGGTGAGACGGGAGCGCCCAGGAGACCGAACATGCTATAGGCACTTCTCACTGCTGATTAGGAAGCTCCATGGGAGTGTGAACTCCATTGCTGTCTCCGACTTTCATCCTTCCGAGGCAGATAATATAGGTACTTGCACCTCAATTATGCGCAACAGGCATTCCCAGGGAAATTTGCGCAGGACCTGGAAAAAATACATTGCATCGCCTACAAAAAGTTATTCCGTTTACCAGCCTGCACCAGGAAAACCTTAATTAGTTTGGAATTTGATCTCAACCAACAAAAGCTAGAAGAGCTGGCGACTCTCTCGAGATACTTCTTTTCAACAACGGCGACCCCTAAAAACTCTATGAAGGCTGTTTTCAAATCGATTTTTCTACATCCAGCAACCCATGGTCTGCCTGACTTGCCTTAGCCAAAGATCTTCTGCAGCTAGCTACAGAGAACTAAGACCCTAGCATAACCAACTACGCTAATACTAAAGCAACAATAAAATTGTGAATACGCTCTCAAACTCTGGATATGGAAGCCCTGGCAGCAAGAGGCTTTCATGAGACTCAGTCTCCCACATATACATATCAGTTGGAAACTTCATCTCACGCAGGCAGTGGGGAGGCAAGCCCTACACAGGATTTTAGCTACCAGAGCCTTCTCCCTTTAAAAGAACTATACCCAACTGTGAATACAAGGTCGGGCATTAGGGAGTGCCGCTTCTGCAATTACAAACGAGAATCCCTGCCTCACATTCTACTTTGCTGTCCAAGCCCTTCAGTTAGTACACAGAATTTACCTTAGACCGAACCTTCTCCAATTGGGCACTCATACAGCAAAAGAGGCAGTCCAACAACTTTACACTTTGGACTTTGTAAAGCACATAGCCAGTTTTGGGAAATGTGTTTACCATACCTGCATAATATTGAAGGGAAACTCTCCACACGCCAAGTGGGGCCCACCCATCGGGTCCTTTTAAAACGAGGGCCTGGGCCGCGGATGCTTGGCCAATATCGAACCTTTGACTTGCTTTGCCCATTAAGGTTTTTAGAACCACTGTCTTACCTTATAAACAAATGGAGGTTTTAATAATGGTTTGATCAAATATTTATTATTTTACACTTCGAAATGCTGCTCTCTTCTTTTTTAATCATGTTGCATTTTGTAATGGTTTTTATTAACCGCACAAATAAAAGTATCATTCATTCATCCATTCATTCATTCATTCCTACAGGAGGAGGGTCAGAAGAGCACAGAGACTGCAGGAGGAGGGTCACAGGAGCACCGAGACTGCAGGTGGCGGGTCACAGGAGCACCGAGACTGCAGGAGGAGGGTCACAGGAGCACCGAGACTGCAGTAGGAGGGTCACAGGAGCACCGCGACTGAACGAGGAGGGTCACAGGAGCACCGCGACTGAACGAGGAGGGTCACAGGAGCACCGCGACTGAACGAGGAGGGTCACAGGAGCACCGCGACTGAACGAGGAGGGTCACAGGAGCACCGCAACTGAACGAGGAGGGTCACAGGAGCACCGCGACTGAACGAGGAGGGTCACAGGAGCACCGCGACTGAACGAGGAGGGTCACAGGAGCACCGAGACTGAACGAGGAGGGTCAGAGGAGCACCGAGACTGAACGAGGAGGGTCAGAGGAGCACCGAGACTGAACAAGGAGGGTCAGAGACTGAACGAGGAGGGTCAGAGGAGCACCGAGACTGAACGAGGAGGGTCAGAGGAGCACCGAGACTGAACGAGGAGGGTCAGAGGAGCACCGAGACTGAACGAGGAGGGTCAGAGGAGCACCGAGACTGAACGAGGAGGGTCAGAGGAGCACCGAGACTGAACAAGGAGGGTCAGAGGAGCACCAAGACTGAACAAGGAGGGTCAGAGACTGAACGAGGAGGGTCAGAGGAGCACCGAGACTGAACGAGGAGGGTCAGAGGAGCACCGAGACTGCACAAGGAGGGTCAGGAGGAGCACCAAGACTACACAAGGAGGGTCAGGAGGAGCACCAAGACTACACAAGGAGGGTCAGGAGGAGCACCAAGACTACACAAGGAGGGTCAGGAGGAGCACCGAGGCGGCGAGGGCTCAGAGGAGCACCACCGAGACTGCAGGAGGAGGGTCAGAGGAGCACCACCGAGACTGCAGGAGGAGGGTCAGAGGAGCACAGAGGCGGCAAGGGCTCAGAGGAGCACGGAAGCGGCTAGGGCTCAGAGGAGCTCGAGGCGGCGAGGGCTTAGAGGAGCACGAGGCAGCGAGGGCTCAGAGGAGCACGAGGCGGCGAGGGCTCAGAGGAGCACAAGGCGGCGAGGGCTCAGAGGAGCACGAGGCGGCGAGGGCTCAGAGGAGCACGAGGCGGCGAGGGCTCAGAGGAGCACGAGGCGGCGAGGGCTCAGAGGAGCACGAGGCGGCGAGGGCTCAGAGGAGCACTGAGGCGGCGAGGGCTCAGAGGAGCGCCGATGCAGCGAGGGCTCAGAGGAGCACAGAGGCGGCGAGGGCTCAGAGGAGCACAGAGGCAGCGAGAGCTCAGAGGAGCACCGAGGCGGCGAGGGCTCAGAGGAGCACCGAGGTGGCAAGAGCTCAGAGGAGCACCGAGGCGGCGAGGGCTCAGAGGAGCACCGAGGCGGCGAGGGCTCAGAGGAGCACCGAGACGGCGAGGGCTCAGAGGAGCACCAAGACAGCGAGGGTTCAGAGGAGCACCAAGACGGCGAGGGTTCAGAGGAGCACCAAGACGGCGAGGGTTCAGAGGAGCACCAAGACGGCGAGGGTTCAGAGGAGCACCGAGACGGCGAGGGCACAGAGGAGCACCGAGACGGCGAGGCCCCAGAGGAGCACCGAGACGGCGAGGCCCCAGAGGAGCACCGAGACGGCGAGGCCCCAGAGGAGCACTGAGACGGCGAGGGCTCAGAGAAGCACCAAGACTGCGAGGGCTCAGAGGAGCACCGAGAATGCGAGGGCTCAGAAGAGCACCGAGACTGCGAGGGCTCAGAGGAGCACTGAGGCTCTAGGAGCTCAGAGGAGCACCGCAACTGAACGAGGAGGGTCACAGGAGCACCGCGACTGAACGAGGAGGGTCACAGGAGCACCGCGACTGAACGAGGAGGGTCACAGGAGCACCGAGACTGAACGAGGAGGGTCAGAGGAGCACCGAGACTGAACAAGGAGGGTCAGAGGAGCACCGAGACTGAACAAGGAGGGTCAGAGACTGAACGAGGAGGGTCAGAGGAGCACCGAGACTGAACGAGGAGGGTCAGAGGAGCACCGAGACTGAACGAGGAGGGTCAGAGGAGCACCGAGACTGAACGAGGAGGGTCAGAGGAGCACCGAGACTGAACAAGGAGGGTCAGAGGAGCACCAAGACTGAACAAGGAGGGTCAGAGACTGAACGAGGAGGGTCAGAGGAGCACCGAGACTGAACGAGGAGGGTCAGAGGAGCACCGAGACTGCACAAGGAGGGTCAGAGGAGCACCGAGACTGCACAAGGAGGGTCAGGAGGAGCACCAAGACTACACAAGGAGGGTCAGGAGGAGCACCAAGACTACACAAGGAGGGTCAGGAGGAGCACCGAGGCGGCGAGGGCTCAGAGGAGCACCACCGAGACTGCAGGAGGAGGGTCAGAGGAGCACAGAGGCGGCAAAGGCTCAGAGGAGCACGGAAGCGGCTAGGGCTCAGAGGAGCTCGAGGCGGCGAGGGCTTAGAGGAGCACGAGGCAGCGAGGGGTCAGAGGAGCACGAGGCGGCGAGGGCTCAGAGGAGCACAAGGCGGCGAGGGCTCAGAGGAGCACGAGGCAGCGAGGGCTCAGAGGAGCACGAGGCGGCGAGGGCTCAGAGGAGCACGAGGCGGCGAGGGCTCAGAGGAGCACTGAGGCGGCGAGGGCTCAGAGGAGCGCCGATGCAGCGAGGGCTCAGAGGAGCACAGAGGCGGCGAGGGCTCAGAGGAGCACAGAGGCAGCGAGAGCTCAGAGGAGCACCGAGGCAGCGAGGGCTCAGAGGAGCACCGAGGCGGCAAGAGCTCAGAGGAGCACCGAGGCGGCGAGGGCTCAGAGGAGCACCGAGGCGGCGAGGGCTCAGAGGAGCACCGAGACGGCGAGGGTTCAGAGGAGCACCAAGACAGCGAGGGTTCAGAGGAGCACCAAGACGGCGAGGGTTCAGAGGAGCACCAAGACGGCGAGGGTTCAGAGGAGCACCGAGACGGCGAGGGCTCAGAGGAGCACCGAGACGGCGAGGCCCCAGAGGAGCACCGAGACGGCGAGGCCCCAGAGGAGCACCGAGACGGCGAGGCCCCAGAGGAGCACCGAGACGGCGAGGCCCCAGAGGAGCACCGAGACGGCGAGGCCCCAGAGGAGCACTGAGACGGCGAGGGCTCAGAGAAGCACCAAGACTGCGAGGGCTCAGAGTAGCACCGAGAATGCGAGGGCTCAGAAGAGCACCGAGACTGCGAGGGCTCAGAGGAGCACTGAGGCTCTAGGAGCTCAGAGGAGCACCGAGACAAGAGGAGGGTCAGAGGAGCACTAAGGCTTCAGAGAGCTCAGAGAAGCACTGAGGTTGCGGGTGGCTGGGAATAGCACGGATGCTGCGGGTGGCTCGGAGGAGCATTGATGCTGCAGGGGGCTCAGAGGAGCACCTAGGCTGCAGGAGGAGGGTCAGAGGAGCAATAAGGCTTCAGAGAGCTCAGAGGAGCACTGAGGCTGCGGGTGGCAGGGAAAAGCACTGAGGCTGCGGGTGGCTCAGAGGACCACTGATGCTGCAGGGGGCTCAGAGGAGCACTGAGGCTGCAGGGGGCTCAGAGGAGCACTGAGGCTGCAGGGGGCTCAGAGGAGCACTGAGGCTGCAGGGGGCTCAGAGGAGCACTGAGGCTGCAGGGGGTTCAGAGGAGCACTGAGGCTGCAGGGGGCTCAGAGGAGCACTGAGGCTGCAGGGGGCTCAGAGGAGCACTGAGGCTGCAGGGGGCTCAGGGGAGCACTGAGGCTGCAGGGGGCTCAGAGGAGCACTGAGGCTGCAGGGGGCTCAGAGGAGCACTGTGGCTGCAGGGGGCTCAGAGGAGCACTGAGGCTGCAGGGGGCTCAGAGGAGCACTGAGGCTGCAGGGGGCTCAGAGGAGCACTGTGGCTGCAGGGGGCTCAGAGGAGCACTGTGGCTGCAGGGAAATCAGAGTAACTCTGAGTCTGCAGGGGGTCCAAGAGGCACTGAAGGTGTAACACCTCCGAGGTGCACTGAGACTGTAGGGGGCTCAAAGGAGCACCAAGGCTACAAGGGAGTGTCAGAGGAGCAGTGAGGCTGCTGTGGCTCATACGAGCACTGGAGTGCGCTTAGAGGCAGCAATACAGACTGGTCAGAGGTGCACTAAGGCAAGACAGGTGCTCAGAAGCCGTCCTGCCAAGTTTCACGCCTGAGGGGTTAGACTAACACATTTTAGTGTGGTGGTCCACATCACCACACTAAAATCGTAGTCATGCATTATTAGCACCTTGACTCCAATTGCACACTGCTAGGCACAGACCGGGACAGTGACCGACGGAGGAGATGCACTACATTATTATAAGCGCAGCGAGTGCTATGAACTCTGTGCTACAGATGAGACCCACTCTGTGCACAGGCCTCAGTCTCTCTCTGAATTTTATTATGAGAAAATAAAATTCGACACTACAAGCCGTCGGCGGGGGTGTGGTGGCTGACTGCATTGATTCAAGCGCAGACCCAGTCGCAGCTTAAGAGTTGCTTCCGTGTCACTTGATCAGCCTGTCACAAGATATTCTATCCGGAGTGAATCATTACTTGGTAGCAGTGCCCTTACATGAATCTGGGGGTGGCACCATGCCAATTGTTTTTCTGGCAACTTGTAGCACCCCACCGGAGTAGTGTCACTGACCTTAACTGGCTGGCATTCATGGGCAAATTAGTTTTGCTTTTTCATGGTATGCAGGGCCTGCTGCCAAGGAGTGGGGATGTCGCCTCTCAGGTCCACGTGGCATGGCCCTCAGATGATAATGCACCACAAGTTTGGAAACCACATTTCCCATGACAATCATGGATTAATGGATAGGAAGTGTAAGTAATTAATCTTTGAGAAATCAGTAAAATATTCTTGGTGCCGTTTTGACAGCTTTTGACGACATCACGAAGTATCGTATATTCCTGAATTGAATTTGCATCACGATATTTTCTTAACTCGTTTTTTTTGTATGACACAAAGGTAGTCTTTTATTCCTTCACCACAAAACACCGCACATCACTAATCTTGTTCTTAAGTCACACCTACTTTTGTATCAGGTCATTTTCTCGCATGATTTACCTTTTGAAATTCCGTTTCCTTGCTCCTTATATTAAGAAAACTTTGAGTCACCTACACACGATCATTCAAATTAAAGAACCATTCAAGGGGTTTGAACTTTGGGGCAATAAGGTATATACCACCGATTGAATGGTGAACTTTTCAAACATTATATAATGATGGTACCGGCACAAATTTAAAAGTTGACGATGTATGTTTTTACAGTATTGCAGAAAATAATGCCCCTGAAGAAGGGCAGATCCCGAAATGCATTGGGCGCATTGTTTGAAATACATGATAAATACAATGATTGTTGAAGAGAATTTTTTTTGAATAAATACAACAAAGAGAACTTAAGAAACAGTTGTTTGAACTTAATTGAAATTGTTCTTTTGAGTGCATCCTGGGGACGTTTTCCACTGGAAGGGATAACGCAAGTCTTGGCAGTGCACCACTGTAGCCAGTTGCCTGCTAGACTGAAGATGGTCAGTCTCTTGCTGAAATAGTCACAACTGCAGAGAACCATCTGCTTTCCTAAAGTCCTGCCTGTCCGCCTGATGAAGACGCCCTGGCTGAGCCTAGCAGCGGCTTTTGTGACTCTTGACACAGGTGAGTCATAATAAACAGGCGGTGTTCTTTACTTTTATACTTCTTTTCTTCCTTTGTTTAATTATTAGTCACAGCTTATTAAGGCAGCTCCAGAACACAATTTTAAAGTAGACTCTTATTGTGTTTGTGGTTTAAGTATGCACAGAAAAGAGGAAAAAAATATCGGTTTTGGGTAATTTTCTTTATTTTTGAGCAGGCCAGAAAAAAAACAGCCATGTGCCGACCCCGTGGTTCTAGTTGATGTACATGGTGCTGGAATGGTTTGAGCTGCTGTTTGAACGCACTGGGCAGGGCTGGCTGATTCAGATTGGGAATAGGGCTACTGGAGGGGACTGGACAGGACCACGCTGGCTTGGGTGGGTGTTTATTTATTTATTTATTTAGCATACTTATAGAGCGCAGACCTGTCACCCAGAGGGCATCCTGGCGCTTTGATCAGAGAACCCCCACACTAAACAAGCACAGACGCACAACCATTACTTGGGAAAGAGATAGGTCTTTAAAGCCTTCCTGAATGGAAGATAGTCCTGGTAGCTCCTAAGAGTGAGTGGGAGAGAATTCCACAATTTGGCTGCCGCCACTCTAAATGAGCGGCCGCCCATCCTCACTCTTTGAAACCTAGGCACCACCAGAAGGTGAGCCGATGACGACCGCAAAAGCCGTGGGGCAGAATACCATGCAAACATGTTTTGTAACGGGATAGGGCCTAGGAGGTGTACCGCTCTAAACACCAAACAGGCCGCTTTAAATTGGACCCGTAGATCTACCGGGAGCCAATGCAGATCGCGAAGCGCAAGAGTAGAAGAGCTAGATCTGGGTCGCGAGAGGGCCAGTTTAGCAGCCATATTCTGCACCCTCTGCAGCTTCCCTATCAAGTTTTTTGGGGCCCCCAGGAGAAGACCATTACAATAATCAAGCCGGCTTAAAATAGTCCCACGGACTATTTCCGGCCTGGACTGGGCGGGGAGCAGAGGCAAAACTCTGCGTAGCATACGGAGCAGCATCATACATGTTCCCGTGGTTTTGTTGACATGTAGGTCTAATTGTAAGTTAGGGCCAAACATGACCCCTAAATTACGAGCTGACTCCGATGCCAACACTGGTTCGGAAAAGGTGCTAGGCCAGAAATCGGTGGGTAGAGCCCGCGGGATCCGATCAGTGGAACAGTGGAGCACCTCCGTCTTCGAGCTATTGAATTGCAAAGAATTTGCTCGAAGCCAATCCGCTGTAGCTGCCATACAGCGATGGAAGGTGCTCAGCGAAATCGCATTGTTCCCTTCCAAGGAAAACACCAGCTGAGTGTCATCGGCATAATTAAATGCCGAGACCCCAAAAGATTTTATTAGCTGGACAAGTGGACGAAGGTTGAACAATATCGGGCTGATGGCCGAGCCCTGTGGCACCCCCTGTCCGATTTTCCTTGGCTCCGAGCTGAAAGGCGGAAGTGACACCAGCTGTTGCCTGCCCTCACGATATGAAATCAGCCAATCTCTGGCCCCCTCGCAAATCCCGCACTCTTCCAGCCTCCTAGCCAGGGTCCGATGGCAGACCGTGTCGAACGCGGCCGACATGTCGAGCAGCACCAAAAAGGCTGCCCGACCACTGTCGACACGCGAACGCAGATTGTCCAGCACGGTCACAAGTGCGGTCTCCGTCCCATGACCAGGTCGGAAGCCAAACTGGTCCTCATCGAACCACCCAATGTGTTCCAGGTAGCCGGAAAGAGAGCGAGTTACCCACTTCTCTAAGATCTTAATAGGAAAGGGAAGTAAGGAGATCGGCCTATAGTTGGAAAGGCCGGCTGGATCCAAGGTTGGCTTTTTTAGCAGAGGCGACACCACTGCTAGCTTCCAGCAATCTGGGACAGACGCCGATTTCAGAGATTGCAGACAGATTGAAAACAAAGGCGGGAACAATTCTTCATGAAAAGTTTTCCAAAATTTGGGGGGCAGTGGGTCAAGCGGGGAACCAGATGACACCGTGAAAGCCGTTTTACAAAATTCTTCAAAGGACGGGAGGGGGAAAGAGTTCAACCGTGGTGGACTGGGTGAGGTTCTCAACTCCCCCAACCCAGATGCCAAGACGGCCGTCTGGGGTCGACTGGGTGAGCAAGAGTTGATTGGGCACAGCCACACGGGTTCTGGTGGATAAGAGTGGGGCTAGATTGGTTTTGACCTGCCAGGGCTGGCTCTAATGGATGTAAACAGGGTGAGAGTTGATTGAGCATGAGTAGACCTGCTGGATGTGTACAGAGTTTAAACATAATCGGTCGGGCCAGCTGTTTCCGACACTGTTAATGGAGTTAGGATGGACTGGGTTAGTTCAGGCTAACTCCAATGGATGAGATTCCAGTCCACGCTTTGGAGATAGCGGCGAAGGCTATGGCTGCAGCGGTGGTGGCGCAAGCCGAGCGCTGGAGGGTTGGAGGCGGACGCACAACCACACGGAGGAGCCTGAGCCTGTGCCTGCGTTTGTTTGGGAGCCCTCGTGCCGAAGCCGAGTAGCCGCCGCAGCCACGGAGGTTGGCTGCTGTGCGGCGCAGAGAGGAGCCAGCACAACATCCGGAAGCTGGGTGAGCCCCAGCGGGGGACAAGAGCTGCAATTCCCCCGAGCCGCCCAAGACTAAGCCCGGCAGAAGTCACCGCTCTGCTGACCCCCGGAGGTGTGCGGCCCCGCGGGAGCGTGGCTCCTCTGCTCCCCTGCTTCCTGCCTGCACGCTGCGGACACGGCACTGCGGCCCCCACAGAGGGGTCGCTCCTCTTTCTTCTGAGGGGTGGTTGGCGCAACAGCAAGCGCAGCGGCCTCTAGCCGCTTACAGCATCAAGAGGGAGCCTAAGACAGGACTGTTACGGCCAGGA
The DNA here is from genome assembly GCF_964263255.1 of Lissotriton vulgaris. Classification (NCBI taxonomy): domain Eukaryota; kingdom Metazoa; phylum Chordata; class Amphibia; order Caudata; family Salamandridae; genus Lissotriton; species Lissotriton vulgaris. The sequence goes on along the minus strand of NC_141691.1, from coordinate 2,071,310,664 downwards.
GCCTACAGTGCCTTGTATTGTGAGTCACGTTTGCCCTTACCACCCCTATGTAGATCCGCCAGCTCTCCACCACTTTCACTCCCATCCCATCCCATCCCACTGGCCCGGGTGAGGGAGCACCCGTCCATCTCCGCCATCCTTACCAAGTACCACCCCAAAGGAGAATGGATAGACCCCTCTTCCTCCACAAAGCAAGAGGGGGGAGAGGGCGGATAGGACAGAGTGGAGAGCCCGACAAGAAATAAACAGGCTACAGAGGACATCAGAGGCCGGGTCTTTGACTCAGAGCAGCTGCTAGCCAGAGGGAAGCGAAACCCCAGAAGGACTCTTGCCACATGGGCCTCAAAAAGAAGGGGCGATTGCTGATGACCCCGGAGAAAAGCCCCACGATGCATCCGCCGACCAACCCGCCATTAACCAGAGTCACGAGGAGCAAATCACTTACAGACAGCCTTAATGAAAAACCGCAAGAGGTCGATCAAAGGGGTTCGATCAGAACATTTCTCAAGAAAATAGACCCCCTAAGCAGCAACCAAGATACTAACCAGGATGCTTCCCCTGATGTTCTACGCCCAGCCCAAGAAAACAGCACTAACAACCACAGCAGACTTTTGTCTTCCTCTGCCAGTAAACCCAAGGATGAGACGGTCACATGTGAAACACATTGGATTAACCAGGAAACGGCCAGCGAAGCCCAACAGCAGCTCTACCTGACGCAATCTGTAGGCCAACCTAGGGGTGGAACTCTACCTCCGCCCACAGACAACTGGCTGGACATTACAACCAGCAAAACCATCGAAACAGCAACACCCACAGGAGGCCTTACAGTAAGGACAACAGCCCAAATCCATCAGACCAATGACCTCGGCCCATACCTTCAGCCTACGGTGAAAAGCGACCCCCAAGATGAATCCAAACACTCTAAATCAACGGTCCCCCAGCCTGACTGCCTGGCCCTAGCGGCAGGGGAGTCTACAATCTCACTCCTCCATAGTCTGGAACAAAAGATCGAACAAACCCTCGACCTAACTCCAAACTTGTCATGGCCATTGACGTCCCCAAGGGCCCCTAACACAAAATCGGTCTATCTCGCTTATAATAGCAGTGCGGACATGACTTCAGAGAAATCATTCCTGACTGAGACTAATAGTGCCACCAACAAAGCTCTTCTATGGCAATCAACGAAGATGGAAGTGCAAATAGATTTCCTACAAGCAATTGCAGGGCGCTTAGCAGATATTAGCTCCAAGGTGGAGGCCCTTGATGACAAGATCTCCGAACTTGCGGCCTTCAAACGGGGCGATTGCTCCTGTTGCTGCTCCACTCTCATCGAGAAATGGGCCTCCCTTCCCGAGGTCCTAGCAGATATAGTGAAATTAGCGAAAGGGAGCATGGCGGTTCCGACTCCTACGGGAGAAGTACAATAGTGACATCTCTAGGAAGACACAGCATCCTGCGGTTCCACTCGGACAGCAGAACACAGCCGACAATGGCAAAAGCGTAGAGCTCACGAACTGCAAACTAGACAGTAGCCCAAAAGCATCTAAAAACCCACAAAGTCCAAATCTTGGGGACCGGAACAGTCCTGCAGGAACATAGCTCACGCTCAACGGATACGCAAGAACTGTCATTATCAAGTAGAGCAAAAAAGAAGCTAAAGAAACAGAAAAAAACAAAGCTAAAAGTGAGACAATCCCAGCTATTGAAAATCAATCAACCGCCCCTAAAAGGGGGCACAAAAGCAACCCAGCTGTATCCAATATTTACAGACAAAAACTGGGGTAACAGGGCCTCCCCGGTCTCTTTGACAACGGAAGCTCAACACAAACAATTAATACCACCAAGGAGCTCCAACGCGAAGGGCCAAAAGTCACCAGTGAGGCAAAATTACCTAACTGACATACATTCAATGGTCGGAAAACACCTACTTTCTATAGAACCGCCATCTCTGATAACTTCGGCAACAAAGAAGCAGCAAGGGGTCACCTCAAATCAATTAAACCCAAGTATGCAGATCCAACCAGCCACTTGGATGAACAACGGCCAAAATAAAAGGCCTCAAGGAAGTTCTCCTTCAAGCCACCAAGGATGTTCAAACAAAGAGCCAACCTCAGCAGTGTTTGCTACAGAAAAGGAAGAAAGAGCACAAACGCCGGCTGCATCAGAAGTTGTCCACGTGGATGGTTTTCACACCGAGATTCGAGCACGCGAAACCACGACATCCTGAACCGGAGTAACATCCTACGCCTGTTTAAACACCTGGACACCCTAGACAAGACAGGCACAGGGGACATAGAATGGGTGAAATTCGAGAGCATGAAGGGGGACACACATGGTGACTCTTCAGTGGTGGGACTGAAGAACAAAGCAACACAACAAGCTGTCGTGAACACCACCACCCAATTTGCCGAATGGGGCATTGAAGTCCAGATATTGTGGAATCCAAAATATCCACATGTTCTGGCCCCTGAAAGAGGGAGAAAGGCTACTTGGTCGGTCCTGCATGGGATAAACAGTCCGGGCCCCCAAGATAGAAACCAGGCGGGTAAAAGGGATCAAATGGGCATTAGAATTTCCTGCCTAAATAACCAACGGGTTATCTGTACCACCTCCCCCTTCCCTGACCAAAAGGGACTCGCAAGAAGGAGTATGCAGCATTCCTAACCAGGACAAAAGCCAGCCTGCCAGAGGAGATGCCGAGCCCGGATCAACGTCAAAGCCGCAATTTACCATAATTTCATGGAACATAGCAGGCATCAGTAAAATCTGTAAAAATAAAAACCTGAAGCAGTTTCTGGAAAGCGGAGACATAATTTGTTTCCAAGAAACGTGGCCCTTGTCCACCACTCCTCTGGCAGGGTACTACGAACATCAAATACCAGCCGTAAAAAGGAATGTCTTTGGTTGTCCAGCCGGCGGTCTATCAGTCTTTATAAAACACAAGTGCGCACTCACAGTCACCTCTATCAACTTGAACTTCCCTGGTTTGCAAGCCTTACAGATAAGAGGTTTGAGTCTCAATAAACAGCCAACGAGCCTACTGGTAATAAACTGCTACATCAACCCTGCACAGACCTTAATGAAAGACCAGCTGGAGTCACTGGCACAGAAACTAGAAGATCTGCTAAACAAGCATAAAACATTCCAGGTCATCCTTGCTGGGGACTTCAATCTGAAAAATCTGGACAAAACCGAAACATCTCCCTGGGGCTCAGGCAGGGCAGCCTCCCTGCACGATTTTCTCAACAATCACAAGCTGATATCCACCAACGAACTGAAAAAAGCTTGCTCGGCCGGCTGGCAGCCTAAGCCCACTTTCCGGTATGTCTCCAGAATAGACTACATCATGATTAGCGAAGAGCTGGCGGCCAGAATGGATGATTTCGAAGTGGAAGACAGGAAGGAAAGCGACCATAGGCCACTAAGAGCAGCATTTCAGCTGGACGTACCGCCTGCTATCATCTACCAATCCATCGGGAAGTCAAGTGGGGATGAGAAGCATAGTGCCCTGCGGAGGATTAAGTGGTCAGAAAAGATCAACAGTTTAGCTTGGGAACTCCAAACTCCAAAACCCCGGAATAAACGGGCCATATAGGTCAGGAAGTACCCTTCCACAGGATATACGAGACCATAAAAGACTGTTGCGCAAAGCTCTTGCAGACAAGAAAAGAAGACGCTCCCAAACAGAGGGAGCATCGATTGCCTTACTGAGGGCTTCCCTCAGGAAGAAGGTCTGGGAACACAAAAAAGCTGACACGGAAAACAAGTGGCTCAATGTCTTCTCCCTGCTTAAACAAAAGAAATCAGCACGACTCTGGAGATACATAAACCAGCTGAGCAACCGAGGCCCACCACGAGAAAATGAGGTTGTAGAAAAGGACTGGACGCAACATGTGAATGTTATGTTATGTTATGTTATGTTACTATTTGTTTTGTAGAGCGCTCAGCTGCTACAAAGAGCGTCCCAGCGCTCGTGAAGCAGCTATATGTAACAGCCTCCACCGAGGAAGCCCCACCAAGTAACAAGGTGGAGCTTGCAGAGCCGGCGCAACTGAGTGGCACAAAGCCAGGAGTTCCAATTTTGAGCCCAGGCACGGCCCCCATGGGAAATAGATCCCCGGCCGTCGCAGATGATACCTTACCAACTTGGGTAAATACCCAACAGGTCATCAAAACCATCAAGAGCATGAGGAATGATGGGGCCCTGGGGCCTAACGGGATTCCAGCACCGGTTTTCAAACAGGCACCGGAGTTTTGGGCCAAACTCCTGACTCCGCTTTTCAACTACACCTTCTCGACAGCAACAACTCCTGAGTCCTGGAGGGGTTCCATACTTGTCCCAATCCTCAAAAAAGGAGATCGCCTAAAGCTGTCAAACTACAGGCTTATTGCCCTGTTAGATCTGGAAGCCAAGGCTTACGCGTGCCTATTATTGAATGATCTAGAAAAATGGGTAGAAGAGAGAAACATAATACTCATGTACCAGACAGGCTTCAGGTCCCAGGCATCAACAATGGACAATGTCTTGGCGCTTGCACACATCTCCGCCCAGGCAACATTGAAGAACCACCCCCCACTCTTTTGCTGCTTCGTGGACTATAGCACTGCCTTCGACAAAGTAGTCCGAAAACGATTATGGTGGAAATTAGAAAAGTGGGGCATCCCTCCAAATCTTTTGAAGGCAATGAGGTCATTACACAAGGACACCTGGGTGAGGGTCAAAACAAGTGCCCGTACAGTCTCCCCCAAAATAAGCATAGAGAACGGGATGAAGCAAGGGTGCGTGCTGGCCACCACCCTCTTCAACTTATATACGGCGGACCTGGGAGAGGCATTAAAAGGAGCTAGCCTAATAGCCCCAAGATTATGAAGTGTGAGGCTTCCCGTTCTACAGTACGCCCATGACAGTCATACTGGACCATACGAAGGTGGGACTACAAAGAGCATTAAACGCTCTAAATAGCTTTAACATCGCAAACAACTTGACAGTTAACCAAGGGAAAACCAAGGTTATCATCTTTGGGTCCTACCAACGGAAAAAGAAAGCACAGTGGCAACTGGGAAACAATCTAATTAACTCGGTGGCTTCATACAACTACTTAGGGTCTGGTTCAAGGAACGGGCCAAGGCGAATGTACATATAAACCAGCAGAGCTCTAAAGCCAACAAGGTCACCCACGCATTAAGAAAACTAAGCCAGAACCTGATTAGCCCTTCCGCCAGCCCTATCCTGATAGCTCTTAGAGCAAAACTCCTTCCAGCAATCAGCTATGGTCTCCTAGTCATCCCCGGGAAACTGGATACTCTTCTTAATCTAGCCCAGGCCAAGGCATATAAGTCGGTGCTACATATATCAAAGTCGGCAAGAAAAACTAGGCTAAGACTGGAGTTCGGCCTTGCAAGACCAGACCTGATATGTCAGGGGGAGATTATAAAGCTATATCTAAGAATATTAAGGGCTCCGGCTAACTCTTTAAAAAATCATTTGAGATCTATCTTCGAGTGGCCAGGCTCGGAATGGCACACAAGGCTGGGAAAGGCAATACGAGTATTGAAGATCAAGGAAGAATGCATGCCGCGGCAGGACATCCCCCTGAGCGCATGGAAGAAAGCCATTAATGGACAAGTGCGCGAAATTTCCTTCGACCTGGACTACAAAACTCTTCGCCGAAGCCCTCACTTGGACTCACTAAATGATTCATACAGGGCAGGAACAGCACAACCCTACTTAAGGGAGTCCCTCACAACACAGACCCGAAGTAAAATTTTATACATGAGGCTGACCATGCTGGGGATAGCTAATTTCAATCCCGTTTGGGCTAGAAGAGGGGAATCCATAACTTTCAGATTGTGCACCTACAAGAAGGAATCCTGGCTGCGCCTTCTCTGTTGCTGCCCAAACCTCAACAATGATCGCCGGCGACTGCTGCGCCCGATTTGCCTCAGCAAGAACATAAAGTCTTGTAGCGAAGCATCAGCCTTATGTCTGTCCATTACCAACACAATGATCTTGGCAAGACTGGCAACATTTCATCCTCCAAATCAGGCTGGCCTTAAAAGCTGTGGGCCACAGTGGACGGGATCCATCAACGCAGTACCATTGACTGTGTCCCATTCGCATGCCCCCTTCCAAGAAAATAACGTACCTAGTAAGATACGTAATGTACCATTGAGATTAGCTCATGCGCTCACCAACAACAGACTAATTCCAAGGCACATAAGTTGGGGAGTGGATAATCATGCGGGACTCAGTCATTGGAGCAGAGTATTTCATGCATGCAAATGATGCAACCAATCACAGTCCTGATTTTAGCATTAGCTTTTAACTTCAGCCTTTTATGTATCTATTCTTTTTTATATACAAGAATTGCTTCATTGTTGATTTTACTGTAATGATTTTAATTAATTATACAGTCAATAAAAAATTGTCACATTGTTAAAGGGGTTAGAAAGGACCATATAGTCAGGATAGTGCAGCTCATTGCACAGAATGAGGTAATGCCGGATATTTAGCTCTTCATATTGACTCCGCTACTTGATTTTACTAGGGAGAAAGTGTCACACTTCAGCTCGCAGATTGTCACTTAAGTACACAGACACCATGGAAATGTCATACATAAGCAATATGAAAAAGTGGCAGCTATGCAGAAGCCATCTAAATAAAGCAGGTTAGTCTGCCTGCGGGATGACTGGGACACAGTATCAGCACCAGGACACTGACCAGAGGGGCTACAGGGTCAGCACCAGGACACTGAGCGGAGGATGACAGGAGCAGCATCAGAGCACTGACTGGAGGACAACAGGAGCAGCAGCAGCAGAGCATTGAGGAGCTACAGGACAAGCAGCAGAGCACTGACCGGAGGGGCTACAGGGTCAGCAGCAGAGCACTAACCGAGGATCTACAGGATCAGCAGGAGATCATTGAGAAGCTATAGGATCAGCAGCAGAGTACTGAATGAAGTAGCTACAGGGTCAGCAGCAGAGCACTGAATGAAGTACTGCTGCTACTGTAAGAATTTACATTCTTTTAAAATTGCGCCGTGTTTTAAAAACAATTGCACTTTATGTTATATCTGTTGGGCTTCTTAGACTGAACCCTTAGTACTCTGTTTTCTTACCCTGCTGCCTCCTCTGCCTTGTGCCCCGGTCCACCACGGGTGTTCCCGTTTGAGTGGAGGGCGCGTTGGCAAACAGCTTATCTCCGCTCCCATTGGCTGGACTTGGTCAGGTGGGACGCCAGACTCGGGATCAGACTTATTTAAACGGGGTGATTAGAATCCTCGGTTGGTCTCAGCTCCCGGTGCATGATTGCTGGGGTGGGGGGGCTAGGAATCCTATTTAGAGATGCTTTTGTCTGACGCACTGAGTCTCTTTCCTCTACCTCAGACAACTTTGAGGCAATGTATTTTTCTATAAAATTCACTCCTTCAGCCTCCTTTTCAGGCATTCTCTGTTATAGACCTCCTGGCCCTAGATCTACCTTTTCTCAAAACATTCTTAAACTCTTAGAGCCTTTCATTGACAGGGCCAATCTAAGCATCTTGGGCGACTTCAATTTCTATCTAGAGGCTGCAGATGTTAAAGATACGATGCTCCTAGTGGAAGGGCTAGCCGTATGCGGCTTGGTTCAAATGGTTGACGGCCCCACGCATTCTGCCGGCCATAAGCTGGATGGCATCTTTTCTAACTATGCCAGACTAACGACTGGAACTCATATTCCGCTTTCTTAGTCTGACCATTGGGCAGTGCCCTTTCATCTTAATATTAATCCTAGGCCACCTAATCAAACCAAGAGCAATCCATGGGAGGTCAGAAAGAACTACAGAGAGATCAATGATGGTACCCGTGCACCTTTTATGAATGCCTTCAGTTCTCTCTCGCTGTCAGATCCCAATACAGCAGCACTAGGCCTGTCCAATGCCTTATCCAACGCAATAGACACCCTAGCTCTGGCAAAACCGCACTACTCAGCCCGGAAAAGCCCCTCGTAGCTCTGGTACTCTGACCGGCTTAGACTTCTACGCCAGAAGTGTAGAAAACAGGAGAGGTTCTGGCATGCCCATCCTGACCCCGTGGGAAAAGCCCTTCACATATCACTGCTGAGGGATTACAAGAAGGCTATTGTTGTGGAAATAAGGAGTTACTTTACAAACCTTACTGCCTCCCTAAAATCATCTAGAGATCTGTTTAAAATAGTTGATACACTATCTGCACCGAAAGTGGCTGACCCTATCATCGAGTTGCAAGAGCTCTGCGATAATATAGCTAGCTTTTTCCATTCAAAGATTGCCGATATTCACAGCTCTCTCGAAGCCTGTAATTTGGAGTTGGATGTCAGTTCTGCACCTCCTTCCCTCTGGCTCTCCCCCTTCCAAGTTGAGCCTGTCGAAGTCCACTCCAAACCGCGTCTTACCGGTTTCCCACTTCTGACTGTGGAAGATCTTAACCGTCTTCTTGACGACACCAAGTCATGCTCGCCCTTGGACCCCTGTCCTTTGAAAACTCTAAAATTGTGCAGAAAAGTTGTCCTCCCACCCCTACTAGAGGTCATGAACATGGCTATTAGGGAGGGGACCTTTCCTCTATCTTGGAAAATGGCTGTCGTTAAACCCCTGCTCAAAAAGGCATCCCTTGACCCGAGAGTCTTGAAAAACTACCGTCCTATTTCTCTGCTCCCAACCCCTGCAAAGATACTTGAGGCTCACCTCAATCGCAATCTCTCCACCTTCATGGAGAGCTCTAACCTTTTGGACATCTCTCAACACCGCACACAGCACTGAGTCTGCCCTTATGGTTGTGATCAACAACATCCGCTCTGAAGTTGATAGGGGACACTCCACTCTGCTGGTGTTAGATCTCACAGCAGCTTTTGACACCTTGTCCCCGTCTATCCTGATCTCCAGGCTTGAAGGGATTGGGGTAGAGGGCACCGCTATTAGTCTACTCTCCTCTTTCCTGCATCATATAGAGCAGAGAGTCAAGATGGGCAACTTCCTCTCTTCCCCTCAGTGCTCCTCGTTGAGTCCCCTCCTATTCAACATCTATGTTACCCCACTTGCCAAGGTGGTGAGATCTTTTGGATTTGAGGTGCTATCATATGCCGACGACACCCATATCATGGTTTCCCTCACTCAGTCGGCAAACGATTCAGCCCTCAATTTCAGAGCATGCATGGAGGCAGTTTCTCAGTGGATGGTTCGAAATTTCTTAAAGTTAAATGGGGAAAAGACGGAGGTTATGATTTTCGGAGGAAATCAGGATCTGTGGTCTGAGGATTCGTGGACGGCCTCCTTGGGAGACTGCCCTCATCCTACCATCTCCATCAGGAACCTTGGAGTACTGATCGACGCGGGCCTATCTTTCGAACCCCAGGTCAACCGGACGGTGTCCACCTGTTTGCCCCGTATCTGTCTCCTGCAGCTCGGAGACAAGTAACAGTCGCCCTGGTCTCATACAGGCTCAATTATTGTAACGCCCTTTACAGCGGCATTAACAAGAGGTCCACCCATCGCTTGCAGATGGTGCAGAATGGTGCCGCCAGGATGGTCTTGAACCTCCCCAGGCTGGCCTCAGTAACTCAGGCTAGAAAGGATCTCCATTGGCTTCCGATACACTCCAGGATCTCCTTCAAACTCCTATGCTTGGCTCATAGAGTTGTATATGGCTCAGGCTCAGAGGGTGTTAGGTCCCTTCTGTGTGTTTACACTCCTAGAAGAACTCTCCGCTCAGCCTCCAAGAATCTGCTTTCAGTACCCAGATTTGTGAGGGCAAGGTGGGGAGGTAGAGCCTTTTCCACCTTGGTGCCCAAACTTTGGAACTCCCTTCCTTCGGAACTTTCTAGCCAGTCTTCTCTGGTGCTCTTTTGTAAACTTCTGAAGACCTGGCTCTTCTCCCAGGCGTATTAGCTGACCTGCAATTTGGCATTTTGAGACTGTCTGGTTTTTTGCGCCTTGATGCCCTTCTTGGGCTAAGTTGCGCATTACACAAATCCCAAAAAGAAAGAAAGAAGTAGCTACAGGATCAGCAGCAGAGCACTGAGAAGATACAGGATCAGCAGCAGAGCACTGAATGAAGTAGCTACAGGATCAGCAGCAGAGCACTGACCGGAGGAGTTACAAGATCAGCAGCAGAACACAGAGGAGCTACAGGATCAGCAGGAGACCACTGAGAAGCTATAGGATCAGCAGCAGAGCACTGACCGGAGGAGTTCCAGGATCAGCAGCAGAGCACTGAAGAGCTACAGGGTCAGCAGCAGAGCACTGAAGAGCTACAGGATCAATAGCAGAGCACTTGACCTTAGGGGCTAGAGCAGTGATTCCCAAAGTGTGCGCCGTGGCTCCCCAGTGCACCATTAGGACTAGCTGGGGGTGCCGCGCACGTCTTTGAAATTTAGGGACGGGGTGGGAAATTCATATCGCCCGGCGCCCAGGACATATGGTTTGCTGACAGGGACAACAAAACAAGTCTTTATGTTTTTATTGTCCCTCGGACAAGTAGGCTCAACTTCCTGCAACAGAAACCTTTCCCCGAACAGCACTCTCAAAATCCTTCTAACCCGCTTCTAAATGCGTGCTGAGTTTATTGGCATAACTTTGTACGACTTAATAGTTCTTTGATTCACTGACAATGCCCAGAAGTGCTTCCCCGCCTGTCACAATAATCCGGTGCTTCCGAGTCTCTGCACTCCCCAAAGCCGGCCTCGGTGGCCCCTTCCTTCAGAGGTCATTGCCCTTGTGCCTTTGGTGTAAAGCACGGGGCCTATCATAGTCTCTGCACTCCCCAAAGCCGGCCTCGGTGGTCCCTTCCTTCAGAGGTCATTGCCCTTGTGCCTTTGGTGTAAAGCATGGGGCCTATCACAGTCTCTGCACTCCCCAAAGCCGGCCTCGGTGGTCCCTTCCTTCAGAGGTCATTGCCCTTGTGCCTTTGGTGTAAAGCACGGGGCCTATCACAGTCTCTGCACTCCCCAAAGCCAGCCTCGGTGGCCCCTTCCTTCAGAGGTCATTGCCCTTGTGCCTTTGCTGTAAAGCACGGGCCTATCACAGTCTCTGCACTCCCCAAAGCCAGCCTCGGTGGCCCCTTCCTTCAGAGGTCATTGCCCTTGTGCCTTTGCTGTAAAGCACGGGCCTATCACAGTCTCTGCACTCCCCAAAGCCGGCCTCGGTGGCCCCTTCCTTCAGAGGTCATTGCCCTTGTGCCTTTGCTGTAAAGCACGGGCCTATCACAGTCTCTGCACTCCCCAAAGCCGGCCTCAGTGGCTCCTTCCTTCAGAGGTCATTGCCCTTGTGCCTTTGGTGTAAAGCACGGGGCCTATCACAGTCTCTGCACTCCCCAAAGCAGGCCTCGGTGGCCCCTTCCTTCAGAGGTCATTGCCCTTGTGCCTTTGCTGTAAAGCACGGGCCTATCACAGTCTCTGCACTCCCCAAAGCAGGCCTCGGTGGCCCCTTCCTTCAGAGGTCATTGCCCTTGTGCCTTTGGTGTAAAGCACAGGACCTATCACAGTCTCTGCACTCCCCAAAGCCGGTTTCGGTGGCCCCTTCCTTCAGAGGTCATTGCCCTTGTGCCTTTGGTGTGAAGCCCGGGGCCCATCACAGTCTCTGCACTCCCCAAAGCAGGCCTCGGTGGCCCCTTCCTTCAGAGGTCATTGCCCTTGTGCCTTTGCTGTAAAGCACAGGACCTTTCACAGTCTCTGCACTCTCTAAAGCCGGCCTCGGTGGCCCCTTCCTTCAGAGGTCATTGCCCTTGTGCCTTTGCTGTAAAGCACGGGCCTATCACAGTCTCTGCACTCCCCAAAGCCGGCCTCGGTGGCCCCTTCCTTCAGAGGTCATTGCCCTTGTGCCTTTGGTGTAAAGCACGGGGCCTATCACAGTCTCTGCACTCTCTAAAGCCGGCCTCGGTGGCCCCTTCCTTCAGAGGTCATTGCCCTTGTGCCTTTGGTGTAAAGCACGGGGCCTATCACAGTCTCTGCACTCCCCAAAGCCGGCCTCGGTGGCCCCTTCCTTCAGAGGTCATTGCCCTTGTGCCTTTGCTGTAAAGCACAGGACCTTTCACAGTCTCTGCACTCTCTAAAGCCGGCCTCGGTGGCCCCTTCCTTCAGAGGTCATTGCCCTTGTGCCTTTGCTGTAAAGCACGGGCCTATCACAGTCTCTGCACTCCCCAAAGCCGGCCTCGGTGGCCCCTTCCTTCAGAGGTCATTGCCCTTGTGCCTTTGCTGTAAAGCACGGGCCTATCACAGTCTCTGCACTCCCCAAAGCCGGCCTCAGTGGCTCCTTCCTTCAGAGGTCATTGCCCTTGTGCCTTTGGTGTAAAGCACAGGACCTATCACAGTCTCTGCACTCCCCAAAGCCGGTTTCGGTGGCCCCTTCCTTCAGAGGTCATTGCCCTTGTGCCTTTGGTGTAAAGCACGGGGCCTATCACAGTCTCTGCACTCCCCAAAGCAGGCCTCGGTGGTCCCTTCCTTCAGAGGTCATTGCCCTTGTGCCTTTGCTGTAAAGCACAGGACCTTTCACAGTCTCTGCACTCTCTAAAGCCGGCCTCGGTGGCCCCTTCCTTCAGAGGTCATTGCCCTTGTGCCTTTGCTGTAAAGCACGGGCCTATCACAGTCTCTGCACTCCCCAAAGCCGGCCTCGGTGGCCCCTTCCTTCAGAGGTCATTGCCCTTGTGCCTTTGCTGTAAAGCACGGGCCTATCACAGTCTCTGCACTCCCCAAAGCCGGCCTCGGTGGCCCCTTCCTTCAGAGGTCATTGCCCTTGTGCCTTTGGTGTAAAGCACGGGGCCTATCACAGTCTCTGCACTCTCTAAAGCCGGCCTCGGTGGCCCCTTCCTTCAGAGGTCATTGCCCTTGTGCCTTTGGTGTAAAGCACGGGGCCTATCACAGTCTCTGCACTCCCCAAAGCCGGCCTCGGTGGCCCCTTCCTTCAGAGGTCATTGCCCTTGTGCCTTTGCTGTAAAGCACAGGACCTTTCACAGTCTCTGCACTCTCTAAAGCCGGCCTCGGTGGCCCCTTCCTTCAGAGGTCATTGCCCTTGTGCCTTTGGTGTGAAGCCCGGGGCCCATCACAGTCTCTGCACTCCCCAAAGCAGGCCTCGGTGGCCCCTTCCTTCAGAGGTCATTGCCCTTGTGCCTTTGGTGTGAAGCACGGGGCCTATCACAGTTTCTGCACTCCCCAAAGCAGGCCTCGGTGGCCCCTTCCTTCAGAGGTCATTGCCCTTGTGCCTTTGCTGTAAAGCACGGGCCTATCACAGTCTCTGCACTCCCCAAAGCAGGCCTCGGTGGCCCCTTCCTTCAGAGGTCATTGCCCTTGTGCCTTTGCTGTAAAGCACAGGACCTTTCACAGTCTCTGCACTCCCCAAAGCCGGCCTCCGTGGCCCCTTCCTTCAGAGGTCATTGCCCTTGTGCCTTTGGTGTGAAGCACGGGGCCTATCACAGTTTCTGCACTCCCCAAAGCAGGCCTCGGTGGCCCCTTCCTTCAGAGGTCATTGCCCTTGTGCCTTTGGTGTGAAGCACGGGGCCTATCACAGTTTCTGCACTCCCCAAAGCAGGCCTCGGTGGCCCCTTCCTTCAGAGGTCATTGCCCTTGTGCCTTTGCTGTAAAGCACGGGCCTATCACAGTCTCTGCACTCCCCAAAGCAGGCCTCGGTGGCCCCTTCCTTCAGAGGTCATTGCCCTTGTGCCTTTGGTGTGAAGCACGGGGCCTATCACAGTTTCTGCACTCCCCAAAGCAGGCCTCGGTGGCCCCTTCCTTCAGAGGTCATTGCCATTGTGCCTTTGCTGTAAAGCACGGGCCTATCACAGTCTCTGCACTCCCCAAAGCAGGCCTCGGTGGCCCCTTCCTTCAGAGGTCATTGCCCTTGTGCCTTTGGTGTAAAGCACAGGACCTATCACAGTCTCTGCACTCCCCAAAGCCGGCCTCGGTGGCCCCTTCCTTCAGAGGTCATTGCCCTTGTGCCTTTGGTGTAAAGCACGGGACCTATCACAGTCTCTGCACTCCCCAAAGCAGGCCTCGGTGGCCCCTTCCTTCAGAGGTCATTGCCCTTGTGCCTTTGCTGTAAAGCACAGGACCTTTCACAGTCTCTGCACTCTCTAAAGCCGGCCTCGGTGGCCCCTTCCTTCAGAGGTCATTGCCCTTGTGCCTTTGCTGTAAAGCACGGGCCTATCACAGTCTCTGCACTCCCCAAAGCCGGCCTCGGTGGCCCCTTCCTTCAGAGGTCATTGCCCTTGTGCCTTTGGTGTGAAGCCCGGGGCCTGTCACCACCAGCAGCCGAGATCGTGGCTGCTCTCCCAAACACTGTGGTTATTACTGTGATCATCTGGGCTATTATCAGATCTCAGCCCACTAGGTAAGAGGCAGCAAAAGCGTAGTAAAATATAAATGATAAAGTTGCATTTGTAAAGTTGAATTTTCCGTAAACTTTGACGGCCGACAAAATATTGTCTCCAGCCCCACATCAAAAAACTGTTGTCAAAATCCACTTTTTGATGTGGGGCTTCGCACAATATTACAACATTAAGTTAATGGAAAATTCATCTTTACAAATGAGACTTAAGCATTTATATTTATATTTTTACCACGCTGTTGCTGCCTCTCTTACCTAGTGGACTGAGCTCTGATGAAATACCACTGTAAACCTATTTATGCGTGTTTGTGGGCATGGTTGCATTATTTTATAGGATTTTGACAACACTTTTTAATATCTTAGTGAATTGAAAGCTCGTGAGGTTCTGAAAGCTAAATCTACTGATTAAGGGACCCCCACCAATAAAACCTGGGGCACAGTGAACCCCTCCCTACAGCAGATACAACAGAGGTGAGTTTTTTTATGGGCCTCTCACCTACAACTTGGCAGATAAGAGATGATTAAAATAAAATAGAAGATGGGTTGCTAGGAAAGGGAGAGAAGGATGGAAGCGGGGCAAAGGATAGATGATTGGGTAAAAGGATGGATGGATGGTTGGGTGAAAGGATGGATGGTTGAGTGAAAGGATGGATGAGTGTGAAAGGATGGATGGATAATTGGGCGACGGGATGGGAGGGTGAAAAGATGGGTAGGTGAGAGAATGGGTGGCTCTGTGTATGTGAGTGAAAGAATGTAGCTCGGTGGATGAAAGGTTGACAAAGTAAATGGAAATCTGAGATAACTGGATGGATGGATCAATCGGATTCATAGAAGGATTTCATAGTAATTTAAAATCTGAAAGGATGGATGTATGGCAAAGTAAATGGAAATCTGAGAGGATGGATGTATGGCAAAATAAATTAAAATCTGAGAGGGTGGATGTATGGCAATGTAAATGAAAATCTGAGAGGATGGATGTATGGCAAAGTAAATTAAAATCTGAGAGGGTGGATGGATGAATAAATGAATGGCAAAAGGAACAATTAATGGCTGAAAGGCATCATTGATTGATGGGTAAGTCAAATGATGGATGCATGGGTGGATGGATGCGTGCATAGATAGTGGATGGATGAACAGATGGGTAGATGTATAGAATGGCCGATGGATGGATGGAATGGGGAAGAGTGAATGAATGATAGAAAGAATGAATGACCGAATGTAAAGGTGAAATGGTGGACATGAGCAGATAGATGTAGCATGAAAGACTAATACACAGATGCTTGGATGGAAGTGACAAAGGAGTTTTAGGGAGGTTTGAGCTCTCTTACCTCACTTGCTTGGTGCTGTCAGAGCATTGGTCAAAGTGGGGGTATTTTAACTTTCTGGCTACTCTTTTGAATAAAACCATCAAAGGGCTTTTCCCTTTACTTGGCAGCAGAGTACGACTGTAAATCACACACCATAACCTCCTTTTTTTATAAGAACCCCACCTTCGCATCACTCAGCTCGTAGAGGATACTACCTGTGCAAATGGAATAAGCTGTGCAAGCATGGGCTGTGCAGAGCTAGATTTGTGCACTATACTGAAGATGCTAGGAACAATGGTAATGCAAGGCTCAACTATGTCTTACATGAGTTCCACATGGTACCTGAGCTACACTGCGTATGATCTTTACAGTGCCCTGTGCAGGACATGAGCTGTACATGTATGAACAGTGCTGTGCATCATTCATGTAAGGGTAAGAGATAGTGCATGAGGGAATTGTTAAATAGAAGGTGTAAAGTGTATGAGCTGCGCTACAGAGGATACAAGTAGAGATGAGGTGTGCCACGCCCGTGGGTTGTGCAGGAGCTATGCAGAACACTAGCTGAGTGGAGTTTGAGCTTTACTTGGCATGAAGTCTGCATGGTATGACTTGGAAGAGGCAACTAAGTAAATTGGTGTGAAAGGCATGACCTTTCTTCTAAACATCTTCAATGACAAGTCAGTGCCTGCTGTAACCATAGTACCTTAATATTTTTTCAATGGCCCGTCTTCGGGGTTTTCTAATGGATGCATTTTTTCTTGCTGGCTTCCTCAAATCCCCCCATCGCCTCTGAAACAAATTGGTAGTTTCTCAGGGAATTAATACAGTGACAAATTTGCATTTGTTTGCTAGAGGTATGGTCGCGCACAGTTTATTCAGCTTGTCGGGGTGCTAATGTTTAAAACAAAATTGTGTAACATGTTCATCGGTCAAGTGCATTAAAGTTAGGTTGAGCAGAGAATTCAAGTCAGATACATTCGAACACAGTCAGCAGGAATCTCAGCTTGCATTACTGACAGGGGATCCAATAGAAGCAGGTGTGCATTGTCTGCAACATTTACCAGTTGTAGCTATGTGTATGGCTTCCAGAAGGCTCCTTTATTATGTGCACAAGTGTATAAAGAAGAATGGAAGCAAGATAGGTGGTTTTATTTTGAAAACGTACAATGTACCCCAAACAATGTGCTCCTTGAAAAAGTGATGAAGAGAGCAAAATATTTGCAACTTTAAAATGGTTGTAGTGTGCAGAACGCTACAATGCAGAGTTTGAAAACATTAACTACCATTACGCCAAGGAGTCATTTAATACATCCGCTTTGGTGCATGCCAATATTTTAAAAACAAAATAAAGGCAAATCAACGTAAAACTACTTTTTAAAAAAATGAGGGCCCCAACTTATAACAGAACGTAACAAATGTGCATCCAAGATCTATTAAAGTGCATGGGTGCAGAATTAGGACTTTCAGAGAAATTCCTAAGACTTTACATAAGTTGGCCTGGAAACCTACAGCTTTTCCATGTTCCTGAACACACTCTTTCTAACGGCTAGGGCGCTCGACCTCGGACCTGGGGAACAGGGTTTGAGTCTTGGTAATGATGCTACAACATCCCGTGGTTCTGGGCAAATCACTTCATCTCCCTGTGCCTAAAAAAAAATAAAATGAATGTGTGTCCTCATGTAACGTAAGTGGTGCTATGTAAAGCGCTCAGATAACCGTTTCGGGTCAAGTTCATGCTATAAAACTTAACTGTATTACCTTTTTATTGTAATACATGTATCCCCTGGAGGTTTTTTGACCGGTAAGGCCCCTAATATTCCCTATGACCGGGATGCCCTGATAGGGTTCAGGGAATCCTTCGGGGAGGGGGATTGTCTCCGATTTCACCCGGATAGCTGGCCAACCACTATTACCGAGTCCTGCCCAGTCTGTAATAGAGTGATTCCCAAAATCCTTATGGCGCCCACACAGGGTACAGCGAGGGCGAAATGGGGACGAAAAGGGGAGGAGGCAATAACCTATAAATGCTTATCCATAAATCCCAGGTCCCTAGTGAAACATAGCCTTGACTGTGCTGACCTATTGGAAGAAATAAAAATCGCGTTCATCACGGAAACATGGATGGATGCGGCTTGTGGCACGGATATAATCAAGGCCACCCCGTAGATTTTTCATGTTACAGGCAGGATAGGCAAGGAAAACTAGGTGGCGGCTGGGCGGTTATATATCATAACTCTAAAGGCTATATTCCAGCATATTCAGATAGAGACCTGCGAAGCCCTCTCTTTTAATTTCTCTCTCTCTCCAATCACCAGTCGTTTAAAGGATGCCTGCTGTACAGACCTCCTGGGGCAAAAAATGATTTTTTTGGCCTCGGTAGGGACTGTGCTAGAAGTGGGTTTTTGGGAGGAGGCTTTTACCTTGATTGGAGATTTTAATTTTCACCTGGAAAATGTGAATGATCCTGAGACTATGGCCTTATTAGAACTGATGGCGGGAGTCGAGCTAAAGCAACTGGTGGTGGGAGCCACACATAGCGCAGGACATCTGTTGGATGGTATATTCTCTAACCTTCCAGCTTTAGCGTTTACTGGGACATTGCCAGTTGCTTGGTCTGATCATGTGGCAGTGAGGTTCGAAATAACGCTTAAGAATCTCCCTTATGTTGAACAGGTTGGAACTGGGGTAAAGATGGGTAGAGCCTGGAATAAGCAGGAAGGGTCAAGTTTGGAGACGCTTTTACTGGCTTCCAGGGAGGAGCTCCCATCAGATGTGGAAGAAGCCACGCTGGCCTATACCGGTTGGTTAGAACAAGCCTGCCCCACGTTAGTCCCGTTAAGTAGGGTTCGGTCTCAGATCTTCCCCCTCGGCCCCTTGGTATACTGATGACCTTAGAAGGCTTAAAATAGGTTGTAAAAGGCTGGAGCGGGAGTGGCGCAAAGGCTACAAGGAATCAGACAAATTGAATTTAAATCGGAGTCTCCTGAAATATAAGAAAATGATCTTTCAGGCGAAACAAGAATACTTTACAACCCGGATTAATTTGGCCAGCAATTCTTCAAAGGAACTATTTAGAACAGACTGTTTCCTGCCTCGCATCCCCGAAAGTACCTGGTCCTCAACCTAGCTTAAAGCTGTGCGAGGCCCTTGCCAAGTTCTTTCTGAGCAAGGTAAATACAATTTTTAAGATCTTCTCGGTCGCAGTTAGGAGCGACCCACCTAGCATGAACCAGAAGGCTGGAGTGGGTGAGTTCCAGGGGCCCAAGTTAGAGCAGTTTACACCAGTGAGCATGGAGGAGACTAATAAATTGCTTCTTGCAGTAAAATCAGGCTCCCCCTATGATCCCTGTCCGGGAATGGTAGCCAAGATGGCATCCGTACCTATTACCGCTGCATTAACAACAATTTTTAATGATATGTTTGCAGCGGGACAATTTCCTTCGTGTTGGAAACAAGCTTCGGTTCTTCCGCTGCTGAAAACAGATAATTTGGATATAACGGACCCAAAACCTTCGTCCTTTTTCTAGGCTCCCATTACCAGCCAAATTAATAGAAAGAACGATGAATTTCCTGCTCAGTGCTTTTCTTGTGGCTAACTGGGCCCTTGATCCCTCCAACATGGATTCAGAGCTGGCCACAACACTGAATCCGTGCTGATTAAGGCAACGGAGGAAATTAGAGAAGTTCTGGACCACGGAGGCAGAGCGGCGTTAGTCTTATTGGATTCATCCGCTGCCTTCGATACGGTACACCATGGGAACCTGATGGACCGCTTGAGGAATTGTGGGGTACAGGGGAAAGCTTGGGACATATTTTGCGGTGTTCCGCAGGGCTCTTCCCAAAGCCCCACCCTGTTCAATGTATACGTTACCTCGCTGGCGCCCATTGTTAGGTCGTTTGGGTTTGATTTAACATCTTATGCAGACGACACACAAATTGTGGTGTCGGTGTTACCGGGCAAGGAAGATGGTATAGCCCTTCAATTTCAGGAATGTATGTTGGCTGTAGGTAGATGGATGGCTGATAACTGCCTCAAATTAAACACAGCAAAAACAGAAGTCATATTTGGGGCTAGGAAGGACTTTTGGAGCCCTAGCTGGTGGCCTGCGGAGATGGGGTTGCCGCCCCTTCCGGTCGCCAAGATTAAGAACCTGGGTGTCTTAATTGATGATCAACTTTCTTTTAAGCCCCAAGTTAATGCTGTAGCATCATCAGTTTATTTCACACTCAAATCGATTCGGAAGATCCTCACGTTCCTTCCGGAATGTAGTAAAAAAACGGTTATTACTGCTTTAGCGCTGTCCCGCCTAGATTATTGCAACTGCCTGCTTTTGAATGCCCAACAGGGGCTGCTCAACAAAATGCAGTTGTTGCAAAATGCTGCAGCGAGACTTTTGACCGGTGTACCAAAGTTCGCTTCCATTTCTTCCCGAATCAGAAAACCACACTGGTTGCCTGTGCAGAAGCGGATTTCCTTTAAGGTCTTCAAGGCCCTGCAAGGCCTGGGGCCTGCCTGCTTGAGGGAGTACTTTCAATGGTATACTCCTCCTAGGCAGCTAAGATCCTCAGAGCTGCGGCTGGTTAAAGTTCCTCGGGTAAAGAAGGCCCGGTGGGGCGGTAGGAGCTTTGTGCTAGGGGCAGCAAAGGCCTGGAATGCCCTGCCCCTCGCTGTGAGGAATTTGACAGATTTGATGACTTTTAGAAGAAGTATTAAAACTTGGTTGTTTAATCAATAGATTCTTGCCGGTTACTTCAGGAGTATTCATCGAGCGCCAGGACACCTCCGGGTAATAGCGCGCTGTATAAATGCCAAAATAAAATAAATATAAAATATCACTTACAAGTCACCCTACGACTACATGTCTGAGGTCCGGAAATCTTTTGATTTCCAGAACCCCTTCATGTTTTGCTCACATAAGTTACTGTATGTTTTTTCGTGTTTATTGAATAAGTAAACAAATGTAATAAGTTCCATTGCGACAATAGAACACCAAATGCTGATGATTGCAGTTTTGTGGATATGTTCTTATATTTCCCATGACAGGGACCGCTGTCTCTCATAATAATATAGTAAAATGAGCCCTGGCAGAATCAGAAAGGCTGCTATCCAAGCTCTTATATGAGAATGCGGTCATGAATTGAAACCTCACTGTTTGGTACCAAATGGAACAAGTAGATTTTTTTACAGGACAAGTATATTTATAAAACATTTTTTCCTTTGGACAAGAAGACGTTTTATAAATGTCCACACCCCTGACAGATGACAAGCGATATTGCTGCCCGGGTTCTGCCACAACTCGAGACTCCCTTCTTCACAGATTAAGACAAGTAGGATCACCCATGCGCATCGTCGGCGGTGGAAATACAAAATAGAATTGTAAATAATGAATGGCATGAAAATTCAAATGTGGGCTGCAACGCTTGACTTTCCTGGCCTCGCTGCACAACCGTGTTAGGCCGTGTGCAGCGAGGCCAGCAAGTGCCAAAGCCAAGAATGTCAAGTGTTGCAGCCCACATTTTAATTGACATGTCATTGAGGAAGCGGGGTAGTGATAAGGGCCGGCTGCTCGGGTCCGACAGTTCCAAGAAGAGTGTTAGGGCCTAAACTTCTTCTTAGAGCAATCTGTCAGAGCCAAGCAGCCGGCCCTAATCAATGCAGGGTTGAGCACTTGGATTGCCTTTCTTTTGCACATGCTGGCCTCGCTGCACAGGCTCGGCCCCGCTGCTCTGACCGGAGGTGCTACAGGATCAGTGGCAGAGCACGGAGAAGCTACAGGATCAGCAGCAGAGCACTGACTGGACTAGCTACAGGATCAGCAGCAGAGCACTGACTGGACTAGCTACAGGATCAGCAGCAGAGCAGTGACTAGAGGAGCTACAGAATCAAATGCAGGGTTCAGCACTTGGCTTGCCTTTCTTTTGCACATGCTGGCCTCGCTGCACAGGCTCGGCCCCGCTGCTCTGACCGGAGGTGCTACAGGATCAGTGGCAGAGCACGGAGAAGCTACAGGATCAGCAGCAGAGCACTGACTGGACTAGCTACAGGATCAGCAGCAGAGCACTGACTGGACTAGCTACAGGATCAGCAGCAGAGCAGTGACTAGAGGAGCTACAGAATCAAATGCAGGGTTCAGCACTTGGCTTGCCTTTCTTTTGCACATGCTGGCCTCGCTGCACAGGCTCGGCCCCGCTGCTCTGACCGGAGGTGCTACAGGATCAGTGGCAGAGCACGGAGAAGCTACAGGATCAGCAGCAGAGCACTGACTGGACTAGCTACAGGATCAGCAGCAGAGCACTGACTGGACTAGCTACAGGATCAGCAGCAGAGCAGTGACTAGAGGAGCTACAGAATCAAATGCAGGGTTCAGCACTTGGCTTGCCTTTCTTTTGCACATGCTGGCCTCGCTGCACAGGCTCGGCCCCACTGCTCTGACCGGAGGTGCTACAGAATCAGTGGCAGAGCACGGAGAAGCTACAGGATCAGCAGCAGAGCACTGACTAGAGGAGCTACAGAATCAAATGCAGGGTTCAGCACTTGGCTTGCCTTTCTTTTGCACATGCTGGCCTCGCTGCACAGGCTCGGCCCCACTGCTCGCCCTCAGAATTTGAGAATTGTTTGCGCTGGAAACTTCAGTTCTTGGCACTGAAGTCTAAAGTTTACACAGCAACTCTTAAAGAAACTAGTTACTTAATAACAGATGTATGATAACACTGAACTCAGCAATACTGGAGAAAGTGATATTCAATACTAGCTTTTCTTCCAATGGTAAAGCAGTCTCTGGCCTTGCACGTGGCACAGGAAAAAAGAGGAAAGTTATCTTTATTTATGATGTCCATTTGATTTGACCCATGCAGTGACTCTTGACTCTGTAAAACAGTGTGCCATGAGCAGTGAGGAGTCGCTAATTTGCTCGGCACTGGCTCTCCTCTTTCAATGCAGGGCCCTTCTGTTATGTAAACGAAAGCACAGAATTTGCATTGGTTCTGCCAGATTAGTTCAACCTTTGTGACACTGAGGTTATGTCATACCCAGAAGACAAATGAAAGAGAAGTGACATCAAATGTTCATGCACACACACACAAGTATGTGCATACGTGCGTGCGCACACACTCACAGACACTCACACTTACAAACACACACACCCCTTACCTTTCCTTGCCCATTTGAATCATTTCTAAATGTGTGTCCCACTTTACTTTCAACAGTCAAAGAAGTGAAAGTGAAAAATTGTGTTTTGGTGAGTATTAAAAAATTATTTCGATATATTTCAATTAAATACTTGCGTCATTTTCATAACAAATTAGCAAAAGTGTTCTCTACATAGGAAAAATAATTAATGTCAGGGAGAAAACTAGAAGTACTCCCAAGGTAGGACTTACATCCCCGCACCTGTTAATGGGGAGCCGCGGCCAATTGGCTATTAGGTCAAGGGAGCGGCAGGTAAAATGCTTGAGAACCTCTGGGCTACAGGATCAGCAGCAGAGCACTGAGAAGCTACAGGATCAGCAGCAGAGCACTGACTGGACTAGCTACAGGATCAGCAGCAGAGCACTGAGAAGCTACAGGATCAGCAGCAGAGCATGGAGGAGCTTGAGGATCAGCAGCAGAGCACAGAGGAGGTACAGGATCAGCAGCAGAGCATGGAGGAGCTTGAGGATCAGCAGCAGAGCACTGAGAAGCTACAGGATCAGCAGCAGAGCACTGAGAAGCTACAGGATCAGCAGCAGAGCACTGAGAAGCTACAGGATCAGCAGCAGAGCATGGAGGAGCTTGAGGATCAGCAGCAGAGCACTGAGAAGCTACAGGATCAGCAGCAGAGCACAGAGGAGCTACAGGATCAGCAGCAGAGCACAGAGGAGCTACAGGATCAGCAGCAGAGCACTGAGAAGCTACAGGATCAGCAGCAGAGCACTGAGAAGCTACAGGATCAGCAGCAGAGCACTGACTAGAGGAGCTACAGGATCAGCAGCAGAGCACTGAGAAGCTACAGGATCAGCAGCAGAGCATGGAGGAGCTTGAGGATCAGCAGCAGAGCACAGAGGAGCTACAGGATCAGCAGCAGAGCACTGAGGAGCTACAGGATCAGCAGCAGAGCACAGTGGAGCTACAGGATCAGCAGCAGAGCACTGAGGAGCTACAGGATCAGCAGCAGAGCACTGAGGAGCTACAGGATCAGCAGCAGAGCATTGAGAAGCTACAGGATCAGCAGCAGAGAGGTGACTGGGGGGGGGTACAGGATCAGCAGCAGAGCACAGAGGAGCTACAGGATCAGCAGCAGAGAGGTGACTGCGGGGGTGGGGGGGAGGGGGTACAGGATCAGCAGCAGAGCACTGACCAGAGGAGCTACTGAATCATCACACTCACCAGAAAATCTGAACCAAGGCCGGACCGTCCAAGACCGAACCGTTATTAGTCTGAGCTTCCTTCAAATCCTTGCATCCGGAGCTGAGAAGAGAATATAGAAAATTGACTGAGTGACAGTGTTGACAGATTTTGAGACCCTTCCCAAGCCCGTAGCTGCTCAAGTATAAGCCCAAATTTAGCCCAACGCAGACCAGCGTCAGACTAAAAACCAGCCCAAAGTCACAACTCTCAAATTATACAGAAATAGTCATCAGAAACCACTTCAAGGATGAGTCTAAATTCTTTTCAATATACAGATATTGAGTGGGAGGGGGTTAACTGAGAACCTGTATTAATGCTACTCATTTCCATGACCTGTCCCCACTGTGACATAACTTGAAACAGGCACTGCTAAAGCTACAATAGTAGAAAACACGGAGAGATTAAGAAAGGCAGCAATAGTATTATGGACTATTTACTTCTCCCTCCAATTTGATTTTTAAGCAACCCCCAAAGTTAATTTCCAGTAGCCCCCATTTACCCCATAGCCCTCAAGGCCCCCTCCCTCCTTCCCTAATGGAGTCTGACAACCTCCACTTCCATTTAATCCACAGCATATATGCCAACATTTGGAAACAAATAAGAGGGAGATTCAGAGACAAACCCAAGGTAACATGATTACCCCTTTATCTTGTATTTAGGTTGGGGGGCACTTTAAGACCTAATTACATAAAATAATACTTTTTCGCTTACAAAATGTGCAGTCTCCTGCCTAAATTGAATAGTAGTACCACTATGGGAGAGGCAGTGGCGTTACAGCCATGGCCATGTGTTGGGAGGCAGCAGCAGTGTGCGCTGCCCTCCCACATAACAGGTAACACACAGACAGTAGCACAGCCACCTTCACTTATTTATTTAAGTTTTATATAGCACTAGCGACTAGACCCAAAGGTATGAGAGAGCTTTACAACAACAAATGTTCACATCATAGATAACAAGTCTATACAGAGCATCTGAGTCAGAGTGTTTTACTTACCATATAGCACTCATTCCTACTCTTACCATAAGAAAAAAGCATTGGCAAAGCCAATAGGTCTCGCCTATGCAAGAGCTATTGGCTTTGCCAATATGTTTTGGCGCTGTTGTACACCAGGGTGGCTGCTGTTCAGCATGGCTAAGTAAGTTGGGTAAAGGAGAGTGGTGTGGAGTGGAGTGGAGTGCCATGAGTAGCGTACAGTGTTGTGAAGCGTCTTGGAGAGGTTGAATCTCGTAGAGTGGAAGGGCATAGAGTTAAGTGGCGCAGAGTGGAGCACAGTGTCACAGTTGAGTAGAGGGTTGTACAGTGGAGTGGTACAGAGTGTTGTGGAGTAGCATAGAGGGTGTTGCTTAGAAGGGAGTAGAATGCTGTAGAATAGAGAGGCGTACAACGAAGTAGACTGTCAGAGTGGAGTAGTGGGTCATAGAAGAGAGAAGAGTAAAGTGTCATGGAGGGGTGTAATGGCAGGGTTTTTGGCTCTATTTAGCAGTGATATAGACTTTAATCTTGCTCACATCTAGGATAGGTATTCTTAGCTTGTGTTGGCCCTTTTAAGCCCTTTTTCCAGACCTAGAAGAGGATAGCTGCTTAATATGATGATAGATCCCTTATTCTTGACTCTAATCTGTCTATTGCCTATTGGCTTTGACATTCTTGCTTATAGTAGAGGTTGGATCCTGTGGTCCTGACTTTATATTACACATTGGTATGGTTTATGTAGGTATTCTGACAGAGCTAAGGGGTATTTCATCCTTTTCAGGCCTACAGGCCTAGAACTAGAGGGACTCCATCTTGATGGAGCTGAGAGGCTTTTAGAGTAAAGGTAAAGTTTATAGTTAAAGCTGTTGTTCGCTTGGAGAGAACCGGCTCAGGCTGGCCCTTATCGAAGGAATGTATTTTTCTCCTCTCCGAAGACACAACTTCAGGCTGGCCAGCTGGGAACGTGTCCTTGGTACGGGGAGGTACAAGAATTTGGTGGGCGGCAGGTTACTGGCCGTAACTTTCCATGAAAGGACAAGCTTCCATATTAGCGAACTACAGGAGAGGAGGAGTGTTCATTCCAGCTTGTGTGCAGTTCAGCTTGGAGTTCAGTTCAGCTTGGAGCTCAGTTCAGCTTGGAGAGAGAGAACAGGATGTCTGCTGGAGCTGCAGAATAGAGTGCAGTTCTGGAATGGAGAAAGAAGGCAGACGATTGCTGAAGAGGAGGAGAGAGAGCAGTGCAGAGAGCATCAAAGAAGGCTGTCAGCTGGAGCAATTGAACCAGAGGCGTGGTGATGTGGTGACGGAGGGAGAGACAGAGAGAGAGCCCTGATACCACTAGAGTCAGAGAGAAATCTTCCTTCTAATAGGTGAGGTAGTCTGAACTAATCACACTTACATCTTAATCTTGTCTTTATTCCCTAGGCTATTGTATGTCTAATCGTTTCTCTTTCAGCGGTGTGTTAAAAGTTCCTGTTACCCCGCAGATAAATTGTATGTCTAATCCTTTTCTTTCAGCGGTGTGTTAAAGTTACTGCTAGTTATAGAGACCCCATAGTTTTGTGTATGTGTACTTTATTATTGTTACAATAAACTTCCCCATTAATTAGTGAATTAGTGTGTATGAGTTTTTTTTTATGATAAAGCTAGCCTGTCTTCTAACAGAAGGGAGTAGGAGCGCTTAAATCAAGGAATAACTCAATCACATAGTGTGTATATCTTTGTCCCCATACAGTGAGGGTAATCCCCTTTCCTAGTCAGGTATTACTGTTTGAACAGATGCTACCCCTGATCAGGTAAGTAATAGTGAATAATTAGGGAGATAGGAGACCTGCAACTAAGGGATAAAGTTAGTACACCATCCCATAATCCTGTAAACAGCGTCTTCTGTTCCAAAGCATAGGTAACCTTTTTCTCCTAGTCAGATGTTACAGCCAGAACAGATGCTGCCCCTGATCCGGTAAGTCTGAATAAATAGGAAGAACAGGGAGCCCTTGAGCTAGGGAATTGTTGACACTAAGTAATTCGGCTATCCCATAATATTATTGTAGTAGCAGACCCTTAGTGAAGAGACAGAAAACTGAAGGTGTTCATAGGAAAGTGGTTGTCATTGGTAAGTGGCGTTAGTGAGAGCACTGATTGCGGTCAGTGTGTATACCCACAGGATTGTGGCTTGTGTTAAGTGAGAGCACCGGAAGGAGACGGTGCGGAGGCCTGCCGGATTGCGGGCCGTGTGTAAATGAGAGCACCTAAGGTAGAGAGGTGTGTAGGTCTGCCGGATTGTAGACCAGATATAAATGAGAGCACTGGGGCTGCAGACCCATGTGTGTAATGAGAACACCAGGGAGGACACTGGTGTGTAATGGTAGATAATCAGAACTGCCCCAGGGTAGATTAGTCTGGACCCATGTGGTCGCGAGACTATAAGGTATGAGTGTGGTGTAGGGCATGGATGTCCTTAGTAATCAGTAAGTATTCTTAGTATCCCTATAGATTTTGTGGTGTTTCTGATAATATGAGCTTGTATATTGCGAGTTCCCCATCCTCAGGTAGGTACCCAGGTGCCTGGATAGATGGTCCTGAGGAGGGAGGTGGTTACGTTTTGGCTGGGTTAGAGGGGCCCCTAGGGGCGGATCCCATCTAAGCAGAAAATCTGGCCATTACAAGGGGTATAGAGGGAATTGCGCAGAGCATCATAGAGTGGAGTAGTGTTGTAAAATGGCAGAGTGGAGTAGGGTGCAGTGGATTGGCACAGAGTGGAGCACAGTGTCACAGTTGAGTAGAGGGTCGAACAGTGGAGTGGCACAGAGTGTTGTGGAGTAGCATAGAGGGTGTTGCTTCGAGTGGAGTAGAATGCTGTAGAATAGAGTGGCGTACAACGGAGTAGACTGTCAGAGTGGAGTAGTGGGTCATAGAAGAGAGTGGAGTAAAGTGTCATGGAGGGGTACAGAGGGAATTGAGCAGAGCGTCGCAGAGTGGAGTAGTGTTGTAGAATGGCAGAGTGGAGTAGGGTGCTGTGGATTGGCACAGAGTGGAGCAGAGCGTCAGTGTAGCATAGTTTAATGGAGTAATGCATCAGAGTGGAGGGGAGCAGAGCAGCCTAGTGAAGTGGCATAAATTACAGAGGTGCAGAGCAGATTGGCGTAGAGTGCATTGGGTTTGAGTTAAGTGGTGTAAAAAGCAGTGGCGTAGAGCAGGGCACATTAGATTGCAGTGGTGTAGAATGCAGTGACGCAAAGTGGAGTGGTGCAGAGTGGTACGAGTAGTGTAGAGTAGAATGAAATGACAGAGAGGATGTGTGCAGGGTAGAATGCAGAGGCGTAGGGTAGAATGCAGAGGTGTTGAGTAGAGTGGTGTAGAGAGCTGTGGCATAGAGTAGAGTGAAGTTGAGTGCTGCAGAGTATAGTGGTGCAGGGTAGAGTGCAGTAGTATAGAGTAATGGCGTAGAGCAGAGTGCCACTGCATTGACTGCAGTGGCACAGAGTAGATTGTGTCAGAGTAGAGTGAAGTGGTGCAGAATAGAAAATAGTGGTGCTGAGTAGAGTGCAGTGGCATCGAGTGGCGCAGCACTGATTGCAATGGCAAAAAGAGTGGAGTGACGCAGAGTGGAGTCGAGTGGCACAGAATGCAGTGGCATGGAGTAGATTGTTTCAGAGCAGAGTGAAGTGGTGTAGGGTAGAGTGGAGTGGCCTAGAGTATTGATGTAGAGTGCATTGGCATAGAGTGCAGTATTGTGGAGTGGTGTAGAGTACGGCGGCGAAGAGAATAATGGTGCAGAGTAGGGTAGAGTGCACTGGCGTAGAGTGGTGCAGAGAAGAGAGGCGTAGAGTGAAGTGGCATAGAGTGCAGAGCCAGAGTGCAGTAGATTAGAGTGGTGTACAATGCATTGGCGTAGAGTGCAGTGGCGCAGAGTAGAATGGCAGGCACAGTAGAATATCGTACCATGCAACGATATAGAGCAGAATGGCACTGAGTACAATAGTGTAGAGTGGATTGGTGTACAGTGGTGAAGAGTAAAGTGACGTAGAGTGCAATGGTGTAGAGTGGCATAGTAGAGTATAACGATGTACAGCACAGTGATGCAGAGCATATTGGCATAGAGTGCTGTGGCATAGTGTATTGGTTTTGAGTAAAGTGATGTAGACTGCATTGGTGTAGGTGTAGTTGCATGGAGCGGTGTAGAGTGCAATAGAGTGTCGTAAACTGCAGTGCAGAGTAGATTGTTTTAGAGTAGAGTAAAGTGGCGAAGAGTGCAGTAGTATAGAGGAGAGTGCCATAGAGTGCAGAGTGGCGTAGAGTGGATTGGTGCAGAATTCCGTGGCATAGAGTGCAGTGTGGCAGAAAGTGCAGTGAGGCAGAGCGTGTAGTTAGGCAGAGCGTGCAGTGAGGCAGAGCGTGTAGTGAGGCAGAGCGTGCAGTGAGGCAGAGTATACGGTCGTAAACTTCAGTGGAGTTTAGTGGAGTGGCGTAGAGGGCAGTGGCACAGAATACAATGTCAAAGAGTGCAGTGGTGTACAGTACAGTGGTGCAGAATACAATGGCGTAGAGGGCAGTGACGGAGAGAGCAGTGGTGTAAAGTAGACTGAAGTAGAGTGCATGGATTTAAAGTAAAGTGGTGTAGAGTACATTGGCATACAGTGCAGTGGAGAATAGTAGAGTAGTGTGAGGTTGAGAGCACTGGGTTAGAGTTCAGGTCTCGAACAATCCAAAAAATGGTACTAGTCCTGCAGGACTAGTACCTTAAAAAATGTCCTCGACCTAACTGCAACCTACTTGACCTCCTTCTCCGAAAGCAGAGCAAATATAACAAGATTTAAAGGCATCTTTATTTCTCATTGACTTTGTGAGCAATAAAAATGCCTTTAAATCTTGTTATCTTGTCACATTTGCCCCGTTTTCACAGAGGACAAAAGTTGGTTTGTTTTCCGACACGCCAAAAAGCGCGAGTAGGGCCTAAAAACAGCTCCACCTTGTTAAATTTAGCTCGACTATGCGAGCGGTCGAGTGGAATTTTCGAGCCCTGGAGTGGAGTGGTGTACAGAAGAGTGGAGTGGTGCTGAGTAGAGTGGAGTGGAGTGGAGTGGCGTGGGGTAGAGTACAGTGGGATAACGTGTATGCATGATATGGTAGCATGCTGCCATTTCAGACCACATATCTTCAATTGAAATGACCTTTACATTTGCAATCACACACAGTTTTACTGATAAAAGTATACGGCACACAAATGATAATGTGTGGAGAAGTCATCACCCAATGTATCGATTTGATCATCAACACAATTCATTTAGATATTTTAATGTTGTGTGCAAGGAAAAAAACTGTACAGCCTTCCTCAAGCAGAACTCCACCAGCCAGTATGACTGTCACATAAATCGTCTCACGTTTAAATCAGAGAAAGAAAAATAAACACCAAGCTCCCTTCAAGACACATCCTAACATTTGACCTCTGTCTTTGATTGCACAGCAAATGTAACAAGATAAGAACAAGATTTTAAAGCAGGTTTACAGAAAAGGTTTGTGGAAGAACACAGTATACAAGATTTTGGCAAAGGAAGGGACGAACTCAACAGCCTAAAACAAAGAAATCAAACAGAAAATGTGAGTTACAAACCACAAAGCTAACGGTAAGCAACGGGCCGAATGAATTCCTGGGTCAACTTTCTGAATGTCCCCAATGTCTTTAGCAAACCAGGCAGCTGCACTGTTTGATAGGCTGAGATGTAAAAAAGTAGTTATATGACTGTGAGCAGTGGAAGGATAGATGTCATCCAGTCAAAGGGATTGTATAGAAGCTATTTTCCAGGGGAATGGCAAACACGAGAGGAAGAAAAGTCATCAAGTAAGAAGCAAGCAAACAAGCGATTATACAGGCAACCAATGATAAGCAATGGGCTGGCACAAAGTCCACTGGATGTTTTTGATATGGTTCACAGAATGTCTTTTACGCACAGACAGCTAAAAGGCATCTATAGGCAAGATACAAAAATAACAGATCAATGTCAATGCCTAGGTCCTTGCATTGGGTGAATGGGACTATTGGGCTACTAAGGCTTTTGCGGGCTGAAGGTAGAGGGCGCAAATGCATGCCCGTGAGCGAGTGCATACCAGGAAAGATGAAAGCATGTGTGCATGGACGAAAAGATTAATATGTGAAAGGATGAAAAGATTAATGTGTGAAAAGATGGATGCTTGCCACTATCTACCCATTTTGAGGACAGAGAAAACAAATGCTTCCCCAGCTCCATGAAACAGATATCTGGGGAGAGGTTGCATTGTCATGGCTATGCTGGGATTAGGAAGGGACAGATTTCAAGTCTCATAACATGATGCCATTTTGTTTCGAGTGAAAGTCTGGTGCATTGAGGACAGTATGGCCACAACACAATGGGGCCACAGAGCATGGACGCACACTGGTGAATGTATTGATGTACCAGTGTCTGTGACGTTGCATCAATGGATGTCTTAGAGTGGCAGCGTACATGGACGGCTAAATAGGTATGGTTGAGTGCCTGGGTGTGATTGGATTGATAAATGAAGGTGCAGATGTGGTGGAAGTCAAGAGCTGGACGCCGTAGTATATTCATAGTTTTCTCTAAGTAACTGCTTCTAGAAGCCACAATTTCACAGCTGTAATGTGTGTTACAGGAGAAGGTCTCCTGAAAAGTAGTACCAGAAAAAACTTACAAAAGCATAAACAAATTCCAGGCGCTGCCCAACTTTTTAAATGCTGAACTGCAGCTATTATATAATTCGCCAGAGGGAAAGAAGGATAGTACCTTTGACCAAAATAAAACCTTTGGCCAGAAAAAAAGCCTTCTAGAATGCAGAGGATGCATATCTCTTTGCTTTCTGGTACTTCAATGTAAATTCAATGGCAAATAAAAAGTTATAAGCAAATAAAGGCTTCAGTGTGAAGGTTAGATGAATGTGCTTCCTCCCAGACCAGACAAAAGAATGACAAAACCGGGGAGGTTACTAAGAAAATAAGAAATAAAAAACACAGTTCTCTCGGACAGTAAGCTTGTCAGCTTGTCACACATTGTCTTCCAGAGTGTTTTAACAAACATGTTTTCTATTTATTACGCTAAATCCTTGTGAAATTGTAACATTGGAGGGTGTCTCACATGGGAATCCAGGCTGCACAAAATCCGGTTGGAGTGGGACACCTGACTGTACAAGCGGCGTCCTTCAGAATTATAACAAGAGGTCACATGAAGGAGTGATGAACAGAAGCTCTGTAAACAGCTATGACACTTTGACATGCTCAATTTGAATATTCCACACACTCCGGGATGGACTAGGGGATTTATGAAAATCTTTTACAATATGGCGAAAACCAGCTTCTGTGTTTACCACTGGCAAAACTCAGTTCGAGAGAGTTGGAAATATCAATGAACCACTAACTTCAAGTTGCATCTAAACCAGCTACGCGTTTACCAGGAATCCAAAACGTGAAAACTTGGAATAGCTGGGACCTTCCAGAGAAACACTGTCCGGCTTTCCGGTGCTGCAGTTTATGGTCTTGGTGTTGAACTATTAGGTGTCTTATGTAGCTTAGAAAGTGGCAGCAGGGAACTGCTACTTACTGTCCGAAACAAACCCTCAATGATGTAGAGGTAATAGTATTAAGACCCACATATTAGGATCAAGAACTTCGGTATTA
This sequence comes from Lissotriton vulgaris, assembly GCF_964263255.1. Classification (NCBI taxonomy): domain Eukaryota; kingdom Metazoa; phylum Chordata; class Amphibia; order Caudata; family Salamandridae; genus Lissotriton; species Lissotriton vulgaris. Next base: position 2,071,278,002 of record NC_141691.1, on the reverse strand, counting down.
TGGGTGCTTTTTGTTAAGAGTTATTAAATGGGCACTTTTAGACAGACCGCAATTATCTTTCGATGTTGAATGTCCTTTTACAACACAAGATTTCTAACCATTCATGGAGGAATGGCAAATGTAAGAAAACACAAATAATTACTTGTACTATACAGTGTTGTAGCTTATTTTATAGCGCTTCATAATTTAGCGAACCACATTAATACATTTTGTGCATTACAATTAAATTCTGTATGAGCGAGGAGAATCGGTGAAGGGAAGATTTTCCGATGCTTTGCTAGGAAATAACGAGGGTGGGACGTGGCCTTCCATGACGTGGCCCATCTTGTTGCAGGGATTCTGCTCATACACAGAACTGTGCACAGAGACCCAGGACCTCAGTAAATTGTGGTGGACGCAAAAACTCACCTCATTACCTAGAACCCCTAACCGACTAGCATCAGGGCCTCATCAGCACTTTGTCCTATAGCAACGGTTCCAATGATTAGACAACCCAGAACATGCAACTTAGGTTACTCTCAGGAATGGTGGGAATCAAGAACACTCTTTCGTTTGTTATTCTCATACCAGTCCACAACACGAGTAAATAGAGGCACGGGAAAGTTTAAAATGTTTATTTTAACGACGTGCTCTAAGATGCAGTATTTTTGGTAACACAAGCAGACATATGATTAGAAATAATACGATCAGCATGGTTACAATTCCATAAAACACAAAGGGAGAAATCATATTATAATGATAGTGGAAACAGGTCCTATAGTGCCTTATATACCACCCTCCCTAGCTGCGAACTATGTATTATATAATATAGAAGGTCTCTTAGGCTTGAATGGGGAACCCCATACCTCCAAGATCAGTAGAGATGAATCACATCAGGATCTGCAAAAGCTCTCTCTCTCTGGAAACAGATTTTCTCCAAGAGCCAAAATCATGCATGCAGTGCAATATTAAAGGCGCCAGAATTTCAGTTAGCTGCAGTTGCGTGTATGCTGTGTCCAAGCGTGGGCTGATCAGCCCGAAAAACAGCTAACATTGTTATGATAACCTTGGAGGCTTCAGCACTCTAAGGTCACAATGTAAGTCTAGGGACGTTGAAAACAAGCCATTCTTATGCTAAGAAATTCACGCAGCCTAACTTACAACAACAGTTATATGTAGTGTTGTGTGCAAAAGCAGCAGAAAGGTAAAATGAGGTTTAAACTTCTAACAAGCCTATGCTAACATACTAATGTGCGCAAGCAGGGCCCTGCCTTCACTACACCCTCCCTTGTTCGGAACATGCACAAAACGGGAGGCAAGTTAGGAACGCAGAGTTCAAGTTCGAGTGACACAGGACCAAGTTCAAAATTTGCCAAACTGGATAATTGGGAGTAAATTCCAAATTAGTGACCACAATAAAAAAAAGTTTTTATACTTCCAAGCAGGGGCCATAAGGTGTCCAATATAAGGAACTTGAAGAGGGAAAAAATGAATGAAAACTCACGAGTCCAGAATGCGTTCTGAAGTTGGAAAAATGCCACTTCAATCCAACAGTGTATAGGCACAGTATGTTGCACCCGCCTCCAATAGAAAGTCAATGTTCTCATCCGAAAACATATCAGCCATCCAATTCAAGTTGGAAAGGAACATACAGGTGTTTCGATAGCCGGAGCCTCTAGCATCAACAGAGGACAACTCGGAGGAGGAGCTTCGTGGGCAAGCAAGATGGCCGCGTAAGCTCGGAGCTCCGTAGACCCTCCGACCCTCCGCATAAATCCTGATCGACATCCTGATCCACGGTGGTGGATTCTAGTTGGTGAATGGTCGTAGAGACGGGATCTGCTTTCCGATCTAAAATCTGACACTCCTTGACGAAGATACGTCGTGCTGAAGTTTTGTGCCAGGGGCAGACCATTGTCTCGGTGCTGGCCGACGGCAGCGACAACGAATTGCACGATCGATATGCCGAGTGTGCGACTCCTGTTCCAGCTGGCGGAGTAAGCGGAGCTGCGGAGTGGCCTGTCGCTGACTGAACATCTGTCGCTGCTACGCTCCGCACTTGCTTGAGTACTCGAAGGGATCTCGGAGTGCTACCCCTTTGTTCTGCCCCTGGTTCCAACATGGCGGGCAGGGGCGACCCTGACAGAACGGCGAACCGGGTCAGCAGGAAGACGGTCCAACCTCAGACCAACAAGATTGACCGGTACGCCCAACAAAGGACCTCGCCAACTGTGGCCGCTCACTCGAAAGACTCTTTGCAGGCGGGCTCGCCGGATGAGTCGGAAACAACACTCCGGGACATCATGGGGGCTATAGCTGGCATCAGAACGTAGATGCATAAGCAACATGAGGTTCTGACGCATAAAGTCGATACCCTGGCGATCGACCTCAATCTGATCAGAGCCGATCTTGGCAAGATTAATGACAGAGTGAAATCGCTGGACATTAAAACTGCGAGCCTCACCACTGATGTCTCGGACCTGCAGACGGAGGTCTGGTATTTGAGGTCGATCAATGACCTATTTTCAAAGCGGCTGGAGGACTTTGAGGGACGGGCCAGGCGGCAAAATGTGCGTATTATTGGGGTACCGGAGGGTGCAGAGGACTCGGCCACTGACCTCTTTGTCGAGGGTCTGATAAAGACTCATCTGGCCCCGGCGGGCCTCAGCCATTTCTTTTCGGTCGAGCGGGCCCACAGGATGCCGGGTGGACCACCCAAGTCGGGCGCATCACCAAGACCCATCATCGCTCGTCTGTTCAACTTCCGGGATCGGGATGTGATCCTACAGGCCTCGAGACGGCATGGGCCCCTCAAGTTCCAGAATGCGGATGTCAACTTCTATCCGGACTTTACTAGGACTGTTCAGAGACAGCGTCAAAGTTTTGCAGGAGTGAAGCGGCGTCTCAGAGACTTGGGGATGAAATACTCCATGATGTTCCCGGCTAAACTGCGTGTTGAGCGTGATGGCCGTGCTATGTTTTTCGACATGCCCGAGTCTGCGAGTGACTGGCTGGACACTTTGCCGCACAGACGCGAGGAACAGGAGGAACATTCGGAGGGTGCCTCTGGAGGCCCTGATCATCAGGAGTAGTATTCATCACACTAACTTTGTCGGTTAGTGTTCCTGTTGACTGTGACCTACAAGCCATACTGTAGCACTTTAAAGTGAATATCCTTTTTCTAACATGGAGGGTGGCGGGGGGGGGACTACGTGATCTTCTTTCTCCTCTAGGGTCTTCTTGTAGTTTAGTTCATGGGGCGACAGGCACACTGCTGGTTGGGGGGGGCTTTTTAGTCTGCTGCAGGGGTGCAGGGTGGGGGGTGGCGTGTAGGTTGGTTTTGTGTGTTCTCTTTGTTTTTTCTTTCCTTTTCTAAGGCAATGCAACGTATGCTTTAATTCATTCAATGTATCTGAGAGGTTCACTGGGGTCGGCGGAGGCCTGAGTTTCGACGATGGGGGGTAGGAAATTAAAAGTTCTGTGTCGGAATGTTAATGGCTTGGGTAATCGCATTAAGAGAGGGGTGGTTTTGCAATTGTTCAGAAGAAGTATGTCTGATGTTGTTTTATTACAGGAGACACACTTGGTGGGAAATACGTGTCGTGCGCTCAATAGGAAGGGTTTCAAAATGGTGGCACATTCGGGGTTCTCCTCGGGGACCCGGGGGGCAGGAATTATGGTGCGTACGTCTCTCCCATTTGAGATTGACTCCACTGTCGTGGACGAGAGGGGGCGGTTCGCTGCCGTCACGGGGAGATGGGAGGGGCGGTCCCTGATTCTGGTTTCAGTTTATGTTCCCCCAGGGTTACAAAACAACACTTTTCAGGACCTTGGATGCGCCATTTTGAACCTGCCCGAGGGGTTGCTTATTGTGGGTGGTGATTTCAATTCAGTCTGCTCCGGGACCTTGGACAGGCATCCGCCCAGAGATCTCCGTAACTCACAATCCTGGTTGCCCGACTTCCTTGACACTATGGGTCTGATCGATTGCTGGAGACTTATGCATCCCACCCGGAGCCAATACTCATTTCATTCTGGGGCGCACGGTAGCCTCTCAAGAATAGATTATGTCCTGACCTTGGCGGACCATGCGCCGGCGATCTCGGAGGCCCGCTTGTTGGCAAAGGGCATCTCGGACCACTCCCGGTGTGGGTGTCCTTTGACTTTGGCATTGTGGCTACCGAGCGGCCTGTGGTGGTCACTCCGTGGTACTTTCGGAACCCCAAAACGCGGACTCCTGGCCGGAGCTATCGAGCTCTATTTTATTGAGAATACTGGGTCGGTCACGTCAGCAGCCACCTTATGGGCGGCGTTTAAAACGGTTCTGCGAGGTGAGGCCCTTGCCCTCATAGCGGACGTCCGCAGACATAGAGATGCCGACATGGTAAGCATTGAGGCAGAGATTATGGACCTGGACTCCCAACTGGAGACGGGCCTGGCACCTGAGCTGCTCCATTCCCTCTCTCTTAAGCAACTGGAATATCGCGACCTTGCCTCCGACGCTGCCATCGTCATGGGTAGAGACCAACAGGGTAGGATCTAGGACGTTGGTGACAAGGCGGGCAAACTCCTAGCTTGGCTTGACAAGAAGGAGAGAGCCAGCCACGTAGTTCCGGAGGTGTTGGGGGACGACGGCTTGCTTGTCACTGATCCGAGGGCAATCGTTGAGTCGTTCTCGGACTACTTTCGGGGCATTTACACTTCGGTCTCGGACCGGTCTAAGGCGGACTCTTGTGCTCTCTTGGCATATATTGATCCCCCGTGCCTGTCGGAGACAGACCGTGACGACCTAGACAGGGACATTCCTGCGGACGAGATTGCCCTTGCCATTCGCTCTCTACGGTCTGGTAAAGCGCCTGGCCCCAATGGTATTCCTGTGGAACTTTATAAAATTAAACCGGATGTCGTTTCTCCGCCCCTACGGAACATGATCCTGGAGGCGCGGGAGGCGGGCATGCTTCCCCACGACCAGAGGCTGGCCACCATTGTGGTTATCCATAAGGAAGGGAAGCCAAGAGATTTGTGTCGATCGTATCGTCCCATCTCTCTGTTAAACGCGGAGCCTAAGATTCTAGCCGAACTGCTTGCCAACCGATTGATTGGTGCAATTGGCGACTTAGTGCACCCGGACCAATCGGGCTTTTTTCCACACCGCAACACTGCCCTTAACCTTCGGAGACTCCACGGGGCCCTGGCTAGGGCCCACACGCTTGAGGAGCCAGCGGTTCTGGCGTCGTGGATGCCACAATGGCTTTTGACTCCCTGGAATGGAGCTACCTGTGGGCAGTGTTGGCGAAGCTCGGCTTTGGTCCGGAATACGTAGGGTGGGTCAAACGTCTGTATGCTAGCCCGCTAGCTAATGGTCGAGTTTCGGCGTCTTTTGTTCTTCAGAGGGGCACCAGGCAGGGCTGTCCTCTGTCGCCCCTTTTGTTCGCACTTGCCCTTGAACCATTGGCGGCATGGATACGTACCCCCCCGGACATACATGGCATTCGCTGGTCCCCTGAATTTGAGGACCGAGTGTCCTTATATGCAGATGACATCCTTCTGTATCTCACTTCCCCTTGCAAGTCTCTTATTGTGGCCTGTGATGTGCTTCGACTCTTTGGTCAGTACTCCGGCCTAGTTATTAATTGGTCAAAGTCGCATTTATACGTCCTGAAAGGGGGGACGCCTCGTCTCCCGAGGGGTTGTGGCATACAGGTGGCGAGCCAGGGATTCAAATACCTGGGGATTTACATCTCCACTGACCCCAAAGCACGCTATGAGAACAATTTGCTTCCTCCTCTTCTTCGTCTTAGACGTGATGTAGAGGGGTGGCGTAAGCTTCCTCTTTCCCTGCTTGGGCGCGCGACGTTATTCAAGATGATGTCTTTGCCCAGATTCTTGTATGCCCTGCAAAATACTCAGGACCCGGTCCCGGCGCGATACTTTGGCGAAATCGAGAGCTTGCAACGTGCCCTGCTCTGGGACGGCCGGTCCCGCATTGCTATCACGAAGCTCACGCTCCCGTGGTACGATGGGGGGATAGCTTTACCAGACGTGCGAAGATACTATTGGGCCTCCCAGCTGGCGGCCATTAATCATGGCCTATATGGCCCTGCGGACAGTCCGGGGTATGTCATGGACCGGTGGCTCCTGGATGGCGGGAAATATCACAGGGCGCTGTATACGAGATCTCTTGATGGGCGGAAGTCTGGGCCAACGAAAACTGCTGTCCACATCTGGAGAACGATCACAAAGGCACAGGGGTGGAAGGGCAGGCTTACAATGGTGACTCCACTCTATGATTCTGAGATTCTGGGTAAACTGTGGCACACTAAAGGCTTTGATAATTGGGACATGATCGGGATCTCCAGTGTGGAGGACATGATGTTGCGAGGGGAGGTGAAGTCCTTTGCCCAACTATAGACGGAGTATCAGCTGGGTGGAACGGAATATTTTTGGTACGCTCAGCTGAGACACGCACTCCTGTCCGCTAGGCCGGAGGGTGAGGGTCTACTAAGGGAGAACTTTCGGGAATCACGAGTACTGGACGGCCACATGCCGGACAGCGCTATCTCCTTGACATATAAGAAACTGATCAATGTCCGCACGGATCTTCTCCTGGGGGTGAGAGATCAGTGGGTACGAGACGGGATAGAGATCGACGACGAGGATTGGCAATGTGCTGTGTCATCCCCCAAGGAGGTAGCTATCCCCGCCCGTCTTCGATTGGTGCAACTTAAGATCCTGCATAGAGTCTATGTCACTGGCCCGAGCCTGATACATATGGGACATTCGGCTGACTGCCTCTGTGGGCGTGGCTGCGGTGCTCTCGCCACCTTCATGCACATCATCTGGGAATGCAACGTGATAGCTTCCTACTGGAGGCGAGTGCACATGATTATGAGTGAGGTGACGGGGTGGTAGTACACGCAGAGGCCCGGAGATGCCTCTTAAATATCTGGGGCCCAACGGACTACAACACTGCTCAGACCCAGTGGGTGACCCTTGGGAATATGGTCACAAAGCGGGACATCACGCAGTTGTGGGGAGCAACAACAGCCCCGAAAGCGGTACAGTGGAAGGCCAATATGGATTGGTGTATGTTCCGGGAAAAGACTGTGTATGTGTCCAGGAGTAAACCCTAAAAGTGGCAGAAAGTATGGGGGGCTTGGAATGAGTATAGGGGTGACATCTGCATACCACCGGAATCCGCTCCGCTGGAAGAACACTTGACCCCATAGCCCATGACTCCAACTGACGGTTATATATCCCAACTATCCTGTGTTTCCTTCTCCCACCGTCTCTTAGTATTTATATTGTTCTGAATAGAAGTGTTGTCACTGAGCCTAGCTGACTCCTTGACTAGGCCTCACTGCTTCTTGGGTTAATTGCCTTTTTCTAGGCGCTCGTTTTGGCGCCTCTTTCTGTACCTCTTCCTTCTTCTTATAACATAAAATCTGAAAATGTAACCTTCATTCGTTCTGATACTTTGCTTCCTGCACTCTGATTTCTTGCTTTTTGAACTGCTGCCTAGCCTCCGGGATGTAAGGCTGAATAGCTGTGTGCACTATTTGAAAATAAAGGTTTTAAAACTTTAAAAAGAAAAAAGAGGACAACTCGGGCATTCTTCAATATAACTGTGTGCCAGCAGCTGCAGAATTATTGCAATTCCCTAGGACTCCATGCATCGCTGCAAATGCCATAATCCCGATGCCAGAACATTGCAACTCATGAGCAACTAAGGGGCTCAGCAGCTGGTCATAGTCCGGGTTAGGAGACACCGTATTGCAGAGACACAAATCCAGAGCGCATTCAAAACAGCAATCAAGGCAATGGAAGCCAGGCTGCACGCATTTAAAGTAGGAGAATCAAAACGATAATCCATATGCTGCACTCAATATAGCCAGAGGCAGCGTTCCATAGTATTCAAGCATCCGGTTGCGAAGTAGAAGCAGCCGGGGTAGATTGTCTTGTGACACATATTGTGTAGCCATTTCTGAGCAAGCAAATTAACGGCAGCACACCGGCAGCCAAGGCAAGAATTAACGGTAAACAACCAAAGAAGCTGGAAAAAATAGAATGAAAAAATGCCGGTATCCCACGTCACAAGGCCAGAACTTACAATTTAAAAAAAAGTACACCAAGCAAGTGGTAGACGAGGCATTGAATATGGTGTAAATCAAAGCACTGAAATGCAGGGGGAGATCTGTATTCAAATGAGCATGCACCTCAGTGCGGGTGTTTGCAACGTGAAGCACGAATGTTTCACATAAAGATGCAAGGGCAACTTTTTTTTGTGACAATAGAGCCCTTATTTGACTCATCTTGTTAAACTCTGCTTTCAAGGTCGAATGGAAGGCCAGATGGATACATCGAGCTTCCCTTGTGGAGGAGGGAACAGCACATTCTTACAGCAGACTACACGCTGGGAGACAGTCACAATGTATGGAATCCCTGCCAGCCTACCACAGCAATCTTCGTTATTTAAAAGCAAATAACTATCATTTGCTAGCAACGTGAAAGTCGGTGTTATAGCCGGGGCGGGTGTACCCTTTAAAATGCAGGCCAAATTTGGGGCGTGTCGAATTACAAGAGCCACGCAATTTTATATTCCTACAAACCAATTTGTGATCGGGTGTTGAAGTGCAATCTTCAACTTTTAAGTAACCTTCTTTACCCTCCCTCAGGCACCTATAGGTAAACAGCAGAGACCAGACCTCATGGAGATAGGCGCTACCCAAAGGTTCATATCTGCCTATAGCATAGTGTTTCATACAGGATTCGATATTAATTAGTGGAAAAAACAGTGTTATTAACCCATGAATAAGCCAAACTGCTGAATTTGTTCCGGCCACAGAAAACAGTAAAGGTTCTAACTTTTCAATATGCAAAAGTGAATATGCAGCATCTTTCATAGACATAAATTGTTGTTTTACAGTCTGATTAAATGGTAAAAATAGAGAAGAGGTCTTCATGTAATCCCAAGTCACCTTACCAGCTTTTAACGTTTGTAATGTCAATGCAAACTGCATAATGGAACGTAATTGATTTTGACCATGGTACAAAACAGACACTTCATCTTGCACAATTTCAACAACAGGTGAAACAATATTATCTAATGTGTAAATCCTGGAAGGAAGGGTATTTAATGCTATTATCAACAACTGCAAGCACTTTTTCTAAATTGACTTGATCAATAGCCCATAATCTAAGAAGCAGCCTCAATTTGAGACAGTTTCCAAACTTCGTCGTAAATAGCATAAATCCATCTTTTCGACCTGCCTCCCACAGGGCCTTAAACAAAGTCATTCAAATCAACATTGTCAGTCAATTTAGATAAATGGAGCTTAACTGACGCTAAAGTGGAATGTTTGAGCCAGTTCTGGCATAGCTTGCATACTGAATAGGTAGTAACAGAATGGTCGCTTTCAAAACGGGGATCCACCCTAACCTGTGTGTATCCCGGGACCAGACCCAGGCAACGATGTTAGCAAGAATCTGAACTTTTTTCCCATAATAACCAACCTTGAGGATCCACGCTGGAAATATTGAAAGAGGAATTTAGTATCAGGGACTGCAAGTCAGCAACGGACTTAGCGGTATGATTGTACCATGTAGGGTATTCTCCCAAATTAGGTATGGAAGGAGCATTTAATTTTTTTTAGATGTGGCGAATCCAAAGCAGGTAGCTTGAGAAATAGTTGAATTCAGAAACAACATATGGTTTGGGATGAGACATGCATGATGCAAAGACTCAGTGCCTTGCAATTGCCAACTTTTAGAACCCCAAACAGATGTAAGATCAATGTCATCTTCCACTGCTCATAACCCCCTATAGCTAATTGATCGATAAAGGACTTTGAATACAATAATTTTGTGTGGGTGTGTCTAACCTTGGAAGAGGACTTAGCATTCATCTTAAAATAAAATGCGTCCAGATTAGATTGATGAAAATCAGTAAAATAAGCAAACTTTTGCAAAGGTTTTTGAGCTGCCTTCCAGGGGAGCTGGACAATGTTACCACTGTGTGTAATTAACCACATTTCTAAACATGTTTGCTTTATGCAGAAAATAATTGCCACAATGTTGGTAGAAGAATAAATCTGCATAATTGGCTGAGTCTAAGTACAAATCTTCAGCATCAAAGGGAGCATAATATTTCAAATCAGAAAACAGAGCCTGTACCGCCTGGACATCCCAATCATCAGAGTGTATATTCTATTTTACAACATGCCCCATAGAAACATGAAGTACATTGGGGACATTGTAGGACTGTGTATCTGAAACTTGACAGCATCCGACACAATCCCATCCAATACAAAGCTGTGATATTTACAAAAGTCTGGTCCCTCTCCATGATGTATGATGAGGAGTGGGGTGCCAAAGTTCCATCAATTAGTCTAATTGAAGTTCTCTCCTTAACACAATGTCCATTGACAAAACGGAAAAAATAAACTACAAATCCAATTGAATAAAAAAATTGAAAATAGCACCAGCCAAATGCGAGTCCAAGGGGGAATCAAATTTTTTTTATTTAAACCATACAGCAAAAATCGAAACTTTTGATGGGGACTTTGATGTGGTGGAGTCAGTGTCAAAAGAAAAGCGTGACTGATTAACTGCACATGTTTGCAAATCGGGCATTGACAAGTCTCTGGGATAAGTATACTCAGTATCTTCAAGTGGATCACCAGCCGGTGGATTCAATAAAGGATTTGTAACTGTATTCATCTCGATGGCAACATCAGGCCTGGTGGTAGGTGCCAGAGCCAAAACAGAATTTCTCAGCATTGCTGGACAAGAGACTGCGGGTGTCATACTAAGAAGAATCGGCCACTCGCTGTAATTTGACATTGTCAATGGAAATGTATCTGTTTTCCTTGCGACCAGGAAGTGGATGTAAATTGACTGTACTTGTACCCTGCACGCCAAACACAGGAACTGGTGCACGATATGAGGGGCTGAACTCCTTCTTGTTCTCCACTTTCTCACGGACCAGGTCCCCAACTCGGAGTAGCCAGACAACTACCGGAATCTGAAGCGCAGCATCAGTTGTGGAGGGCAAGTGTTCCTATACAAGACTGTCTCTGGTCTTTTGTAGATTCTGTAACACAGCAGAATGGTCATCTACGTCAAAGGGTGCTGCAGACGCCGCCATGTCTAGACCCTCGAGGTCCGGAACAAACATGTTGATGCCAAAGAGCATTTTGTATGGGGTCCGCCCACCCAGAGACCTTCTAGGGAGATTATTAAGTGCACGTTGAACGCTACAGAGATGGGCCAGCCAATTCGTACCAGTACCTAAAACCCTAGCTGTAAAGGATTGCTTTAAGTCACGGTTCATCCGCTCCACAACACTATTTCTCTCAGGTCTGTATGGAGACGAAAATTTGACTTGGACCCCCAATGAATGCCTGGCATCCTTGTACGCCCTAGAGGCGAACGCTGGACCCTGGTCAGACTGGAAGGTATCGCATGCAAAAATTCCCACAAAGGCACGCAAATTCTTATGACATTGCGGGCATTAGCACTGCGTTCCGGCCATACCCAAACAAAGCGTGTGCACGAATCCACTGCCACTAAGATGTACTTATATGCAGTATTGTAGCGGGAATTCCGTTCTCCTACAGAACTGTGCATAGAGATTCGGAACCTCATTGAATTAGGGTGGCCCAAAACTCACTTCAGTACCCAAAATCCCCTTACCGAGCTAGCTACAGTGTCTCATTGGTCAGTATAACTTCCTGATGTTTAGACAGACCAGAACATTAACTTAGTATACCTCAGGTATCGTGGAACACATGAACACTCTTTCGTTATGCAATCATTTCAAACCAGAACATGGAGTAACAGAGGACACGTGCACTTTTGAAATATTTATTTACTAATACAGGGTTCTCAAACGCAGTATCTTAGACAATACAAGCAAACATATTATCACAAGCAAAGTTATCAGCATAGTTAATAGTCCATAAAATGCGAAAGGTGACAGCATGCTAAAATGCTGAAATGAATAGGAGTTAGCAACACCTAATTCTCACCCTCCCTAAATAGCATAGTATATTATTATCTATGAAGGTCTCTTTGGGTTTTAGCAGGGCGGGCCCATACCTCAAAATCTCAGTGGCAAATGGATCACATCATCTTCCACCAGCTCTCTGCAAGCGAAGCACCATCAAGTGTGTGACGTGTGCTCTCCGCAAAGCAATATAAAACGGGCGTAAAGCCAGATTTTGGCAGCAGCTGCATTCATGTTATGTCTAGAAAGGTGCGAAGATCAGACCCTACAACAACACTGTGTCGAGTTATCCTGGGAAGCTTCAGCACTCACTGTGCAGACATATTTTGCCAAACAAAGCTGATATCAAAGCAATAACATATTATTCTCATGTAAATCACAATGCTCTTCTAGGTTGAAAGCTAAAATAACAATTATGTGTCGTGCGCAAAAGCAGCAAAAGGAAAAATGGCGTTTAAACATTTTAATAAGCTCATGCTAACTTAACACTGTATATAGGTAGGCAGTATCTATATGACACCCCCCCCCTAATGATCCGAGCACGGACAAAATAAGGAATGTAGCCATGTAGCGGGAATTTCAAGACCAAAATAGGGGCACATCATGAAAACAGAGTTCAATAATAACTAGTCAGGTCAATTCGTAAAATCCGGTAAAAAATGTCATATAGAGGTCAAGTAAAAAGATCTCAACCATGCTAATACATGATTCACTATCACTCAAGTCAATAGGTCTGGGTGTGCAAAAATGTTGTAAATATGAAGGGGCTATCATCCAAAGTTTCGAATGTTTTTTAGGACATGACTGAGTACGCAAAATATGCAGCAACAGCCTCAAGCATGAAATCACTGTCATCATCCGAAAACAGTTCAGCCATACAATTCATTAGTGGGAAAGAACATATATGCTCCTCCAGCACCGGAGCCTCTAGCATCATCAGAGGAAAACTCGGTGGGTTCTCAATATAGCTCTGTGACAAGAAGTCTTGCGCCGCTGCAAGTACGTTCCATTGACCCATTAGTCCATGCATCGCTGCCAAGGCCATAATCCTTTTGCCAGAACAAACCAACTTGTGAGTAACTACGGGACTCATCAGGTGATTAAAATCGACGTAAGGAGATACCGTCTTGCAGAGATACAAATCAAGGGCCCAGTCGAAATTGCAGCTCAGGCAACAAAACACAGGCTGGACACATGTGAAATAGGAAAATCGAAAAGATAATCCAAATGCCGTGCTTAAAGTCGAAAGCTGCAGTGTGCCATAGTAGTCAAGCATCCGGTTGCGAAATAGTGCCAGGTGGGGCTGCGCGGCTTCTAACACAGGAGGGGCATCCATTTTTAATAAAACTAAATATCACCAGAACGCCTGCAGCCAGCGCCAGCAAAACAGGAAAGCCTCCAAACAGGCTTGAAAAGATACTGTGGAAGAAAGCAGGGATGACCCCAAAAATTCTCTCAAAGGAAGTCACAAGACCACTGCTAACTAATTTTAAAAAATGTGCCAGGCCAGAAGTGGAGGAGGCATTAAAGATTTGATGGACCAGCTCGCTGAAATGCACTGGCAAATCAGTATTCAATAGCGCTTGCACTTCCGTGCGCGTGTTAGCTACGTGAAGGACGAATGTTTCTCGAGACGAACTCAGGGCCACCTCTTTTTGAGACAAAAGGGTTCTTATTCTACTCATACCATTGAACTCTGCTTTCAAGGTTGGGATACGCGGCCAGATGGAAACATCTGAATTCCCATGTGTAGGAGGATACAGAACGTTTTTGCAACACACCACACGTTCTGATACTGTTACCACATAAGCGACACCTCTAATTAACCCACAACAGTCCTCGTTATTCAAAAGTAAATAACTGCCGTTTGCCAGTAATGTGAAAGTAGGAATGATTGCGGGAACTGGAGTGCCTTTCAAAATACAGGCTAAATTTGGCCGGTCCTGGTTACAAGAACCGTGCAATTGGATGTGTCTACAAATTAATGAATGGTCTGGGGTTTCTGCGCACTCCTCCCCTTTAAGATAAACCTCTTTCTCGTCTTTCAGGCATCGATAAGTGAATGGAAGAGACCATGCCTCATGGAGAAATGAACTTCCAGCGGTTCATATCTACCTATTGCAATATCGCGCATACAATTGGTAAATTTATACAAAGCAAATGGTAATGTAATTAACCAGTGGATAAGCCACGTCGCAGCAGTGGCTTCTGCCACAGAGAACGGTAAAGACTCCAATCTCTCAATGTGTAACATGGAAAAAGATGCATCTCGTATAGAAAGCATGCGCTGCTTGTCAGTCAAATTAAAAGGGGCCAAGAGAGAGGACACGTTCATGTAAGTCCAAGGCACCCGCCCAGACTTAAGCGTCTGTAAGGTCCACGCAAATTGCATAATGGAACGCAATTGATTCTGTCCATTGTATAATACAGACACCTCATCTTGCACAATATCAACAACAGAAGACACAATGTTATTTAATGTGTAAATACGGGAAGAAAGCATGTTAATAGTGTTATCCACAACTGCAAGTACTTTTTCTAAATTAGCTTGATCAATAGCTCTAAGGCGTGTAGCAGCCTCAATTTGTGAAGTCTTCCAGATTTCATTGTAAATCGCATATATCATTCTTTTAGATCTACCACTAGCCGGGCCCTTAATGAAATCGTTAAAATCCACATCATCAGTGAGCTTTGATAGATGCAGTTTAACCGCAGCCAATGTAGAAACTTTCAGCCAATTCTGACATAATTTTCCTACCTAATAAGTTGTGACAGAATGGTCAGTATCAAAGCGGGGATCAGGCCTGACATGTGTAAACCCATCAGCTAAACCCAGAAAACGAGGTTGGCATGAATCTGAACTTCTGTGCCACATCAGCCAACCTTTTGGATCCAAACTGTAAATGTTAAAGGATAGATTTCAGGTTTCTGATCAACGTTCTCCTGGTTCCTTGTAGCGGGAATTCCGTTCTCCTACAGCACTGTGCATAGAGATTCGGAGCCTCAGTGAATTAGGGTGGCCCAAAACTCACCTCAGTACCCAAAATCCCCTTACCGATCTAGCTACAGTGTCTCATTGGTCAGTATAACTTCCCAATGTTTAGACAGACCAGAACATGAACTTACTATACATCGGGTATCGTGGAACACATGAACACTCGTTCGTTATGCAATCATTTGAAACCAGAACGTGCAGTAACAGAGGACACGTGCACTTTTAAAATATTTATTTACTAATGCAGGGTCTCAAACGCAGTATCTTAGACAATACAAGCAAACATTATCACAAGCAAAGTTATCAGCATAGTTAATAGTCCATAAAATGCGAAAGGTGACAGCATGCTAAAATGCTGAAAGGAATAGGAGTTAGCAACACCTAATTCTCACCCTCCCTAACTAGCATAGTATATTATTATCTATGAAGGTCTCTTTGGGTTTTAGCAGGGCGGGCCCATACCTCAAAATCTCAGTGGCAGAGGATCACATCATCTTCCACCAGCTCTCTGCAAGCGAAGCACCATCAAGTGTGTGACGTGTCCTCTCCGCAAAGCAATATAAAACGCGCGTTAAGCCAGATTTTGGCAGCAGCTGCATTCATGTTATGTCTAAAAAGGTGCGAAGATCAGACCCTACAACAACACTGTGTCGAGTTATCCTGGGAAGCTTCAGCACTCACTGTGCAGACATATTTTACCAAACAAAGCTGATATCAGAGCAATAACATATTATTCTTTTGTAAATCACAACACTCTTCTAGGTTGAAAGCTAAAATAACAATTATGTGTCGTGAGCAAAAGCAGCAAAAGGAAAAATGGCGTTTAAACATTTTAATAAGCTCATGCTAACTTAACACGGTTTATAGGTAGGCAGTATCTATATGACAGTATCAGAGGAGAAAGGACCGCAGTGATCTAAATAAACACACCCAAGGGGTTCATTAGATATGTACAACTGTGTCTGGGGCGGGCACGCAGCAGTAGAAGGTTTAATATGCAGGAAAGTCACAATGAAGGACATAATCACGCGTTTGTTTGTACAAACTGCACCATCAGTAACGCTGTTGTAGAAGAGATACTGTCGCAGAAACGCCGCCATTAGCAGAGGCCACACCCTCATGAGCTGCAGTTGTCAAGGTTGACCTGCGGTCCGCGTTGGGAACTTTATCAGGACTTAAATGATAAGAGTATCCGGAAGGGAAACCTCTTGGGTAATTACTTCCCCTTTCTGTCGCAGCGATTGCTGCCAAGATGTCATCATCAGTCTTACTTTTGGAATGTGTAACTGCTGCGACTACATATGTCGCTACTGCTGTCTTTGCTGCATCGTCAGCAAAACAGTTACCAACAGCGTGTTCCCCTACGCGCTGTTGACCCAGAGTATGAATTGCGAACACGAGTGGCAGCCGTTCTTTAAGCTCGGCCACTCGGACCCATAGCATTTTGTGTTTAATTGTGCTACCTTTGGAGTCACGAAATTCGGTTGTATGTCATTACAACACGAGATTTTACCCCACATGCCATTACAACGCGGAGATTACAACGGGGCGCTGGATAGTGGAATAGTTTAATTTTCTATTCCAATGCCAGCCCACGTTGACAGTAGGGAAGGTGTTGGATAGAAAATGAAACTATTCCTATCCAACAGCACCCTCCAGCGCAAGTCATTGCAACGACTTTTGTTGTAATCCCCGCGTTGTAATGGTAGTGCGGGGTAATCCCCGCGTTGTAATGGCTGTTCTCCACGAAATTAATTTTGAGTCCAAAAGAAAAAATTGTCATTGTAAGACTGCACACAGTAGTAAGAGTCACTCACAATTAAAGTAGTTACACAAGGGTCAGCGTACTCCAGTGCAAGCACCAGAGCATGTAGCTCTGCCAACTGTGTGGTACAGTCCCCTAATGTCTGTGTATGCACGATATCGGACTTGAACTCTCCATTCACCTTAGTACCAACCACTATTGCGCAGGCAGCAGAATAAGAATGCTTTGAACACATCACCGGTTGCGTCGATCCATCAGTGTAAATGATATAATGGAAATCCTCCAGCAGGCGAATGGTCAATGGAGCCGGATGAACAAATTCATACTGAAAGTACTCCTGAGTTGCAAAGAGGAATCAAAAATGAAAGTGACATCCAGAGAGGTCAAGGATGTGGCCCATTGTATCCACCGAGGGTGCAAAGCTTTTGAATTTGGTACACTGGCTCTCGTCACTGCCTCCAAGGCAGGATACTTGTTAACAACCACCATGGGAGGATTACCTCCTCCCCTCTCCGAGCGGCCAGAACAAAGGGTGGGGGCCAGGCGTCCTCCGCCAACAAAATGACATAGGTAGTGGTTAGATTTTCCCAAAATACCCCTTTTATAGTACGTTGTATGTCACCTTCAATTAAAAGGACTATATCATAGAGTCTTTCAGGGGGAGCCACTCTAGTGTCAGCTGTCTCAACAGCAACTAACGTGTCATTTGCTGTCACTACTTTAATTTCCGCTGCGCTGTCTAGCAGCGTCATCACCCACGTCAGGTTCCGAAGCTGTGTTCTCACTTTCAGTGGCATACCTTGCTGTTAAAGCAGCAACTTTTTTCTTCTGAAACTGGGGTCGTTGCCATTATAAGTAGTCTTGCTTGCCTTTACCTTCCGTCTTGCTGGGCTGCTCATGGCTTGGGTACCCCGACCTCTTCTGCAGTCTCTTCCACCGGTTGGTGAGACCGATGTATCCTGCAAAGAGCGAGGAGTATTTTGGTCAGGAACCTGAAAACGATCAGGTGACTTAATATTAGCACGGTCGCGCAAATCATATGTGCGCTCAGTTGACGCAGGGATTGGTGAAGCAGGACGTGATCCCAGTTTCTGCTGCTGCTTTCCCTGTTTTTTGTTCTTATTCCAATTTTGCTTTGGAAAATTAGGGCGTTCATCTTTATTAGAATTTGCCTCCGTTGTTTGCTTCTGTGCTGTTGTCTTAGCAAAAGGCTTAACACCCAAACTATTGTGGCCAGTGGTTTTATAAGCCGCCACAATAATTTTTGTTAACTGCCAGGGCTTATCGGCATCAGGGACATTGGGTAAAGCATTAGATACCTTTAAGTTCACTGCATCTCCCTTAACATTAGCAAGGACGAGATGAGGAAACAACCTCAAACACTCCAACAAGTCTCATTCCCAATTCAACCACCGCCTCCGCCCCGTGTTCATCTTGCACACGCTTAATGATGGAGGGCAGGACAGTCATGGACGGAGTGCTGAAGCACTTCGCATAGACTGCCGAAATATCCTACTCCAGGTCTCACAATCAGGTACCTTCGGTATCCAGTCTTTCTGCAAACCAATGGTCAGAATCCTGTGTTTTTAACAGGAGTCATGTTAGGAAACACTGCTTAAAGTTGGTCGAATTTCTCAGCAAGCCAAAAAGGCATATCATTCTTATCTTGGGGGCGCTTGCCCATAACCGAATTCACCATGGCAGGATTCATTTTCATCCCAGTCGGTCCAACTGGATGCGCCGCAGCACCAAGTGCCCCCACCTGGATGCTGTGTGTTACATATTGCACTAAAGCCCGGTGCACTCCAACCAAGGACTCGTAAAGTACACGTAACTCAGCTATAGTGACTGTCTGGTAACGCTGATGCGGTGTGTACCAGCCAAAACCGGCCACGTGGCCCCTGGGAATAGACAAAGGGCCCAACCGAACCGCCGTTACCGATTGGGGAAGGGCGCCATCAAACCAAATACGATGCTGCGAGGCTGTAATAGGAATCTCTAGTGTCCTATATGGAGTGTATAATATAGACATGATTCAAAGAACAACAGAGGGTTCCTGGAATAACTAATTACCGGGAGAGGGAGGCAGGGAAAAACAAGGAGCAAGAACAAAACCTCTCCACGGTATTTACTACATATTCCAGTAATATAGCCAACATTTACATCAACATTGTCTCAACACAGGAGTTATTTAGAAAGTCATATTCTTATTTATTCATTTTTTAATCACAAAATTCACCAAAGAACATCATAATTAATATACTTCATTAGATTCTATACAACGCTATTCACAAAAAGCCCCAAAGCAAATATACTAACACTCAAAGAAATCAATCATTCATTCAAACAAATTCATACCAAACAGCCACCGAATTCAATCAAACCTCTCAGACAACAGCTCAACTACCATACAAAACAATATACAAAAAGAACATACACAAATTTATGTACATAGCACGACAACAACAAATGCAAGGCGCCGACGCGCGTTTCGGAAAGGACCAAGTGTCCACAGTTCCTTCGTAAGGGCGCAAATTGTTGATCTGTATGAATTCCTGTTAGAAATGTTCCTTGGAATATAATCCAGCAGTCCGTCAAATGTTAATATGTCTCTTTTATAGCGCACGGCTACCCAGAGGGGTTTCCCGGCGCTTTGGCAAAGAGAACTGGAGAAGAAAACACAACACAGCAACTCGCAGAGGCCGAAGGGAATCATACGGAAAAATCCAAGTCTTCAACTCCTTTGTAAAGGAGAGGAGATTGTTGGCTTTCCTTAGGGAAACAGGAAGCTCATTCCAGCAACGTGAAGCCAATTATCGGAAGGAGCGACCTCCGATCCGGGCAAGTCTGATAGGAGGAACAACGGCTTTGGCCAACAAGGCCGCTCGTAGAGTCCTCCTCGGCGCAAAGAAAGCCATGCGCTTCCCAATATATTTAGGGCCAATCGAATGAAGGGCCTTAAAAGCAAGGCTCAAAACCTTAAAAGTAATTCTTTTATAAATAGGCAACCAATGCAGTCTCTTAAGCAGTTCGGAGGCTTTAGCCCTGCGCGGAAGACCAAAAATGGCTCTTGCCGCCGAGTTCTGCACAATTTGCAGACGGGCCAGCAGATATTTAGGCAGCCCTAGATATAGGGCATTCGCGTAATCCAATCGCGATCCTATTAGAGACTGAACAATGGTTTTTGTGTGCTGCAGAGACAACAGTGGAAGAAACTTCCGAAGCATTTTCAAAATGCCAAAACATTTCCCAGACAACCCGATAATCTGGGGTCTGAAAGAAAGGCTGTCATCGCACAGCACACCTAGGTTTTTTGCTTTAGCGGATGCCACATCAGGTGGAAACATGTCCTGGGGCCGCCATGTTTTCCAGCTGGGATCAGGCGGACATGCGAAAAAAAGCAGCTCAGACTTATCGGAGTTGCATTTCAGACTGTGCCGCCGGAACCAGTCAAAGACCGCACCCAGGCAATCTTTGATCCTTCTGCCATCAAAGTCCTCTCCCTTCTTACTCGTAAAAAGGAGCTGGGTGTCATCAGCGTAAGATATGATCCGGGCACCGAAGGACTCCGCTACCGCCGCCAAAGGGGCCATATACATATTAAAAAGGGTAGGGCTCAGGATGGACCCCTGGGGAATCCCCACCTCTAGCGGCGGCATTTCAGCGGAGAACGGAGATGCCCAGACCATTTGTCGGCGGCCGGTCAAAAAAGATTTAAACCAGTTCCACACCGTCCCACGAAGACCGATCTCCCAGAGTCTGAAAAGGAGACAGTCGTGAGGTACGGTGTCGAAAGCCGCCGACAGATCCAGCATAACTAAAATAGCCTTACCCCCGAGGTCAAGAGTCTCTCTGATGGCATCGGTGATCTCAAGAAGGGCTGTCTCCGTGCTAAAATTAGCACGGAACCCGATTGAGAATCATGTAAGATGTTATTGCTCTCGATAAAGTTGGAAATAGAGAACTGCACATGTTTCTCTATCACCTTTGCCAGAGCAGGGAGGAGGGAGATCGGCCTATAGTTAGCGTGAACAAGGGGATCCAAGGTAGGCTTTTTGAGCAGCGTCAGGATCAAAGCATGTTTCCAAGCCAAAGGTACCTCTCCCGTAGTCAGGGAGAGATTGAGCAGCGGATTAAGCAGGTTGTTAACTGCAGGCGCTACTTTCCCCAGGCATTTCGCTGGACAGGGTTCAAGTGGAGAACCAGATTGAAGCTGGGACAAAGGTAGCCGGGAGTTCAAACAATTTTTTATACACAGGGGCTTAATTTCGAAGTAGCTTCCAAAGTCATAATATCATCTGCATGGGACAACAGAACAATAACATACATTTAAGCATTTCATAAATATATATAACGTAAGTATTTCTATTTCAACAACTAAGCGATTACTGGCCAAGACCATCATCAGATGAGAGAGTTATTAATAAAGAACTCCGTGCTATAGAACCAATCCACGTAATCTGAGCCACCAGGGAAAGAGTGAAAAAGGGAAACAATAGTAGGACAAAGTACCAATGCCACGAGGCAGGGGCTGAAAAAAGGTGAATAAAAAGTGTAACACACACATTCTATAGAGTGCAGAAGATGTGATAGGACAACCCCGAATTTAGATAATCCATACAGGCATATAGATCCATGCAAAAGGATGTGTAACTAAATAATACCTTAAACTGCATCAGTTCACAAATATAAAGGCATAAGATAATCTTCGGTCCAGAAGACTATTGCTGGAAGGACAACCCTATTCCAAAAATAAAATTCGATTTAAAGAATGTAAATACCGACAAGTACCCTAGCCTGCTTAAGGCACATCAAAGGCTGCAAGACTATTACGAACAGCCGCCATGAAAGCAGAAACTGGGGGAGATGAAATATCCCAGCGAAATGTTACCATATCTGATCTAGCACAAAAGTACACTGTGGGGATTACTCATGGGGATAGAGTAGACAAAAAAAATATGGAGTTCAAAATAAACTTCAGATAGATGTATATTAACACGTGACATTTTTACTTACATCTATAGCTCGTACTCGGGCATATGGCGTAGGCGTGCCAAAGTCTAGCAGGGTGCACCCAGTAAATGGTTTAAACACGGCTACATAAGATAAGAAAACACAAAGGTATAAAAAACCGACATGGACCTAATGTAACCTATATCAAAAAAACCGAGGCACTATTAAGGTGCGGGCTACAAGCTACAACCACACATACCTAGAAATAAAGTGTAGTTTCGAGTTTCGAAACAGATATCCAGCGAATACAAAGGTCGAAATCACAGAAAGGTCCTCCCAGGCGATACGAACAATGAGGTTGAAAGGTGGGGGAGGGGGTGCAGCCAGTTTAACACCACCCTCATTTCAGTCTAGGGAGTACGGTAAGGTAAAGTCGTTAATACGAGGATATTCAAAGCCATGCACCCAGGTGGGGCGCGGCAGCCTCCTCCCATACCCAGAATACACACAGAGCAACACCAACCCCTGCCTATGCGAAAGAAGGCCAAACCTTTTCTTACTGGGGAGAACGGAAGCCATTCTAACGTAAAGCACGGCGTCCACAGATAAACAGGAGAAGAAACGGACCAACTCCATAAGGGCTCTGTATATATATATATAATATAGCATATATAATATATATATATATATATATATATATATATATATATATATATATATATATATATATATACATACACACACACATATACACTCGCGCTACTACAAGAACGACTGCACCTTGATCATCACAGTGCAAGAGACCTAGAAAGAGGACTAACAAATAGAAAGAGAAAACAGGAAGCCATTCAGGAATGGGTGATCCTCGCCTACCAGTAATGAATGTACAGACGGCCAGAATGAAAGACTCGCAGCCTCATGATAAAGACGCAAGGTGTAGCTTATAGTCAACTTAAAGTAGAGAAATAATAATAAACAAATAATAAAAAATAAAAATGAAATTTATACAAGTATCATTAAAAACGGGAAATATAATCGGCACCAGAAAGATTTGATAACTTAGCGTCCAAATATCATGAAAAGAGCAATCATAATAGTGTCAAAAGTAATACTACTAGTGGTCGGACACAGTTCTAGTGACAGAAATGTCTCCACAAAGTGAGATCAATGTCGGTGATCTACACACCATGTACAACAGTAGATATCCCACCAAAGGTGTCAAAGTACAGATAGATTCATAATAAGGAATTAGACCAGGGAATGGATTCATTCAATCCATTGACAGCTGTCTGCAGGGTATAAATCCAATATACTTCCCTTGACCCCTCAGACCGTTGATGTTATTATTTTTTGGATTGTGGACTTTTTCCATTATGATCCATTTCATGTCCATTAATCCATAATGCATTTCCTGCCAGTGTGCTACTAGAGGGGCCCCTCTCTTGTTATTCCTTAAGGCGGATTTATGTTCAGTGAATCTCACCCTAAATTCACGGCTTGTCTCACCAACATACCCCTTCGAGCAGGGGCATAGGATGAAATAGATGACGTTAGCTGATCTACAATTGGTCATCTCATGTAACATGAACTTTCTTTTGCCCCATATAAGTTCAGTAGAAACAATTGCCGAACTACAGGCATGACAATGTCCGCATCTAAGCATACCATAGATCGGGTGAATGCCAGTGATAGATTCCTGCATCATGTAGCTACCGTTATCGAATTTAGAGTGTACAAGATGGTTACGTAGGTTCTTATTATGACGAAAGGCGAACACAGGTTTCGGTATCAATGTCTCTTGTGGACCTGAATTGAGATGCCACTGTGAACAGATAATTTCATGGAGCTCGTTGTTAATGTTCGAATGGCGGGTGAAGCACACCAATTTGGATTCACTAGTGTCATTCTAATTTCAAGCATGGCATCTCTGTTGTAATACTTTGCCCTCTTATAGGAATCCTTGATGAGTCTAGGGGGATATCCCAGTGACAGGAATTTCCTCTTCAGTTGTTCTGCATGGAGTTCAAAATTACTCATGCTAGTACAACTGCGTCGCAACCTTAAAAATTGGCTGAATGGGATGCCATCTTTTTGGCTCCGGTGATGGAAACTCTGGCATTGTAAGAGCGTGTTTTGCGCGCAGTCGGTTTAGTATATAACAATACTTCAATAACACCCTCTGAGGCTTGTATCCAAATATCCAGGAATTCAATCCGATTCTTACTTGAATGGATGCTAAATTTGAGGTTAGGATCACACAGATTAAGCCAAAGAGTGAACTCAGTAAGCTGTTCATCAGGTCCACTCCAAATGAAGAAAATGTCATTGATCATTCGATGCCAATGACTTATACTCTCAAAGAAAAGCGCAATTTCGTTAAAAATGAATCGATCCTCAAATTGACCCATGCAGATGTTAGCTACATTCGGTGCGCATGCAGCTCCCATACTCACTCCATGGATTTGCTTGAAGATGGATTTATGAACTCACAGTAATTTTCTTGGAGCACGGTCCCGAGACATTCCAAGATAAAGAGATTATCCATATGGTTATTACTAATTTCCAATATCTTTTTCACTACTATAGGCATGGCCGTTGGAGAATAAAAGTGAAACTACCAGAACCTGCATTAACTGGAGGAAAGATAACCCATGAGTAGAAAAGCTCCAAAAAAAAAAGCACTCGCCACAAAAACGACCGCCAAGCCATCCACTGTGACGCCACACGTCAGTTAATGATTGCGGGCGGCCACCCTACTATGTGGTGGGATCTCAACGTCAGCCATAGGGACACAGTAGAGAACAAATACAATGCAAATGTACTGTAGCACAAAATGGGTAGTAACTCATGTAAAAACCTTTTTAAAATATCAAGCTTGAATAAACCTATGTAAATATAGGTAGGTTAAACGTCACCACCGTCAACCGGAAACAATAGTGAGGGTGTCGTGGACTGATACTGTATATATTTAATTTGATCAAATATATGATCATTTACCTAATAAAAATAAAAATACATCATATAAGTAAAACAGTTAAAATTACAGTACAATACATCATTTTAAAATAAAATGGCTTTAAAACATCCCGTAGCATAAATAGCAGCATTATAGGTTTTAAAATCAATCAATATTTTGTCATATTAAAAACAATTCATGGCACAATTCTATAGAGTGTATGTTGCTCATAATTATGAGTTAATCACAGATGCATTTTTGGTTAGTTTAGATCTCTTCCACCAAGCAAACAGTAAGTATCTAGAGATAGCAAAAACCAACCAACTAGTAGTATCAGACATAAAAATTCTTAATGCATCATTTGGATGTGAGAAGCATAAGGAACGGCATACAGGCAAGATCCATTTTTTCCTATGATCAACATAGGTCGGACCAAAAAAAAATAGAAAATGTACAAGGGTCTCAGGGAAAGCTTGACAGGTGGGGCATACTGGCAGTATGGATGCATTTTCCCAGGTACTTCTTCTTGAATTTAGACCTAAATTGGATATATAAGGCTCTTGCCTGGGGTGGTTCAATGGCATCCATAAACGGTTCAAATCCAACACATCCTTTAAAATCTAGAAAACTAGAGGTTAAAGTGCTATGTAAGTGACTTTCTATACTTTGACAGTCTGTAAACTTCCAGAAACTTTTTTTAAGTAGGGAAACCATTGATTTTCTAATAGACCTCGGGTCCTACCATAGGGGCCCCAAGCCTAGCCTTAAAAACCTATCCTTAATCATATTAAGCCATTTAATGCGACCTGATTGTTTTTGCAGAGCAATTAGATCTGCCAGGGCATTCCTCAGCGGGATCTAAGTGTCAATAGACCAAATCCTAACCCAAAACGGTAAACGTCGTTTACAACACGGTGTTTACACCGCAAAACCTTTACCACGCTGCCATTACAACGCAAGTCATTACTACGACTTGCGCTGGAGGGCGCTCTTGGTTAAGGAATATTGGGATTTTCTATTCCAACACCTTCCCTACTGTTACGTGGGCTGGAGTTGGAATAGAAAATTATATTAATCCTCAATCCGCGCCCTCCAACGCAAGTCGTTGTAACGACTTGCGTTGTAAAATCCGCGATGTAAAGTACCGCGATCAAAATGATCGCGTTGTACTATCATACATCCACCCAAAACAGAACTGCCCTAAGAATACCAAAATGGCTGATAGGTCTAAGGCCAAAATCAAGTCTAAGTGACAGGAGGGGAGTGTTTACAGGCAGATTCAATATTGCCCTAATGAATTTGTTTTCGGCAAGGACCATGTCTCAGATTTTCCAGCCCTCATAGCTCCGCCCTATAAAGGGCTGCACCTAAACCTTTTGCCCTGTGAAGTTCTAGAATGGGAGAAAGTGGCCGGAACGGGGAGGCTCTAGCCCCTCGCACTATAGCACAATTGGCATGTTGGAGGGTCAAGGTGCTTTTTTCAATTTGTGGTGACCAAGCCAGCTTATCACCGATACGTGCACCTAGGTAATCAAACGCCCTAACCTGCTCCAGGGCTTGGCTTTGTAGCATTATTTTACCTTTGTGTGAAATATATCGATTAAATGTCATATATTTAGTCTTTGAACAATTTATGACTAACCCCCTGTCTTTGCAGACTTTATCAAATGTGTTCAGGCGGTTCTGAATCTCTATGGGTGTCCTGGCTATAAGTAGGGTATCATCCGCAAAGAGCAGACAGGGCAATACAAGGCCTGCTAATTTTGGGGGATCGCCACCACAAATAAACAGCTTTCCAATTAACCCATTAATAAAAAGAGTGAACAATGGTGGGGCCAGAACACAGCCTTGACGTACACCTTATTTATCCTTATATCCTTGGAGAAACTTCCATCCAAACTCCACCTAACCTTTGCAAAGGTATTATGGTGCAATCAAATCAAAATATTAAGTAGGTATGGTGGGAGGCCAATATCTTTCAGAGTGGACCACAGTTGGATGCGATCGATCAAAGCTGTTTTTAACCCCTTCCAGGCTCATGACGAGCTGGGCTCGTCATGGTGTAGCCTCCTCGCACACTGATGACGAGCCCAGCTCGTCATACATGATGGACTTTTGAAAAATCCAGCACAGGAGGAAAATATCGCTAGCAGCAATGGAGTTAAGTCCACAAACACAACGTACAGATTACCTCTGCCCACAGTCACTTCCTTCCATATGAGCATAAGAAATCTGAAGACTTTATCAATTGTGCTGGTGGGTGCCCTAAAGCATGCCTGTAGATCTGACAGGACATTGTTGTGTCAATCCAATTTTGGATCTCTATAAGGCCGATTGGCCTATAATTTTCAGGAGAACCTTTGTCCCCTTTTAGGTCTTGCCTAGCTATCGCGTAAGCGATGCTTTACGAGATATTTAGTGGGGCTTTCAAAAGTGCTCCCAAAGCAGGAGGATCGGGTACGCGCGCACCATTTGTCAGCCTGCATGACCACTTTCGCTGCTGCTTTGATGTTCTCAGTGACCCACGCGGCCACTGAGAACATCAAAGCGCCGCGAAAGTGATCACACACACCGGTGATTACTACTGCACGTGCATCACTCGTGCACATGCACTGCAAGCTTGATCACGATCACTTTCGCGGCCCCGCATTTTTTTCACTATCGCAGCCGCGCGTTTTTTTTTACCCTTTGGGTGAAGGCTTGTCTATTCATGCTTTTCCCTTTACCCTTTTCTCTCTATTCTGTGAGGTTTCACCCTTTCTGTCCTCCTCCCTCCCTTTCCCTAATGTGAGGTTTCATCCTTTCTCCCCTTCACTCTTCCTTCTGTGAGTTTCATCCTTTCTCCCTTTACCTTCTGTGAGGTTGTATCCTGTCTCCCTTCGTCTCTCCCTTTCCCTTCTTCGAATATCACCCTTTCTCTCCCCGTCCTTCTCTTTCCCTTGTTAGAGGTTTCATCTGTTCTACCCTTGTCTCACCCTTCTGTAAGGTTTTCCCCCATCGCTCCCTTATCTCTCCCTTTCCGCGGCATGCAGATAAGGGCAGCGGAGAGGTGTAGGCGAGGCACAGCCTAGGAGGCCCCCGTGTCAGCCTCTCGCCCTCTTCCCTGGGGTTTCTCCTCAATGTTCCCCCCTCATCCCCTGTTAGGTTTAGTTCTCCTGTTCCCTTCTCTGGTTCTCTTCCTTCCTCCCAGTAACCTTTCTTTCTTTCCTGGTCTCACCTCTTCTCTTAGGATTTTTCCCTGGTTCCCCCTCCAGCCCCTGCAAGGTTGACTCCTCGGTCAGTCTCTGTCCCCAGCCCTTCTGTCCCACTCCCCAAAGTCTACGACCCGACAGACTGGACCTTGTTTCTTTCCTCTCCCAGCAGACTTGTCTCACTCTCCTCTCTGCGAGTGTGTTCACCCTCCTCTCTCCTATCAGCCACACCGACCGAGTGAGCCCAATGCCTGCTCCTTTCTTTATCTTTTCCACTCCATCCAACCCTTGATGTCATGTCAACACCACCCATCTACAGATGCAGCTCCTTGTCGTTCAACCTGAGCAGCCCTCCGCCTCCCCCAGTCTCCTTCACGCCTCTCCATCTCTTGGTCCTTCGCTTACACTTGTATAAATAGAACACCGACTTGCAATCAGATAGCAGGCCCGCGCAAGATCTAGGCCGGCCTGCCAGCCGTGCCCGGCGCTAGAAATGCTTTTCAAATCTCCCCGACACTGAATCTGCCAGCAATGGCGGCTGCGGCCCAGGCCGTGCTGGCAGCACGCTTGGCTCGTGCTGGCAGCACGCTTGGCTCGTGCTCCTATAATAAAAGCATGACCTTCATGGCGACCTGCGCATAAATCCATAAATAATTAGAGGTGCCCTAAAACACATGACCAACAAGCTATTTTATTCCACCTGAGGTAATGTCCTGTTCCATCTCGAAGCTCGTTCTGGCCATACACAGACACTCAGCCCTTGCCATTAGCCGGCTCTGTTAGCACAACGGACGCTTTTTTAATAATTAACAACGCCCATAAAGAGGGCTGTAAAGACTCCACTTGTCAGGTGGCTCTGGGGGCACTCACTTGTGACCTCCGTTTTATGGCCCGAGTTAAGAGCTCGGGTTCTATTCCACATGTTGATTTAGCATGAGTTACTACCACATGGTGGTGACAGCGCTTTGAGCCAGGGTACGCTCTGAGCAGATTCTGCTCTGGGCGCCTGTCTCCAACAGAGGAGGAGGCAGCATGGTGGGGGGGTACATTCCACCAGAGCCGTGAGGGCTCCTCAGTCGGATCATGCCTTACCTGGTCCTGCAAGTATTTACGTGCCTCACCAACTCACAGTGTATGTTAATCAAGCTCCTGGATTGTCTGTCCATGTGCTACATGTTTCTCATACTGTGTCTCCCTTAAGCTCCTCACAATGTCTGCTCATGCGCCTTAAATGCAGCAGAATGCCTGTCCATAAGCCCAAGCTCACACATTGTGTCACCGGGGACTGACTAATTCAGAGCGAAAGCCCCACTTTATAATGGCAAGCACCTACCCCTCAAAGCTGTGGCCCCACTGCCTAAATAAAAGGTGGAGGAGCCACCAGGTATCTAAAACGCAGCTTCAGATGTCAGAATCCAAAAAGCACAGCAGAACACCCGCCGCAAAGGATCCCCACAGAGCCCCTCGAAGGCGCACCCCATTTAAGGATGATTTTTTTTTTACCGCTCATGCCATGACCGCCATGCAAGGAAAGGCAGACCTCAACCACAACAAGCAATGGCATAGGCAATAGGTCTCGCATTTGAGACCTTATAAGTGTTTAGCCATGCAACAGTTAATGTTATTGCACCAAGGATTTTGTGCTGCATAACTAAATACTTATAAGGTCCCAAAAGCGAGACCTATTGGCTAGGACTCACAAATACCCCCAGGCCTGTGTGTGTTGTGCTGGAGGGTCAAGCTGATTGCGTGTCGCAGCAAACTTTTATTGTTAGGTCTCGCCTAGCTATCGCATACGCGATGCTTTGCGAGATATTTAGTGGGGCTTCTAAAAGTGCTCCCAAAGTCTACAGGCGGATCGGGTACAGTGCATGTGCACCGGGCGCGCGCACCATTTGTCAGGCTGCGTGATCACTTTCACAGTTGCTTTGATGTTCTCAGTGAGCCGCGCGGCCACTGAGAACATCAAAGCAGCTGCGAAAGTGATCACCATTTGCCACCACTCACTCTCCGACGAAGGCACGCAGACTCTCACAAAAACAAAAGGCAGGCGCTTGTTTACATTTCTTAGAGCTTTGTGTTTCTGGTACTGTTACAGGCTGCCACATGCAATAAACAGTTATAGTAGGTTATAGAGAGTTGCTAAACCACTTTCAAGTTCAAAGAAGTGCACGGAAACCTAACTGACAAGCTCCTCTACTTTATAACTAACTTCCATCATTTCTGTAAGGAAAGTATTTCTTCTCATTCAAGGGAAACAGAGGATGCTACGTTAGCAAGCTAACTCCCTTCCATGAAACTTGATGCTTGTATTCCTTTCTTTCTCAAGCAACTGCAAAGGGGGGAAATTATATAACGCACGAGAGCTCCTCATCTGTATACCGCTAATAGGAATTCTCATGATTGCTCTAACCAGCATTCATAAAATCAAACTTACAAAGCTGACAAATTTAAGAATGGTTTCCACTGGAAATACTTCATACAAACAATTGAAAGATCCCAGATTTTTTCGGATTCTAGGCTACTGCATTTCAGCATCAAACCCTATAAAAGTTACAGATGCTAGCTAAGGACGCAAAATCTTTCATCTATGTCAATACAGCCTGCAAAGACACCACAGGACTAGAGGCCTTTGAATACTGCCTCTTTCTCACATGCCGTCATTGGTTTTCTGTGATGAAGATGAAAGAAAAGTGTAATGTTTTTGATGTTCACAGTCAAGGAAATTGATCTTGGTGTCGACTCAATGTGGCTTACTAATTATACATTTTTTGACTTTGGATGCAGACTACCGAGTTACCATAGCAACTGTGTCAACTCTGCGCTCGAGCTCAGTGCTTTCTTCGCTCCTGTGGCAGTTGAATTGTTTTTGACCCCCTTCCTTCACTAACACCGCTCTTCAAAGTAAATATTTGCTAAAAATCACAGATATATATATATATATATATATATATATATATATATATATATATATGTATATATATATATATATATATCCAAAATCAGTTTTACCCCACTTTGAAGAGCCTCCAGACAGGTAAGGTTGAATCTTTGTTTTTATTTGCAGGTTTACAGCGCTGGGAAGAAAAGCAGAAGTCCTGTTTAAAAGTGAAAGCCTGACGCGTTTCGTGCTCATGGAGCACTTCCTCAGAGGCTTATTTGACTCTGCGCCGAGCATGAATGTTCCTTTTAATCACTTACACCTGCCATGATAAGCGTCCGCACCCCAGTGCTTGCGGGTGCATGGAGTCCAGTTTCATCACGCTGCAGTGCGCTGCTCGCACAGTGTCTGATTTCTTTAAAAATTAAACCACAGTGGGCCAGGAAATTGCCATCCTTTCTCCTGCGCTGTGAATGCCTTCCTGCAACACGACCTTTCTGCCAACATCACGCTGCTCTGCATTAGCTGCAGCATGACCACACTTGCTGCGTGGTGGGGCTCCTCCCGACCGGGACCGGCCGTTACAAAGAAATCTGACAGGGCAAGTGTGCTTAAAAAACAGATCAGTAACACGAGTTTACCTTACTAGAAGTTGGTCAAACCCATTGGCCAAGGTAATTATTATATAAAATGATAGTCATGCCTTCACTAACCACGTTGCTTGTTTGAAGGCATGCGTTGTGCCCTGGACTCTGCCTCCCAACAAATCGACTCCCAGCCTCACTATCTCTCTCTTCTCCGTCTCCCCTTGCCCTGGTGGAATCTTAATAAAATCTAGCACATCTTTGAAGAGTTGAGTACAGAAGGCTGTCCCCTTTATCGCATCGCTGGGCCTCCTGACCTGAACCCACGCTAACACGGAACGGTCACCGCCCCAGGCACAGAGAAGCTTCGGCAGAGCCAAATGGACTGCGAGGCTTTCCCCCCATTCACTCACGATGAACATGCCTATTTACAGCCACCGCCGTGTAGCTGGGTTTTTCATAAACTAACTCCGCCAGTGTCTGCCACACTGCTTGCATTGTATTGCTATTGCAGCAGTTCTGTATATTGCAAACCAACCTGGTAGAAAGGCAGCTGCTGATGCCACAGCTGTTTCTTCACGAGGCAAGTCTCCACGTTCACTTCTCTAAAACGTGCATGCACTGAAACTAAAATCCCAGCTATTTTAGGGTAAAACACTGAACCAACCCATCTGAATTGAAGAGGTTTCAATGCTTTGCTGCTGCCCGTTTGACTTACAACTTGCATTCTCTTTCCACCAACTCGATTTTTATTTTGAGATGCCTTTAGTATTACTGTCACACACACAATCACAACCTCCGCACAACCACACACACACAACCAACCACAACTACACACACACACAAAACTAACCACAACCACACGCACACACAACCACACACGCCCACACACAACCACACACGCCCACATATGCCCACACACAACATTACACACAACCACACACAGGCGCCCACATACAACCACACACGCCCACACACACGCCCACAAGCACACACACACAACCACACACACAAAACTTCAGTGCACGCTTTCACCAGGCACAGACACCATCAGTCGTCAGTGCACGCTTTCACCAGGAGCACACACCACCAGCCGGCAGTGCACACTTCCACCAGGCACACACACCACCAGCCATCAGTGCACACATCAATTGTTAACACATCCACAATTAACTATTGTAGCAATCTCAGTATGGCGCACTTTACTTTTAAAAATATTCATCTAAAGCGCAGCATGCCACCATTGCTACAAAAATAAACACACATTTTTTTGGCCTACAATTTATAGACTTTTGTTGCAATTGGTGTTGCAATATTTTGCAATGCTTGTAGCACAAACTTAATTAATGCGAAACCTATTGCATTGCAAATGCTAGTTTGTATATGGGGATGATTTTGGCGCCTCTCCAGGACGCCGGTATCTCTCCTCCACTCAAAATGGTATTAAAAAACACTTGTAGTAGTGGTCCCCATATTTCCGGCTCAGCCCTCTACAAGTCTCCCGGAAGCTTGTCCAGTCCCGGGGCTTTCTCTGGCTGTAGTGATTTTATGGCTGTTATCGTTTCTCTAAAGTAATGGCAGTCTCCTCAGTTGATAACGGGTTTAACGATCTATTTTGTAGACACAGATCAGAGGCCTCACCCTGTCCTGCATACAAGTATTCAAAGTACTCTTCCCACACATGGACCTGTATGTGGAAATAATTTGCTGCTTCTAATCTAAGTGACCCCTTTTACAGAAGATGCCAGACAATTGGCTACTCTTCTGTCTTGATGCCTCCACAAGCATTCACCAATTTTCAGATTCCCAGTCTCTTTTGGCCTTGTTTTGAGCAATTGTATAGAGCTTCCTATAATCACAAATGTCTGATTGGAGTCTTAACTTCACTGCCGTGAATAGATCATCTCTTGCTGTTTTACAAGCCTTGTTAAACCATGGGGCAATTCTCCGAACTGGTTGGGCTTTACTACACTGTCTATTAAAGGGTCCCAGTGTGGCGTTTAATTGTAAGAATATAACCAGAATGTCATCTTTGCTATTATCAGTATTACTCACGCTAGGGAGAACCTGCTCTTCTTCTGAATACATTTTTGGCAGAGCTGTTTCATCGGCGAGTATCATTGGCCATTTGACCCTTTTAGCATGATTACTAGGAATAACTGGGCTGCTCTTGTACTGGGGCTGACCATGTTATAGTGATAACCCAGACCGTGTAAGCACCAAATCGTTATGGTCGCGGTCTTCCCGGTTTAGAATGACCATATCATTGACATTTGTCCATAATTGGAGATCAACAAGAATATAATAAATTCTGATTTTTCTGCCATCCCTCTTGAAGGTATGACGTGCTTCTTTATCAGAGCATGTCCTGCCATTGCAGGCTCGTACCCAATAGCCAATAGTAAATGAAAATCTTTTCTCCAACCCTGGTACGCTTCTTGACTGGTGGTATCTGGAGCTTTGCGATACCTCTGGCTTCATCTCCTTCTGCTTGTAGGTCCTGTATGTTAATCAACAGGTTCATATGTTGTATTAAAATCACCTGCAACTATCAGTCAGTGGTTCCCCTTGAGGGTGTTTCAAGATATTTGGTAAGTGCTGTTATAGTCCCAGAAAGCTTGTGGGCACTACCAAAGCGGTTATATATATTAAATAACCTAATTTGAGTGTTCCCTTTCAGCGAGCACAGTTCAAGCCCAAGTATTTCATCTGAGAAGATGGTTAACATCTTGATTTCACACTCCAATGTATTTTTGACCCATATCAAAAGGCCGCCGTCAAGGCGACCAACTGTTGACTGCTTAGCTTGGATGCTATATGTGGTCAACCCCACCCTGTGCACTTGCACTACAGCCCAAGTCTCCTGCAGTAGGCATATGTGGAAATCTACTAGATTACACCAGTCAGGATCAATTAGCTTTGTTTTTATACCTGCCACATTCCATAAAAGGATTTTCATATTTTGAGAATTAAATAAGATCACCTGTGCTTGACCCCTGTTAATTTGTTCCTTGGATTCAATTTGTTGTTGGTGATGTCTATTCTTTCTGATGGTGTCCCCTGATGAAGCAGCATTATTACTAGGATTTTCTGGGGTTACCTCCAACTGCGTAGCATGTGGCTGCTCGGAAATTATTGATAATTTAATCAATGCTATTAGTGGTCAATCTTGGGAATCTAAATCAGACAATGCTTGATATCGATTGCTAAGTTCCAGAGAGGGAGCTTCCCTATGTGTAGCTGTCATATGTATGGTAGGCCTGTTAGCTAGGATATCCGCTCCTCTGTAGTCAAGATGTCTGTAAAAGAACCCAAGTGGTAGAATTTTTAATCCCCAGACCCAGCCTCTGGCTTACTGATTGTGTCCCCCTACCAACCAGATGTCCTGCCAAAGATGGAGGTCTGCAATGTATAACAATACAGTCTCCATCGAGGTACTTTGCCAAAGGACCAACCCAACCTACCTGCCTTAGGAATAGAATATCCTGATCATAGATGTTAGAGAAATTGGTAGTCTGTGTTAGCCAATAACTCAGTCTGTGATTCCTTTTGACCATCCTGCAGCGGGGGAACACTAGTGAGAATTGCAACATAAGGCCAACACTCCGGTGGAAGGTGAAATGTCACTCTATCATCTCGGCTAAGTGAATTGTTTTTGGGCCGCAAGTTTGATTGTGTTGCGACAGACATTGTGGTTTTGCAATCTGCCAACCCCCCCACAGAAGTTGCATGTGGTATTCTTGAACTTGCGATTCCAGGAGGCAAACTTAGATTACCTGCATAGTTTATATGATTAATATGCATGGGCCCTACTGCATGGGCCCTACTTGTTTCTGTTGCTCTATCTCTAGTGGCACTAGTAGCAGTTCTTTGTTGGCCTTTGCCTGCTGCACAAGAAGGTTGAACTGCACCCGATGTCAAAGACCCCGTATTCAGGCCCCCCTGGAGGTCCCTACCTCCATTTACCCCCTTGCATGGGTCTCCGGCCCTCTTTTTCATTTATGCCCTTGCCCCTAAGGAGTTGTCCGATACTAGATTATAAAGTAATGCCACTGTTGACTCCAATTTCTCAAGTCTGGTAAGTATGGGAAGAAGGTTTTTGGCTATAATTTCTTCTAAACGGGCCGTTAATGCCACACCAATCTCGGGGGAAAATACAACTTGATCTTGATTTACAATTATATTTGGCCTAGTTGGGCCTGTAGTAGCGGATTGACTTTCTGATACAACAGTAATAACTTCTGTTGTTCTATCCTGGGCATTTTTATTGGAGCTAGTCTGTGCACAGTGTGGAGGGTCTGTGCGTTTAACCTTTTTTTCTTTTTGGCAGCTACTTCACACACTGAAGGAGCGGGTGATGGTAAACAGGGGTTGTGGGTGATATGTGCAATGTCTGGAGTTCTTAACACAGGAGAGTTATTGCATTCAATGTCGCTCAATTGAGTTCCAGCCATAGTCATTGGATCAGTAATAATACTAGCCAGCCCACCTCCCACCGACAGGCGACGCTCCGTAACCTGTATCTCCTTGTCAATAGCTTAGGCAGCACGAAGAAGAAAACAGTCAAGTGTTGAGTTTGGAAGAATTTTTGGAGTGGCCATCTTCCCATCCTCTAATTTCAAAATAGTCGC
The DNA here is from genome assembly GCF_964263255.1 of Lissotriton vulgaris. Taxonomy (NCBI): domain Eukaryota; kingdom Metazoa; phylum Chordata; class Amphibia; order Caudata; family Salamandridae; genus Lissotriton; species Lissotriton vulgaris. Next base: position 2,071,242,060 of record NC_141691.1, on the reverse strand, counting down.
CATCCCTAAGGGGTAGTTTAAAAACAAATATAAGCTAGAATGCGGACAGGTCACAGATGAACATCTTGATGCCCCTGGAGGTGCTTGAAAACTGGGAGTGAGCTCCCGCAGCGAGGGAAGCTCGCGGGCGTGTCCGGGCCAAGGGCGGGCCCGTCTGCACACGTCAGAAACCGGCAGAGCAGGGCCAGGTCTCTTCTGTCTTGGTTTTTTGGGTGCCCATACTGACTCGCCCTTTGGGAATACAACGGACTGATATAAGCAATACTCGAGAGTCTCAAAATAAGACCAAATCGTTAGGTGCGCCATGTTGCAGGGATTCTACTCATACACAGAAGTGTGCACAGAGACCCAGGATCTCAGTGAATTGTGGTGGACCAAAAAACTCACCTCAGCACCTAGAACACCTAACCGACTAGCATCAGTGCCTCATTAGCTCTTCATCCCATAGCAAAGGTACCAATGATTAGACAACCCAGAACATGCAACTTACGTTACTTTCGGGAATGGTGGGAATCAAGAACACTCTTTTGTTTGTTATTCTCATACCAGTCCACAACACGAGTAAATAGAGGCACGGGAAAGTTTAAAATGTTTTTTTTAATGACGTGCTCTAAGATACAGTATTTTTGCTAACACAAGCAGGCATATGAATAGAAATAATACAATCAGCATTGTTACAATTCCATAAAAAACAAAGGGAGAAATCATATTATAATGATAGTAGAAACAGGTCCTATAGTACCTTATATACCACCCTCCCTAACTAGGAACTATGGTTTATATAATATAGAAGGTCTCTTAGGCTTGAATGGGGAACACTATACCTGTCAAGCCCGCCCTGGTGTCAACCCGCAGTGCCCCACTGCCAGGAATAAGACTCAAAGAATTTCCGTGGTATTACCGTTCCTGGGGGTGCAGAAATTCATTGAGGCAAGAACGGTATACCCGGCAGGTCAAGGCAGCGCTGTGCCGCTTTAGCGCAAGGTTAGCGTTCTAGTCTTTCACAATGCGGGCGGCCATTTCGTGCGCTCCATCCCTGAGTACTGCGCACTTCAACCGTCATACTGAGGCGAGCGGCAGCATTCCGGAGAGTCTCCTCAGATTCTCATTTTGGTTGTCGTTCCTCAGAACTTTGTCTTTCCGAAGAGGATTCGTTTTGGACAGCTCCTCGCAACCTGTTTCTGGTCTTCCCGGATTCACAGCTTTTGCCTTGTTTTGACCCTCCGCTCCAGTAGTTGTGAGGTAAGCCGCTACGGACAGCTCCTAGCGGAAGATCCTTCAGCGTTGGTTGGTTCCTCGACCAAGTTCGTCATGTACATCAAACTGATATTGCTAATTTGGAATTAGAGACTTGCCGGAACTGGTTGCTTAGTCAATTCCTGTCAGCAAGGGTTCCGGTTCTGTTCCTTCAGCTTCCAGTCGGCAGCCATTATGTGAACTCTGTTTCTAGAGTCATTGGAGACTTAGTTGTTCGTTTCACTTGAGCTTCAACTGAACCTACAAAGACATAATAACTATTCTGTCAGACCTAATTGGGATGTTCAAAGCCATCAGGTGTTTCCACTTCATCCTTGAACTGTATCCAGTCGGAGAAGTGTTTAGGGGTTATAATATATGCGCATATAGGTTATACCCTTACTCACACACACACCAAGCAAGGTCCTGGCATCAGCAGAATAAGACGCCGTTTACCATTGTCATCTGAGCGTCCTAGGAGAGCAGCTCAACCCACACTCTTATCAGGTACATCTTGGAACTGTGATATCTCAAAAGTGTAAAGTTGCTTGAACTGTGTTGTGAATGGCAAATTCCACTCCTTGAAGGGACGTATTAATTTGTGGTTACTCTTGCAGGTGTCTTCAACTCCACCAAGCCTAGACGACACCAGGGTGTGGCAGCCTCTCTTGTTTGTTATCCACTTCCCCTTTTCCCTTTCGTTCCTGGGCTCAGAGTTCTCTGGGTGCAGGGGCAATTGGGAATTGGGAACTTATCTTCTGAAGGCCCTCGTTGATCGCCCCCACAGACCCTAGGAGTTCAGGTTAGTCCTCTTGACAGATTGAAGTGCCGATAGACACATTGTGCCTTCTGTCTGGGCGAGATGACTGAGGGTTGGGATATGAAGGCCTTGACCTCAGTGCTAGAGGGAATGCAAAAACAGTTGAGCGACACTCAGGAGGAGATTAAGAAATCCAATCAAGAGACTAGTTATCTACGGCAAAGATTAGATGAGTTAGCTACTAGTACCAACCCCAGTTTTGAAAGATCGAAGTTTCAGAGTTTTGCTTCCCCCTCATCTTCCTCAGAGTTAACAACCCAAGTGGTGCATGCCATGTCACCCACTATTCCATTAGCTCCTCCAGAGAGGTTTCAAGGGGACCCACATAAGGCCCAAATTTTTCTGACACAATGCTCGTTGCATTTTTTGTGCAAACCCATTTTGTTTAAGGAAGACCAGTCAAAGGTGGCTTTTGTTCTGTCTTATCTGAGTGGAGATGCAGCAGCGTGGTCTCTACCCTTGGTCTCTGCTAATGATCCGGTACTCTACAAGTTTGAAGATTTCAAAGCAGAATTCTTACGCATTTTCGATAGGAGGACCATTTCACAGGCCACCGACAACGAATTGCTGGATCTCAGGCAGGGCAATAAGGAGTTAGTTGCTTATATTGCGCAATTTAATCAACTCATCGTAGAAACCAGTTGGCCCGCGGCCAAGAGAGCAGCTATTTTTTACAGAGGACTTAAAGATGAGCTCAAGGATGGTTTAGCTCAAATTCCTAAGAGACCCACAGATTTGTCAGAGTTGATCGACTTAGTTTTACACATCGACCAGCGCCAGTCTGAGAGGCGGAGTGAGAGACGCAAGGATTTCAGATCAGCCCCGCCAAGGTTGGACCGAGCTCGAACCGAGGTCAGTAAGAGCCTTGAAGGCACCCAGGCCGAGGAACCAATGCAAACCGTCTCAGTACGAGGCCCTCTCAGTATGGAAGAACGAGAGAAGCGTCGAGCGGGAAAACTGTGTATGTATTGTGGTCTACCGGGCCATTTTGTTCGTGAGTGCCCGAAGAGACTGAAGAAGTCTACGACGGTAAAAGATCGGCTCCACCAGTAGACGGGGTTGCCCTGGTGGAAGCGACACAAGAGTCGGCCCCAAAATCGCAGTCTTTGGCAAATACCTTACAATGTGCAGCACCTCATCTCATCTTGTCCAGTAGGATTCAGTTTGGAGAAGATGTTCACCATCACGTCTCAATTATGATTGATTCTGGAGCCACAGGGAATTTTTGCGATATTCAATTTGCTAAATCTCTGGGAATTCGATTTGAGAAGAAATTAAAGCCTGAGTTGGTGCGAGCAGTTGACGGAACTAACCTGTCTTCAGGACCCATCGTAGCAGATACAGAGACCATTACTGTATTCGGTCCAGGGAGCCATCGGAGTTTGGTGCGATTTAATTTGATTGATGCCCCGCAGTTTCAGCTCATCCTTGGTCTGCCTTGGCTCACCGAACATAATCCCAAGATCGATTGGGCCAAGCGTACATTGGAGATGTCATCGGAATATTGTCAAGAACACTGTAAGGCATCCTCTCCGGGGGAACTTCAGCAGTCCCTGTCCTCTAGTCTGGCGGGTCAAGTCCAAACAATTTGCTCTCTGGAGATACCTGAGATTCCGGAAGAATATCTAGACTTGAAGGAGGTGTTCAATGAACAGGAGGCACAGAAGTTACCTCCTCATCGTGTTTACGACTGTCGTATAGAATTGGAGCCTGGAGCAGCACTTCCGTGCAGTCGCATTTATGCCCTTTCAGAACCGGAGAACGAACACCTCAAGGAATACATTGAGCGGCATTTGGCCAATGGATTTATACGGCCATCCCAGTCCCCGGTGTCGTCTCCGCTCTTTTTCATTCCTAAGAAGGATGGATCTCTGCGGACCTGCATTGACTATAGAGCACTCAATTTGGTCACAAAGAAAAATCGCTATCCTTTGCCCCTCATTTCGGAGCTCTTGGACCAGGTCAAGGAAGCATGTATTTACACAAAACTCGATCTCCGAGGAGCTTACCATTTGGTTCGCATGGCAGAAGGAGAAGAATGGAAGACTGCATTCCGCACCCGGCTGGGCCTATTTGAATACCAAGTGATGCCCTTTGGGCTCTGTAATGCGCCGGCCGCGTTCCAACACTTTGTGAATGATATCCTTCGGGAATATTTGGATCGCTTCGCAGTCGTGTACATTGACGACATTTTGATTTTTTCTAACAGCCGAGAAGAACATGTCACCCATGTGCGAGCCATTCTGAACAGATTACTCGAAAATCAGTTGTTTGTGAAACTTGAGAAGTGTGTCTTCCACTCATCCAAGGTAGAGTTCCTGGGATTCATTCTGTCTCCGGAAGGAGTGTTCATGGATGACACCAAATTGCAAGCCATCAAGGGTTGGCCAGCTCCTCGATCCGTCAAGGAGATACAAAGTTTCCTTGGATTTGCAAATTTCTACAGACGGTTCATCCATGATTTTTCCAGCAAGGTGAGCCCAATCACTAAACTGCTACGGAAGAACGAAAAATTTGTGTGGAATTCAGCGACTGAAGAGGCCTTTCAATCTTTGAAGGAGGCATTCACCACCGCACCGATCCTTCAGCATCCTGATTTAAATGTTCCATTCTTCGTGGAGGCAGATGCCTCGAATCTGGCCATTGGAGGGATTTTATCCCAGCGACACAAGAACACAGGTCAGCTCCATCCTGTAGCTTACCATTCGCGAAAACTCACTCCTGCTGAGACTAACTATTCGATTGCTGATAAGGAGTTACTAGCAGTAAAGGATACCTTCCAGGTTTGGCGACATTATCTGTTGGGAGCCAAGCATCCCATTACAGTATTCACAGACCACAGAAATCTCCAGTTTTTGAAGTCAGCTCGAACTTTGACTCCGCGACAATTAAGATGGTCTCTATTCTTTGCAGACTATGACTTTGTCCTAACCTATAAGCCTGGAGCTGCAAATGCGAAAGCAGACGCCTTGTCTCGGTTGGAGTTTGGAAGTGAGGCTGAGCATCAGGAAAAAGGTTTTGTAATTCCCACCGAGAAAATCGTGGCCACCGCAGTTGAAGACGACCTGGAAAACAAGATTCGGGTGGAATTTTCACAGCAGAAGTTTGAAGGTTGGGTGAAAGAAGGTCCTGATCGTGAAGTCAAAGAAGGGAAGCCTTACCAGTCAGGGAAGATGTTCGTTCCCAGTGAAGATCTTCGAGTCCGGATAATTAAGCAATTTCATGACCATCTGTTAGCCGGCCATAAGGGAGTAGCGAAGACTTCAGAGTTGATCAAGAGAGAATTCATTTGGCCTGGCATGGAAGCTCAGGTAAGACAGTTCATAGCCACTTGTGAGCAATGTGTCAAAGGCAAAGTCATGAGACAACTTCCACAAGGCCTGCTCCAACCTATCCCTGTGGCCCCTTCCCCTTGGCATACCATCTCCATGGATTTTATCGTTGATCTCCCCTCCAGTCAAGGTAGCACAACTATTTGGGTGGTGGTAGATCAGTTTTCCAAGATGAGTCATTTCATTCCGTTAAAATCCCTACCAACAGCTCCTCAATTAGCAGAGTTGTTTGTCCAACATGTAGTCAGGTTACATGGGATTCCCAAGGTGGTGATCTCGGACCGTGGACCTCAATTTGTGTCCCGTTTTTGGAGATCTTTTTTAAAAGGAATGGGGGTGGACTCTCGCCTGTCCACCAGTTTCCATCCGGAAACGGATGGACAGACAGAGCGGGTGAACCAAGATTTGGAGCAATACCTCCGTTTGTACCTTATGGATCGGGAAGGCGACTGGCCCTCCTTACTCAGTACTGCGGAATTTGCATACAATAATTCCGTCCATTCAGCCACAGGTTTCTCCCCGTTCTTTTTGAACTCCGGTAGGCATCCAAACATGAGGGTAGGAAAAGCTGATGTTGGGGTCCCAGCGGCTCAAGAGGTACTATCGAACTTACAACAAGCTTATCAGAAGGCCTTTGCTAATCTTTCCAAAGCTAAAGCTAATTATAAAAAGGTCAGCAGATCGTAAAAGAAGGGACAGTCCTCAGTTTAAAGCGGGAGAGTTGGTTTGGGTCTCTACCAAACACATGAGGCTTGGGGGGACTAAGAAGTTCCAACCGAGGTTTGTAGGCCCTTTCCCGGTGGTCAAGATGATAAACCCTGTTAGTGTTAGAGTCTCCCTTCCCAGCTCGATGAAAATCCATCCCACTTTTCATGTTTCCTTGGTCAAGAAAAGTCCGCCCCAACTAAGGCGGGAAACCCCTCCAGCACCCATTTCGATCCAGTCTTCTGAAGAGTTTGAGGTCAAAAGAATCCTTGATTCCAAGATTAAGAGGGGAAAGTTGTTCTACTTAGTAGATTGGAAAGGCTATGGTCCGGAGGAGAGGTCTTGGGAGCCCAGTGATAACGTGCATGCTCCCAGATTAGTGACAGCTTTCCACAAGATGTTCCCGTTGAAACCTGGAAGGGGGGTTTTGGTGGGGGGTACTGTCAAGCCCGCCCTGGTGTCAACCCGCAGTGCCCCACTGCCAGGAATAAGACTCAAAGAATTTCCGTGGTATTACCGTTCCTGGGGGTGCAGAAATTCATTGAGGCAAGAACGGTATACCCGGCAGGTCAAGGCAGCGCTGTGCCGCTTTAGCGCAAGGTTAGCGTTCTAGTCTTTCACAATGCGGGCGGCCATTTCGTGCGCTCCATCCCTGAGTACTGCGCACTTCAACCGTCATACTGAGGCGAGCGGCAGCATTCCGGAGAGTCTCCTCAGATTCTCATTTTGGTTGTCGTTCCTCAGAACTTTGTCTTTCCGAAGAGGATTCGTTTTGGACAGCTCCTCGCAACCTGTTTCTGGTCTTCCCGGATTCACAGCTTTTGCCTTGTTTTGACCCTCCGCTCCAGTAGTTGTGAGGTAAGCCGCTACGGACAGCTCCTAGCGGAAGATCCTTCAGCGTTGGTTGGTTCCTCGACCAAGTTCGTCATGTACATCAAACTGATATTGCTAATTTGGAATTAGAGACTTGCCGGAACTGGTTGCTTAGTCAATTCCTGTCAGCAAGGGTTCCGGTTCTGTTCCTTCAGCTTCCAGTCGGCAGCCATTATGTGAACTCTGTTTCTAGAGTCATTGGAGACTTAGTTGTTCGTTTCACTTGAGCTTCAACTGAACCTACAAAGACATAATAACTATTCTGTCAGACCTAATTGGGATGTTCAAAGCCATCAGGTGTTTCCACTTCATCCTTGAACTGTATCCAGTCGGAGAAGTGTTTAGGGGTTATAATATATGCGCATATAGGTTATACCCTTACTCACACACACACCAAGCAAGGTCCTGGCATCAGCAGAATAAGACGCCGTTTACCATTGTCATCTGAGCGTCCTAGGAGAGCAGCTCAACCCACACTCTTATCAGGTACATCTTGGAACTGTGATATCTCAAAAGTGTAAAGTTGCTTAAACTGTGTTGTGAATGGCAAATTCCACTCCTTGAAGGGACGTATTAATTTGTGGTTACTCTTGCAGGTGTCTTCAACTCCACCAAGCCTAGACGACACCAGGGTGTGGCAGCCTCTCTTGTTTGTTATCCACTTCCCCTTTTCCCTTTCGTTCCTGGGCTCAGAGTTCTCTGGGTGCAGGGGCAATTGGGAATTGGGAACTTATCTTCTGAAGGCCCTCGTTGATCGCCCCCACAGACCCTAGGAGTTCAGGTTAGTCCTCTTGACAATACCTCCAAGGTCAGTAGAGATGAGTCACATCAGGATCTGCAAAAGCTCTCTATCTCTGGAAACGGATTTTCTCCAAGTGCCAAAATCATGCATGCAGTGCAATATTAAAGGCGCCAGAATTTCAGTTAGCTGCAGCTGCGTGTATGTTGTGTCTAAGCGTGGGCCGATCAGCCTGAATAACAGCTAACATTGTTATGATAACCTTGGAGGCTTCAGCACTCACTGTACAGACTAAGGTCGTGACTTAAGTCTAGGGACGTTGAAAACAAGCCACTCATGTGAAGAAATTCACGCAGTCTAACTTACAACAACAGTTGTATGCAGTGTAGTGTGCAAAAGCAGCAGAAAGGTAAAATGGTGTTTAAACTTCTAATAAGCCTATGCCAACATAGCAATGTGCGCAAGCAGGGCCCTGTCTCCACTACAATCTGACATGTCCACACTTTGTTGAGACACATCCAAGCCCTGCAGGTCCAGACCGTTTATACTCCAGTACAGCACTCTCACTCGTTATCCTTACAATGCAAACCGAAAGTAAAATATCTACGTGATAAGTATGCATGGACACAATGCAGGACTCCACATACCATGCAATTTAGAGAGAAAATGTTGCATCTGTCCAATCTTACAAAATAACCACCTCTGTCCAAGCTTACAAAATTAACCAAACAAGCATTTTAAGTAAAAGGGTCGCTTCATGCTTTCACTTCAAACTTACAGAGACAAACCCTTTCGAGCACAAGCTGTGGGTGCATCGGCTCCTACAGGCTGCAGCTGCTACCTTCGTTTTGCTGCACAACGCCCTCCTAAGTCCTAGTGCAGCTGCAAGAGCCAGCCAGATGTTTGAAGCAGCATGGAGCTTGGAGGGCTGAAAGCAGAACTGCTTTCGGGTCACGACAACACTGAAGGGCAAGGACTAGACCTCCAGGGTTCAATCCATGCATTAAACAGCGAGGAGCCATCTTGGATGAGGTTGAAGACAACATTATTGGTAAAACGTCATGCAGTTTATATTTTTGGGGGTGCTGGCATTGAAAGCTTCTCCCGGCGCCATCTTGGAATAGGACAGTGATGAAAGGCAGGAGACAACGAACGTCGCAGCCTCCTCCCAGTTCACCTGTGACAAACTGCTGCTCTTGACCGTTGGTCAGTGTTGCCAGATTTTGAAGCACGTCCCAAGCCCAATGCTGTCCAAGTTCAAGCCCAAATTTAGCCCAACGCAGACCAGTTTCAGCCCAAAAACCAGCCCAAAGTTGCCACTGTCAATGCATGCAAAATCAGCCTTCAGGAAATATTTTATGCACAATCCTAATTTCTATTAAATATGCTTATAGTGGGAGGAGGTTCAATGAGCACCTATGAATTCTGAAATCATGTTCCAATTCGATTAGTATCTACTGATTTTGAAGATTGGTCCCCATTAGGACCTGTTACTTTGTTCACCACAAATCCAAACCTCAACCTGGCTTTGATGAACAAACTTTGCAAAAGCAGACAGTTACCTATTTTAGTGAAGTCGAAATGCTGAAAAGTTGAAATTCTATGTCATGGAACCCCTCAAACAGGATATTTAGTGCATTTCATGAATCTCGCTGGATTAACACCATGCAATGCTACACATATAAAGAAACCACCTTGGCATTAAAGAAACTTCAGAACAACTTGGCAAGCTGAGATTAGAGGCCCACTCTCTCCAGTTAAAATGTACATGGACCAAATGGGAGAGTCACTTATTCCTGCATTCCCTCCACTTCAAAGTCTTTCACCATGACCATCTACTGACATTCAAATTTAAACAGAACCCATGTCATTGCCATCATGTTTCAGCAAAGGCTAGACTAAAGGCCCCAGTCTTGGCAAGCAGCAGATGGGTTTGTGTGGGGTCCAAATGAAATCAACTGGCGAAGACAGGAAAAAGACAGAGGAAAAAGGAGGTACACACCCCCAACACGTCAACCCTTACGCTCCCTCAAGTCAGATGACAGTGTCTTCACTCCTCTTGTCCCAGTCAGTTCCATTCTCCTTCATCATTCACACGTTCGGGCTTTCATACCCCTTTAAACCTATCAGCCACTCATGGCTTTAAGCAGAGAAGCTCCTAAAACTAACTTTGCAATGGATCACTAATGGGCACCATAATCAACTTATTAAATTTCAAGGCAAAAGCATGAATCAATTCCTCAATAATGCTCTAAGTGTGAACGAAAATATATACACCTTTCTCAATAATGGGCATAAAATAAAACCCTAAAGATAATCCATGCAAGGCTCGAAAAATGGTACTAGTCTTGCAGGTCTAGTACCCTGGAAAATCCCCTCGGCCTAACTGCAACCCACTCGACCTCGGTCTCTGAAAACAGAGCAAAAGTGACAAGATAACACGATTTAAAGGCATCTTTATTGCTCATTCCCTTAGTGAGCAATAAAAATGCCTTTAAATATTGTCACTTTTGCTCCATTTTCAAAGACAGAGGACAAAAGTTAGTTTTTCTTCCTACTCGCCAGAAAGGGCGAGTAGGACCTAAAAATAGCTCGTCCTCATCAATTCTCCCTTGCAAATGCGAGCGGGCAAGTGGATTTGTCGAGCCCTGCCATGTCAGCAATGCATTTTCTGGTTACAGCACAGGACACTGTGTCAAGGACATATGTTTACAGTTCTTCTTCATTACATCTTTCATTATATAGGAGTATTTTCCATTTTTCGATGAGCTGTATTGTTCCGAGACAACAAATTAGCTTCTATTCAAATAAGAAGGCGTCCTGTATCTGTCTTCTGACTAATACAATTGAGTCTACACACATTTGTTTTAAAATAAGATTGATGTATAACATAAATAAGTCCGACTGGACTATTGTTGTAATATAATACAATTACCCTGCTTCTCGTTGGCATATAGGGTTCTCCTTGTCCTGTTCACACGGAAACAGAATAGGGGCAGCTCTGGAGAGTATAAAGTTGCATACTGCTTATGGTGCATGTTTTACATGAGATATCCATCATTGTGTATATGTTGAAGAATACTACTAGCTAAGCTCAGAGACACCCCTGCCTGCTACTGTACTGGGTGAAAGATAGGGCAAACCGAATGGGGTCTGCACTAGGGAGTAATTGTGTGTGCATGCTACTTATGGAGCATGTTCTACATGAGACCTCTCAAAACGAGGGTACGATTTAGTGTGTATTGAAAAATGCTACTGGCTAAGCTCTGAGACACTCCTGCCTACGGCTGACCTTGGGGAAAGAAGTTCAAACAGAATGGCAGTATGCCTCTACATACGAGGGTCACGGTAGAGGTACCATCTAGCATGTATGGGATAATGCAATTGACAAGGCTGTGAGACATCCCTTACTATTACAACTATGAGACAAAGAAGATGGAAACAGAAAGGGACATCATAGGGAAATCATGTGTGTGTGTGTACAGCATATGGTGCACGCCTCTACATAAGTTCTCTCACAGCAGAGGTACCATCTATTATGTATGAAATCTCATACATTATTTTGCTTTATGAATCATCATACATTCATTGGAAATGCATGATATTTAACAAAACCCCACCCTTTGTCAGACACAGTCCCACCTTCTTTGTATGTGCTGCCCCACTAAGCTTAGTCTCAACAAACATGGTGCTTCGAAAGCAAATCAGAATTAAAGGCGGTATGACATAGTGTGCCTAATAGGGAATCTTGAGTGAAACATACCTCATCAGTAACAAACATCTTATCTAACAGCCGGAATGCCCAAAAGCATTAATGCTTGCTTTACAACTGCAGATGTTACAGTCCGCATTTAAAAATGACTCCATTCATCCCTGCTCCTAAAGCAAAACTTTCCACATTTTCAAAATCACACATACAAACACAGTGAATCATATGTTTGTGAATTAGTGCATAGAATAGGTTACAAAAGTCAAAGGTGACCAAAAGGTGTAAGATTCACCTGCAACCCATACCGGGAGGCACATTTTAAGGGTGCTTGGTCTGGAGAAGGACAAACTCAGGATTCAGAGCATAACAGTTTAGGGTCAACTTTAGTTAGAATTTCTTTCTTCCCAAACAAACCTTTCTTAGCAAAATCAAGCTAGAAAGACTGGAAATAAACATCACTTTCTAACATGTACCATGCAGCTCTTAGATGGCAGTTCATAGCTCACTGTTCTAGATTTTGAATGTAACTTATGGACTACACAGTAACAACAGAATCTCTGTGTGAAAATCAGTAGCCCACTGAGCTGCACCCATACAATATTATTCTTTGATATGCATGGCACAGGTTCTTTGCAGAAGGCATATTACAGTCCTGCCAAGTACCACGCATCAGGGGTTGGACTAACCCATTTTAGTACCGATGTCCACATCACCACACTAAAATGCTTTAGTCATGCATACTATAGCTCCTGGAAGAATCACAACACGTCGCTTCATATTATGATAAAAGTAGCCACTGCCAGCACCTGCTGCGCTACTGGCTGTCCAGTGCCGCAATTAGAAGCTTATAACTGATTACGCTTTGGCTGTTAGGGAGCAGCGTTGTGACCCATTGTGTCCAAACTTCTCTAGAAACACACATATACTTCTGCCCTGCAGCTTAAAGACATTTGCACCAGGCCCGGCCCTCCACCCGGTCGTCTAGTGTCACTGCAGAACATTAACACAGCCAGGATACAGCACTTCTGTACCATCAACAGAAATCCTGCAACGATAATCCCAGCCAGTGGCTGAATTTTGGTTTGTTTTTATGTTACCATGCAAACAGCATTGTGAGACTCTCACAGCGTGCTCTCTATGATTGTGCTGCTGGCAGGCAGCTGGCACTGGGGGGACTTTTCTGCTGTGCACAACCTCGAGTCTGCCCCATGGACAGTTTGCCTAAAGATAGCAAGCAACTTAGCCATCACCTTCCCCTGGACCTTCAATCTTGAAGGGGTCCCTGTAAACCGTCCAGTGGGCGGTGGCGGGTGCAGTTTAAAGGGGGCACTGCCAACAAGCCCTTAGGAGCACCTAGTGTAACAGCAAGAGACAGTGACTAAGAAGGTAAAAGAGTAGCCTTGTCTGGCAGGTCTTGGGCCTGTAGGTAACCTCAGCAATGTGTGCAGACCGGTCCATTACACTGGGTTTCACCACGCGCTCTGTGGCGTTGCCTGGCAGCACCTTCAGGATACTACAGGGGAGTCCAGCGCACCTCATCACTAGACTAACTTGAGTGCTGCAGTTGGGGCAGTACCAGGCCAGACGAGAGGGAAGAGGGTTGGAGGACAAAATATGTTCATTTAGTCACTAGTTTTGATTGTCTTCACCTTCAGGTTGCAGCATTTAAAATAAAGGCACACTGTATGTTTAAAGATAAATCCAAGTTAAAGTAATCAGTAGGAAATGCATTTGTTTACATTTTGAAATCTTACTAATTCTGTCACTGCAGATTAGTGTAAACTAGACAGTAAAGGAACAGGATTGTTGGATGGCAGTGAGGTAAGGAGTAGTGGGTAACGTCTTCTGTATTTATAGCGCTACGATGTCCAAGCATATGACTTAAAGCACAATGAATAGGCAACTCATTATTTTAACTCGGTATAAAAAGTTTTTGAAGTCCTACGTTTTGCTGTGGAATGTCACTCATAAGTCACTGCAAACATGGAATGTCACATCAACAATGCGAATACTTGGCCAGGCCTGCCAAGTATCACGCATCAGCAGTGACTAACGCATTTCAGTGCGGTGTGTCGCATCACCACACTGAAAATCATTGTCACGCATTTTAATGCCACTGACTGCTGTCCAGCACGCGAAGTAAGGCCACACCAGACTGGTAGCGCGCGCCTGTGACCTGCGTCGGCTCTGCTGCTCTTTTTTTTTTGTAGCGCACTTGCTACAAAACTGCATCTACCGTGATGCTCCTGGGGTTCACCCGCTGGTGGGTGGAGTCGGAGTGCGACCCATGACTTTCAGTTAAATGGCTCCCTCGAGCTAAGAGCTGACGAGCTCGGATCCCGCACCCACGCGCCTTGAGAGGTATCAACCTGAGAACACTTGGCAGCCTGCACAGCAAACCCCTGACCGACCTACACTCTGCTGACGAGGAACAACAATTCCAAAACACCGGTGTCCAGAGTTGGTGCTGCAAACTTGCCTAAACACACAAACTTTCGAAATAGCGCACTTGCTACAAAACTGCATCTACCGTGATGCTCCTGGGGTTCAACCGCTGGTGGGTGGAGTCGGAGTGCGACCCATGACTTTCTGCTGCTCTCTGCAGACACTTGCCAGCCCGGGCGCTGCCACCAGCACAGCAGCTCGGTAACAGTTAATATTGTGCACTGCTGCGACAATGTATCTCTTAAAAGCCTGCTGCTTTGAAATACCGGGGGCCTGCTTTCAGTGGTTGTGTCAGCGCAGCGTGATTACTGGCTGTGGCTCCGCGTGGGGGACCTCACGTCTCGGAAGGAAGTGAGGTTAGGGTCAATTCAGGAAGCGAGGACTGGAGGTGTGCCGCGCGCCGGCGGGCATTCTCACTGTGTCCTGCATGTATGTGTCCCGCCCGGTATCTGGATACAGTCAGTGTGCTGCGCGCAATACTGACAGCAGCATCAGCATGGTGCCAGAGAAGCCTCGGCTGCAGAGTGCGATGGTCTGGCTCACTGCCGGGACCGACGCCAGACCAAACTCGCGCACACAGTGGAGGACTCACAGGTGTGTTGACGGGGTGTGGGAATGCGCGCATTATATTTAGACTTAGCCTTATCTTACGGCCAGGTAGGCCGTAAGAAGAAACAGGGTCGCCTGCAACATTACAGTCAGTGTAATACAGTGTTGTACTCTCGCGGGTACCAGGCATTCCAAAGCAGAGAACCATATATCAGCAAGTGAGCACAGCTACTAACTGAGCATGTCATGTGAACTCCCTAGCCAGTACTGTTTTTTAACTAACCTAACAGCGCTTAGAAGGCGAATACCACTAAACCCACACATGCAACGACGTTAATAGCGAAACTTCAAGACCCCAACTGTACATTTTCAAACCACTTCCTCTCTCGGTCTGGCTTTCCCCTTTCTGCCTATCTTATCCCGGACTCTCTCACCCTCCTCAGAACTTGAACCATTTAACAGTTCTTTATTGTTCTCTTTCGTGCTCATTCTGGCTTGCTTTTTTTTTGCTTCCTTTCTTCTTTTTATGAATTCATTTTATCCCTCCATTTCTCGTTCCCTTTCCCTTCCTCTTTTACTCAGCACTTATTTTTTGGGATACATTTCGGAACGTGCCTTGGTGACCTCTTTGGAAGAGGTCGAAGATAAATTCAACTCCTATGTAAGTGGGTAGCACAGTGCTGTAATTGGAGATTTTGTCTTAAAACTATGCGATATCGGTGTGAGACCTTTTATGCAAACATCTATGGGAAATGTCAAAAACACACGGAGTCCAGTAGCTCAGACTGGTTTGTGTGTCACAGTCAGAGGGGGAGAAGACTGTCTGAAGGGCTTTTACTTATTGGGACGGCCACATGTGGAGATATTTCACAGGGGTCCATGAAAGATAAGAGCATGTAAGGGCCAGGGAAAGTATACCCGAGACAAGACTTTGTTGGAGAAACATTGGCAGAATTATATTTAAAGTAAGATGCAAGTAATGTGTTATCTTGCCAGCGATCTAAGGGTAGCTAGCGATGGTAGGAACTAAGCTGCCTTCCCGCCTGATTATCCACTGAGCTCCAGACATATCCTTCATCGGGTGCTTAGACCTTTTGAGTCAGCTCAGCCACAGTGGTCAAAATTGCTGTAAAATCATGTAGAGGGGGAGTACGTTGTGCAAGTTCCTAAGAGTTTCTTGTTGCTTAAATGTGTGTAATTTCTGATATTTATATGTTTTCAGCGTCTTCATTGCTTGATTTTTGCTAGCTAGAAAGTGTCACTCGTAGTTGCTGAATGTCACTCATAATGACACTGAAAATGTGAAAATGTCACACGTTAGCGATCTCAAACCTTGGCAGCTATGCTTGGCAGCTACGATATTAACCCTCTGGGCTCCCTTACACAAATGAAAACTGCCACTAGACGAAACTCCCATCTCTCCAGCAGGTAAATTAATCACCAGAGTTAACTTGACACTTTGTTGCCCAAAACTGCTCAATATACAAGGATCTTTCTACTGCTTTAAACACAAATACACTGCTACAAAACTGCAAAATAAAGTTCCATTACCAAAGAGAAAATATTTGCACGTGCAGGCCCATTTAAAACACTTCCCCTTGTAACTGTGAAGGTTTGTCCCCGTGTCCAACACACTCTCTCTACACAGGACACAGCAAGCACTTCTATTCGGGGCTGTGTTCTCCTTTCCCTAACACCACCCCCAGAGTGACAGGCATTTTATCATTTCAGAAGCACCACCTCAAAAAAATAACAGTGTATAAACAAGGGTGGAAACTTACCTGCTGTTGCTTGAATCTACCAACGATCCACGCGCAGCACAAGGAGAGTCGAAAGTGAAAGTATTACTCTCACAGGACCCGCCCCCGCCGGCGCTGAGGTCCAACCGACTCACTCAGTCAGAGTGACACTGCCGGAAGTCACTCACCTATGGGCTGAGACTGGGGGTCGGTGTTGGCCTGACGAGGTGTCAGTCACTCGATGCATTCATGTACGTCACCACAGTGTGGGTGCGCACTGCGCGCTAAAACAACAGGACAGTTTACAAATCTGCCATGGGCGGGCTCTGGATGTTAATAAAAGTTTTCAGGGCCGTCATAGGTAGGGCTATCAGATTGACGGCCCTGGGACCCAAACAGGAAGGTACAAAATAATCACCGTGGGGTGCACTTGCACTTACACAAACTGGCCAATCAAGGCTTTAGTCGTACTGCGCCGCGCGCTTCGCGTCCAATCACCACTCAGGGCTGGCTGCCAATGCTGATTTGGTGTCTTGTTGATTGCGACACTGCTGGGAAAAAATGTTGCCCATTTGTGAGGGAAATAGCCTAACTTTGCAACACTGCAATTGGTTGAATTTCTGAGCACGGATGTTCCAACGTAGAATCCTCGTGAGCACCACAGACAGGGCACCGCCATTACAGTGAGAGACGCCGAGCCCTGCAGATAAACAAACACAGGCAGGCAGAAATAAATCATTTCAATATACATCTTTTTACATTATAACGCCGAATAACCTGTATTTTAAGGGTCGATATTTTAACATAATTTGGGCACACGAATGTCAAGTTTAATTGGAGGAGGCGCTTAGTTAAGGAGCTTTTTTAAAAGTAACATTTTAAATTAGTTTTTCGCAAATTAGAGGAATACATCCTGCCCCGGTGATAATTAAGAGGCCAAAAAATAGAGAACAAACTTTTATATTATCAGGACATTCAGATGAGGAAAAGAAACGTGTTATAATTGGCATACTCCGCTATGGAGCAGCTAGGGTTGTCGCTGGGCTCGTTTATACCAGTATGATCAGTATTTATATTTCATAGCTGTCAGATTTTCAGATTGCTTATGTGTGGCATTTCCATGGTTTCAATGAACTTACGAGTGACATTCAACTGCTAAATGAGTGACATTTAGAGTGATACTTTCACACAAGTTACAGCAAATAATGACACCACCTAGATAATTGTACTCATGAGTTCAGTGCTCTGCAACACCCACCTGTGCCACTGTAAGCAGGGCCAATGGAATTATGTGATTCTGCGCATAGCTACCACGTTTTCAGCCTGCTTATATGTGACATCCGGTGGTTTTATTGTGCGTATGAGTAACATACTACCAAATGAGTGACAATAGAGTGACAAATTCACACAAGCTACAGCTAGCAATGACACTGCCTCGATTATTGTGATTATAATACCTAGACATATCACACAAAAAAACATGTAAAATGAGTCAGATTTATTGGCTTTGCAAATGCTTTAAAACATTATCAGTAAGTGAGTTCTAGTTCAATTCAATGTAACTTTATTCGGTTGTACGACCATTAAAGGGCACAGTGATGAACATTAAAAAAAAAAATCTAGTTATTGTGAATATTCAGATTTGGAAAGTGAAAAGATTTGTTTGTGAATCAAACATCTCTAAGATCGGAGAAGGGTCTTCTGGTCTTCTGAGTTTCCCAATGTGTTTACTCCTGTCTTCCCTTCACACTTCTTTCGACTTCAGTCTTTTACTGTTACTCCCTCTTTTTCTCTGCATCTTTTCGAAGTCCTCAATCTGCATATCCTACCAATCATATCTTTCCTCTTCATCACTGTTTTTTCACTGCATGCACGACTTGTATGGCCCTTGTCACCACACTCTCAGCCACCCCTCTCTCTCTCTCTCCTCTCCTGTAAACACACTATTTTCTATTCATGATATCAGGATTTTGACATCTGTGTATCACTCCTTCACACACTCATATAAAATAAAAGTTACAGTTGGCACAAATGTGAAGATCTCTCTACAGAGAAGCCAAAGGTTGGATGCTCTGACCCACCGACAGGTACTGTGTGAAGCTCTTTACGCCTTCAGCCTCAGCCACACTGCTCCCTATCACGCCCTACAATGTGTCACTCTGGGGTACTGTGAGAAGCTCTTCACCCCTTTAGCCTCAGCCACAAAGCTCTCTACCACGCTTTATAATGCGTCACTCTGGGGTACTGTGCTGCCGTGAAATCTAGCTCAGAAAAAGTTGCCAAGTGTGATGCAGATTCACTTCTCTATCAAACCAACCACATGCTGCTTGGTAAGAGTGGCGTGAGGCTGCCTCGTACGTAGGGAGTGGATTCATTACCTTTGGTAAGAGTGGCGTTGAGCTGCTTCGTACATAGGGAGTGGCTCCATTACCTTTGGTAAGAGTTGCCTCGGGCTGCTTCGTCTGCAGGGAGTGGCTCCATTACCTTTGGTAAGAGTGGCATGAGGCTGCCTCGTATGTAGGGAGTGGCTCCATTACATTTGGTAAGAGTGGAGTGGGGCTGCCTCATACATAGGGAGTGGCTCCATTACCTTTGGTAAGAGTGGCTTGGGGTTGCCTCGTACGTAGGGAGTGGCTCCATTACATTTGGTAAGAGTGGCATGGGGCTGCCTCGTACATAGCGAGTGGCTCAAATACCTCTGGTAAGAGGGGCGTGGGGCTGCCTTGGACATAGGGAGTGGCTCCATTACCTTTGGTAAGAGTGGCATGGGGCTTCCTCGTACACAAGGAGTCGCTCCATTACCTTTGGTAAGAGTGGCGTGAGGCTGCCTCGTACGTAGGGAGTGGCTCCATCACATTTGGTAAGAGCGGAGTGGGGCTGCCTCATACATAGGGAGTGGCTCCATTACCTTTGGTGAGAGTGGCATGAGGCTGCCTCGTATGTAGGGAGTGGCTCCATTACATTTGGTAAGAGTGGAGTGGGGCTGCCTCATACATAGGGAGTGGCTCCATTACCTTTGGTAAGAGTGGCGTGAGGCTGCCTCGTACGTAGGGAGTGGCTCCATCACATTTGCTAAGAGTGGAGTGGGGCTGCCTCATACATAGGGAGTGGCTCCATTACCTTTGGTAAGAGTGGCATGGGGCTTCCTCGTACGCAGGGAGTGGCTCCATTACCTTTGGTAAGAGTGGTGTGGGTCTGCCTCGTACATAGGGAGTGGCTCCATTACCTTTGGTAAGAGTGGCGTGGGGCTTCCTTTTATGCAGAGAGGGGCTTCATTACCTTTGGTAAGAGTGGTGTGAGGCTTCCTCGTACTCAATTACATTTGGTAAGAGTGGAGTGGGGCTGCCTCATACATAGGGAGTGGCTCCATTACCTTTGGTAAGAGTGGCGTGGGGCTGCCTCGTAGGTTGGAAGTGGCTCCATTACCTTTGGTAAGAGTGGAGTGGGGCTGCCTCGTACGTAGGGAGTGGCTCCATTACCTTTGGTAAGAGTGGTGTGGGGCTGCCTCCTACCTAGGGAGTGGTTCCTTACCTTTGGTAAGAGAGGCGTGGGGCTGCCTCGTACATAGGGAGTGGATCCACTACCTTTGGTAAGAGTTGTGTGGGGCTGCCTCTTACGCAGGGAGTGGCTCCATTATCTTTGGTAAGAGTTGCATGGGGCTGCCTCATATGCAGGGGGTGGCTCCATTACCTTTGGTAAGAGTGACATGGGGCTGCCTTGTACAGAATGGTAAGAGTGGCATGGGACTGCCTCGTACTTAGGAAGTGGCTCCATTACCTTTGGCAAGAGTGGCGTGGGGTAGCCTCCTACGTAGGGAGTGACTCCATTACCTTTGATAAGAGTGGCGTAGGCTGCCTCGTATATAGGGAGTGGCTCCATTACCTTTGATAAGAGTGGCATAGGCTGCCTCGTATATAGGGCTCCATTACCTTTGGTAAGAGTGGTGTGAGGCTGCCTCGCACGCAGGGAGTGGCTCCATTACCTTTGGTAAGAGCGGCGTGGGGCTGCCTGGTACTTAGGGAGTGGCTCCATAACCTTTGGTAAGAGTGGCGTGAGGCTGCCTCGTACATAGGGAGTGGCTCACTTAACTTTGGTAAGAGTGGCGTGGGGCTGCCTGGTACTTAGGGAGTGGCTCCATTACCTTTGGTAAGAGTGGCGTGAGGCTGCCTCATACATAGGGAGTGGCTCAACTTTGGTAAGGGTGATGTGGGGCTGCCTCGTTCATAGGGTGTGGCTCCATTACCTTTGGTAAGAGTGGTGTGGGGCTTCCTCATACACAGGGAGTGGCTCCATTACCTTTGGTAAGAGTGGCATGGGGCTGCCTCGTACAAAAGGAGTGGCTCCATTACCTTTGGTAGGAGTGGCATGGGGCTTGGGCTGCCTTGTACATATGGAGTGGCTCCATTACCTCGAGTCAGCCCATGACTCTTGTATCTGCACACGATCACAGGTTTCCACAGCAACTCCAGGGCAGGGTTGCAAGGTGATCTTCTGAGTGTTCTGTGTACCCCGCCCACACACATACGTAACTGCCTATAGGCTCGCGCAGCATAAAAAAAACACAGAAACAACATCATCAAACAAATGCAGCTATGGAGTGCAACATAAAGTGAATTGTGACTGTAATGCTGAATTATATTACTGAGACAGGCTTCTGCTGGTTTCTGTTTTGTTCAGGAGCCAGCAGCAAACATATGATGGCCACAGTCTTTAACCTGTTCTCTCTCTGGAATCCAGAGGGCGTGGAGGGGACACCCAACCCCACTCTTGGGGAACTGACCATGTAGTGTTGAATAAAATAACTGCAATGATGGCGCCGGATGCAACTCCTCGGTCAAAACTTAGCTGCGGCGTTGGCTGTAAAGCCCCGATTTGGTTTGCCTCCTTCCTGCAGGAGCTCTTCTTACAGGTGTTCCAAAAACCTTTCCAGTCAAAGGCATCTCATTTCTAGCAAGGAGTGCTGCAGGGCTCCTCCCTGAGCCCAACTCTCTTTAAAATATACGTGCGGCCCCTGACTTAGCACATCTAGCGCTATGGGTTTACCATTGTCTCATATGCAGATGACACCAAGCTCATCATCACTCTCTCACAGAACTCCACCTGTCCCAAGTTAAATGCATGGAAGACAGAGTTACTGAGCCTAGGCAGCAGCCTAACATCTGGTCTACTGCTCGCTGGCCCAGTAACCTTGGTCCACTACCTCTTCCCAAGCCTAATGTCAATCTGGGCATTTAATTGGATGAGAAACTCTCTTTTGATAACCGAATCTCAGCACTTCCAGAGAAATGCTTTGGGCTGTTAAAGACTCTGAATATTATTTTGCTTTCTTCTATAGTCTGAATAAAAAACAGTAGCCCAGGACCCAATTATGCCCAGGCTGGACTGCTGTAATGTTCTGTAGGAGTGAGGGTTTAAGCATGTGTTCCTCCCTTCAACCACTCTATTCAATTCATTAGATACATTCCTTTTTATGACACATCACAGTAATCCAAGTAGAAATGAGTGAAGGTTGATATTTTATTTACATTTGTCACATTTTAAATCCATTCCACTCTTTTTTTGTCATGTTTTATAGAAGGTTTTTAAGAAAAGGGGGACAGCTGACACATGTTTCGCCCTATGTGGCAAGTTCAGCCAGGGCTTTCTCAAGGCTGTAAAAGAAAGGAAATGCAATGCATACTAAAGATAGCCGGACGAGAGGACCCCAAGGGAAACACCAAGTATAGTGTGCAAGTGGAAATAGTAGAAATTAAAGATTTAAAATTATTTATTTATTTTATTAGTAACTAGCACACTGCGATCTCAGAAGAAAGGAAATTCAAGAAAATTCGTTATGATAACCTTATATTTACATTGTGTCATTGTTATTGAAACATATTCATTTTATTTTTGAAAACATTTCTAAGTGTGGCTTGAACAGTGCGTCCTCGATTGGCTTCCAATTTTGATTCTGGTTGCTCTCCTGTTTCATTTGAGCGGGCCTGAGCAGTGCGTAATTGATTGTTTTCCAATCTTGATTCTCGTTGCTCTCCTGTTTCATTCAAGCGGGCTTGAGCAGTGCGTAATCGATCTGCTACCAATCTTGATTCTCGATGCTTGTTCGTTTGAGAAGAACGGGCTTGAGCAGTGCGTACTCGATCTGCTACCAATCTTGATTCTCGATGCTTGTTCGTTTGAGAAGAACGGGCTTGAGCAGTGCGTACTCGATCGGCTTCCAATCTTGATTCTCGTTGCTCGTTCTTTTCAGAATTACGGGCTTGAGCAGTTTGTATTCAAACAGCTTCTAATCTTGCTTCCCGTTGCTCATCTGTTTCTGAATCTCGTAATGCCTTTTTCTTTTGTGTTTCTGATGTAGATTGACCAATCAATTTCCTTTTGGGGGCCATTACTGTTGACGATGCTCGCAAATTTGCTGTCTATTTCAGTATTCAAAAGATTATGAGGGCCCTGGAGGGCCGATTTAAAAAAAAAAAATTGACAGAAACCTTCGCGGGATTGTACTCAACAACTTCCCAAAGTTTCATGGCGTTCGGATAAATGGTGTAGTAATGCATAAAGGACAAACAGACAGAAAGACAGACATACTTTCGTTTTTATATATATAGATTTAAAAAGAGCTACAACGTTGTTGTTTTTTGTAAGAGCAAGTGTGAAAAGAAAGTGAAAAAGAAAGTTACCCAAGGATATTTACATTCGTTGTGAGACAAGGAATAAGAGAGGAAAACGGAATCAAGTGCTGGCAAGAACAGGTCTCCAGAATTAACATTCTGGATGTCGAAAGAGCATTAAGCTGAGATAGGACTAAGAATGGTAATTAAAGTGAAGAGGTAGAAGCGTCGTTCTATTCTATTCAAGAGCTGATGTAATATACAGGACAGCTTCATGTGAGGACTTAAGTGAGTTCATGCAGTATCAGGGCATGCCATATGGAAAGGTTGTTTTAAAGGGTGTTCAGCTACAATACCTAGTTGTAATGTTCAAAGGTTATACAATCTGAGGAAGGTAGATTACATTCCAATTTTCTTCATAGTAATATGTAAAAACATCCACAATCTGAGGAAAACAAACATTTTTATGAAGCAAGTTCAGAGTCTTGAACGGTAGAATGACACCATTATGTAACACTTACACAACCGGTCTATAGTAATCCATTCAACCTATAGTCCATGTGTAAATACTTTCATAGTTATAAGGCACCACAAATGTGATTGTAACAAGTTCAGAAAAATCCACAGTGGAAATACTACAAAAGTATATATAGAGCTTTCAAGATGTATATGAGGTCAACATAGAATCTCAAATACATCTGTATTAACAGATTAACATTGTACAACAATGGGAAAGGTCGATCTAGAATTTTTTTAAAGATTTTTTCATGCTTCCAACAGGAGGAGCGAAATGTAGAAAAAGACAGAGAAAAATGAATTCAATGCATCATTACACAATAATAGATGGAGGTCTATCCTGGAAAGATTTTTGTGCGTGTGCTTTTCCGCAAGAGGGGTCCCATGTCAAGAACACAGCAAAGTGAAAGGTAAAGTAGGGGACTAATAACTAAATGGAATGTATCGGTTGCATAGCGTAGTGCAAGAAACATTTTAATTTGAGAGTGAATACTGCGTAATATGCAAAGGTTTAACAGGAAGCGACAATTCTCGAATAGGATGCTATATCGTGTCAGAAAAGCCCATATTTTCTAGTTCGGTACATCTCCACATTTATAAGGGTTTGTCTTGCAGAAGAGAAACCGAAGAGTCTTTTTAAAGCACTCACAGGTATGGCAATGTAAGTACTTAAATGGGGCTTTAAAATTGTAGCTGATCCAGGCGAGCCTTGATCAAAAATGGACAAGCTACAATAGTGCACGGGTGGCTACTCGAAATGTCACTTGGCAGAAGGTAATCGGAGCATACTTTCAGCCCGTTAACCAGATTTGACTGTATCAAGCATTTAGACGGAGCTTACTGGTTGGGATTTCTAGTTGAACACCAGTTTAAAAACAGAAAGCAATACAGCACAGGCGACTTACGCGAAATATGTAGGTTGAGTCCCAGGATAAATCCGTCCATAGAAGTGTTTCCATAGTGTGACAGTAGTCCGAATGCGCCGCCATTTTTAAATAGTATGAGTGTCCAATATGACCCGGAAGTGAACGTACGTCGTAGCCGGAAGGATTGATCCAGGGCCAGTGTTGCCAGATTGGGCTATTTCCCGCACAAATGGGTGACATTATTCCCAATTGTGCAGGAAAAACCCATATCGGGCGGGTGGCTACTTTTTGGGCTGAATTAAAGCCTGTGTGCGCAAAATATTGGCTTGGGCGGTGCCGACCGTGGCATGCGCCTATCACAGTGACGCGTCTGTGCTGGCGGTCCATGGCTGGCGAATGAGTGGGCTTTGCGCGCTAAAATGATTGGAGGAGGCCCCCTGAGTGGCCTGTGCGCTCTGACATGACCCTCACCCTACCCATGAGTAATTGTATTGTATTGTAATTGCATTTATATAGCACTTACTACCCCTGATGAGGCGCCAAAGCAATTTTTCGGCGAGGAGCACGCTACTCCGGGACCCATAGAGGATTAGTGTTGAATTAGTATAGTGAAACATGCAAGTACATTTTAAGTGGTGGATAGGTTAGTCAATTTACAATTATAAATCTTTATTCGGCACTTAAAAAGACACTATAAAAGTACATACACAATATATACACATTTTAAATTCAAGTTTAAAAAATGAGTTAAAAAGTGGGCTAAAAATGCATTTCATGAACAAATGGGTAAGAGGAAATTTCCTTACATGGGGCTCTATTTAAATAGCATTAGAGTCAAATATTTCTCTGGGGTTCCTTAACCGCATTGCAACCCTGATAAAACTTACAGTACAAAACAACGTATGAGCATCTGAGGCTTCCTGAAGAAACCTCAGGGCCCTTTTTGCTTGTCTCAGTTTGGTTTCTTTCAGGATCCCTACTAAAAACGTACGTCTTGGGACAGAATAAAAGGGGCATAACATAACAAAATTAAGGGTATCCTGCGGAGACCTAGCGTCGCAGCCGCAGGTACCCTTCGCATCCACTGCAAGAGTGAACCCAGAGGGAACAGCAAGTAGATGATGCAGCATATTTAGTCTGAATCGAGTCATATAGAATCGGTCCTGAGCGTTATGCATAACAGTGAGGTATGGTTCCATTCCTTGTTTCTTTGTTAGTAAGCAGTAAGATAAAACAGTAGGCTTACATCTTTCCAACTCAGCCCTAGTCATGAGTGACCATTCTGAAAAGAGTTTTTTAACCATTGATTTATTCTGGCCGGTTAAGGATTCTGGGTCTGTAAAGAAATTTTTACAGCCAATTGCCTCCATGGAGTCCTTTACGTACTTCAGCCATGGTATATGACCCCCTCTGTCACGTTTCAGACAGTCTTTTAAAATTTGTCTTGTAAGCTCCGCTTCTGGATTAATCCAGATTTTGATCCAAGCAAGAAGGGGTTTAATTTTAATACGGTCTTCAATTTAGGGCTCCCCAACTTCCTCATGAATGATGAAGGCCGGGGTGCTCTGCGGCAGTTTCAAAATTCTTCTAAGGAATTTATTTTCTTCCACCTGGATCTGCTGCAATTGTTTGTCTATAAAGCCCCAAACCTCTGCTCCGTAAATGACCTTAGCGCAGCATATCGATCTATACTGGTTTAGTATTTGCTCTGGGGACCATCTGCCAAGTCTTCTCCCGTACCCCATGATGGCCCCTGATGACGCCGCCAATTTCGCTGCATGTTTATCCACCAGGGGGTTAAAATTCAATTGATCATCAAACAATACACCAAGGTACGAGAAGGTCTTAACCTGACCAATCTTGTGTGACCCAATTTTATAAATGAATTTCCCTTTTTCTTTTTCTTTTACTCCTACTGACATGACGTAAGATTTGTCGATAAGTCAAGTTTAGCCATAAAATCGACAAAACCATCGATCAGCTTCTGTAGCCCCAATGGAGTTCTGGCTAACAATACTGCGTCGTCGGCTTAGAGTAATACCGGCACAGCTCGATAACCAATTTGGAGTGAATCCACATGCAATTTGAGTAGGTCTTTGTCCAGGAGGTTAATGTATATAGAGAATAGGAAGGGCGCTAAAATGCAACCCTGCCTCACTCCACTGGTGCAAAAAAAGGGCTCAGTCCTACTTCCCTCTTGATTGTATCTCACTGTTGCAGAAGTGTTCCAGTGTAGAATTTTTAGAACGTCTACCAGTGGTTGATCCACTCCTAGGTTTGACAATAGGGTCCAGAGTTTTTCTCTATTTACACGGTCAAAGGCCGCGGAGAGGTCCATGAACCCCATATATATAGCCACCCTGGCAGCGATGGTGTATTTAGCTGTCAGGAGGTACAGGTTCAGGCATTGATCGGTGGTAGATCTGCCCTCCCTAAACCCATATTGGATATCTGTCAAAACCTGATTCTCCTCCGCCCATTCCTGCAAGCGATGTAAAATAACACGGCCCAATACCTTGGCTGTCACGTCTATGAGGGATATGGGGCGATAACATTGGGGGTCATCGCGATTCCCTTTTTTATAAATGGGGACTATGGTTGCCGTCGACCAAGAATGAGGTAGTCCTGCCACCACTGCCTCGTTCAGAACCCTCATGAGCAGTGGGGCCCAAAGATCTGTATTGCTCAGGTAAAGGTCGGGGGGTATGCCATCAGGGCCGGGTGCTTTGTTCTTACTCAGTCCTGCTATTGCCAGTTCCACTTCTTCCAGGGAAAAGCCCAATTGTGTATTTGGGATTAACCTTGGTCCTTCACCCTGGATTAATTGTCCTGTGTGGCTATAGAGGCTCTGGAAATGGATCTGCCACTGTTCAGGTAAAATAGTGTTTATTATTTTGGGTACTCCTGGGTCCTGGAAGCATGGGGTATTAATAACTTTCCAGAATCCCGAGAGATCTCGCCTTTCTGCCGCCTCCCTTAGATCCTCCCAAGCTTGAATTTGTAAGCTCTTTTTGCGGCATCTCAGTGCTTTTTTATATTCAGTTCTATACTGTGCTATTTTAGGATTGTCCCTGGGTTTAGACTGGAGACTAAGTTTGAGGTTTTTATGCGCCTTAGTACAATCAGAGTCGAACCAGCGCGGGGTAGAGGGTGCTTTACTGTCTTTAGAGGTCTTTAATAAATTGTCTACATGGCGTGCGTTTTTTCAAATGCATTAACCACTGTTGCTCCTCCCACGCTGGGATCGAGGCATGTGTTTATTGCGTTTTGTCCTTCTGTTATTAGTCTTCTGTAGAATTTGTCTCCGTCTATCTTGGCCCACTTAATCCTCCTTCCCTGGTCCACTGCCTTTTCTATAATATCTGTTCTACGTATGGATTTTGTAAAATTAAAGCCTTTTAATACTAGTGTCAAAGGGTTGTGGTCGTAAAGATGCTTATGTCTATGGCCATACTGCTAATGCTTCTCTTTATGAGGAGTGAGGCTAAGATAAAGTTAATATACGAATGACAACCTCTGCCTATAAATGTTGGGTTAAGGTCTCCATTTTCGCCTAACTCTATCAGGTCCATAGTATGGGCCAGGTTGTGCCTTTTTATTAATTTCTCTAAGTCCCATCCCTCAGTTGTGTGTTCAAAATGTGGGCCCTTTGCTACAGTGCATCGTGACCAATCTCTATTAAATGGTTTTAGGTTGTCACAAAGATGACAATTAAAATCCCCCATAAGTATTATACTGGGGGAGTTTGGTGTCTTATTTAGTAGATCCAGCTTTTCTAGGCGGGAGTGCAGTTCTTTTGTGACGGTCCCCTTTCCCATCGTGCCTACAGCATTGTACCAATTAAGTAAAAGGAGATTGAACCTTTTAAAGCGATACCCTACAGCTTGTAGGTTTTGTGAATCCCAGTTATGGTTAAACCAGGTTCCTTGCATGTGGAGGTCAACATACATTATTAGTCCCCCAATCGCTCTCCCCGATGGTGATTTTATGGCCGGGACAGAAAAACATTTATACCCCTCTATACTATACAGATTTGGGTCAACCGCCCATGTTTTTTGCAGGCATATGATTTTGAAATTATTTATGTAGTTCCTCCATTCCTGGGATTCAAATTTAGCTGCTAGTCCAGCAATATTCCAGGATATGATTCGAAGATTATCATAGTTATCCCCACCGGAAAGCTCTGTTAAACCCCTTAGTGAATGCTCTTCCTTATCTTCCTCTATAGATGTTATGTTAGTACGGTGTTCTGGCGTAATATCACTGTTCCGTCTAATTCGATCAGGGGTTGTAAATTGCTCTATTATTTTCTTTCCCCCTTTTTTTGTTTTCAAATTCTTTTTACTAACCCCCCTACCATCACTATGTTGGATAGGTTAGTCAGTTATTTGGATTTGGAATGATAGCAGAAGGATAGAGGAGGACAAAGGTTTGTATTTATATAGCGCATGTTGACGCACGCTATTCAGGAAGCCTACAAAGGATTAGTGGTGAATTAATATGGTGAAATATGAAGTAATTTCAGTGGTGGATATTAGTCAGTTACTTGGAGTGAGAAGGATAGCGGAGGGATAAAAGGGGAAGAAAGATTTGCATTCATATAGCACTTGTTACCCCTGATGGGTGTTGAAGTTCTTTTCTGGCGAGTAGCGCGCCACTTCGGAACCCATTAGGGATTACTGTTGAAAATTAGTATAGTAAAAATAAAAAATATGAAGTAATTTGAGTAGTGGATATGTTATTCAGATTTTTGGGTAGTATATTAGTATAGTTTAATTTGGAATTTGAGAAGTGAACATGTTAGTCTGATAATTTCGATTGAAAAGGATAGTGGAGGGATAAAAGAGTGATTTTTTTTAAGGTCTTAGCAATAGGAGGAGGCTTTTGGATGAGTAAAAAGGAGTTTTGGGTATTGCTAAATGAGAAAAAGGGCAGCATTTCTGGCCCTAGTCCCAACCAGTCTCGAACAGGCTCTACCAGGCAACTGCCCTTGTCCTCTCTGCCCTTAACAGGCTCTAACTGGCAACTGCCCCTGTCCTCTCTGCCCTTAACAGGCTCCAAAAGGCAACTACCCTTGTCCTCTCTGCCCTTAGCCTCGACGCCCAGGCTGAAACACCCTAAGCCTGGCCTTTTTCATATCCCTAGTAATCAGGTGACCCCTTCAGCCGATGGGAACCCTAGCCCTAACCCTATCCAATCACAACACTAGCCCTAACATCTAGAACCAATAGGAGACCAGGACCTTACAGCCAATCTTATCCCTAGTCCAAGCACCCAATCAGTTTAGAAACCCTGATCTCAACGTCCAATAAAGGCCCTAGCCCTACCAGTAGTCCCAAAACAAGCCCATGCAACCAATGGCACAGGTAGCCCTAGTCCATACTTCCTATAGAAAGCCTTGCCCTACTCTAAGTCCCACACCTAGTCCAGCAACCAATCACACCAGAAGCCCTAATCGCTACTTCCAATTAAAGGTCTAACCCTAGCCCTAGTCCCACCCTACTTCCAACAACCAATAACATAGGGAGCCCTAGTCCCTACTTCCAATAGAAATCCTAACCCTAGCCCCAGTCCCAACCCTACAATGATTGAATCACAGACCCAGAAACCAATCAGAACCCTCAAATTCCCAACCAATGAGGACATTAACCCTAATCCAATAGAAAAACCAGATGCAACCACCAATCATTGTACATATGTACCAACCACTAGCAGACCATATAAGGTCCCAGCAACCTCAGACAAGGTTTGCTCGCTAGGGAGTTCTAAGCTGCTTCTCCTGTTCAGAATCTCCTAGGAGACAGAAAGGCTCAATCCACACTTTGGACTGATTGACAGCCCTAAGGAAGGAAACTTGAGGGGTCTCTAAAAGGTAATTACTTATATTCAAAGAGTTGTCGTTCGAATCCCACTTATGGTTTTTCACTGTCTATTTTCCTTAAAATAGTAATAGAACAGTCACGAGCACATGAAAATGAAAGGTGTGGGTGTTCTACTTCCCTACCGTCGAAGTCAAAATACATTTTATTTGCATGTCCTCTCTGCTTGGCAATATACCGGAATAGAAAGTACACGGTGTATAAAGACTACAGTTAGATTCTCGCTATTAAAATGAACGTGTCTATTAAATTAAGAACTGGTGTGAATATTAATGCATTGCTTGCCTTTTAGTTACTTATAAAAAAAAATACCAGATGACAGTTTCGATTTCGTATGACAAATCCTGGGTTACATACACTATGTAAAAGTGAGACCTTGTCCTAAGCGCAGATTTATGCAGTCACCAAGAAAACGTAGATGCGAGAAGCTAATGCGGATTTGTAAGAGAACCGTTCTACCAATCCGACACATCCGTGCCTATTTACAAGTGCCACTGTATGTTAACAATTTAATCTCGCTTTTCACTGGAGGCTTTCCTGAATTCCTTTCTAAGGACAAACAGAGGCCCAGCTTGTCACTGTCTCGTCGTCATGGAAAAGACTGAGACAAAGTGAGTGACTAAGTGTGCCCACCAACGCTGCAACAGACTTCAAGAGTTCCACTCCAGACCGGGACCAGCCTGTGACTTCACTCCGAGTCCTCATTGCTGCCATAAGCGGCCTGTCATGAATTGCCATGCTCGCCAGCTTTGAATTCCGGGACTCACCACGCAACATCGATTCTCACAGTGAGAGCAGGTGGCACAGGTTGAGGCTGCAGCACGACTGTCTGTCTGACTCTCTTAAGAAGAGACAGGCTAACGATCTCCGCTGTGACACTCCAGCAGCTCCTCTCAGTGGATCATTCTGACTATCAAGAGACCACACCAGGTAAGTCAGATATTAATTTAATGATTCGCTGATGAAACTCAAAATGTTTACTAAGAGAATGGGGAGGGGGCCTCCAGCACAGCATAGCGCTTTGTAAATGGGTAGACTGAAGTTGTCAGTTTGTGCTGTAAATGCAGGTCATCTCAGAGTTTTGTCTGCACTATTAAATCATCAAAACTGATAGTTTATTTAAAGGGTTTAAAATCCTTACTTGACAATGGTGCTACAAGCAGCAGCCTTTAGTTTCCCAGCACTGTGAGACTTGCTTAGTCAGAGTTAAGGCAGATGATTAATATCACCACTAGAGAGCTGTTAGAGTTTTGTCTCCTGGCTGTTTTCACTAACTATTAAGAAGAGTAGAGAGTTTATATGCATACTGCAAAGAAAGTCTAACAGCATATTGTATTGTAATGAGCAGTGTTATATGAAGATAGCTCAGTGGGTTGCTGCTTTTGTCACAGAGAACCCTTTGATTTTTGTGGCTCAGCCACACCTGAAGCTGAGGTTGGGGTGGTGGGTGCTGATTATTTAAAAAATAAATAATTGCTTTAAAAGCACCTGCTACTGAGTTTGACTTTCTTATTGCTGAAATCAGTGTGATTTCTGAAATGTGTCTGTTTTCGTGGAGTTCATCACATGAGTTCGCCACAAGAAGTGTAGCTCTAGCTGTCATGCATTTAGTTGTTAAATGTCTTTTGTAAATCCACCCAATCTATGAAAATGTCCCACATAAGCCGTCTGAAACATTAGCAGCTATGCTCAAATCAATTACATTTCTGTCATTTATATGATTCCCTCATCTTTTACTGCTTGATTTTGCTAGTGAGACAGTGTCACTCATAGTAGTTGAAATATCACTCATAATTACACTGAAATTATGAAAATGTCACTCATGGCAAGCTGAATCCTTGACAGCTATGCACTGTGTCACTTTTCTCTCGGGTCTCAGACTGTCAGACCCGGCCTGCTGGTGCAGCCCTGTGCTGCTGTGGCAAGTCGACTCGTGGAGCCTGGCCGCAGCATGTAGAAGCAAGCACAAATTGAAGTCAGTTCATTTATAGTACGAGTAGGAATGAGTGCTATATGATAAGTAAAACACTCTGAATTAGATGTTCTGTATAGACTTGTTATCTTTCATGTGAACATTTGCTGTTGTAAAGTGTTCTGATAACTTTGGATCTAGCTATTACTATATAATAATCTCAAATAAGTGAAGGTGGCTGTGCTACTGTCTGTGTGTTACCTGTTCTGTGTGAGGGAAGCGCACACTGCTGCTGCTCCAACACATGACTGTGGCCCTAACGCCACATCCTCTCCCATAGTTGGTACTATTATTCAATTTAGGCAGATGACTGCACATTTTGGAAGCTAAAAAGTGTACTATTTTATGTAATTACCTCTTAAAGTACCCCCCCCCCAAACAAAATACAAGTTAAAGGAGTAATTATTTTAACATGGGTTTGTCTCTGAATCTCTCTCTTATTTGTTTCCAAATGTTGAAAAATATGCTGGATGAAATAGAAGTGGAGGTTGTCAGACTACATTCGGGAAGGAGGGAGGGGGATTGAGGGCTGTGGGGTAAACGGGGGCTACTAGGCATTACCTTTGGGAGTTGCTTAAAATACAAATTATAGGGAGCAGTAATTAGCACATAATACTATTTCTGCCTTTCTCAATCTCTGTGCTTTCTACTATTGTAGCTTTAACAGTGCCTGTTGCAAGTTACAATGTCACAGTGGTGACGGGTCATGAAAATGAGTAGCATTAACACAGGTGCCCAGTTAACCCCCTTCCACTATCTGTATATTGAATAGAATTTAAATTTATTCTTTAAGTTGTTTCTGATTACTATTTCTGCATAATTTGAGAGTTGGGAGTTTGGGCTGGTCTGATTGGGCTTATTTTGGGCTTATATATGAGCGGCTTTGGGCTTGGGACGGGTCTAAAAATCTTCCAACACTGTTCAGGGCTAACTTGCGGAAACTTAAATTCTTTTTAAAACACACAGTACTCGTAATGTTTCTTAAGGCAGTAGAGTATTTTGTTGCAGAACGTGGTAAACGCTGATAATCTCCAGCGTATTAGAAACCACATTATGTAAATAGTGTCAGTCCAATACAAACGGCAGAGGACAAAAAGTCCAGGGGTGACCTTTGAAAGAACAGGGCAGCCGCCATTTCGGAGTGGATCCGAGCTAATGGGATGAACTGGAGAAAGAATAAAATAATCAATAACATTGAGAAAGAGATCAAAATAAGTAAAGTAATTCTAAACACGAATGTCCAGATTCAATTACAGAATGTGCATGACTTTGATATGGGAAATGTAATTATACTCATAGCAATTATGAGAAGCAGCATGAGTGACCTGTCTACATGTATAAAGCCAGAAAAATTGAAGTGAGCGAGAGGTGAAAAACCATAAAACAAAAATCGATTTAGAATGAAACAGACCTCTTGTACAAAAGGCATAATTAGTACTGGTAATGCAAGCACTCAAAAGGAACACTTATAACTTTTAGTTATAGTGCATTGTACTGCTGGCTTGCTCTGCTACATAGACTTCGATCTGGTGCCTGCGCTGCTCGCATTGCCCCTCTAGCTGCATCTGCCATTATATTACTCGCTTTAATCAGCTTAATAGAAATCGTGTGCTGCTCGCTCTGTTGTGAATTATTGAAATCGCATTGCCTCTATAATTATTGTTTATCACTGTAGTGACTGCCCGCTTTGCCTCAGAGTGTGTAGCCTGATTGTGCCAGTGCCCCTGCCCACAGCGTAACTCTGCCTGTGCCCCAGCCTGTTCCGGTTTCGTTTTTGCAGCCATTTTGTTGAGGTTGTGCATCGGAGCCCGTCCCCTCCACCACGCTCCCGCCTCCCAGCTGATCCTCCCTCCCACTGAGTGCCTAGCCTCGCTTCGTCCCGCGTAGCGCTGTGTCCGCCCTGATTCCATCGGAAGCGGACGCTCCCCACGACCCCTGGTCTCTCCGGGTATCGTTACTCTGCTGCATTGTACTGCTGGCTTGCTCTGCTACATAGACTTCGATCTGGTGCCTGCGCTGCTCGCATTGCCCCTCTAGCTGCATCTGCCATTATATTACTCGCTTTAATCAGCTTAATAGAAATCGTATGCTGCTCACTCCGTTGTGAATTATTGAAATTGCATTGCCTCTATAATTATTGTTTATCACTGTAGTGACTGCCCGCTTTGCCTCAGACTGTGTAGCCTGATTGTGCCTGTGCCCCTGCCCACAGCGTAACTCTGCCTGTGCCCCGCCTGTTCCGGTTTCGTTTTTGCAGCCATTTTGTTGAGGTTGTGCATCGGAGCCCGTCCCCTCCACCACGCTCCCGCCTCCCAGCTGATCCTCCCTCCCACTGAGTGCCTAGCCTCGCTCCGTCCCGCGAAGCGCTGTGTCCGCCCTGATTCCATCGGAAGCGGACGCTCCCCACGACCCTTGGTGTCTCCGGGTATCGTTACTCTGCTGCATTGTACTGCTGGCTTGCTCTGCTACATAGACTTCGATCTGGTGCCTGCGCTGCTCGCATTGCCCCTCTAGCCGCATCTGCCATTATATTACTCGCTTTAATCAGCTTAATAGAAATCGTGTGCTGCTCGCTCTGTTGTGAATTATTGAAATCGCATTGCCTCTATAATTATTGTTTATCACTGTAGTGACTGCCCGCTTTGCCTCAGAGTGTGTAGCCTGATTGTGCCAGTGCCCCTGCCCACAGCGTAACTCTGCCTGTGCCCCAGCCTGTTCCGGTTTCGTTTTTGCAGCCATTTTGTTGAGGTTGTGCATCGGAGCCCATCCTCTCCACCACGCTCCCGCCTCCCAGCTGATCCTCCCTCCCACTGTGTGCCTAGCCTCGCTCCGTCCCGCGTAGCGCTGTGTCCGCCCTGATTCCATCGGAAGCGGACGCTCCCCACGACCCCTGGTCTCTCCGGGTATCGTTACTCTGCTGCATTGTACTGCTGGCTTGCTCTGCTACATAGACTTCGATCTGGTGCCTGCGCTGCTCGCATTGCCCCTCTAGCTGCATCTGCCATTATATTACTCACTTTAATCAGCTTAATAGAAATCGTGTGCTGCTCGCTCTGTTGTGAATTATTGAAATCGCATTGCCTCTATAATTATTGTTTATCACTGTAGTGACTGCCCGCTTTGCCTCAGAGTGTGTAGCCTGATTGTGCCAGTGCCCCTGCCCACAGCGTAACCCTGTCTGTGCCCCAGCCTGTTCTGGTTTCGTTTTTGCAGCCATTTTGTTGTAGTTGTGCATCGGACCCCGTCCCCTCCACCACGCTCCCGCCTCCCAGCTGATC
The DNA here is from genome assembly GCF_964263255.1 of Lissotriton vulgaris. Classification (NCBI taxonomy): domain Eukaryota; kingdom Metazoa; phylum Chordata; class Amphibia; order Caudata; family Salamandridae; genus Lissotriton; species Lissotriton vulgaris. Next base: position 2,071,206,794 of record NC_141691.1, on the reverse strand, counting down.
CTCCCTTCCACTGAGTGCCTAGCCTCACTCCGTCCCGCATAGTGCTGTGTCCACCCTGATTCCATCGGAAGCGGACGCTCCCCACGACCCCTGGTCTCTCCGGGTATCGTTACTCTGCTGCATTGTACTGCTGGCTTGCTCTGCTACATAGACTTCGATCTGGTGCCTGCGCTGCTCGCATTGCCCCTCTAGCTGCATCTACCATTATATTACTCGCTTTAATCAGCTTAATAGAAATCGTGTGCTGCTCGCTCTGTTGTGAATTATTGAAATCGCATTGCCTCTATAATTATTGTTTATCACTGTAGTGACTGCCCGCTTTGCCTCAGAGTGTTGAAGGACTGGGTTTTTCTAAGACCCAGCGGTGCCAGGGATAACACCTAAAACCTTTGTGGGTAACCTGTTCCGGCGTACAAATGACAGAGACACGGGACACTTCCTTCGGCGTCAAAGATTCGAGGTTTATTACTGCAGGGAACACAGAAGTCACAAGAAGTACAGCATGTGTAGGTTTGAGGAGTCTGATTCGAATTGTATCTGTGGATCACTCCTTTTATACAGTTTTCATGCATAAGATAACATAGTACACAAAGGTTTACAACTTGGTTCCCATCGTAAAGACCATAAGGGATCGCTTTCATGTATTCAGGGCCCGGAACATAAGTACAGTGGCGTTTGGTAGTTCCCAACTGTAAAAGCACCTCTTCCCACCATTAGTACATTCCAATCAGCAGTAAACAGATCGAGGAGAGGACAGAAACAGGTGCAGAGGAAGACGAGGACAGTGAATAGAACGAAAAGGGTGTAAAAGGGGTGGTATCGGGAAACACGAGCTGCAGGCATCAAAGGGGACGTGCTTAATGAATGCACAACTAAGACAATAGACCAGCACGGCAAGATGAGCCTCGAGCGGGGCCATCTGCTTTACAGTGCCATCCCCCTTATCATAAAGACACTTTCAAAGGAAACGTGTCTTCCGCAAAAGCTTGGGAATCCCAGGGTCGCGAAGCGGACAGCGTCCGTTTGCTGACTACTTGAGGGCAAGAAACAAAATGGATGCCGTATCTAAGATGGAACCCGTGGGTTCAGATGAAGAAACCCACGAAACAGACGAACGGCTTAGGCTAGTACAGCGAAAACGCGTACACCCACTAAACTCGTCATTTGCGGTTCATAGATACCAGACTCGACCATATTCGTGCGAGTCGAAAACACCACTTACGATTGTCACGGAACCTCAGACGCTCCTTTTGCCCTCATGTAGGCACGCACTAGTCGGAATCATAATCGATCTCGATATTCATCAGACCATCTAGATGCTGCTGCAACATAACTCTATCCATCAGAGTTCCTTTGGTAACAGGTGGCTGTATAAAGTTTTTGGTCTCTGTGCACTCACTTATTCAAAGGTATATCCACACTGTAGAAAGTTTTCGTGTTAGCGCTGCACGTTGTCACACGATGCCTGTTCGTGTCTTTTTAATATGGCGGATTGTGTGAAAATTAGCTTAACTTTCACTAACTGTGCGCTAAGTTTAACGTGAAACTTGAAATGTTTCTTCTCTTATTTTTTATCTCCTTTGGAAAAAAGTTCATCACTCAGTCTTTTTGCAATCAATTTTGACTTTTTATTGACTTATTTTTCCTTTTCTTAATCGTGCATTATCAGGAATTTTTTATATGCACCATTTCATTAATGAATCAATATATCTCCATTATAACTCTGCCCAATGCATTTCGGGTCAGTACATGTGACCCTTCGTCAGGGGCCTGTGAACAAATGGATACAGGACCTTAGCAATCATCTCAATGTTATCTAGGATCATCATAAATAAATGAACAAAAAGCAGTACATACATCATTTTAAATACATGATATTCAAGTGAAAACGTAAACCAAAATGCCCAACTGTAGTACTATTACGTAATGTGCTGGGGGTGCTCAAATCAATGTTAAATGTGCATTTGGTGAATACGGATGTCCGGGGAAAGTGTAACGACTATGTAAACACAATGTCAGAGATAATCCTAATGCGAGGTTTAAGCAAAAATAGGTTCCAGAGTTTACAAAATGGGGACAAGATGAGAGATGACACTTACGCGAGTTTGTATAGCAGCTGTCTCAGTTGTGCCGGACGGGTTGTGAGGAGTTTACGCGCGGTTAGTAGTTTAAAGGCTAAAGAAGTTCCGATCACGTGATCATCTTGACTATGGAAGTCGAAAAAAGACTTCTCTTGTGTATATCGTGCTTCTGTTGGGATCTAGTTATATAAACACAAACATCACGGAAAAAAGTGAAAGATTTAGCCTAGCTGGCGACCTGATTAAATACATTATTTATGCTTGAAGAGAAAGAAAACCGAACTCAGGGTGAAAGTGACTGTGCGTCAGGAATTTCCCATGAAAACTGAAGAGGGACTGGATGAAGATAGAGTGGAATGAGTGAAATAGATATAGGACTGTGTACAATGTGGGTTTTAACAAAAAACCTATGTGTCAACCAAAAAGAAGATACCATTAATATTATAAAATGATAGAACATGAAGTATATTCAATACGCTCAGTACGTCAAAAAAATAATTCGATGAAATAATTCAATGAGACCATTATCTCCATTATACACATGGATGTAAACAATAAAGTATTATCAACAATACATCTGTCAGTACATCATCTGAATGATTGATCCTCAGTTAGCTTTCAAGTGTTCAGGGAGTGGAAAAGTCCTTATAGGATGCTGTCTATAAGAAACATGAATATTCAATACGGTCATTCATTCCAATTGGCTGAAGACTGTTCAATTTCTTTATCCAAAAGAATTCGGCTCTTAGTCTTTGTTTTGTGGGGTCCATGTCGCTGCGTTGTGGAATTGTCTCCAATACCGTAAATCTCAGTTGAGAGATTTGATGCTTTGCTTCAAGCCAGTGGTTTGCTACAGTTGATTTCAGATTAAGAAGTCGAATATTCGATTTGTGCTCTGTTATACGTACTTTTATTTTCCTTTCCGTTTGGCCTACATATATCTTGCCACAAGGGCATTTGATGGCGTAAATGGTATTTTTTGTGTCACAGGTACTGGTATGCTTTAGTTCAATTTCATAACCATGAGTTGGATGCATGAATTTATTACCCACTAGTACATTATTACAATGAGTGCAGTTAAAGCACTTGGACATTCCTTTAAATTTGATTCTTTGATTTTTATTGGATGTAGTAGTTAGAATTTCTTTCAGGTTTTTTGATCTTCGGAATGCAAATGTGATATTATCATTGTATAGATCTTTCAGGTCTGGTTCTATTTTGATTAGACTCCAATGGGTATTGATGATTTTCTTGATTTTCATAGCTTCAGTAGAGTATTTGAGTACACACACTGTCTTTTGTTCTGATGTGTTTATCTTGGGTATAAATAGTTTTTCTCTAGGAATGATGTTGATTCTTTTCATCGATTCATCCAAAACGGTTGTAGGGTACCCTCTTTCTTGGTATTTTTTGATTTGTTCTTTCATAGTGATTTCTAGCTGTTTCGGATCTGAAGTGATTCTTTTTAATCTGATCAGTTGTGATGTAGGTAAATGTTTTTTCAAGGTGATGGGATGAAAACTTTGGAAAAGTAGACTTGAATTCCTGTCAGTTGGCTTAATATGAACTTGAGTGGAAAAATGAAAGTCTGTCATATTGACTTTTACATCCAGAAAGACGATAGATTCATGATCAATATTGTGAGTGAATTTAATTCTTTCATATCTGGTATTCATAGATCTGATGTTTCTTTCAAGTGCATCTTTATTCCCTTGCCATAATACGAAAATGTCATCTATGTATCTTCTGAATACAATCAGGTTGTCTTTCCAATCTGGGTTATTTAGAATAAAATCTGTTTCGAATTTAGACATAAAGATACAGGCATATGCAGGAGCTCACCCAAAGCCCATAGATGTCCCATTGCTTTGATTATAGAAACACTGTTGCCATTCGAAATAGCTGTGGAATAGAGCAAAATGCATTAGTTCTAGCAAGAGTATTTTTTGACTTTCTTCCATTTCATCTTTCTTGAGTAGGCTCCATTCCAGGGCTTCCAGTCCTTTGTTGTGAGGGATAGAGGTATAGAGTGAGGTCACATCTATCGTACATAGCCAATATTCATTTTCAGGTGAAAGTGTCACTTCATTGAGTATTTTTAGGAAATCAGTCGTGTCCCTTACGTATGTGTTACCTTCTTGCACTATAGGTTGAAGAAACCAATCGATATATTGTCCTAAAGGTTCGGAGATTGAGCCACAGGCAGAGACTATTGGTCTAAATGGTGGGTTTTTCTTATCCTTATGGATTTTAAGCAAAATCAAATGTGGGGTCATCCCAAGAGAGCGTAGTCTCAGAATCGGAAATTTCAAAAACAAGAGAACCAATTCCATCTACATCAAAACCACCAGCAACTCAAAAATCTCAAACCCAAGTTCAAAAACCGGCTTTTTTAGATGTAAGCCCAGCGGCCAACGAAACACCACAAGTTACAAAACAAGGAGAGGCAAAAGAAACAGAAGAGGAAAGAATAAAACGAGTCACAAGGAGCCAAACGAAAGTGACTTAGTCATTAATATTTCTAAGAAACACCTTAACAAAACTGAAATAAAGATTTTGAACAAGGGAACCTCATTTGTCCCAACCTACAGATCTAGATTACCTGAAACAGAAATAACTCTTCAAATTTTTCAGGAACCTGAAACTACGATACTTCTTTAAGACTAATGAGAACATACCACCTCAAGAACCTGAAAGTCAAATCAAAGAATTCAAACCAAAAAGCACATTTTGCGCACCTGTTACCCACAAAACAATAGAAGCCTTTGAACGATCAGTACTAACGGATCTACAAAAAATCAAATTCGCTAAACCAAAGAGAACGAATCTATCACCTCGAGAGTGGAATATTCTAAAAAACTTAAGTCAAGATGAAGAAATAACCTTTCAAAGAGCTGACAAAGGGGGTGCTCTAATTGTAATGGACACCAGCTATTATCTAGAAAGCGTCAACACACATGTTCAAGATACTAATACATACATGCCACTTGACTCAGATCCTACTGATGAATATAAAAGAATACTACAACAGATAATAGACAAAGCTCTTGACATGAAACTGATTAGCAAGAAGACCCATCAATTTCTTGAAACAAAGTACCCAAGACGACCAAAACTCTATATGTTACACAAAATCCATAAGGATAAGAAAAACCCACCATTTAGACCAATAGTCTCTGCCTGTGGCTCAATCTCCGAACCTTTAGGACAATATATCGATTGGTTTCTTCAACCTATAGTGTAAGAAGGTAACACATACGTAAAGGACACGACTGATTTCCTAAAAATACTCAATGAAGTGACACTTTCACCTGAAAATGAATATTGGCTATGTACGATAGATGTGACCTCACTCTATACCTCTATCCCTCACAACAAAGGACTGGAAGCCCTGGAATGGAGCCTACTCAAGAAAGATGAAATGGAAGAAAGTCAAAAAATACTCTTGCTAGAACTAATGCATTTTGCTCTATTCCACAGCTATTTCGAATGGCAACAGTGTTTCTATAATCAAAGCAACGGGACATCTATGGGCTTTGGGGGAGCTCCTGCATATGCCTGTATCTTTATGTCTAAATTCGAAACAGATTTTATTCTAAATAACCCAGATTGGAAAGACAACCTGATTGTATTCAGAAGATACATAGATGACATTTTCGTATTATGGCAAGGGAATAAAGATGCACTTGAAAGAAACATCAGATCTATGAATACCAGATATGAAAGAATTAAATTCACTCACAATATTGATCATGAATCTATCGTCTTTCTGGATGTAAAAGTCAATATGACAGATTTTCATTTTTCCACTCAAGTTCATATTAAGCCAACTGACAGGAATTCAAGTCTACTTTTCCAAAGTTTTCATCCCATCACCTTGAAAAAACATTTACCTACATCACAACTGATCAGATTAAAAAGAATCATTTCAGATCCGAAACAGCTAGAAATCACTATGAAAGAACAAATCAAAAAATACCAAGAAAGAGGGTACCCTACAACCGTTTTGGATGAATCGATGAAAAGAATCAACATCATTCCTAGAGAAAAACTATTTATACCCAAGATAAACACATCAGAACAAAAGACAGTGTGTGTACTCAAATACTCTACTGAAGCTATGAAAATCAAGAAAATCATCAATACCCATTGGAGTCTAATCAAAATGGAACCAGACCTGAAAGATCTATACAATGATAACATCACATTTGCATTCCGAAGATCAAAAAACCTGAAAGAAATTCTAACTACTACATCTAATAAAAATCAAAGAATCAAATTTAAAGGAATGTCCAAGTGCTTTAACTGCACTCATTGTAATAATGTACTAGTGGGTAATAAATGCATGCATCCAACTCATGGTTATGAAATTGAACTAAAGCATACCAGTACCTGTGACACAAAAAATACCATTTACGCCATCAAATGCCCTTGTGGCAAGATATATGTAGGCCAAACGGAAAGGAAAATAAAAGTACGTATAACAGAGCACAAATCGAATATTCGACTTCTTAATCTGAAATTAACTGTAGCAAACCACTGGCTTGAAGCAAAGCATCAAATCTCTCAACTGAGATTTACGGTATTGGAGACAATTCCACAACGCAGCGACATGGACCCCACAAAACAAAGACTAAGAGCCGAATTCTTTTGGATAAAGAAATTGAACAGTCTTCAGCCAATTGGAATGAATGACCGTATTGAATATTCATGTTTCTTATAGACAGCATCCTATAAGGACTTTTCCACTCCCTGAACACTTGAAAGCTAACTGAGGATCAATCATTCAGATGATGTACTGACAGATGTATTGTTGATAATACTTTATTGTTTACATCCATGTGTATAATGGAGATAATGGTCTCATTGAATTATTTCATCGAATTATTTTTTTGACGTACTGAGCGTATTGAATATACTTCATGTTCTATCATTTTATAATACTAATGGTATCTTCTTTTTGGTTGACACATAGGTTTTTTGTTAAAACCCACATTGTACACAGTCCTATATCTATTTCACTCATTCCACTCTATCTTCATCCAGTCCCTCTTCAGTTTTCATGGGAAATTCCTGACGCACAGTCACTTTCACCCTGAGTTCGGTTTTCTTTCTCTTCAAGCATAAATAATTTATTTAATCAGGTCGCCAGCTAGGCTAAATCTTTCACTTTTTTCCGTGATGTTTGTGTTTATATAACTAGATCCCAACACGAGCACGATATACACAAGAGAAGTCTTTTTTCGACTTCCATAGTCAAGATGATCACGTGATCGGAACTTCTTTAGCCTTTAAACTACTAACCGCGCGTAAACTCCTCACAACCCGTCCGGCACAACTGAGACAGCTGCTATACAAACTCGCGTAAGTGTCATCTCTCATCTTGTCCACATTTTGTAAACTCTGGAACCTATTTTTGCTTAAACCTCGCATTAGGATTATCTCTGACATTGTGTTTACATAGTCGTCACACTTTCCCCGGACATCCGTATTCACCAAATGCACATTTAACATTGATTTGAGCACCCCCAGCACATTGCGTAATAGTACTACAGTTGGGCATTTTGGTTTACGTTTTCACTTGAATATCATGTATTTAAAATGATGTATGTACTGCTTTTTGTTCATTTATGTATGATGATCCTAGATAACATTGAGATGATTGCTAAGGTCCTGTATCCATTTGTTCACAGGCCCCTGACGAAGGGTCACATGTACTGACCCGAAATGCATTGGGCAGAGTTATAATGGAGATATATTGATTCATTAATGAAATGGTGCATATAAAAAATTCCTGATAATGCACAATTAAGAAAAGGAAAAATAAGTCAATAAAAAGTAAAAATTTATTGCAAAAAGACTGAGTGATGAACTTTTTTCCAAAGGAGATAAAAAATAAGAGAAGAAACATTTCAAGTTTCACGTTAAACTTAGCGCACAGTTAGTGAAAGTTAAGCTAATTTTCACACAATCTGCTGTAACAGGTGGCTGTCTCATACACGTTGTAGCACAGAGGCCACATAAGGCAGGACCACACTGCACACAAAGGCAACACGTGAACAGGAATGCTACAACAACCCCGATGATCATCAGAATCTTCCAACCCCAGGTCGACATTAGGCCCCAAAACCACCCAAGTAGCGTCCAATCCCCTACGTCCACGTGTATGGACTCAGAGATCTTATGCAACTTTGAGATGGCTTGATAGACAGTCGGAGCGTTGTCTGGAATGAATATACAACAACTCGAATGGATCACCTTACATAGTGACCTCGATCTGCCAAGACTACGTCTAAAACCATACGGTTTTGCAACGTCATAAGCCTATCCGCCTGAAGCTCTGCTGTAATGTTGCCAAGGGCACTGGCAGTGATATTAGCAGTCGATTCCACCACTCGAGTCAACTGTCTCAGGTTCCTACTATTGACCATAGGCCCCCAAAACGGAAAGAAACCTTTGAAAAAGTCTCCTGCCTCTTGACCGGCAGTGTCCTCTTTGCTAATCACGCCCCTCACAACTCTAGTCTTGTGGTAATCTGCGGCAACGGTAAACGTCGGTGGCAACAAGTTTGCAATATAACAGGTGCCCGCGAAGTCCAGGGGCAACCATGTACACGCACGGTCGTAGCAGACAAAGTACGTACCCTTGGCAGTCAGGAGAACAGGGGAAGAGAGCATTGGTAAGACATACGTCTCAGAGCAAGCACTCTCTCCAAGATGAGCTCTCGGGCTTCGGCCACGGCCTTTCAAGCAGAAGTTACCAAGGTGGGCTACGACCCATATTGGAGACGAACTTCTAAGCTGTCTATCGCCTACGAGCGCACTATACTCAACCTCACTCAGATCCCTATAAGCTCGCACCTCTTCCTCTGGGATGAGCGAAGGCTCATAGATATCCCTATCTAAATCAGTAATCGCTATTACCAAAGACTTATGGTACGGGCCGGGACCAAAGTGTGGAGGACGTGGCTCTCGATTGGGGTAGGAATCTAGTGCACTTCGAAACATTGTTTGGAATGCTCGAGCTGAACCCTGGGAACTCTAAGGAAGGACCAAGTACGGAATTCCCTTATCGGTGGTATGTGGCATCAACCCACACACCCAACAATTGGTAGTGTTTACCACTAACTGATGCTGATGAAGGAGCTGAACGAAGGAATTGTTCATGAATTCCGCACGTCTAACCTGCTCGTGTTGGGGTAAGATGTGGAAGGAATGAGGAGAAACAGTGGAGGTAGGTTTAGGTTCAGAAGTAGGGGTAGGTAAGGCAGAGGGCAAGAATGACTGTATCATGTAATACACCCCACCCGCCAATAACGAGGAAACAGTTAAAAACAGAAGGAACACCTGAAACATGAAGCATTTTGTACGAGCAATTTGTTGCAGCTTGAATCTTTGGGCCTGAGCTTTTTCCAAATCCAACAGCTTTGAGAAAGCCATCCTCTAAAACCGTCCGCAACGTTTTTGACGCACTTCGTTCTGTGTAGCAGTAGTCAATCCCCAGGAGTTCCCAGGAACCGACGGTCTCCGACCTAGTGTCAAGACCTACTAACCAGAAAGAAGTACCCGCGCGGCCCTACGGTCCACCCGGATGTAAGGTATCTTAATTTACAAATATATACAAAATCTCCTAGCTGTGGAAGCAAAAACACATATGTGGAAAAAACTCAATATTACAAAAATCACAGTTATACGAGTGTGTTCAGACTGAATGGGGGCAATGGGGTAACGTGGACGTCAAGGGACAAAGCAAAGGTTTTATTAGTCTTTGATATTGGATCTCAGAAAATATCGGCTTCTCCCAGGACGTGTCTGTTCGTCAAACAACGGATCTGATGATGGGACAGAGTTCTGCTGATCAGTCAATTGTTCAGACCTTGAGTTTTGCGATGACAAATGTTCAACAATGTCATTCTGCTGCACTGAGGAATCTCCGACAGGCTGAGCGTCGCTAAAAGGGACGAAGGTCGGCAACGTTTCTATTTCAGACGAGGAAATGCCCTCCTCACCCACGAGTCTGCTGATAAAGGTATAGGTACCTTTTTAGTATGGGTGGCATGCACCCAGTTTTTGCGTCCTTCCAAACGAACAGCAGTCCTCGTGGCAAGGAGCACTTGGTAGGGTCCAGTGAAGCGGGGTTCAAGGTTGCGCTTCCGTCCAAAGTTTCGTGTTACCACCCAGTCTCCGGGCTGGAGCTGGTGGCCTGGACCCTCCGTCTGCGTCGGCAGTGCTTCAAAGACCTGTTGGTGAATTAACCTCAGTTTAGCAGTCAGATCATGAAGATAATCGATCAACATTGGATACTCAAGATCAGAAAATACACTCGGTCTAGGGACCCCCAAAACATACAGTCGCCCTAGTTGACAGAAGAGCTAGAGGCAAAGCGTCAGGCCACGAAAGACCAGTCGTAGCCTGAATCTTCGCTAACTTCAATTTAAGGGTGCCATTATACCCTTCAACCAAACCTGCTGACTGGGGATGATTGGCGCTATGGAATTTTTGAGTAATTCCAAGGCCCTTACACACACTCTTCATCACACTCCCCACAAACTCACTTCCGTTATCAGACCATACAATCCGTGGCATTCCATACCGAGGAAAGTATTCCTTCAGTAGGATTTTCGCAGTAGACAGAGCAGTGTTATCTTTGAGAGGGTAGGCTTCAATCCATCGGGAGAATGCGCAAACCACAACTAAAACGTACTTCAGGTTGTTGCATCGCTCCATATGAATGAAGTCTAGCTGAATCACCTCAAAGGGACATGAAGGGGGAGCAAAATGGCTAGGAGGTGTAGGGGTTCCTCTACCAGGGTTGTACATCATACATATCATGCTTCTTAACCAATCTCTCAGCACATTTAGTAATACCATCATTCTTCCACACAGGGGACAACAATTTGCAGATACCTTTCGCACTAATATGTGCTAAACCGTGTGCCATCGTCACGACAGCTAGCACATACGCATCCGGCAACATCCATCTCTTATGCTCCGACAGATCAATCCAGCAGCCATTCGCATCCAACTTTCCCGTACTCTCTTTCCACTTCGTCTTTTCAGTCTCAGTGGCCTCGTTCTGAATCGCTTTCACACTCTCGATAGTGTCCTCACACATACCAGTCTGTGTAGGCCACCTAACCGAACTCGTCACATACATTCTAGTGCTAAGATTCCGGGCAGTCTCCTTAGCGGTCTCATCCGCAAACGCATTACCACGACCAACATCATCTGTCACCTTACGGTGCGCACTACATTTAACAATCGCCACCTGCTCAGGCAATGTAAGTGCATCCAAAAGATCATTCATGAGCTGTCCATGCTGAATCTTAGTGCCATGCGACGTCATAAAACCTCTCTCTCTCCACAAACGTCCAAAACTATGTGCGACGCCAAAAGCATATTGGCTGTCGGTAAACACATTCACCCGTTTCCCTTTTGACAACACACACGCTCTAGTCAAAGCAATCAGCTCTGCCGCCTGAGCAGAATTCTGATTCAATCTCGCGGTTTCCATAACAGTACTCAATGTCACCACAGCATATGCAGTCGTCACATCACCATTCGGCAACTTAAAACACGACCCATCCACATACAAAGTCCCGTCGGGATCTTCCAAAGGAGTATTTTTCAGGTCGACACGACCTTTTGTTTCTTCCTCCGTTCGTAAGTAGCAGTCATGAGGTGCTACTTCATCTGATTCCATACTAATTGGCAACAAAGTCGCCGGGTTCAAGACATTGCAACGTTTTATTTGAATGTGACTTGCCAAAAGCGTCAACTCGTACCCAGACAACCTTGCACTCGTCAGGTGTTGAGTTTTCGTACGATTCAAAAGAGTGTCAACTGCATGCGGAACCATCACCGTAATCATATTATCCATGACCAGTCCTGCAGATTGTCGGATGGACACCGCAGCTGCCGCTGTTGCTCTCAAACAACTCAGCAATGCTCTAGCTACCGGGTCCAAGGTCGAGGAAAAATATGCACATGGACGCTGCTTACCGCCGAATTGTTGCGTCAAAACAGTCAACGCACAACCTTCCCTCTCGTGCACGTATAGTGTAAACGGCTTACTGTAGTCAGGGGTACCTAACACAGGAGCCGAACACAACGCGTCACGCAGTTCAGAAAAACTTTTCTGACATTCTTCCGTCCATGGCAAAGGAGTTGGAACATCCTTGCACGTCAGAGCTACCAATGGTTTCGCTAGCAATGAAAAATTTGGAATCCACTGCCTACAGTATGACGTGATACCTAAAAAGGCACGCACATCTCTCTGAGTCGTTGGCACAGTCATTCGAGCAATCGCTGCAATTCTCTCTGGGGTCAACCTCCTTCCCTCCTTTGACAATAAGTGACCTAGATAGGTTACTTCTTGGCAACAATATTGCAGTTTAGAAGGTGACACCTTGTGATGTAAGTCACAGAGATGTTGCAACAAGGACACCGTAGCAATTTTGCAAATGTCCTGAGTGTCTGCAGCCACCAATAGGTCGTCGACGTATTGGATCAAGGCCGCACCGGCCGGCAACACAAATGCATCAAGTTGGCCCTTCAAGGCTTGACTGTATATCAATGGACTCTCACAGTAGCACTGAGGAGAACGTTTAAACCTAAAGCTGCGGCCACCAAGAGAGAAACCGAAAAGGTCTCTGCTCTCCTCAACAATCGGAATGCTGAAGAACGCATTCTTCAGATCGATCACTGAGAACCAAGATGCAGAGGCTGGAATCAGAGTCAGTAGAGCCGTAATGTCAGGCACCACAGGGAACTGAGGAATCACAATTTTATTCACCTCCCGCAAATCGGTAACAAAATGATAAACAGGAGGCTTTGATGGATCAGTACGCTTCAGAATGGGCAGTACAGGACTATTGCACACGTTTCCCCGAGTCTCCTCAATGATGTCTTTCTCAATCAAATCGTAGATGATTGCTAACAACGCTCGCTCTCCATCAAGGGAGATACGATACTGGGGAATACGTGGCAGACGCACATTAGATTTCAAGTGAACAACATAAGGGGAGATATCAAGCAGGCCCACGTCGTTGGGACCTGTTGCCCACAAAGATGCAGGAAGAGAACTCAATTCCGGTGGAAGCTTATCGATGGACAAGTACATAGGAGAGATAACTCTCTCACCCAAAGTAAGCTTTACTCCCGCAGGAGAACAATACAAAGTCGCATACAGACGTTTAAGCAAATCCAGGCCCAAGAGATTTTCACCACAACCAGTAGTCAAAATCAAAGGAGCTTGCAGCTCACGAGGCCCAATTGTAAGGGGCAAAGGGCGCGAAACTGGATTGCTAACAGGGGCGCCAGAGAATCCAACGGAAACATTTGTTAAGCCAGACAAAGGTGCGCCAGGGAGTTTCGAATGCATGATGGAACTTTTCGCTGCACCAGTGTCCAACAGAAAAGGCTCAACGACGCCCGAGGTGGCAACTGCGATGTAAGGCCCTCTCTGATCAACCGGAACTGATACTACTCCCTCTCCTTGTCTATGGCTGTCCTAGTAATTACCGTCGTCAGTGCCCTGATCGACGTAATAATCGTCTACATTGTACTGCGCAGATCTCCCTTGCGACGATCCACGCTGATCAAAACAATTGTTAGAGTCTGAAGAATGATCAGAACGATCATTTTGAACACCGCGGCCTCTACCACGTGATGCTTGTTGTGGACCACTACGACCTCCTCTAGATGAACTACCACTATTTCGATCACGCAAAACTGGACAGTCGAATTTCAAATGACCCTCACCCCTACAATAGGCACACTGGTTGTACCCCAACGAAGATCTCTGCGAAGAGGAGTCATTTCGTGATTCTGACCTATTTGATTGAGACTGTGATCGATTTCGCGGTTGCGAATCATTCTGATTCAAACGCGGAGGATACGCTTGCTGCAACAACACTTTAGTTTTGAGCTCTTTCGTCGTTTTATCGGCACGATCATTTTCCTCTTTTTCCCTATTTTCATAATATTGTGCCGTAGCCAATATTTGAGCAGAAGTAGAAACAGCCCACGCACTCACAGAATTTCTTAATTTGTTGCTTAAGTCCGGCAACAGATTAGAGAAAAATTTGTCCACGAACAACCTCTGACCTCCCTCGGTACCCATATCCTGACCACTATGATCGATGAATGCCTCCTCAAATCTCGTAAAGAAATCAGAGACACTCTCGTCCTTCTTCTGTTTGCAAGCGGACAACTTGTCCCAATTCACCTTCATAGCTGGCATAAGCGTTTTCATAAGAGTAATAATTCTCTGAGGGAGATTAGCAATCAGCTGTTCAGGTTTAGCCCCGCCAACTTGCAAGGCATCCGCCGCGATAAGAGCAGCCCAATCACCACCTAATTCCGCTACATGATTTTCTTGACGGATTTTTGCCCAAACCGGTTGCGGAACTACGTTACCGAACAGCATATCAATGTCAGCAAGGTTCATAACCGTAGCATCCACCAGCTGCGACAATTCTTTATAGTACCCTGCAGGATTTTTGCGAGGGTCAGGCAAAGATTGCTTCACTTGTAAAACTTCTGATCGTTTCCACGGAAGGTGTATCCACACCCTCTGAAAATATGGGGGAATAATGGGATTAGCATTAGGATCGCCAGGCATCCACACCGGTGGTACTTCGCGCATGGGATACTGACCAGGCGCTCCTAGCGGTCCCTCAATGTCTTCTACAAACAATGCCCGAGGCATTATAGAGGGACGAAAAGACAACAACTGCTCGACAGCACGTCGAACATTGGTGCCTACTAACATTCCGCTCGCAAACTGAAGCTGAAGATTAGTCAAAGCAGTCAATACATCGTCAGATGCATCAGCCGATATTTGGTCACGTAAAAGCTTGCACATTTCTTCAAACACGAACCTTTGTGTCGGTACGTTGAATTGACAAAACGTATCAAGCACCACACGTGGAGGATTTCTAAGGGGGTATTTCATCCAACCCATCACCATATTATACAATGCGTCACGTTCCCTACTACCGGGAAGCTGACTACGTCTTTGAGGACCATCCGAACCAGCGGACTCAAGAATAGGCCCAAGCGAATTAAAGAAGTTAGCAGCAACAGAAGGAGTACGACGTCGAACAGATGGAGAAGAAGAGTAACACAACGGGTTAACAAGAGAAGTGTCGGAAACAGAAGGGACAACAGGAGTAAGTAGAACAGTAGAAGCAGCGGGAGCAGGAGTATGAGGAAGTACAAGCGGAGGAGCAGTAGGGACAGAAGCAGGCAAGGGAGCAGGAACAGACGAAAGAACGGGTACAGGTTGGGGAACAGGTTGAGGAACAGGTACAGGAACAGGGACAGGGGGAACCACAGGAGCTGCGGTACCCTGTGCGTACGGAGGTGGTGACTTCATGAGATAGGACAGCAAAGGGTCCTCCACTGTTTCCTCCTTCTTATCCGTTCCCGTCGGTAAAGCGGGATAACACTTATCTATAGTCATACGCTGCAATCTATCGAAAACGTCCTTTTCCTTTTCCTCCTTATCGCGCTGGAACTGCTCTGCATTTTTTACCGTTGTAACAATTCCTTCTCTCTTATTACGTTTAATCTGTTTGATTTCTCTCTGCTTGGCTTCTTTACGCCACAACCGAAAGGAATCAAACATGGCCGGCCTTGCTTTTCTTTGGAACAATTTAGCTTCAAGATTATCTAAAATCGGGGTCTCAAAACAACCATGGGGTGGCCAACTGACTACACCATCCTTTTTAGTATAACGAACCCAACACTCATTGAATGTAATTGGACCTAATCCATGTTTACTGTACAGTTCGTAAGTTGGAGTTCCAACCGGGATAATCGGACACGAGTCCTCCAGTCGGGAATCCGCACCACATTTTCTAAAACAACTGAACAAAGTACTACGGCCAGGCATCTTGCACAGTAGCCGAGTTTCACAAACTTCAAGGGTTATAGGATTTACAATGTCCCTGCAAAGAGCAAAAACCCTCGGTTTTTGGCAACTGCAGACGTCAAATATCACAACAAAGAACCAAGTACTAAGAACCACAAATGTAATGGAACCATGCAACAACTAAGCACCCACAACTAAGGACTATGGGAGCGACCCACAAATACTTAACTCAAAGATCGATGGCGTCACCAGGAAGGCCCGTCAATCGTCTCGCTGTACCAAGGTCTACGCCAGGCGCCAAAACAGGTCTACAGTCAGGGCAGCAGTCCGTCGCAGCCGTCAGGAGGCGGGAATCTTCGCGGGAAAAGTCGTCGGGCCACTTGTTTCGACAACAGGATCGATGAAGCGGGGTGCACCTTCCCTCGGAGATTTCACACAAAGTCCCTCACGATCGTCGGGCTTTGGACCGGTACCACTGATGCAGCCCAACGTTGGGCGCTAACTGAAGGACTGGGTTTCTCTAAGACCCAGCGGTGCCAGGGTGCCCCTCCACTATCCACTTATGACAGATGCTTTTGCGCGCAGCGTTCATGCGCAGCGATCGCGCCCCATGCGCGCCGAAGGTAAGCCCGTCTACGCCCGACCGCGCCCAGCGCCAGACCCCCTGGTCCTCGCAAAATCCACTCCGCCCACATAACGTACAACGCCGCTACCCTCTTTGCCCTCAACCCCGGACGCAAACCACAATGCTGCGAGGCTGCCCCAGAACACACCCATGGTCCATTCGCCTGCCACTCCTGCAAGTTCGCCTGCACCAGGACCCACACCAAATCCGCAACCCGAAACACAACTCCAACTCCCACCACCTGAAGTGCATCCTGCTGAACACCCGCTCGATCCACAGACACGCCCCTGAAATCTGGGACCTACTCGACACTCCATCGCCGGACGTCGCCTTCCTTACAGGAACCTGGATGAACGCCTCATCAGCGCCCGACATCGCCATAGCCATCCCGGACGCTTACAAGATCATCCGAAAAGACTGCACCAACCAAACAGGAGGAGGCATCGCCATCGTCCATAAGCATACCATCAGAATCGCGACCAGCTCCGACGACAACCTTGCAACCGCCGAACACCTTCACTTCCAGATCCACACCGACCCCAAGACTACACTAAGAGGCACCCTCATCTACAGACCACCAGGAACCCGCACACAATTCAACGAAGACATCACCGACTTCATCAGCCCGCACGCCCTCACCTCCGAGAACTACATTCTTCTGGGAGACCTCAACTTCCACCTGGAAAAGAAAAACGACAACAGCACCACCACCCTTCTGGACAACCTGGCCAATCTCGGACTCAAACAACTCGTTGACACCCCCACCCACCTTGCCGGACACACGCTCGACCCTATCTTCACCTCCAGCAAACACATCTCCTTCGATCACACCACAGCTCTCCATTGGACGGACCACAGCTGCGTTCACTTCAGCTACAAAAAGATTCCGACCCACAACCTATTCCTCGAAGAAACTGGAACAAAATTACCACCGACCAGCTCTTCACATCGCTCAACCAAAACCCTCCTGCCATATCAGCGGACACAAACCAAGCAGCCACCAACCTCACACAATAGATCACCCACAGCGCTGACGAATTAGCACCCTTGAAAAACCACCAAATCAAACAAGGAAGCAAAAAGGCCCCCTGGTTCAACGATGACCTTAAGAAATCCAAGAAGTTATGTCGTACCCTCGAGAAAACCTGGAGCAAAAACCCAACCACTGACAACCTGACCACCTTCAAGGACGCCACCCGCAAACACCACCAATTGATCCGATCCACTAAGAAATCTGCATTCAAGGATCGACTCGACAACAACGCCCACAACAGCAAGGAACTATTCAACATCGTCAAAGATTTTACCAACCCCACCGCCAGCACCAACGACATCACTCCCTCCCAAGACCTCTGCGACTCTTTATCCTCTTTCTTCCACAACAAAATCACCGACATACACAACAGCTTTAAAAACCAGTCCGATGAACAGCCCACTCCTCCCACCTCCGAACCAAAACAGCACTCACACAACCTTTCCACCTGGAACCTAATCACCACTGAAGACACCATCCGCCTGATGAACTCCATCCACTCAGGATCACCAACCGACCCATGTCCCCACCACATCTTCAACAAAGCAGACTCCATCATCGCACCCAATCTCCACGATGTCATCAACTGTTCCTTCAACTCCGCTACCTTCCCGGAAAGCTGGAAACATGCCAAACTCAGCGCCCTTCTGAAGAAACCCACAGCAGACCCCTCTGAACCTAAGAACTACCGCCCCATCTCGCTCCTCCCATTCCCTGCCAAAGTCATTGAAAAAGCCGTCAATAGTCAGCTCGCCGCTTTCCTCGAATCCAACAAATCCCTCGACCCTTCACAGTCCGTCTTCCGAGCCAAACACAGCACCGAAACCGCACTCATCGCAGCAACAGACGACATCCGAACGCTACT
The DNA here is from genome assembly GCF_964263255.1 of Lissotriton vulgaris. Taxonomy (NCBI): domain Eukaryota; kingdom Metazoa; phylum Chordata; class Amphibia; order Caudata; family Salamandridae; genus Lissotriton; species Lissotriton vulgaris. Next base: position 2,071,188,312 of record NC_141691.1, on the reverse strand, counting down.
GGACAACGGAGAAACAGTCGCCCTCATCCTACTTGACCTCTCCGCCGCCTTCGACACAGTCTGTCATAACACCCTCATACAACGCCTCAACAACGTCAGAATACATGGAAAAGCCTTGGACTGGATCATCTTGTTCCTCGCCGGAAGAACCTAGAGAGTCCGCCTCCCCCCATTCAAATCAGAGGCCACCGAAGTCATCTGTGGTGTACCACAAGGATCATCCCTTAGTCCCACCCTCTTCAACATTTACATGAGTCCCCTCACATCTATCGCGCGACAACACAACCTCAACATCATTTCCTACGCAGACGACACCCAGCTGATCCTCTCCCTCACCAAAGACCCTAACACCGCCAAAACCAATCTACATGAAGGAATGAAAGAAGTAGCCGAATGGATGAAGAACAGCCGTTTAAAACTGAACTCGGACAAAACGGAAGTCCTCATCTTAGGTTCATCCCCCTCTGCGTGGGACGACTCATGGTGGCCACCGGCCCTGGGTACAGCACCCATACCTACAGATCACGCACGTAACATGGGATTCATCCTAGACTCCTCCCTCTCGATGACCAAACAAGTCAACGCCGTCTCATCCTTATGCTTCAACATCCTACTCATGCTCAAAAAAATCTTCAGCTGGATCCCCACCGAAACAAGAAAGACAGTCACCCACGCACTGGTCACTAGCCGTCTGGATTATGGAAATACCCTCTACGCCGGGACCACAGCTAAACTACAGAAAAAACTCCAACGCATCCAAAACGCCTCAGCCAGACTCATACTGGACATTCCCCGTCAAGCTCACATCTCCGCTCACCTGAAGGAACTCCACTGGCTCCCCATCAATAAGAGAATATCGTTCCGTCTCCTTACCCACGCACACAAGGCCCTCTACGGTTGTCTTTCCTTCTTCTCACCTCTCACAAATGGCGTCCGCTCTACCGAGCCAATGATTATACTCTTCTTAACCAATCTCCCCAGCACAAACAATATTATTGACAATGATACACCCTTGTTACACTTATTAATCAAAATAAATTGGGGAAGTTTTGCATGCCCATCATACCAACAAAATTACCCCAAATGCAACATACCGAAGAACTGTCCATATTTTACACTTTGTTTGGTGTGGTATTCCACCACTTACAAATGGCGCCCGTCTTACCGAGCCCATCCACACACCTCTAGGAGCGTCAGTTTCAGCACAAATATTCTCGCTGTATCTAACTGCCGATTTTTTCTTAGCTGGTAAAAAAACCCACACGGCCAACCCTTCCATGCTCATTAAACACTCTAAGTAAGGATAATACAATCCCAACTAAGTTTATCAAATCAATACTAATTTGCGCAGCATACTTCTTTTACTTCCGGGTCCTCCCCTTTAACTCCCGGATCCCGCGACTGCGAGATGCGGAAGGACACGAACGAGGATTCGCCATGCTGGGAGGACTTTGGGACTGCAGGCATTAGCCTAAAAAGTAAGTCGGACTGGCTGTACATATTTACCGAGCCTAACTGCTTTCTGTAAACTCCGCGCTTAACGCAGTTGATCCTTTAATACCCGTTTTCCCTGCAATAGTAAACGCTCGCATTTCGTTTTGGTTTCCCTGCAATGGAAACGCTCGCATTTCGTCTCGGTTTCCTAACATTGTGGCAGTCCATCTACTTATGGATACTGTGGCTCGCCAGCCGGTTTAAGAGCAACCCTGACAGTATGCCCTCGAACTGGGATTTTATGTGGTTTTAACATCAATATGACCGATGGCATCCCAGCCAGTCAGCCACATAAAACGGGTAATACATACAGGACGCCCTTGTCTCTTTTAAACACCATAACCTATGCCCGGGCACTAGACTGAATATCTAATACTATTCCCCTCTGTCCCACATTAAAGTACATGAAATAACCACGCTGTGCAGCAATCATGAAATTAAACGGTCTAAATCATGTGGCAAAGGCACTAGTTTGTGCTAAATGTTAGAAAATACTGATGTGCCGGCAATAGATGTGCACTATCTTTTCCAGGCGTCGCTCTGAACACAATTACCAGACACTACTGAAAGGAGACTGTCATAGCCTTTGCAATACAAATGTCGCAGTCCATATACAAACTATTAGGAATACCAACATGCTTGAAGTACTTGCTGATATATGAACGTTTGGATGTTTCGTTTTCTGTGACAAAAGTAGAATACACATCTGTTATTATTGTCAATAGGGCAGACTAACTTCATGTATTGATAGCATGAATCTGGACATCTCAGTTGCAATTCTGTTTCCTTTTTGACTCCACATAGTGAGAATCTGCCTGACATTACGTCCTATCTAAACATGTTGTACATATGCTTGGATGTCAACACAATTGCATTCATGAATTGCTTTGTTTAAATCAACAGGAAATGTTTTATCACTGAAGAATTGTAATTTTATATCACGGATAACGCACATACTTCTGTAACAGGAATTTTCGACGTGAATTAACTCATCTAGGTATTATGATTGTATTTTATTGACTGCACTGTCATTTGCCTGTCCTTCAACTTTCCTTTGTCTTAACACCTTGGGATTCTTTGTTTGACCATCTGAACTTAGTGACTTTCCTCTTTACACTCCCATTCACGTTTATCTAAATCCTGCGGTGGGTTTGTACATCAATACTTGATAACGCACTCAAGCGGCTCTTGCCTGATATTTGTTTTGCGGTTTTTTCGAACTCTTCTGATCACTCCACTGAACTAAGGCACCATCATTTTCTGGGCACAGAAACTAATTTCTTAAGGTTTTTAGCACTGAAGAATCAATCTAAGCACTTCCACACACTCGGTGTCCTCTCTGGTTTCTCTTGGGGTCATTTGCTTGCAGTTCACTCGAGTTTTAAAACTTTCTTTTACTCCTTTCAACAGCCTTGAGAAAGCCCCGGCGCAAATCGCCAAGAGGGGGCGAAACACGTGTCGGCTGTCCTCATCGTATGAATTAAAATAAAGTAATTTTTCTACAAACAGAAAGATTTTTGTCCTTCATATCAAGAGCTGAAAGAACGGATATTAATCCTGGCAAACAAATTCAATCTTACGTGGAGATCACACTCACAACTTCCTAAAACTGTTTCCTTAACCCTGAAGCCCAAGAGGTCCAGAGCTTCGAGTGTGTCTCCATCCGCTAACTAATCACACTTATTCAAGTGTTGTCTAAAGCCTTGAAATCCTTGGACCTTTGCTACCTCATCCACAAGGCCCTCTACGACCTTGGACCCGAATGCCTCAACACACAATTGTCCTTCTACACACCCACCCGCCAACTACAATCATCCAATCAAGCCCTCGCCGCAATTCCGCGCATCCACAGATTCACCATGGGAGGAAGATCCTTCTCCTACTTAGCGGCCAAAACCTGGAATTCGCTCCCCACTCACCTCCGACTTACACAGAACCGGGTTTAGATCTAACCGGAGCACAGAAACCGCTCTACTCGAGGTAACCGAGGCTGTGAAGGAGACTCTGGACAGGGGTGGAAAGGCCCTGCTTATCATGCTCGATCTGTCGGCGGCCTTCGACACCGTTCCCCACGACCTCCTCCTAACAAGACTCTGGGAGATTGGCCTGCGGGGAACGGTGTTCGCATGGTTTCAATCTTTTTTGGCCGACCGGAGACAAACGATCTGGGCCCCCCCTTTCTCCGCCCGATGCCGCAGCTTGAGGTGGGAGTCCCGCAGGGCTCCATACTTAGCCCCTCCCTTTTTAACATCTTCCTTACACCTCTGGCGGCACGGGTGGAGGAGCTAGGGGCCCAGATCATATCCTATGCGGATGATACACAGCTCCTGTTTACCTGTGACAGGGGCTGTGACTTCGACGGAGCGGCCATCCGGAGGTGTCTGGAGTTTGTGTTTGACTGGTTCGGGAAAAGTGGCCTCAAGTGCAACTCCGACAAATCCGAGATATTGTTCTTTGGCTGTCCTGCAGACCTGAGATGGAAGCAATGGTGGCCTTCGGCTATGTTTTCCCCTGCCAGCGATTCTGTTACAGCTAAGAATCTGGGCATGATGGTCGACAACACTCTTTCCTTCAAAGCCCAGGTTGCTGGCCTGACCGGGAAGTGCTATGCCATCTTAAGGATGTTGCGTACGTTTTTGCCATACCTATCTTTGGAGCACAAGAAGATCATGGTGCAGGCCCTGATAGGTTCTCGCCTAGACTACGCTAACATCCTTTACTTAGGTCTTCCTGAATATCTGCTGACCCGTCTGCAGATTGTTCAAAATTCAGCAGCCAGGGCAATCTTTGGTCTAACCAGAAGAGCCAGGGCCAGCAATCTCCTTGTCTCTCTGCATTGGCTGCCGATTCGTAAGCGCATCTCCTTCAAGACCTTAACTACAGCCTTCACAATTTCGGCGCTGGATATCTGCAGAGAAGGGTCAATTTCTATCTTCCATCTAGACCTTTGAGGTCCGCTGCCCAGGCCAATGCCATCGTGCCAACAGTGAAACGTGCTCGTTGTGGAGGTCGGTCCTTTAGTTACCTCGCACCCCGTCTCTGGAACACGCTGCCCCTGACGTTGCGAACTTGCCCTAATCTAGCTGTCTTTAGAAAGGGACTTAAAACTTATCTTTTTACCCTGTAATGTTCTTCTGGTGAATTCTGGTGCCGTTATGGCTGCTTGTTAGTTGCTGGTATTTGGTGTGATGATCTATAGTGCCGGGACGCTCTTTGGAGCAGCTGAGCGCTCTACAAAACAAACAGTAACATAACATAACATAACAGAACCACCTCTCCTTCAGAAAGCAACTAAAAACCTGGCTATTCGATAAGTAATGCACCCACCCTCCCTCAAGCGCCTTGAGACCCTCTGGGTGAGTAGTGCGCTATATAAATACCGGAACTTGAACTTGAACTAAAAGGGAATGCACATAGTATCCTGTCTTCCATGGCTATAGTCTAAAAAGGGCACATTTATGACAAAGATTAACCGTAAATATTTTTTTAACAGAAAAACATTTTTTCAAAGAGACAATTGCAGAAGACACAGTTACAAAGAAACAGAATTTATGCACCATACGCAGGGTTTTGTGCTGATATGTCTATGATGCAAGGCTTGTCAGATGTAAATATTGGATTGGATGAAATTGTGAGGACAAGATAAAATGTCCTTTATAGCGACAAATCAATAGGTGGTGTCTGGCAAGATGAACGAGCCATGTGTGCCCTTAGAGCCAGTGGTGCCACTCTTGTTCTTTATTAAGGCCCTTTTCCACAATTTCCAGGCCTATGATCAAGGCACTTTCCGCTTTGCGGAGGCATAGTTCTAAGTCACCGCCTTGTTTATGCTGTTTCAGTTTTTTTGACCAATGAAGAAGAATGTCCATTGGTCACAGTGTTGTGATACAAAATGTTCCACCAGGGGTTGCCTAATGTCTGACTTATGAAAGTTACGATAGAGGTCCTGAATACAGATTTTCAATAGTCGGATAGTGCTCCCAGTGTAATGTTGTTCGCAAGAACAGGTGATAAGAAAAATCACATTGGTGCTTTCACAGTTGATAAAGTTATGTATTTTATACATGTGGCCATTGACTGTAACTTCCTTTGTTCTGGACTTGCCTAGTTTGAAAATGGACAAGACCCTCCTTCGGTTACTGTAGATTGAAAATCGAGCAGGTAAAAAAGCCTTTAGGTTTGCAGAAAGTAAGTTGGCTCTTGTTTGATTTCCAAAAAAGGTGGGCACGGAATGTCCCTCAGATTTTCGCTTCTGGAAAAACTTAGCTGTGGTGTGTCATGAAGAGCATTAGATACAGCGGGGTTTTCTTTCAGAAGGTGCCAGCGTTTCTTAAGGATTTTCCGAATGCATTGATGACCATTGTTATATTGTGTGGTAAAGCAAATCACTGGTTTACGCTCACTGACACGATTGTTATGCAGCAGCAGATGTTTTTTCCACTACCGGCAAACCGTTTCTGGCCTTTATTGAGGACTTGATCTTTATATCCATGTTGTATCAGACGCTGGGTTATTGCATTGGAATTCATAGTATATTCCTCATTTGAGCTGCAATTCATGCGAGCTCGCGATATTCTCCTGCAGGAATGTTGGTGATAGTATGATTTGGACGACTACTTGTTGCTTGTAGAATCGAATTGGCAGAGGAAGGTTTTTTTTGTATTTTGGTATACAGTTTGTTGCTCTCGATGTAAATTGTTAAATCCAGATATTCAATTTTGTTTTTTTAAATAGTATATGTAATGTTGATCCCCCATTTGTTAGGCGTAATGGAATCAAACAATTTCAGGTGTTCTTCTGGACCTTGCCACACAAGCAGAATATCATCGATATACCTTCCCCACATAGTTATGTTCTGTTCTTCCTCCCCATAGCCAGTGTCTTTCCACCTCTCCCATTTGGGGGCGGCGTACGGTGGCGCGAATTTTGCCCCCATGGCAGTACCCTGGAGTAAGAAGAAATTGCCATTGAAAAGAAAATCGTTGTTGAATAGGCAAAATTCTAACATGTCCAGTATCATATTATTTCTGGCTGTGTAATGAACTGATCTAGTCTGTAGGAATTTTCTGGTTGCTGCTATTCCATCAGGATGTTTGATTGAAGTGTAGAGACTAGTAATATCAATTGAACATAGTACGTAGTCATCTTGCCAGACTATTATTTCACGTTTTTGCAGATCATCTTTGGTATCCTTTATAAAGGAGGGGAGGTCCCCCATAAAGGGTTGCAACTCGGTATCAATGAAGGCCCCCACATTGGAACAAATTGAGTCAATGCCTGCAATGATTGGCCTTCCTTTAGGTATTCTGCCTGGTTTGTGTACCTTGGGTAATAGGTAAAAAGTTGGAGTAACCAGGTTGTTAATGTACAGATGTTGTTTTTATTCTAAAGTTAAAAGTTCTTTTTCATACCAATTGTTCAGGAGTTGAAGAAGTTTTTCTTGGATTTCTTTTGTGGGGTTATGATCTGGCTTCTGGTAGCAAGTCGCGTTTCCCAGTTGTCTGTGGGTTTCTGCCAAGTAGTCCGTGGTGTTAAGTATAACAATATTCCCTCCTTTGTCTGCTTCCTTGATTTTTAGATTCTGATCATTTTTTAGTTCATTCAGTGCCTTTCTTTCTTTCTGCGTGATATTTTTGAGACCATATTATTGTTTGGATTTGTGTTTCTGGAATTCTTTAAACAGATCTTTTTCACAGCCTTGGAAAACATATCTATAGAGTTGCCAGACGGTAGTGCTGGTGTAAATTTGGATTTCTTTTTAAGAGGATTTAGTTTAGAGTGAAAAATATCTATTCCCAATTCCTCAGCAGTAGTTGTCAAGGATTTCAAGTTGTCTGGAACATTGTCTGTAGACAAGTGTCTCAGTTAATTAATGTTTTCCAAATCTTGTGCAGTGAGATCACTCATTTGTTGGCCATTGTCTGTTGATACGGGTCTCTACAGAGAATTAATGCAACTTCAGTTTTCTAGTGAACTTAAAGAGATCGACCTTAGTTTGGACGAGATTTCAATTTCCTGTTGGATAAAAAGATAAGCCTTTATTGAGAATTTGATTGTGAGTCTCAGTGATAGTGGTTGTAGAAAGATTAATCACCAAGTTGTTTGTCACTACTTCTGGGTGTGCAGTTCCTTTTTTCTTGCCCTTGTCTGTACTCCCACACCATTTGGTTTGGATTTCAAGGGGTTGGGTGATCTGGTGCGGTTGTCTTGTGCATTGCCCAAGCGATGTTGTTGCACTTCCTCCCGAACATTTACCTTGGGACGAGTGTTGCTAGTGGTTGTTCGAACTTCCAAAGATTCTGCTTCAGAGGAAGAGGGGTTTCTATTGAGTTATTTGTATGAGTCGGTGATGTTGTTGTGGTGATATCATTTTTTTGAGCTAAGGTATAAAAATTGCCCAGTTGATAGTCAAGTCCCGTCGGAACTTCCGATTTTTTCTTTGGATTATGTCCTCCTTTTGTTGTTATTTCACCCAATTTGCCTCCTCAATTCTTTTTGACAGAGCATCAACTTCCAGTTTATTTTTTTCAAATTCTTCTTGAGCTATATCAATTAGCTGACGTAACATATGGCTGTACGTAAGTTGTCTTTCCAAAGTTGTAATTTATCCGGTGCCGTGGTATCTATTGGGGAAAATATTAGAATCCATAGTCATCTAGGAATAAGATTGTGCTCTAGGTATTTTTTGAGAGATGCTCCTTCCCACGACTTTGAGGTTTCTTTTTTGGCTGCTTTTTTCAAGGTCTGGAATGTACATTTTGCTGATAATATGTTTGTTGTACTTGAAGGTTTTGAAATGCCGTGGGGTCAAAAGCTTCTTCCAGTCTATTGTTTCTTCGTTCACATCGATTTTCATAAGTGGACATGGTTCCTCGAGTTTCAAGTGGATTAAATCCAGTATTTTTGTTCAAATCTTCTTTCTGATGTGGAATGGATATCATTGTATTTCGATTTTTTTAAAGCGTCCTATGTTGTCGCGGCCTTAAATCCTCAGGGTCGTATGTTGCTCTTTATGGTCCACCTCTTGATACCACCACGGTTTGGTTTAGTAGTACAGACCCAATGTAGTGATCAAGCTGGGGAAGGGAAGGATGGTGACAGTGGGGAGGGAGACCTGCTGATGTAAATATATAATTTACCGTCGTAATTTCTATGCAGGTAAGTACTTAATTAATAATAACTCAATCGGAAAGAAAGAAGACAGAGTCCGTGGTGTTAGAGTTCTTAGGGGTTTTATTCCTTAAAAAGGAATGGTCAAGACCAGGATATCATGTTCTTCCCACCACAGGGGTGGAAGAAGGGATAGAGCAATGTTTTATTAACAATACATAGCTTATATACTTAATTTACATCATTGGAAGTAATAGAGTAGGCGTAACAGCTGAGAGTAGACAAGATAACAGCATCCACGTGTTACTAGTGCGTAATCAGAAGGCGTGGACTAGGCGTAACTGAAGGTGTGTGCTAGAAACGTCACAGATAGGTGTCACAAAGGGGTGGCACTAAGCAAAAAGTTGCAATGTCAGCAGAAATCAGAGGCTTGGATGCGCGCGCAGCTGCATGACGTGTGATTGACGTGAAACTGGAGGGTGCAGGGGGCTTGACATTTGCACTGACGGAAAGAGACAGAAGTCTGGCATGTCAGATCAACTTGTGCTTCTATCATATCTGATATCTGGTGTTTAGGAACTGAGCTATCTGGGCAGAAAGGTCTCTGGGGCAGAAGCTATTCTATACTGACTGTGAGTGCGTGTATAAGCGCCTGAGTGTCTGGATGAAAAGCGTGGGGGCATGGGCCTTCCATGGGAGCATGGTAACAGAGGCTATGAATTACTTGCATGGAGACAGGCCGGCCCTTTGGCTCTGCAGCTGGGGAATGTTTACTGAAGCTAGTAGGCAGGAATGTATTTTCGAGGAGCGAAACAGATAACTCGAAGGTTGTAGTCAGTCTTGGCAGGCAGCAGGCTGAGCTAAACGCGGTGGGCCGCGCTAGAAGTAAGGCAGAGTTCACGGGTACGGGGGCAGCCTGGGCTGAGGCTTTCAGAGTCAGAAGGAAGGAAAAGGCTCAATGGCAGAAATTCTGGGCCTACTTTGCCAGAGCTGAAAAACGTGTAGAGTACACTACAAAAAGACGTTGGCATAGTATACTTAGGAACGGACTATCCAACCCATTCAGGATGGGTCTGAAAGAGGACATGTTAACGTTGGACGCAAATGTATTTGCGTCTTCATAGCTGGCACAGGAGGGAAGTTACATGCACTTTAACTCGTACATGGAGACGGTGGGGTACACGCTAGGGAACACAACTTGACCAAAATGTATATTTCCTCATTCCCTCCTTGTTCCCTACGGACCCTTCATGATATATCGATCATCATAAATTGATCAGTTTGTTCTTGTAACATAATTTGTTCGTCTCTCTTCCGTTGTCTGTTTGAGAGAAAACTGGAATGTTCAATGCATGAAGTGGCACATAGTCCACATATCGCCGGCCCACACTGTAGGCACAGGCAGCAGCTGAATACTATGACAAGGCCAAAGCCTAGGAAGGATAGGATCTTCCATCCCCAAGCAGTTAACGTTGTCCAGAACCAACCGGACCAAGTCCAGGTGCCTGGATTCTGGTGTATCTGATTTGCAATTTTATGCAGACGTGTAATAGCTTGATATACAGATGGCGCGTTTTGTGGAATGAAAACACAGCAACTTGACCCGATGACCTTACAGGCTCCACCTCTATCTGCCAAGATGACGTCAATAACAAGACGATTCTGAAGGACAACAACCCGCATGGCAGATTGCTCCTCTGTTAGGTTACCTAAGGCGGAGGCAGTTTCATGTACTACAGCTTCAAGGGTTCTAGTTAATCTACGTATTAATTTACTGTTTTGGACGGGACCTAAAAAGAAAAAGAATCCTTTATTAAAATCGGTGTATTGTTCCCATGCCGTTTCCGTATAGTCGACAAGCGGGAGATCTCTTCGGAGTCTATTCTTTACTAGATTTGTGTTTCTGTGGTAATCAGGAGGGGCTAGAAAAACAGGTGGCAGAAGGAATGCAATATAACAGGTACCATCCCAATCTGGAGGCAGACGTACGTATGCGGTATGACCACAAACAAAATAGGAATGACGGGTAACTTTAAAGGATGATTTACCATGATCACTGAATTCGACCACAGTAGTACATTTACTATGACCTAAGTGTACTGAACCTTTCTTTCTGACACATAATTCACCAGTGACTGGTAGTACTGTCATAGCGGGCAGGACTGGTACAGCTTCGGATTCAACAGTAAGAATCATAAAGTTAATTGTGTAATTACTCAATCCATATACTTCATTTTCTAGATCAGTTCCTTTTCTAATAGGGAGTCCCTCCTTATCAGGGTGACAGACGTTGAGCAGGACTAAGTTCAGGTTTCCCCAAACCCAGCTCCCGTCGAGGACAGCAATATCAGAATCTAAGGAATTAATTATTTTGAACCATGCACCACAGGAGCCGTTGTGAGTGAACGGGTACGGAAAGAGGGGCAGAGCTCCCTTGTAATTCTGGTAGGGAGGGAGTCGGCCACATATCCAGCAGTTTGTAGCGTTATTAGTCTGATGGGAGTGGTGTAACATACTAATGAATGTGTTGTTGCGCAGCGCAAGTCTGTAAGAAAGTTCATGTGGAGGTAACTCGCTAAAAGAGTGTTCAGCAGAAACGTTGTAAACAGATTGTTCACGCTTGAAAATAGGGCAATAGATTGGAAGAAGTACACTTGCAACGATGATCAGAATACTTTAGAAAAAACATGATTAACAATGTCACTATACAGTGACTACGCAGTGATTTGCAGTATGTACGTTTCTTAAATTCTCTCTCTCTCTCTCTATCTCGATCTAGGGGATACATGTCAGAAACTATTTAACCGATTCACCTAGGGGAGGACTTAAACAATTAAACTGTCTGACTTGCTAGATCGAAGCTTGAGTCTGTACTCCTCTTGGGGAGTTTTCTCTCGTTTGGAAACTTCAAAGTCACTGGGCTCGATACAGTCTTTGGAAGGGGTGGACGAGCCTGGGTCGGATTTCAGTCCATTGCATAATTTAACATGGCTCATGTGGATCCACCCCTTTCGGCCCTCAACTTTCACCGCTGTCCTCGTAGTAAGTAGAACGGTCTTCGGCGATTTCCAGCGGGGCTCCAGCGGACTTTTCCTGTCAAAGTTCCTTATGAGGATCAGGTCACCTGGACGGACATCATGCGGCTTTACATCAGTGTTGTCAGGGAAGGCTGCGGCAACCTGTGAACGACATGATTGGAGTGCAGACATCAAGGAGGCAAGGTAATCTGTCAACATATTGCAATCAACATCAGTAATTTTCTTAGGAATGGGCATCCCCCACATATTCGGTGGTCTACCAAAGACCACTTCGTACGGGGATAGTCCTGATCTCGAATGGGCAACCATTCTCATATAGAACAGTGCCACTGGCAGGGCGACTATCCAGTCGACCCCTTTCTCTTGGCATATTTTAGCAAGACGTGTCTTTAGTGTCTGATTATGCCTTTCTACAAGGCCTGCGGCTTCAGGATGTCGGACACAAAGGAATTTCCATTGATATCCTAGCAGCAAGGAAACCTGCTTCATTAATTCGGATGAGAATGGCTGACCGTTATCTGAGTACACGACACGAGGCATGCCGTACCGTGGGAAGAATTCACGAACCAACTGCTTGGCAGTGGTCGGAGCAGTGTAATCTGGGACTGGGTAGGCTTCGGTCCAACGGGACAGTGCACAAACAACTACGAGGACATATTTAATTCCTCGACAACGGTCCATCTGGATATAATCCATCTGGAGGACTTCAAAAGGATGTTCGGGAGGATGAAATCCGCCTTGCTCTACAGGGACGCTTTTACCTGGATTGAACTGACAACAGATCATGCAAGTACGCACTTTCTGTTTTGCTGCTGCTCGTAAGTGTTTATTGTTCCAGAGATTCTGTAAACTGTCTAACATCGCTTTTTCTCCTAGATGTGCTGGACTATGTGCTGTATTAATTATGACTTGAACCATAGAGTCAGGGAGAAACCATGTAGATTTTCCCTTCGTCATCCAACCTTGATCTGTCTGGATCCCTCCTAGTTCAATCCATTTCTTTATTTCATCTGGGGTAGCATGTGTCTGAATATCGATGACATCTAGTGCAGGATCCCTAACTGTCATACAATTTGTCGGTCCTATTGTCTTTGTCATGTCAGTTGTCTGAGTGTGAGTCAATGCTGTATGTTTCGCTGTCTGATCTGCCAGGTCATTACCCTGGGAAACAGAATCTGTAACTTTAGTATGTGCTTTACACTTCATGACGGATATGCCTGAAGGCAGATGTATTGCTTCTAACAGTGCTTGAATGAGGGGACCGTGTTGTATCTTGGCACCATGAGAGGTCAAGAAACCTCGTTCTTGCCATAACATTCCGAAGTCGTGTACGACTCCGAATGCATAACGGGAATCAGTGTATATGTTAACATTTCTGTTCTTGGCTAGTATACAGGCTCGGGTCAGAGCGATGAGCTCTGCTGCTTGAGCAGACAGTGTGTCAATACGATGTGTTTCTTTGACTTCAGTTTCAGTGGTCACTGCATACGCGGCCACTAATTCACCTATACTCGTTCTCATGCATGAACCATCCACATAAAGTGTCAGGTCTGGATTTGTCAATGGGACATCTGTTAAGTCTCGTCGGGGCTTTGTTACTGCATTAATGATTTCTATACAATCATGCGGGGCTGGATCTGTCATAATTGTAGGTAACAGTGTTGCGGGGTTCAGAATGCTGCAGCGTCTGATTTCTATGTGTGGCTGGAATAACGTTAATTCATAACCTGTCAGTCGTGCTATAGTCAAGTGTTGAGTCTGGGTTCTGTTTAAAAGAACCTCCACAGAATGTGGAACTTGTACGGTTAACTGATGACCTAAAACAATTGAATCGCTCTGTCTGATTGCTAGTGCTGTTGCTGCTACTGACTTCAAGCACGCAGGGAGTGCCTGGGCTACTGAATCCAATGTACTTGAAAAATAAGTGCAAGGCTTATGTGAACCTGCTTGGTCTTGAGTGAGGACAGACAATGCTGTACCATCACGTTCTGTAACAAAAAGTGTAAACGGTTTGCTGTAACATGGTGTCGCTAAAACTGGTGCTTGACATAATGCTTTCTTTAATTCCTCAAAGGCTTGTGTATGTTCCTGAGTCCAAGGGAGGACAGTCGAAGTCGCTGCCTCCTGCGTGGTTAACTGAATGAGTGGTTTAGCTAGAAATGCATACTGAGGAATCCATTGTCTGCAGTACGAGGTAAGGCCTATGAAGGCCCGCACTTCTTTTTGTGTCTGGGGTTGTGGCATATTTGTAATTAACTGAATGCGATCGGGAGTGAGCTGTCTCCCCACTTTGGACAGCAAGTGACCCAAGTACACAACTTGCTGAACACAGAATTGTAGCTTCGAAGGAGACACCTTGTGTCCCTTGTCTGCCAGAAAATGGAAAACTGTCAGTGATGCTTGTTCACATTCGGGCTCACTTCGTGCGGTGATCAGCAGATCATCGACGTATTGTAGTAAAGCGGTGTTAACTGGCATTGTGATACAATCAAGTTGTCTTTTCAGTGCTTGGCTATAGATGCTGGGGCTTTCTGTGAATCCTTGAGGTGTGCGTGAAAATTTTAAACTGCGTCCATTTAAACTGAATCCGAAGAGATATTGGCTCTCTGGATCAATAGGTACGCTGAAGAAGGCGTTCTTGAGGTCAATTACAGTGAAGAACGTTGCTTCTGAATCAATAGCGGTCAATAAGGATGAGATGTCGGGAACCACAGGGTACTGTGGAATAATGCATTTGTTCAGTTCTCTTAGATCAATCACCAGCCGATATACTGGCGGTGCATTGGGATCAGTACGTTTAAGAATCGGAATGATGGGTGAATTACAGATATTGGAGTCGGTCTCTACGACCACTCCCTGGGTAATGAGCTCTTCAATAATTTCCAGTAAAGCCACTACAGCATCGGGTGGTAATTTGTATTGTCTGATTCGTGGTAGAACTACACCTTCTTTGAGTGTAACACGGTATGGGGTAATGTGCATACAACCTACATCAGTTGGGCCTTTTGCCCACAGGTGGTCTGGTACATTTTTCAATCTGACATCAAACTCACGCAACATATAATGACCCTTGAAATCCCGCAAAAAGAGTCTAACTCCCTCCGGAGAACAGCAAATTATGGCTCCTAGAGCCTTCAATGTTTTAATTCCTAACAGATTTTCTGGACATGATTTCGTAAGTAACAAGTCTGTAACACGTGATAATGGACCCACAGCCAGGGGGACTGGTTCAGATACTTCATTTACAATGGGCTGTCCTGAAAAACCAAGGGAAACATTCTGTGAGCCTGAGAGGGGTGCCCCTGGGACTTCATTATGACTGATTGTTGTGCGGCTTGCCCCTGTGTCAATTAAAAAGTTTCTGTCTTTTCCCAATACTTGACTGTGTACATAAGGACCCTCTTGATCTACAGGAATCTCAATAAGAGGCAAGCCAAACTCCCTCTCTAGGCTGTTTCATGTATATCGTGGATAATCGGGGTAAGCGGACTGGGCATACTGGTACATCTGCTGTGAAACTTGCTGAGACGCGGCAATGGGCTGCGGCTGTGATACCGCTACTGTCTGCGTTGTAGGTGAAGAAGCATGCGTAGGCTGTGTATTCTGCATGGGCTGCATATTCTGTGAAGACTGATGCTGGTTGTGGTCTTGTCTAGGCGGATGCGGTCTTTCTTTAGTTTTACCTGTTGCTATGTTATGTTTCAGAACGGGGCATTCATGTACGTAGTGACCTGGCTGCTTGCAATAGTTGCATGTCCCTTTAACGGGAGCTGCGGCGTGACCTGTCTGGGTCGTACCCTTTCTATTCCCGTCGGTATGGACCGACTGGGCTACTAACATTTTCATTTTCGTGTCTTTCATACGTTTTTGTTCCTGATCCTGTTCTTCTCTAATTCTGTTCTGATGGTATTGTAACATTTGTAACATCTGTGATGGCGTGTTTGCTTGCCATGTACTCTCAACCTTGTATACACGATTCTTAACTGCTAACAGGGAATTCTCAACTAACTTGGATACAAAAAGATGCGGGTACGACTCGCTACTTGGTTTAAGACCACTATTAATAATGAAACATTTCTCGAATCTTGAATAGAAGTCACTGGTATCTTCGTCGGGTTTCTGTTTACATGCTGATATTGCATCCCAGTCTTCTTTTCTAGTTGTCAATAATCTTGGCAGAACCTGTACTATCAGACCTGGCAGTGCTTTAGTTTTCTCCCCAAGGCCTACCCCTGGGACCCGTTTGTTCTCTTCATCTTCTATTTCTGCCCACGCAATCTTTGTGTCTCCCACCTGCCATTCTTTTTCCTTTAATTTCTCGTAGATGCCCGTGGGCAGTAATACTTTTAACATTTTCATGATATCGTCATACGTATAATCTCCCATCAGTAACATATCTTTAAGCTCTCTGTGAAAACCTGCAGGATCTTTATCATGGCAGGGTACTAGTTTCTTCATTTCTAACAGTTCTAACTTAGTCAGTGGCGTGTGTACATACACGCGTTTCAAGGTACGATCTTCACCCATAACTGGATGCACTTCTCGTAAGGGGTTCTGACTTTCAATGCCATGCCGACGTTCCATATGATACATTTTCCTTTCTGGGGGCGGGGCGGGAGTATATTCAGAGCTTATGAAAGTGTCATATCTATGGCGTTGTTCTAGAATCATTTGAATTAATTTGGTACTTAAACCTCTCCATCTATCCATGAGTAATGCTTCTAATATTTCGGGTAAGGGACCTGGGTCAGAATGCTGATTTCTGTACTTTATAAGGAGGTGCTGAATCATGTATATACCTGCTAATTTCTGCTCGTCTGGGGAGAGGTTCAGAAATGTCTGCGCTACTGTGTCATTATTATATATGTCTGAATTTTCGGCCCATGATAGGGCTGATCGGGCTAGTTCTTGTTCATCCATAGAATTGAGTACATGGTACCCTACTCGATCTCGAAGCCTTTTATCAGTTTCCTGGAACTGGTATTCAGCAGAATTCGGGTTTGTTAAGGCACAGAAAAGAACTCTCTTACTTTCTGGACGGATGCCTTTCCTAAGGTAATTTCCTTTACCTACATATGCTATAGTGTCTACAGTTTCTTCTGGTACTTCATGTTCTTCTTCCCCCTCGGAGGAAGCCTTTTCTTTCTCTTTTAGGTGTATTTCTATCACTGCTTTTCTAATTTTCTTGTACATACTGGCTATGCAAGTCCCCTTGTCGTGTTTTCCTTCAGATATATTTTGACCCCACTTGTTTAGTGCATCTAATTCACTCTGATCGGTCCCAGGCCTATCTCGTTCTCTTATTAGGCAGTTTATGAAAAAACGTAGTATCTGTGCTTGAACGTCAACTTTCTGATGCTCCATGGCATCCTTAATACTGTCGGGGTCCTTCCCAGTCTGAACAAACTCATATATTCTATCTAGGCGTTCCTTCATTCCTACATAGCATAGCAGGAAATCAGTAGCAGATCTTAACCGTAGTGATGCCATCACCATTATATCGTCTTTTCCGGGTACTGGATCATATCTGCAAACTGAAAGGTTTTCTTTAAACATGTCAAGACGGGGTGATTTGAACGAAAAAGGATTTCGCAAGTCCCCGAGCGGTAACCTGCGTGTCGGTGGCGGGGTGTGAAGACCCCCGGTCGCACCCCCTGAGGCGGAAGCTTGAGCATTATTTCTTTGTGGAGTCTGTACCTGAACTTGAATTTGTCTTTTAGTAGGATCAGGTGGAAGTGGTTTCGGTAGATCAACTTTAGGTACGGGAAGTGGTGGAGCTGGTGGAACAGGGGAGACCTGTCGTGATACTGACAGAATATGGTTTTGGGGCGGGTTACCACCCCCGTCCCCATCGGTAGGCAGGGCGCGAACAGGCAGGTTGGTGTAAGCGGGTGCTACATCCTCTAGATAGGAATTCAGGAATATGTCTTTAGTGGTCCTATGAGTTACTTTAGTTGGAACCAATGGTGGCGGCAGGTCTTTCGGTATTTCTGAAATGGCCTCAGGTGAACCCTCGGCCACGAGATACATACCGTTTACGAGATTATTTCGTGCGCGGTCTATTTGTTCTGATTTTACTCGGATCCCCTCGGTAACTAGTTCGTTTTCTTGGGCTTTCTCTGATTCTTTAAGTCTGTCTTCTCTACGTAGTGCTCTTTCAGCACGCTTATGTGATTCCTTACGCCAAAACTCTATGGCGTCTTTCTGAGATTGTCTGGCTTTCTTTTTCCATAATGCTTCCTCTACCTTCATGATGCACTCGGCATCCCATGTTCCGGTAACGGGCCATCTGTGCCTTTCGTCTAGGTGTTTAGTATAGTCAGCCCATAAATCGAGATATAATATGGCATCTGTGCCATGCTTATGGTACATAAAGTTACCTGGGGTGCCCCTAGGGGGGATAGGAATTGCTTCCTCTAGTATCCCTTTCCTAGTTCCTATCTGCTTTAACTTGTTGAAAAACGGCATCTTGCTTACTCGGTACTGAACGCTCGATCCTCACTACTTAATACTGAATGCAGCTAGTTATACAAGAACACATTAATGCACATTAGGAAACAGTCACACTCATACCACGACATTAATCACATGAAAAGACATTTTGAAACATATATGACTACCCCCTATATCAGATGTACTGCTAAACAGCACAGATACACTGCTAAAGCGGTGCAGAACAGATGTACTGCTAAACAGCACAGATACACTGTCTAAAAACAGTGCAGACCGGACTTGTGTACCCAAACCCGTCTAGATACGTCCCAGCAATGGTACTCACCGGGAAGCACGGAAACAGAAGGCCTCGGAAAACTCGACTGGACTCGATACTTCGGAAAAACTTCGGAAAACCTCGGAAAACTTCGGAAAACTGGTGGGCCTCTTGACACCTCGGACCTTGCTTCTTTCGGCTAGGCTCTGGTCGGGATCCTCCGCACTCCTCACCGCCTCGTCTGGGTACTGATCGTAATCTTCGTCACCTCCGTGGGCCAGAGGGAGATACAGGAAATCCTGCCGGTACGCGTAGTTTCCTTCTAACTGATGGCAGGGGACAGAGCTTACAACGCACCAACCGGCGCGTGAGGTGGGGGAGGGGTCCCTATTCGGGCGCCAAAATGATGGTAAATATATAATTTACCGTCGTAATTTCTATGCAGGTAAGTACTTAATTAATAATAACTCAATCGGAAAGAAAGAAGACAGAGTCCGTGGTGTTAGAGTTCTTAGGGGTTTTATTCCTTAAAAAGGAATGGTCAAGACCAGGATATCATGTTCTTCCCACCACAGGGGTGGAAGAAGGGATAGAGCAATGTTTTATTAACAATACATAGCTTATATACTTAATTTACATCATTGGAAGTAATAGAGTAGGCGTAACAGCTGAGAGTAGACAAGATAACAGCATCCACGTGTTACTAGTGCGTAATCAGAAGGCGTGGACTAGGCGTAACTGAAGGTGTGTGCTAGAAACGTCACAGATAGGTGTCACAAAGGGGTGGCACTAAGCAAAAAGTTGCAATGTCAGCAGAAATCAGAGGCTTGGATGCGCGCGCAGCTGCATGACGTGTGATTGACGTGAAACTGGAGGGTGCAGGGGGCTTGACATTTGCACTGACGGAAAGAGACAGAAGTCTGGCATGTCAGATCAACTTGTGCTTCTATCATATCTGATATCTGGTGTTTAGGAACTGAGCTATCTGGGCAGAAAGGTCTCTGGGGCAGAAGCTATTCTATACTGACTGTGAGTGCGTGTATAAGCGCCTGAGTGTCTGGATGAAAAGCGTTGGGGCATGGGCCTTCCATGGGAGCATGGTAACAGAGGCTATGAATTACTTGCATGGAGACAGGCCGGCCCTTTGGCTCTGCAGCTGGGGAATGTTTACTGAAGCTAGTAGGCAGGAATGTATTTTCGAGGAGCGAAACAGATAACTCGAAGGTTGTAGTCAGTCTTGGCAGGCAGCAGGCTGAGCTAAACGCGGTGGGCCGCGCTAGAAGTAAGGCAGAGTTCACGGGTACGGGGGCAGCCTGGGCTGAGGCTTTCAGAGTCAGAAGGAAGGAAAATGCTCGATGGCAGAAATTCTGGGCCTACTTTGCCAGAGCTGAAAAACGTGTAGAGTACACTACAAAAAGACGTTGGCATAGTATACTTAGGAACGGACTATCCAACCCATTCAGGATGGGTCTGAAAGAGGACATGTTAACGTTGGACGCAAATGTATTTGCGTCTTCATAGCTGGCACAGGAGGGAAGTTACATGCACTTTAACTCGTACATGGAGACGGTGGGGTACACGCTAGGGAACACAACTTGACCAAAATTTATATTTCCTCACTGCAACAAGAATAACAACCAGGTAATGCAATATAGATACATACATACAGTGCAAAGCCTACAGGTACCTATGGTTTTTCTATATACCTGTAAAGCAAAATGCATCCGTATTCTATTCAGCTTATAGTGGTAAACGAGGCTCCATGCACATCCAAGGATAAGCAGAGTGGGTCTGAACAGGGAGCAGTGCTGACATGGGTAGGTTCAGGTTCCCCTGTGGTGAAATAACACAAAAGAAGGCCTCAAAGCATAGGCACTTAATCAAAGGGTGGTAATACGAAGGTTATCCAAATACGGATTGGTTCATCACACTACTCCACTGGCAACCAAGTTTTCTTAGTGGATAGTGTTTAACCTCAGTATCTGATAAGTCTCAGAATAAACATCAATAGGTTGTATGTCATAAGTTCCTAATGGAAAGGAACTTCCCACGGCAGTATCAGTAATCACGCACTCTGAAGAATCCTCCTTGTCTGAGATTCAAAGGAAGATCCACATCAGGGCGCTAATACTATAATCACGAAATGAAAACATAACGGCAAGAAAGCTGCCGATCTCCTCAGGCGCACGCTTTCTCTCTGCATAAGTTGTTGCAACTCTGCAACACGAGAGAACGCCAAGGGAGTAGGGAAAGACAGCCATCTCCCGACCCCAACATAAGAATGTAAATCTAGAAAAACAACACCTTGCCTGTTCTTAAGCTCAAAACAAGCTGTGCTCGTCTGCCCCTGCAAGAACCCGGGACTGGGTTCAGCCAACGGTGCAAGCGAAGCCACCACAATGTATCCACAGGAGTTTGCAACATCCGCTGAGCGCATCAAGAAATAACAATGAAGGGAATGCGGTGCAAGATGCACCCTTACCAGACATTCAAGAGCTCAGGGCGCTCAGCAGCAAAAGTAAACGGCACCCGCTGCTTCACCGAGAGAGATTAAATACTCTCCTTCCGTGCACAGGATGACGTCAGTAACGTGGTCCCCCATTGAGCCATGGGAAATGTAGTTCCATTAACGTCCGTGGCGTCTTGCTGTGTACCTAGGCCTCGTCAGTGTTCTCCGGCTATCTCTCTGTTGAGACCTGACATAAGTCTTTATCAGGTAACTTCCTTGAACTCTATACTATAATGTTCTGTGCCTTGGTGTGTCACAGACACATGTGAATAGATTCCAGCGGGTGCAGAATGCTGCGGCACGTCTCCTGTTGAATCTCTCAAAGTGTGCCTCCCCCTGAATCACGCTTACCAAGCTGCACTGGCTCCCACTGAAGCAGAGATCCTCCTTCAAAGCCCTTTGTTACGGCTATAAGGCATTAGCCATCAATGGCCCACAGTATCTCCAATCTATTATCAAACCCTGCGTACCAAATAGGAACTTGAGATCTGCAGGTGCCATGCTTGTTAGCATTGCCCAAGTGAAGAGAGCCCATATTAGTGGCAGCTCTTTAAGTTATCTGGCATCAAAACTTTGGAACTCTCTCCCCATTTCAGTCCTTTAGGCACACATGGAATCTTTCCATTGGAAAAAAATACAGAAGTTGCTATTTAGATCTGTCTGACTTTGTGGGAATTTGCTGCGTTCTTGGCTTGTGGGAGTCTGGATCTTAGCACTGGGACACTTCATTCGTAGTAGATACGTGTTTTACAAGATTCATTATTATTATTTATCTTGCTTATCTGTGTATTTGGGTGTTAAACTGGTACTAATGAAGTGAAATCTTTGTCCAGGCAGTGTTCCCATGTGTAAGAATGACAAACGGTGAAGTATTGCTGTAAGAAATGTACTGCACTATGTCCCACAATTTGCCTTTTCTTGCCACATAATTAGGTAGGAACTCTTCCTTCTCTGGCATCCCAATCTCTTGAGCCTCTCCATTGCCACTGCTAATCCTCCTATGCATCCCATCCCCGGTACTTCATGACAATGCCCTTGTAGCCCCCTCGTTGCAAACATAGCTCTCGTACACTGCCTGTTGCTACATTTCTGCTTTATAAAAGTCACACATATTTAATTGGAATGTAGTAGGAGATAATCTTTAAGAAAAACATTGTTTTATGGCCTGCATGAAGATTTAGAGCAGATTTATAATAAACAAGACTGTGGTGAACTCTAGTTGTCCAGCTGTATCCCCAAAGAGGCATTACTGATGCTTTTTTCTATAACCCCCCATGCATTCATGCCTCATTTAATACTCTTACCCATGATTTATGCTGACATACACTTCTTGTGGCAACAGTCTGATCATTACCCCAATAAGTGATGTTATTTTGATGCAATCCAAGATACACATTTCTGAATACAAAGACAATAGAGGGCAACATGAAATCTGGTATATTCTTGCTGCTATAATAGGCAAGTCTTGACCACTGAAATGGCTTTTACCAGTCTCAGAATAATTTGTAATTGATGTTTAGTAACAGAAGTTCAACATGGCAAGTCTTTCAGCACAGCCCTGCCACGAAGATCCTGTATCAGAGCACTTATCTTACGTTGAAGAAGGGAAAAGGGCTAGATGGAGTTGGATGTTTAGAGAGTAGGTACTTCTAAGTATGCTTCAGAAGTGACCGCGAAGGCTGTTCACATAGATAGGAGATTCCTCTTTAAGTCCGAGAAGTGTTGAGATGTACAGAGTTCCTGCATCTATTAGCCTGGGCACATTCAGGAAGATAACTATGCTAACAAGGTTTGTGTGCTTGTCAGGATAGGCTCTAGTGAGTGGTTGCTGACAAGCTTGTGTCACTAGAGTGGGAGGTTCGTTTGGATAAGTCTGGAGAGAGTGCATCTGAGTGTTCCTGTGGGAAGGCTCATGGAGGCCACCAAAGAGTGCAACAATCCTTATGTGAGAGATTTTACTGACAAGGTTCTCTCTGCTGCAGTTACAGGGACACAAATTTAACAAGTCAAAATATGATCGACTTAGATGATTGAAATCAAGACAGCCATGGGGCCTTCCTCTTGGCAGCACACCAGTCCACTGCATTGTACGTTGTCTCCTCTATTGGAGATGGGGATCATCTATGTCAGTGTTTCTCATACTGTGGGTCCAGATGCTGTGGCCGCTCATGAGCTGGTGGGGGTGAATGTCCTAGCAATAACTAAAGATACCTTTAAATTCTGTATTTATCTTGTCAGATTCATTGCGCTTCAAAATCAGAGGGTCAAATGCCAGTCTATGTCATCTGACAAAGTACTGCTTACTTTTTAACCCTTTCGCTGCGGCGGCTATTCCGCCGCAGCGCTAACGGGGCGGGGCGGCCGCGCGGCGGCCGCATGCTGGTGACAGAACCGCTCCGTCACCAGCCGCGGTTGAGCTGTGCTGGTGACGGTGACGGAGCGGTTCCGTCATGACCCGCCCCGCTCAATACAACTGCATGCGGCGGCCGGGCCATGACGGAACCGCTCCGTCATCAGCACAGCCCAACAGTAGCTGATGACGGAGCGGTTCCGTCATCAGCAGGGGAGGGGTTAAACATGGGTATTGGTGTTTACAATCTCCTCTCACTTTGCAGGTGGAGAAAGAAAAGTAAAGTGATTTATATGACAATCTCACGGTGCTACAGAGACTGTGAAAGGAAGGCTGCATGGTTTTGTAACACAACAAAATGTGATTTCATGTAAATCAATTGTACACATTCAGCAGTAGGAAAGTACAAATGAAGCACATTTTTTGTAATTCTGAAGTGTGGAGCAAACAAAAGTTCTAATAAGATCAATACAAATCAAGATACTTTACTTGGTGATGCACAAATGATATTCACTGAAACGTGATGTCCACATATCATTTGTGTGTAATATATTGTTTCAGTAAAATTGTTGGTCTGTGCAAACTTAGTGGTCATTTCAACAAAAAATGTGCTGTTTGTAAACTACCGTACCCTACCACACTATGCTTTAGTTACATTGAAAAAATTGTCCACCTCGTGTCCATTCAAGCTTGGTAGATGGCAAAAATTTGTCAATCTAAAAAGTGGGTAATGGTTCTTAACAGTCTGGAAAGCAGTAATCTCTATGCAAGTCAGTCTTTAATCCCAAAAGGACATGCCAGCCCTTACTTGCACATCACTTCCCACTGAGTGGGAACACAAATCCCCTAAAACCTCTCTTTGGACTGGTTGGTCCTCGAGTGTGGCGAGTAGGTACAAAGGTGTGTATATACCTCTCAGATAAGGAGAAAAATGTAACACATCAATGCTACACAAACATGCCACAAAAACACAAGTCTGTTCAGAGCAGGCTCATAGATTAGGGATAATGTGCATTAGTCTTTGATCAAAGAAGATTGTCCAAGATTACAGATAAGGAGGATGCTGTGTAGGATGAGAGAAAAACACCATGTAGAGATGCTAAAGTCACATGGCCCTGGAGCACTCAGGACGGTGTTCTGTGTAACTCAAGGAGGTTGAAGACGGATGCTTGACCCCTATGGGAGGTGAACCTGGGATTTGGGTCAACAAACCAACTCTTATTTATTCAGCCCTGTGAAAAACTAACAAATTGTCCATCTCCTGCACCTGTGCTGCTTCCTCATTCCACAAATTCCTGATCCCAAGATCCCTTGCATCATTGAAGCTATGACATGGAATGGAACCTAGAATGAACTCTAAACATATCGTCCCCCTTTCGATAACAAAGTATAAGCCATTTTTTATATATATATACATACATTTCAGGTATAATAATAAATATTAATAATAAGTATGCAATTGTAACATACATGCAATTAAAAAACATAAAGTAGCATTAAAATACAGCTCATATATGTAGACTTGCAACAGTACCTATGGAAAAAAATACAAGTTATAGCATGTGGTTTATATTATGGTAATGCAAAACCTTCCCCTAACGACATAATATTGATAACTAAAACTACTTCAAAACATAATCCTGGACCTTAACGGATAAACTAATAGGTATACCCATTCCACTCAATTGGCTTCCCACCATACTTGCTTTTCTTTTCTGTTCATCAGAGCTAGACCCAGTCTAATCAGCTTGGACAGTTTACTCCAGGCATACCTCCACTGCCATTCCAGACCACTCGTCTCCTGTTGTGTCCTGCAACCGATCATTGACCTCCCCAGTAAACACAGGAATCTCACATCCTTCTTTTACCTATTATCTTGTAATGTGACCCAAATGCCACAACCTACCATCACTTAAGCGAACTGAATATGCCACACCCTGCCATCACTTCAGCATACTGAATATGCAACACTCTATCTTCACTTAAGTGTACTGAATATGCCACACCCTACCATCACCTAGGCGTACTGAATACGCCACACCCTTCCGTCACTTAAGGATTCACAATATGCCACACCCTACCCCCACTTATGAGTACTGAATTCCTTAGACACCCTACTAACTTTAATGGTTCAGAGAAAGAACTTTGACCCTTTGAAACTCTGCCTGCCTTCTTAACACAAACCCATTCCCCTTCAGACAAAGCCTCATCAGTACAAGTATGCTTGTTATTATAATAATCCTTATAAACTTGTTACGTCTTCATTATGCTATTCCTCACTTCCTCTGGAGACCATTCCAACGTTCTAGACTCACTCATCCAACTCATGTTGTCCTTAGTATACGGTGTGCCACTTCTCATTAATTGAAAATGACTATCAAGTAACAGAAGAAGGGGACCATTAAACCCAAGTTATTTTCTTTACTTCAACTAACCAGTCCTTATCAGCCATTTCTAGCAAATGAATTGTTACCTTGACAAATCTGTGGAACCTCTCAGTGGCACCATTACCTGCTGGATGATACACTGATGTAAATCAATGTCTTATTCCATCCTTTTTAAGTACTCCTCTGACATGTCAGACTTAAACTGCGCACATTGTACCTAATCAAAGTTTTGGGTAACCCTATATGCAAAAAAACCCCATCCACAAATGTAACCACTGCTTTCACATTAGCTCTTTCTATAATCTGCAACTCAACCTACTTAGAACAAGCATTTGCAATGCAATCAGTCTAGCATTTGTGAGAGTTGGAGCTATTGTCGTTGTAAATGATATTATTCTTTACTTATGTTTTTTGTTTCTGTTGGGGGATATATGTTGTTTGTAGTGGAATTATGTGGTTTGAACTGGAATTATTAGCTGTGGAATTGTCTGGGGTGGAAATGTGTGGTGTTTATTGAATTTGTGTAGTGGAAGTATGTGGTAGGGCGAATAGATAGAGGTGAGCGCTGTATAAAATAGATAGAAAGTAAGATTGGGAGGGATAGGTAGTTTGTGTGTGAAGTGGTGAGTGAACTGTAGATAGGGTAGGAGAAATAGCATGTGACACAGAAAACACTGAAAGAAGAGGAGGAGTGTGTGTTTATGGTTTGGATTTTTTGAGAAGTTATGTTAAATACACTGTGCCTATTAATGCAGTATTGTATGTAAGAATCAAAAGCTTAACAAGGAAAAGCAGTGCAAAATGAGGGAAAAGCAGGAGAAAGCACTTAAAAAAACGGGGAGAAGGGAGGAGAAAGTTGTAAAAAACAATGCAAAATGCAGGGGAAGGCACTCAGAAAAATGGGGGAGAGAAAGGAGAAAGCAGTAAAAAACGAGACCAGAGCAGGAGAAAGTACTGGGAGAAAGCAGAGCGGGCCAGCATCATAGGAGAGCTGGGCCTGAATCCGTTCAAAGCTGTAATATCTGAGCTTGTGAGATCTGTCTGACCAGAATGATATCTCTACTGTCTACCAACTGAAATTATGAGACCTATGGAACTTTTCCATTTTTATACCCTGCGCACTACAAACAGAATCTTACTCATAATTTAAAATATAATAGATGACTCTGCCTAGAAGGGGAGGATGAGAAAAATGAAAGGACGTGAAAGACGTAAGTGAAGATAGGTGCTTATATACTTGAAAAACTATATGAGGCCATGGAGCACTATCTACCCAAGTTATTTGAATTTGATGTAAACCTTAAATCTTTTGGTCAATTTGCAGGTAATTCGGACTAGAAAATACCAACAGTTTGTTGGAGCGTTTAGATGGGGAAAGCTCATGTTTTACACAGTGATGATGTAATAATATTTTCAAGAGTTGCTCTTCAGAACAGCTTGTAAGCCATATAGCTGTTTAGTGAATACATTCAAAAACTGCCAGGCGAAATACACATTTGGTCCCATTTTTTCAACATTTTCCTTGGGGAGGGAGATAGAACCCAAGTAACCCAATCAAAAGTTCCCAGGAGAAATTTGGGGCCGTTGTTTTTTTTTAAAACACCACAAAGTGGCCAAGGCACAGGGGACCCGATTCACAGAACTAACTTAAGACAAAATCCTAAACTTACTACCATTTTGGTATTCACAGAAGGCACTTACTCATTTCGGTATTCACAGAAGTTAGGAGTCCTAACTTTAGGACTCCTAAATGCCTTCTGTGACTACCAAAAGTCTTACAGTTAGAATTTTTCTCAGTTTAGGAGTAGTAAAGTTAGGACTCCTAACTTTAGGACTCCTAAACTGAGAAATATCCTAACTTAAACATTCCAACGTGATGGGGTCCTCTAGCGGCTGGTAATCCCCCTGCAGGGGGGAAGGGGGGTCGACCGTGTCTAAGAGCCGATCGCTGGCCGCTTCTTCTTTGTCTTCTGGCGCAGCATATAGTTCCTCGTAATAGAGGGCAAGGCTTGGTGCACGTGGGCAGCTTCATCCCCGATCTGGGAAATTATTCTACTGGCCCGGTGGTTTTCCCATTTTTATCGCCCCCAACCATAAATATCAGCCATGGATGCGCGCCAAAGTTGTTTGGTCACTTCAAGGGAGTGCAGTAGAAAGTCTTCTTGGAGTCGGAGTCGTTGGCGGGCAGTGACTTCCCCTGGGTCGAGGGGAAGGCAGTGTTCCAGACAGATGGCTTGGGCTTCTAATTGAATGATGAGGGAAAGACGCGTGCGCTCTTGTGACCTAACTAAGCCCCTCGCAAAGCCCCGCATTTACTCACTCGGGCCACCATCCCAGAATTGGTTTAAAAGGAAGACTGAACTTCGTCTCTTAGGGCGTGGACAAAGTCTGATGCTGCAGATACGATGCATTGATGCACCACATGGGTCTCTGCATCGTGTGGCGGCCCCCCAGGTCAAGGAGTATGGTTGAGTGATCTGAGATCCCCTTGGGCAGTATGTCAATGTGGTTCAACATTTGGCAGACCAGGGAAGGTAGGAGAACAAAGTCAATGCATGAATGTATGTGGTGTGAGGGGGTGGTGTGTGTGTATTGTTGGAGCGACAGGTGCCAGGATCGCCAGGCATCAGAAAGGCCACAGGCGGATATCCTGGCAGTAAAAAATCTGGTTTCAGGACGTCTAGAGGTAGCAGGACTGGTGCAGTCGCGTGCCGGTGCAGGGACACTGTTAAAGTCCCCGCCCAGCACAATGAGGCCAGTTGAAAGAGGGGAAAGGAGCACCACCAGGTCAGCCTGGCAGCCCCTAAGGCTGGCTGGAGAAATGCATATAGACAACACCACCACCACCCACCCCTCCTGGGTTCCCTCCAGTGCAATGAACCACCCCTTGGTGTCACGAGTGACACGGGAAACCACCAGGGGAAGGAGCTGTGGAGAAGAATGGTGACCTCCCTCGCACCTGTGAAAACCCTCCATGGAAGACCCTGTCATAGCCCTTGCGAGAGAGGAAGGGACAGTGCTCACCCTGGAGGTGGATTTCCTGCAGGAGTAGGACTTCTGGGAGGTGGTGGTGGACAAATGTGAAGACCGCTGAATGCTTGATGCGGTCCAGCAGACCGTTAACGTTCCAGGAGAGTATTTAAAACATAAATGGGTAGGGGTCAAGGTTGGTCGCTAGATGGGTTGCATACCTGGTGGGGACCATGGGGAAGGCCTGCATGATTGTGAGACGGGTGCCCGGGATGCTCTAGAAACTATATGAGTGGCTGGTCTATAGATGCCCGAAGGAATAGAAAGCGTGTTGGTGCCTGTAGGGAGAGAAACATCTTGAACAGGTAATTCCCCCAACTCCCACCCCATACTTCTACCCCAGAAGCATCTGTCACCCAAGGGAAATAGAACATTTGAATTAACATAGGTTTTCGGTGATAGTTCTACAGCAGGGGTTTGAGAGAAGCAAGTCGAAGGCAGGATTTAGAGCGCTAGCTGGTACGAAGATATGATATGCAAGGTCCAGTTGGAGTAGAAATGTCACCGTACAGCTGTGTCTTGGTATGGGGTGAGGGGGGCTCCTCACCGCCGTTTCAGACCGCATGGTCCGTGCCTGAGGTCCAGCTAAGTACAGGGCTGTGGGACAAGCCCGAGTCCGATTGGGGGGAGGGAGGCGGTAGTTGGTTTCTGGGAGGGGGACGATGGGGGCGTGCCACATCTCCAGAGAATGGGATCTTCCTTTCAAAGTGGTCTTTGGATAGGGCACTTGCAGTACAATGCAGCGGCGAGGGGAAGCCGGTGAGGAGGCCGAGCGGGTTCCACCGCGACGTCTCCAAGAGCGGCGGCGCTGCCCGTTGGGATGTTGGTGGGAGCGTGTGGCTGAGACTGCGGGCTGTCCTCGGGCAGTGGGGGAGGGGGGATGTTCTTGTAGTGGTCTTTCCTCAGTCAGCCACTACCCTGCCTCCTCAGGTGTGTCGAAAAACATAGACTTGTTCTGGTAAATTACTCGGAGCCGGGCTGGGAAGAGGAGGCTGAATTGAAGATCCATGTTCCGTAGCTTCTGTTTGACCTCTTGGTAGGATCGCCTGCGTTTTTGGACCTTGCTGGTGTAGTCCGGGAAGATAATGACTTTACTGCTGCCATGTTTGAGGCCTGGTCTGGCCTCATTCAGGGACGCATCTCGGCTGTGGAAGTTTAGGATTCAGACAATGATTGGTCGTGGGGGGTGGCTCCGGGAGGGGGCCTTGAGCCAGGGAACGATGGGCGTGCTCAATCACAAACCATGGAGATAAACGTCCCTCTGGTATCCAGGATCTGAGCTATTTCTTGGTGAGGTCTGCCATTTGTGACAAAGTCGTGTCTGCAAAGTATTTCAGGACTCCCATGATTCGGATGCTATTTTGCCTTGAGCGGTTTTCCGCATCCTCATCCGCACGTGCAGCTCTGCCGTATGGGTCAGTGGCAAGGAGACCAGGGTTTTGAGGGATGAGACATTGTCTCCAACCATGGAGATCCGGGACTCTGTCTCTGCGACCCGAGTTAGTGCGTACATAGGTCTTTGCGAAGCAGCGCCACGTCCATCGTCACCTCCCTAACTCTGTTCTTCACTGCCACTTGGGAGGCTTAGATCACTTGCAGGATGACAGAGGGTACGTTCAGTGTGGCCTCGGCCTTGCTCGTGTCCGTGGTGCCCAAGGCCACGGAGGTGGGACCGCTGGAACGGGTGTTCTAATGGTCTATTGGCATCTGTGAGGATGCCGCACGGGAGGTCTTGTCCTTCCCCCATGGCCAAGGACTCGCCCAGCTCCCGTCTGGTCTGCTCCTGGCATCAGGACCTCCTGCAAGGCAGCGCCCCCTCGTCGCTACGGGAGGAGGTAGGGGCAGCGATGTTGTCCCTGCACCCACCCATGCTGTGTGGTCATAGAGGACTGAGTCTGGACTGGGGCCTCAATCAATCAATCAGAGTACTTGTAAAGTGTGCTACTCACCCGTGAGGGTCTCAAGGCACTGAGGGGAGGGGGGTGCCGCTACTGCTCGAAGAGCCAGGTCTTGAGGAGTCTTCTGAAGGCGAGTAGGTCTTGGGTCTGCCGTAGGTGGGTAGGGAGGGTGTTCCAGGTCTTGGCGGCGAGGTAGGAAAAGGATCTGCCGCTGGAGGTCATTCGTTGGATGCGGGGACAGCTGCGAAGGCGAGGCTGGTGGAGCGGGGCTGGTGGGTGGGGGTGTAGAAGCTGTCTGCTGGTTAGTTAGGCTGGTCCGGCGTTGTGGAGTGCTTTGTGTGCGTGAGTGAGGAGCTTGAAGGTGATCCTCTTGTCGACGGGGAGCCAGTGTAGGTCTCTCAGGTAGGGGGTGATGTGGCTGCGGCAGGGGACATTGTCGATCAGTCGGGCGGAGGCGTTTTGAATGCGTTGTAGTCGTTGTAGGTGTTTGGCTGGGATTCCTGCGTAGAGTGCGTTGCCGTAGTCCAGTCTGCTGCTGACGAGGGCCTGTGTCACGGTTCTTGTTTCGGTCGGGATCCACTTGTAGATCCTGCAGAGCGTGCGGAGGGTGTTGTAGCAGGAGGAGGAGACGGCGTTGACCTCGAACCTCCGCTAGGGACCCCAGTCTAGGGCAGGCCTACAAAACCGATGCACGTCCCTTGTACCTGAGGTCTGCAGGATCCCACACAGGAGAGTTTGATACTGCAGCCGGTGTCCCCCGGCAGGGGAGAGAAGAGGGACCCCTGTCCGTGGCAAAGGATATGACTGTGCTGTGTCACAGGGTGTGGGAAGTTGTCGTCTTCACCCAGCGGGCCTCTCAGGTCACTGCGCAGGCCCCAGTGTCAACCCTGCACCGATCCATGCAGCGAAGTCAGACACAGGACCTCAGGATGCTGATTGAGATGTGGTGGATGTGGCAGTCACTAGCTGCCAGTTCCGTTGGGGCGCTCTGAGGGAAACCGCGCCGACCCTGCACCAGTTTGTTCAGCAGAGTCAGGTGCAGGACTCCGAGATGTTGGTCGGGCCCACTCTGGCCTAGAGGAGAATCCCCACTTGTGCCAGCATGTGGCAGAGTGGCTTCAGCTCATAGCCGCCGTTCGCACAGGAGGCGGTAAGTGAAATGGTATGCTGTAGTATGGCGGGCCCAAAGAGCCTAGGGGGGGCCCCAGAACCGACTCCCTACCAACCTGAGTGGCAGAGTTAGGCGCCTTGGTAACATGTAACGGAACTGGTGCTATGTAAAGCGCTTGGATAACCTAATCGGTTCAAGTTCCTGAAATGTGTAACGTAACTGATTCTATGTAAACTGCTGTGATAACATGTAACGGAACTGGTGCTATGTAAATCGCTCTGATAACCTAATCGGTTCAAGTTCGCGCTATAGAAAACTCTAAAAATAAATAAAAAAATAAGGACGCTGAACAGCCCCCACCTGGGTCACAGAAAAAAACTAATTTCCCGTTGGCTGCAGTAGAAGGTGATGCAAGTCCCTGCAGGGGCCCCCAGGGAGGGCGGGAGAAGCATTGCAGTAATCGAGCAGCTGGCTCCACTCGGCCTCACGGGCTGCCGCTCCACCTCGGCCACGTGTGAGGAATGTGGACCCCTCAGTGTTAGTTTGGGCCTGCTGGAGGTGGTGAGCCTGCACCGTTCCACTCCCTTCCGGCGTGTAGCTGAGCCGGCCTCTTGCAGCCTGCATGCCCTCCAGGGACTCACCCGGAGCGCCGCAGGTCCGATCACTCCCTTGGATACGGCGCAGCGAGCGGGGCACTCTGGAGCCATGGGGCTACACAAGGTTGACCGGGGCACTCCCGCTACAGGTATGGCAGATTACGAGGGTCAGCAGCAGCTGGCATCTCAGATTCTGGGCGGATTGGCTTGGTTCTCGGCAGAGCTTGGAATTCACGCGACCGCCAAGATGGCCCTCTTGGCCACGGCCCCGGCTCTTTAAGCACCACAACATTAAAGGGTCAGGCCAGGGCTGTTTTATGCCGCATGCGTATGTCTGTGAGCAACAAATTCCAGTGTGGAGCTCAAGTTCTACCACTTTGGACCGCTCGGACTTGCTGAGCCTGAACAATAATGGAAAAACACAAAACTACAAGTTCCAGAACGTAAAAGAGATTACCTATTATATTTAGGAGGAATTAATAAATGCCTAAAGGGTATGATCTCTACTTATTCTTTCATATTAAAAAGGCAATAAAAGGCAATAACTGGTTACAGTTGTAGAGAACAATAACAACACAAATGTACAAACTGGTAACATTCGTAAATAAAAATAACCAGAGGAACGCAGTCACGCAAAGATCTTTGACAGCAAACAGTTGCAAGAAGATGGCTGGCGTTCAACAGTGAATATTATAAAATAGTGCAGTTATTGATTTTAAGCCCAGTTTTGTTTTGGTCACATTTAAAGATGGCTCATACATTTTTACCATTCCCAAGTAAGAGAAAATACAGTTTTTCAGCATA
This sequence comes from Lissotriton vulgaris, assembly GCF_964263255.1. Classification (NCBI taxonomy): domain Eukaryota; kingdom Metazoa; phylum Chordata; class Amphibia; order Caudata; family Salamandridae; genus Lissotriton; species Lissotriton vulgaris. The sequence continues at coordinate 2,071,155,276 of NC_141691.1, read as the reverse complement.
ACAGTTTGGAACTGGAGTATCGCTAAACCCTTCTAAAGAAAACAACCTGGCTATTCATAAACTACAAGAACCAGAATGGTTACCTGTTGAACATGTTCCCTCTTCCAGGGTGTCTTTGAAAGCTCTGGCATGATGAATTGGTTACAAAATTTTAGGTAAAAAAAACAAAACCTGCTACAGAGCACAGGCAAACAAAGATATAGGGTGCGGTGTTAGAATGAAGTTGCTGCAAAAGTGGAATCTGTCGAATGTAGGATTTTTGCTCCTGCGAGGTCATAAGAAGCTCCAGACTTCAAAGAGAGGGCTATCGTTCATGGTCCAGGGTTGGAGACTTCACGCACTCATGATTTAAGAGCTGGTGAGACGATTGCTACATTCTTCTAAGCTAGCAATCTGCGGCGGACCAGTCGCATGCTCAGTGCCCATGCTCACTGTGAGAATGCCAACGCAGGGATCGTATTACCTGCTCGTATTGATCACTAGTGAATGCCAGCATTTTACTGGAACTGAGTCTTACATTTTTTCCCAAACATGTTTTATTTCATGAATAGTAAGGTATTGAAACAACTGCTTATACCTTGTACTATGGACTTTAGTAACTGTGTTAAAACAAAATACATTAAAACAAGAATCATGAACAAATGCAAAATGTGTACAAATAGATAGCAATGGGTAATCTTGTGTTCTCTCAAAAATTTATAATCTGTCCTGAAGAAGGTGTCATATGAAGAAAAACCGAAACGCCGCGTCGACTAAACCTGTGAGTCTTGTTTTAATGTATTTTGTTTTAATTAAGATGAATTGTACAAAATTATGTTGAATGATTACCTCGATGTTTGCTTTTTATCGTTGTTTTTAATGTCATCAAATGATTCAGACTGTAATGAATAACAATAAATGTTTATACTTTTTTATCAAAACTTATTTGTATTAGTTTATATCACCGTCATTATTTGTGTATAATAGATTATTTTGTACTTTGGATTTACGAACATACCTGCTACACATACTCATGGTTGGTGCATTGATTACATTTCTGTTGTGTTCTGCCTTCTGTTGCAAACCCCATAAGATAGATTGATCCCGGGTCCTTTTAGATCCTAATATACACAGAAGTACATAGTATACTTCTATTGTAGAACAGGTTCTTAGACCTGATAGAGCGGGACACCCTGTATTTTCCTACTAAATTCCCCCCGGTCCCATATAACTACCAAGTGGGGTCCTCCTTATACATTTTTTCATATTCTAGATACAGCATTTCTTGAAAGAGACAGCACACGCGCTGCCTAGGCGAGATCTAAACATGATCCACCAGACCAATTACATACTTATACCCACTTTGATCATACAAAACTGTTCCCAAGTTATCCACTTCGAGAGTTTCCTATACTATCTTAGGACACTCTATCAGACTTAAAGTGGGACAGAAGATATTAATTGTTTTCTCTGCGTTGCAATGATTTACACACATCCTCACCTGTCTTTCTGTATCCTTATCTACTCTGGGTCACCGATACGATGCTTTAACTCTTCTCTTATATTACTCTATTCGTAGATGACTAATGTGACAACTGTAAAATGTTGTCTCTCTCATTCACTGGAGGTATAATTTTCTAACCCCTCTCCATACATAATAGACACTTCCACTCAATTCATTTTATACCTCCCAGTATTTCCTGAGATTGACACTCAACATTCTCTTGTGTGACTGACCCCCCTTCAGAAAACGCTTGACTTCCACAAAGTACTGACAACATAGCTGACACTGGGCCATGGTGTATGCTGCAAAAGGTCACCCTGTGACCAGTGAAAACAGTAACATCAGGACAACAAGGTCAGATATCTTAAACCGGAACTCACAAACATGGTCATGGCACCATGCTCCATGGGAGGACAGCCAAACCATGAGTGAGGCACAGTACCAACACACATTCAAACTACCTGCACAGACTGTCACACACACCCCTTACATAAACATAGCCAGCTGGGACAAGCAATGTAGTGTTCCACTGTCACCACCCTCATGTAACACCACAAATACAGATTTGATGAAGCATGTAAGCCAAAACATGCACAGGCATGATTCACAAGTCACTTGCACTTATACCACGATGCCATAGCTACACGTTACTGACGCAGCGGACGCACAAATATTACTGCAATGCTGTTGGGTATTGACCAGGTGATGCACATGGGAGATGTGTCACATTGTAAAGCCCTACGGGAGAAGTATGTGGACTGGTCATGGTGTGGTTGTGTTGTGGTGTGCATTGGCTGCCTGTCACGGCACAGCAACACTTCCCAAAAGTGGCTGACTGAAATATTAACAATTTCACTTAGCCACTTTCATGCGCATGCTGCCTCAAAAACATGTGCATGCCTGAAGCAGACGTAAGGATTGACACAGCATTGTGCAGATAGGGCTGCACAGAGCATTGCTGGATCAGCGTTGCACCAGTGAAACAACTCAAGCAATGTGCCACTTCCATGGCACAGATGCGGGAAACACCTGCACTGTTATCACACTATGGAGATCCACAGTGTGAAAGTGTTGCATCCATGTTGGCATAGGTGTGGTGCACAATGACCTTCAAATCACTGCTGAAATGCCTGCCAGTGCCATTCAATGACACCACCACTGAACAGTGTGAAAAATATAAAGCAGGTGTAACAGTGATAATGAAAATGTATATGAAACATATTTTTTTGCTTTGAATGCCATTAACATCGTCTGTCTCTCACACACAGGGCAACGTGCACAATCTACCCCCAACAAGGGGGGAGAAAGATCACAGGCGCAGGCTCCACAGGACCCTGATCCCACCAACAGCGATGCCTCTCATCACTCCATGGATGACACAGACCAACCTGGCACCTATGGATCCCAAACCCGTGCAGCAGCTGGATCAGGGGCATCTGCGCCAACCATCACACCCACTTCTGCCACATCCCAGCAGACAGCTCGGAGCCCTGCCCACACTCCACAACTGAGCCAGTCTGACAATGAGGGACAAGGTTCTGCGGACACCCAGAAGGAGGCAGACAACACCACCACTGTCAACCCTCAGGGGTCCCGTCGACCCGATGTGCCCACAACAGCAGGCCAGGCTCGTGTGGGCAGGGGTGGTGGGAGTGGGTCACGGCGGAGGTGAGAACCTGACCAGCAAGCTGACGGGCCTGGCATGTCTGAACTCAGAAACATCATGCAGGGATACTGGCGGGATACCAGGGAGTTCAGCCAGGGAGTAGGGGCCCTCATTGCTTTAAAAAACCAGCAGGCCGAGCAATACGCCAGTCAACGACTACACCAAGAACGGATGGAGGCAAGACTGGATGAGCTCTTGGCGGTACAGAGGGACATCAGCCATTCACTCCGTCAGATTGCTGACAACATGCAGCACCCTGTGTCACTAGGCAACAAACATCCAGGCAAACAGTGGCAACAGGCACAGGGAGGGAGGAGGAGGTGGATACATCCGATGGAGAATCCCAGGCATCGTCAAGGCCTGCATATGAGGGTCCCCCAAGGAAGGCGGGTCGTCCACGGAAAAGACGTGTAAATGTAAATGTAAATGTATTTGAGCTTATATAGCGCACAGCTACCCACAAAGGGTTTCCCGGCGCTTGCTTAGGGAACCCGTCCTGGTATTCCCCTGTGAGATAACCCCGGCAGGGTATCCACAAGGTGAAAGCCAGGCATCCCGCCGCGAGGGGCCGTTGTGGAGATTAAGCAAGCTATTGCCCAGAGTCGCAGAGTGTGAACCCATGAGTTGAGAAGGCACCGGAGCGAGAATTATCGAGTCCGTGGAATTTTTGAGCCCAAGACCCGCCGAGGCGGGGAATTGAACCCTGGTCCAGAGCCGATCTCAGCTTCCGGGTCTGCCGCCTCTAACCCCTGAGCCACACTTCTCCACGAGAGAGGCAGAGGGCCATGCACATCTCCCTGGTCACCTGGTCTGGCATCTTGCCTTTCTGTGCAACAGCAACACCTTATTGACTGTCACACTCTCCCACATGGACTTGCTGGTCCATGTGGGAGACTCCTCCGACTCCTCACCCACGCACACAAAGCTCTCCACAACCAAGGCCTCAGATACCTCAACGACCGCCTGACCTTCTACACTCCCACCCGCCAGCTACGATCGACCAGCCACGCCCTCGCCGCCGTTCCCCGCATCTGAAGAGCCACCATGGGAGGAAGATCCTTCTCCTACCTGGCTGCCAAGACGTGGAACTCCCTCCCCATCCACCTCCGCCTGACCCAAGACCACTTCTCCTTCAGGAAGCAACTCAAGACCTGGCTGTTCGAGCAGTAGCGGACCCCCCTCCCCCAAGTGCCTTGAGACCCTCCGGATGAGTAGCGCGCTATACAAATGCTTTGATTGATTGATTGATTGAGTGTCACCAATGATGCCAATCACTGTGTCCTTGACTCTGTTGACTGAAACTGCAAGGCATCACATCTCCTTATGTAAACTTTGGATTCCCCACATTTTTGTACAGCACCTAACACCTACTCACATTTCACTCACAAGATGGAGAATAGAATAAATATAACACAATAGGTATTGATGTAGACGTATTTTTCACCCAAAGTCAACAACATACATGTTGGGATATGTCAAAGTATGCCAGAGTATTGAACAAACACAAGCCATACATACACTGGGATCTGAGTCTGGTTGTGGACACACATTGGTCACAATGTATGATCAACTACATCCATTGTGGTAAATACACACACCTGATGGTTACTATCTGCTGTGACGGGGGGAGTTGCCATACTGCTCTGACAGACAGTTGTATAAGAGTCTCATGAAGGTGTACAGGTCATGGGTAATGTGTTGTTGTCCAGGGAGTGACTACCAGGTCTTTTTCTTGATTTGGGAAATCTATCAGCCTCATGCATTTGTACTGTGGAAGTGATGAATGTTGTCCGGGGCAAGGGTGGCTGGACGGACTACAGGCAACGTGGTGTGGGATGGGAGACGTCCATATTAGTCTTTTTTGGTTGTGGTTGTGGAGTGCCTACTGAGTGTGGCTGAGGAGTATGAATGTCTGCCTGTAGTTCACAGTGGCACTCTCAAACAATCAATCCAACAGGATATTTTTAAAGTGCACTACATACCCATGATGGTTTGAAGGCGCTGGGTGGAGGGGAGGGGGCTGCTACTGATCGAAGAGCCAGGTATTGAGGAGTTTTGTGAAAGGCAACAGCTCCTGGGTCTGATGTAGGTTTTTTGGGAGAGTGTACCAGGTCTTGGTGGCGAGGTGGGAGAAGGATCAGCCTCCGGCAGGAGATTTCAGGATGAGTTCAACAGTGGCGAGGGCAAGGTTAGCAGACCACAGGCTGAGGGAAGGGGTGTAGAAGCTGAGCTGATCATTGAGGTATGTTGGTACGGCGTTGTGTAGGGCTTTTTGGGCGTGGATGTGGACTTTGAAGGTGATCCTCTTGTTGACGGGGAGCCAATGCAGGCCTCTCAGGTGGTGCGTGATGTCACTGTGTTGGGGGTCGTTGAGGATCAGTCGTGCTGAGGCATTCAGGATGTGTTGCAGCTGTCTCAGGAGCGTTGTTGATGTTCTTGCATAGAGGGTGTTCCCACAGTCCAGTCTGCTGGTGATGAGGGTCTGGGTGACGGTTTTACTTGTGTTGGAGGGGATACTTTTAAAGATCCGGCGGAGCTATCGCAGGGTGTAGAAGCATGATGTGGAGACAGCGTTGACTTGCTTGGTCATGGAGAGTGCGGATTTGAGGATGGAGCCCAGGTTGTGTGCGTGGTTTGTGGGTACTGGGCCTGTTCCTAGTGATGTTGGCCAACATGAGTCGTCCCAGGCTGATGGGGTGTTGATGAGGATGAGGACCTCTGTCTTGTCTGAATTCTGCTCCAGCCTGCTGTCCATAATCCATTCTGCAAAGGCCATCATTCCCCTGTGGAGTTTGGCTTTGGTTGTGTGGGTGTCTCTGGTGAGTGATATGATCATTTGGGTGTAGTTGGCGTAAATGATGTTGAGGCTGTGTTGTTGACCAACGTGTGCGAGTGGTGCCATGTAGATATAGAACTGTACTGGGCTGAGGGATGATCCCTGTGGGATGCCGCAGAAGATCATGGTGGTCTTGGAGCAGAAGTGTGTGAGGCTTACATTTGGGGTACTGCCGGAGAGGAAGGATGTGGTCCAGGCCAGGGCCATCTCTTGTATTCCAGCGTCATGGAGGCGTGCTGTTAGGGTGCAGTGGTAGACCGTGTTGAAGGCTGCTGATAGGTCCAGAATGATGAGTGTGACTGGTCCTCCTTAGTCCATCAGGATCCGGATGTCGTTGGTGGTGGTGATGAGGGCCGTCTCGGTGCTGTGGTTGCTGCAAAAGCCGGACTGGGATGGGTCCAGGATGTCGTTGTCTACTAGGTAGTGGGTCAGCTGTCTGTTGACAATCTACGCTGTGACTTTGGCAGGGAAAGTGAGCAAGGAGATGGACCGGAAGTCATTTAAGTCATTTGGGTCTGTCTTGTGTTACTTCAGTAGGGTGTTGATCTCTGCGTGCTGCCAGCTCTCCGTAAAGGTTGCTGTCTTGAAGGAGATGTTGATAGTTTTTTGGAGATGGTGTGCGATGGCTGTGCTTGCTTTGTTTAAAACATGGTGGGTGCATGGGTCAGATGGGGATCCAGAGTGGATGGAGTTTATGGGCTTGATGGTGTGTTTGTCACTGACGTTGGACCAGGTGGTCAGGCGACTGGTGCGTGTGGGGTTGGCAGGGGTGATGGTCTTGGTGGTGGATGAGGGGGTATTGTTGTTGAATCTGTCGTGGATGTTGGTGATCTTGCAGTGAAAGAAGTTGGCCACTGATTTCCACAGGTCTTGTGATGGTGGAATGTCGTTGGTGTTGGAGCTGGGGTTGTAGAGGTCTTTCCTGATGTTCAAGAGCTCTTTGGTGTTGTGTGTGTTGTGTATGCGGTCCTTTAAGGCGGGCCTCTTGGTAGTCCTGATCAGTTGGTGTTGTTTGCGGGTGGCATTCCTGTGGGCTGTGTAGCTGTCTGGTGTTCAGTCGCAGAGCCAGTTCTCCTCCAGTTTCCGACAGGTGTGTTAGGAGGGCTGGAGGTCTTTGGTGAACCAAGTGGCTTTCTTGTTGTTGTGATTGGTTGCGGAGGTCTTGTGTGGGGCAAGGGTGTGTATGCAGTTGTCGATCCATCCACTGTATGATGTTGATGGTGGTGGTGTTGGGGTTGGTGGGGGCGTTGGGTGGTCCCAGGGCGAGGGTGGTGGTCCCTTGGTCCTTGGTGACCTTGTCCCAGCAGTGGCGTGGAAACTGTTGGGTGGTGTGGTGTTTGGTGTGCTACCTGAAGGTGAAGTGGACGCATTTGTACTCAATCCAATAATGTTTGGTTGTGTGGTTGACAGAGACTCGGGGACTTGCGGACAGCATGGGGTCCAGTGTGCGTCCAGTGGCGTGTGTGGGTGTTGTCACAAGCTGTTTCAGTCTGAGGTTGCCAAGGTTGTCGATCTAGGCGGTGCATTTGACGTTGTTGTATTTGCGTTTGAAGTTCAGGTCCCTGAGGAGGATGAAGTCCGTGGATGCGAGGGCGTGTGTGCTGATGAGGTTGGTGATGGTGTTGCTGAAGTGTGGTGGGGGTCTGGGTGGTCTGGTGGCTCAATGGTTAGAGCAGGCAGACCTCTATGCAGAGCTCTGGCCAGGGACCAGGGTTCGATTCCCGCCTCGGTGGGTATTGGGCTCATTAATTCCCCTGACCGGATATTCTCGCCTCAGTGCCTATTCTGATCATGGGTCCCACGCTGCAACTCTGGGCAATAGCTTGCTTAGTCTTCACAACGGCCCCCACAACGCGAGGGATGCCTGGTCTGCACTATGGGGGTGCCCTGGAGTGGACACTTCACAGGGAAAGCCAGGAAGGGTTCCTTTGTGGTATTCGTACAAGCGCCGGGAAACCCACTGCGGGTAGCTGTGCGCTATACAAGTACAAAAACATTACATTTACATTTACATACTAGAGTCACTCTGAGGCTGGTTTTGGGGTCAGTGTGGATCTGGAAGTGCATATGCTTGGCGGTGCTGAGGGTGTCATTAGTGTTGTTTGTGACTCTGAGGGAGTCCTAGTGGATGATGGCAATCCCCCCTCCCACTCTGTTGGTGGGCTCTCTGCGGGAGATTTGGTAGCCCTCTTGGATGGCAATGTCTTGTGCTGAGGTGACGTTCAGCCAGGTCTCCGTCTGGAAGGCAAAATCAGGGGAGGTTGAGAGTAGGAGGTCCTAGAGTACGATGGCGTCCTTGCGAGCAGAGTGGGTGTTGAGGAGGATGCATTGCAGGTGGTGGGTACTCTGTTAGATGGTTTGGGGGACCGGATGCAGTAGAAGCTGCAGTTCCAGCAGGTGAAGGTCCCTTGGGTGTTTTTTGTGGTAGCCCGGTAGCAGGAGTCATTGCGTCCGGGGTTGCGTGCGTGGAGGGTGCTGGAGTAGTAGAGCAGGCTGGTGTTGTGGTGGCTTTGGGGACCCGGGGTTCTGGCGCTGGGCATGGTCCAGGTGCGGACGGGCACAGATGGCCTTGCCTTTGGTGCACCTTTAGTGTGCCAGTGGTGCACCCGCTGTGTACGTCCACTGTGCGGACGCACAGCGTCTGACATTTTAAAGCATGGAGGGAGGTGCATCTGGGAGGCTGGAATGTGGTGGCAAGGAGGCGTTGCCGCAGGGGCAGCAGCGGGAAGGGGTGCATTGAAGCAAGGGTGCGGTGTTTATTTTAAATTGCACGAGCACGCCTTAGCGGCTACAATGGAAACACCGGGCAATGCGTACATGGAGGTGGAAGATAATACAAGTTACAAATCACTGTGGAAAGTGCAGTAGGCAACCGCAAGTGCACAGTGGAAAGCTAGTCACAGCAGTTGCAAAGTCACGCTACACACAGTAGCAGGCAAGGAACAGGTGGAGCTGTATTGTGGCAGAGGGGCGAGCTGGCCTGCAAGCAGGGTCAAGGGTCACTCTTGACTCTAGTAGGTATCTCAGGTGGACGGTTATGCAGCTGTGGCAGGGGATGTTGATGATGAGGTGTGCGCATGTGCCTGTGGTTTGCAAATGTCCTCCTGGAGTTTGGCTCGTATTCCTGTGTATAGACTGTTGATGTAGTTTAGGCGGATGCTGTTTTGGACCTGGGTGGCTGTCTGTCTTGACTAGGAGTGGATTTATCTGAAAGTCGGCTCCAGCATGTGTAGGGACTTGCATCATGAGTTAGCAATGCTGTGGATTTGGTGAACTACATGCAAACATTGATGTAGCAAAGCAGGATGGTAGTTGGTCTGTTCTCCAGGCAGGAGTAGCTCTACCACGTATTCATGTTTAGCTGTGGGCCTGCGTGCTGAAGTACTAGTACAATATCTGAAGAGCAATCCGGAAAGTTGTGTTGCAGCCCAGTGGTTTATGATTTGAACTCAATTCATGTTGAAGCCTCTCAGCTCCATTAACATATGTTAATCAACTTCCCCTACTGCCCCCCTGACCACAAACCACAAAGACATCCTTGTTAAGATACACTATGAACACTGAAACGTCATGGGTAACCCTTAGGTCAGATTGGTCTCTAACCCAGATGTGTGGAGAGACACATTCATCCTGCAAATCTTTACTTAAGGTAACACAGATCCTGTTTAAGCTTACAATCATACACCAAGATCTATCAATCAGTCCTTGCAAAGATTTATGTAGAATTTTCTTGGAAGCAACTGATGGCCTTTTTTGAAGCTAATAGCCTCCTTCATTACTCACTAGCCAGCCTCCATCCCACCCGTACTACACAGGTGGCCCTCATACAAATGGTAGACTCTATACGCTGGGATGTAGATATAGGTTCCAAGCCGGCGTTGGTGCTGTTCGACATGTCTACATCATTTGACACCGTACACCATCACAATCTTCAGAACCACATGAAGACCATAGTTGTGTGGTCCTCAGTGCTGAACTGGATATTGTCATAACTATATGACTGCACACATCAGGTCCGCACCTACAACATCGACTCCTTAGTCAAAACACACAAGTGGGGTATGCTGCAGGGCTCTGCTCAGAGTACGCATACTTAGGCAATATTTCCATTGGCCCGCAGGCTGAATTGATTGCCATGTCTAGAGTCTAAATGATATCATATGCAGAGGATCTTCTGATTCGAATCAACGAAAATTCAGTCAAAGCTGCACAATGTGAGCATCACCACAGTTGGTACTTGGTGTAGTATGTCACTCTGGGGGTGTACCTCACATACTTTTATCAATCATGCTCCTGGAAAGTTGGTGTCGTCCTTGAGGGTGGTCTACTATCTATCTGTGATGGCAATGTAGAAGTAGTGTTTGGGTCTTACTTACAGCCAGGTCACAGTAATGATGGTTTTGTGTTGTGCTGTTATGTGGATGAGGTAACAGAGTGCAATGTTGTGCTGGTGTAAGTAGCACGTGTGCAGAACGACGCACATGACCTGCTTGTATGGACATGCACTGTTATGTGTGGCAGTGCGGGGTTGGCAGTATGAGTTGCACACACAGCCTGCGAAGCTGTAATGTGTGCTCTTAGGGGTTGCCTGATACCAGGTGCATGATTGTCTGGTGTTCACTGTGTAGAGGGTGGCAGGAGCATGAGTCCGTAGTGTAACCTGTGTCAATCAATTACCACAGGGCCTTGTACTGTGCACGTTGCATGCGCTGACAGGCCTGCCTTTGTCATGGATGTGGTGCAACTGTGGCACGGACAATCTGCTGTCTGCCCTAAGAATGGATTGATGGATGGCGGAGCATATTGGAGGCTTGTGTGTCGCAGAATCTGGCCACTGGCTTTTGCGGTATCACTGGGGATGCAGCATCAAGAATGTCTGAACACAAGATGGCTGAAGGTGTGCGACGCCATGCAAAAGTGGCACACAAAGACAAGGATATTTGCATAGCAGCATGTTACATGTGTATGGAAAGGAAGGAGTGTCTGGTAACTCATGGGTCACTGCTAGAAAATGTTGGAACAATCACCAAATATGACGGCATCAGGACCAGGCATCAAAAGGCCAAGCGGGGCACAGGACAAACAGTGTCAGCAAGTGTTGCATGTCCGTTGTGGGTATTGAGCTCAAACAATACATACACAACCATGTCTGTCAATCACAATATGGACCATGACCTATTACAAACACCATGCATGTTGAACCAGTACACATAACAACATATGTACAATCATTGTAAAGTATTCCATAGATGACGCATGCAGACTGGCAAGGGATCTGCGGTGACAGTAATGGGGCACAATGTACACTTTGGAAAAATTTCCTACATAAATGGTGGAAGTTTGTTGTGAGGACATGCTGCTTTAGGCAATGTACATGGCCATGGCATTGCTCAGAAGAGAATAACTGTCATGCAGTGATGGTACCTGTAATGCTGGTGAAACAATCTCCAGACGACTGCCAGGGACTGTCGGTACCTTTGATCCTCTGATTTGTTTGATGCTCAAAGGGGTCCATCTCCAGATAGCCCCTTGGTCTGAGTATGAATAACCGGCTCAAAAGGGAGATCAGGCGAGGGAAGGAGAGGATGGGAACAGCAAGGAGGGAGATCTGAAACAAAGGTAAACAAGCATTACAATTCAACTGTTCTTGGCACTGATTCACATTATACTAATGACGTATTCTGTAACCGTTACACCTGTGTACATTAACCACAGCCACTGTATCCAATTTGTCTGCACATGTTTAGAAATGATAGTACATAACAGTTTTCAACACGGACACATAAAAGGTAGCAGAGTTTGCCTCCAAAATGAAGGGGGTCTAACACTCACCAGGCTGATTCAATGCAATTCAAACCAGGCGCTCACAAACGTACTCACAGTGTATGAATGTGGCTCAAAGCATACAGTGAATTGAATTTGTAGCAGTGCTACTCACAAAAATCAAATTACTGTAGTCAGCCCTAGGAATCAGTGCGGCTCATGAAAGTAAGATACACATCACCTGCTAGAGCCGTACTTAGCTGATGCAACGAGGAAGGGGATTATTTAAACACAAGGAAGCCTAGCAAGAGCCAAGCATTGGCTCATCAAACTGTGCCTTACAATGACAAACATGACAATCAGGTGTGAGCAAACTCTACAGAGAGTAATGAGGAACAAACCCAGTAAACCACCTTTACCGTGACCAGGATATGCAGCACGGCAAAAGACTTTTCTGCAATTAACATCAACCGACTGGTGTAACGGAAGCGTTTACATTACCGACACCTCTACGTTCCTACGTCATCAGTGCAACATTCCTGGAATAATGGGAATAGAAAGTTGACATAAAGTTACCAAGAAGGCTTACAAAGCAGTGATCTCCACAGGCACAGATGTTGCGACCTGACAGTGACATTACATACTGGCACCGGGTGCAATGCATCCATACGAACACACTCACTGGACAATTGTCAGAACATGTGGGACCTACAGTGGTCCTCACCTTCACAACATGTCAATAGGTAAACCTAACTACTGGCCAACAGCATCAATGTGATGAGCCAAACACATCCTGCTGCACACAGTGAGTTTGCAAATCCACACAGAGCCTGTGGTTGAGATGTCACACACAATGTAAACCGGTCACATTCGCAATGTCTCTGGACCATGGTTTACACACATTGATGCATTCCCCAGAGTCATCAATCAACAACAGATGACTGAGAATAAGGATGAGTGTCCAGTAATGGGAGTGTTGCAACAGGCATCTTGATCCATGTTAATGACACATGTATGTATGTTTCAACAAGAAGCACAGTGACAGCTCCCACACATTCCCATAGCATACCAACCCAAAAAACAATGTTTAGATATCTTACCAAAATTGACATTTCCACAGGTCTGTGCATGGAACAGTGATTCGACTGCAATCATCATGATCAATAGCAGGAGTACCAAGATGACACGAACAGACAACAGGCAGAGCGACCTGGGAAAGACAGGCACAAAAGGGGACACATTACTAATAATTGCTTACAGACATGGTCATGTGAAAATACATCACAATGTAGTACATAACAAAATGACTCATTGCACATATGCGTGTGTCATTACGTCATCACTTGTGTGACACATCACAACAAAAATAAAAGTGTTTTCACATAGTCAGCTGGACACACGGTATGCAACACATGCCACTCCATGCCATAAGCTTGCACACGACTACCCAGTGACTCACCATTAAGAGAAGAAGTTGCATATGAGCTGACTCCGGATATCATCCTCATCCTCCTCATCACTTGCATCGTGCCCAAGCCCTTCATCCTCAACGGGGATGTTCCAGATCATCAGGATCCAGGATGAGTGGCACGGCCTTCTCAACTGCCATGTTGGGCAGCATGCAGCACACAATGAGGATGTTACACACCTTGACCGGGGCGTATGGGAGGGATCCGCCGGTCTTATCAAGACACCGGAATCTGCTCTTCAGGAGTCCAAACGTTCGCTCAACCACACGCCTGGTCTGCCCGTGTGCATTGTTGTACCGATGGTCTGCAGCTGTCCTTGGGTTGCGGAGCGGTGTCATGAGCCACGGCATGTTGGGATATCCTGCATCTCCTAAAAATATACAGCATGTTGAAATGTAGGGTAAATCAATTTTGTCAGAGCAATTTAAAATGTTAAACATACAGGACAACAGAGTATACCCACCAACAAGACATGCCCGATCGTTGCGCAGCTGCAGTATCATGATGAATGCATCATGGCACGATCCTGGAAAACGTGCACAAAGATGGGAAATCAGCATGTAGCAAGACATATCACAAGGGCATTTATTGAGTGGTAATGCTTCCTATTGCGGTAGATATAATGTTATTCAAAATAAGAAGCGCACTGCTTGCTGTAGATAAGTTTTAAGTTCTTGTGTTCTCAAAGTTATAATCAGTTGGGTGCGGTAGGCCTGCTCCTGAGCCTGTGGTGGCACCAAAGCCACATGTGTACCATCAATGGACCCAATGACATGTGGCATCCCTCCCAGGGCATAGAATTCACCCTTGACATCTCTCAACTCTTCAGGGTTTGGAAATTTGATGAATTCATCAATGTGCTCTAACATGGCAGCTAAGACATCACGTAGGACACGGCTGAACATGGTCTGGGACATACCCCCCCACATCTGCAATGGTAAATTGAAACATACCTGTGGCACAACAATGTAGGGCTGCCATCACCTTTAGCTTTGGTGTCAGCGCAGTTGGATACCTGTGTCGCGGTTGGAGATGTGGTTCCAGCCTGTCCGTCAAGTCCTGAATCAAATCTCGAGTGAATCTGTATCGTCGGATGCAATCACGTTCCCTCATGCTCTCCAAGTCAGGAAAAGGCCTTGGTAGAGGCAGTGCCCTGCAGGACATATTTGGGAAGAATGCAGAACAACTGTCATCCAAATACTATTCCAATGTACATAGCACATGCAACCTTGCTACTACACATCAAGGTACTATGGGGTCTGATGTAAGCAATACATCCTGGACACATGTGGCAGCTTCATGTCACTTTCAAAATTACCAAGATACATCTGTAGTAATGGTAATACACTTTACATGCACACTAAAAAAGTGCAGGGCTGCTCTGAGTGAGCAGAACAAGATATCACTGGAGTGACACACATCACCAGACCTGCATTAGAAGGTTGTCATCCCATACAGACAGCTGACTGCAAGGCACAGACCCAGGTCACATGGAATATCTATTGAACATATCATACAATTAGCTAATGAGGTGTGTATGTGACAATGTAAGACCACAGCAATTGACAAGATGCAGCCATGTATGCATGTGGGGTACAAAAGGGGGTGGTGATGGACGGAGCACCTGAATCAATCAAACACTCACACCCAGTCAAAAGATCTGGGTTTAATCCATCACCGTTCTTTAGCCCACTCTGCCACCCCAGTTCAGACATGGCTATATGCAAATCAGTCTGACACTGTGCCTTTGTATCGCTTTGTTCGCCCTAAGTTGGCAGGGTATGCTCAGACGTGCGTCCCTTGATCACTTGGCCACTGGATTCAAGATAGCCTGGCTGATGAGGATTATGAATCCGAAACCGGTCCCAGGATGCTTGTTTCCGGTCCAGGGAAGACATGGCTTGGCAGTTCGGGCTGGACTGTTCCCATGAGGCACAGGGTCAGACTGATTTGCATATGGCCATGTCTGAACTGGGGTGGCTGAGTGAGCTAAAGAATGGTGATGGATTAAACCCAGATCAGTTGACTGGGGGTGAGTTTTGATTTGCTCAAACGCTCCGTACATCATCCCCTTTTGTATCGCTTTGTTCGCCCTAAGTTGGCAGGGTATGCTCAGACGTGAGTCCCTTGCTCACTTGGCCACTGGATTCAAGATAGCCTGGCTGATGAGGATTATGAATCCGAAACCGGTCCCAGGATGCTTGTTTCCGGTCCAGGGAAGACATGGCTTGGCAGTTCGGGCTGTACTGTTCCCATGAGGCACAGGGTCAGACTGATTTGCATATGGCCATGTCTGAACTGGGGTGGCTGAGTGAGCTAAAGAATGGTGATGGATTAAACCCAGATCAGTTGACTGGGGGTGAGTGTTTGATTTGCTCAAACGCTCCGTCCATCATCCCCTTTTGTATCGCTTTGTTCGCCCTAAGTTGGCAGGGTATGCTCAGACGTGAGTGCCTTGCTCACTTGGCCACTGGATTCAAGATAGCCTGGCTGATGAGGATTATGAATTCGAAACCGGTCCCAGGATGCTTGTTTCCGGTCCAGGGAAGACATGGCTTGGCAGTTTGGGCTGGACTGTTCCCATGAGGCACAGGGTCAGACTGATTTGCATATGGCCATGTCTGAACTGGGGTGGCTGAGTGAGCTAAAGAATGGTGATGGATTAAACCCAGATCAGTTGACTGGGGGTGAGTGTTTGATTTGCTTAAACACTCAGTCCATCATCCACTTTTGTATCGCTATGTATGCATGTGGATCATTGATGTATGATGCCATCACACACAAAAAACATTGAAAAGGCACATGTGCCATGGTGTGCGTACATGCAAAACCATTTCAGTCACAACACAGACCCATTAGAGATGCACCCGCAGCAGATGCATTATACGGACCCCAAACTTAAAAATCTGCAATAATAATTACACACACAGTACATTGTTACATAGGGACCTGATTACAGTCAAAATGACAACTGAGAAATTGCCACGGTCCCTGCCATCATGTGACAGGTTCCGGAAGTGATGACTGTGCAATCCCAGTGCTTCTGTGCATGATGATACACAGGGGGCAGTGGAAAGGTGATGTGTACCACATAGTGCCGCATCACACATCACATGTGTCACCAGGTCATCACACATTAATTGTGCAACATGAAATGATATGCTGTGCTATATCAGTGCCTGCCACACCTAGGGCCTAGCTCATGTAAGTATGCAATGACGAGAACTTGATAGACATCCTTGTGTTGACCGTACTGCTAGATCCCTGCCATGTGTGCGCCTCGTATCACTAGCCATACGTGACCGTGTGAAACGTACCATCCCCCTGCTTTGACTCCAGCGTGTGAAACTCACTGTGTAAAACGCGCCGTACACCTGCATTCACATGGGCGTGTGAAACGCACTGTGTATAACGCATCATACCCCGAGAGTGCGTCCGTGTGTGCAGGACGTTTCACCATTGTAATGGTGCCATACCCCAGCGAGCCGTACCCCAAGAGTGCGTCCGTGTGTGTGGGACGTTTCACCATTGTAATGGTGCCATACGCGAGCAAGCCGTACCCCGAGAGTGCTTGCGTGTGTGCGGGACATTTCACCATTGTAATGGTGCCATACGCGAGCAAGCCATACCCCGAGCGTGCATGCGTGTGTGCAGGACGTTTCACCATTGTAATGGTGCCATACGCGAGCGGACCGTACCCCAATAGTTTACGTGCATGTGTGTGGGACATTTCACTATTGCAATGGGGCCATACGCCAGCGGACCATACTACGCCATTGCGTGTGTGTGTGTGCGCATCGTTTCACTATTGAATATGTGGCATTCGCGACGAAAAACGCACAGTACTTGTGTGGGGATCCCAGAAAATACATAGGGAACACCTAGGGGACGAGTAGAATGCCCAGAATGCAGACTAGTTGTCAAGGAAACTGAGATTTGAGTGTGTGCTACAGGTGTCCTGCATAATTCAGTTGGGAAAAACTGTACAATGTTGCAAAATGTGTTGTAGAGCTAAAGCTCAATTTTTAAACCATGCAAATGTGTGTCAGGGCCTTATGTGGAATGGGATTGGATGAAAAATAGGGTGCTAAGTAATCTGGCCTATCACACTGTACTCATGATACTGAAAGCCCCTCAGCAGCACTGATTTAAGGCGGCATGTGTCTGGGAGAGGGCACTTGCCTGCACAACATTGGAGTGGACCACACTGCTGCTGTCTCTGCATTCCCTGGACTCTGATTTTGCTGACCATGGAGATTTTGCTGACCATTGTCTCACCTGCATTCAGTGAGAAGGAGAACCAGGCCCTGCTGGATGCCCTCCTACCAAACTACAGCAAGCTGTATGGGAGACCAGGGAAGCAGGTGAGTGATGACTGCACTAGCTTGGACTGTGTACCTGTTGTGTGTGTGTCACTACAGCCATTGTGTACTTGTGGAACAGACATGCAATTTGGTTTTGCACTGAGTGTCGGGTGTGTACATTGTGTTATCTCCCATGCAGTGAATGATGTAGTTAAATAGTGTTCACTGCTTACCTGCATTGTGCTAACTGGGACATTCAATGCAATGTGAATCACACATTCTGCTGTGCCACACCTTGCATGTTTTATTGCCATGATTTACTGAGGTGTAACAGTGTTCCCCCCCGAGTGACAGATGAATGTACTCACTGTTAATTGTTTTTGGTGACCTGTGTGGACGTTGGACAAATGCATGGTTTGAACTCATGGACATTGAAAAGTGTGAATGTTCATTGTCACCTGGTAAAGTGTGCATGTGATGTCTTGCAACACAGCTGCATGGCGTATGCCACAGCTGTAGCCATCTGATGTGACAAGTATGCAGTGTCGTGTGCATGACTTGGACAGTTAGCATAACGCCTGTGTCACATCTTTGTCAAGTGTGACATGTGCAAAGTGAGGATTGTATACACTGTTGACACTGACAAGCAAATGATCTGTGCCAGGGTGTGTACGTGTGGTCTGCTGAGGGTTCTTAGGTGTAGTGGGAAATGTGACAGCCCTGCAGTTGCATGTGTTGTTCAGTGTGTACCATGCTCATTTAAGTGGTTTGCACCCCTTATGGCATCTGTTGCCTTTCAAAGGCATGTAGTGCATTCGTATTTGCTCACAGGCCACATTCACATGGACAATGATGCAAGTCCTGTCAGCATCCTATGCCCTGTTGTCATTGCCAATGTGGTGCAAGTGTGTGTCTTTGGGACATGGAGCAGGTGTAGTGATGTTGTTCCACTTTGTCTTCCTGACAGGTAACTGACTATGAGAAGGGGGAGATCTGGTTGGACATAGCCAGGGCTGTCAGATCTGTGGGGGGCCCTCGCCGAAGGATGATGAAGATCAGGAAGAGGTGGCAGGACATCCGGTGCTGGACCCGGCGTATCTCCCGGGTCCAGCTGAAGCTTTAACTCCACGCCGGCATGGCGGTGAACGTCACCTCTCCCCCCACATGCTCCGGGTCCTGGCAGTGGTTTTTCCTGACCTCCACAGGCAGTTGCAGGAGGGACAGCAGCAAGGAGGAGGTAGGTACATGAATGTTTGTTGTCTGGTGTGTCACATGCTACCTGCGGTGCTCTGAAGCCTGGTAACACTCCCACAGTTGGGGGGGGTCTGGTCAGACAGGCAATTTATGCATTGTAGTTTCTATTCCCCATATACGGCTGATGCTCTTTTACATCCCTTCCCCTCCTCCACATGTGTCCCCTGCTTTGTGTATTTTCATTTTGCACATGTACTCCTAGGGTGCAAGGTATGAGTATGCACATTGCTTAGCACATCATCATGTTGAAGGGAGGTCTGTGACACATGTTGGTACCTTAGCTGTTCCACGACCTGTGCACTGTGTTTGGCCTTCATGATTTTTGGCACTGATCATGAGTCTCAACATGGAGTTCAGCATGGGTCTGCCTCAGTGGCATTTGTCCCTGGCATATTTTTTATTTCTCATGTGTTAGCTACATGTGCACACTGACCATGTATACAAAATTTGGCTTGTGTTATACTCACACTGGGTAGTGTCTGTGTGCCTATTCACAAGAATATGTTGCTGGTTGTTTGTGACTTATATGGATGGCCAGCCACAAGAGGTGACCTTGGCTTTCTTTAAAATGCTGCACAGTTATTGATACCCTGATTCTGAGTTTTCACTTCTTGAGCTGTATCGCTCACATTGACGGAGTGATGGGGGTGATGTGCAGGAGAGGTGTGATGGGCCTGCCTGTTTGACCTTGTCAGTGGTGAGCTGTGGATTTAATTTGTGATGTAAAGTCATCACTATTCACTTACCCTGTGATGCTGGACAATGCTGTCATTGGGGGCTTTACAGGCTATGTTGTTTGCTCACAGAGATTATTGTTCCTCATAGATTTGTGCAACATGCATGTATTGGTGGTGCAACTCTGTTTTGTCTTGGTGTGCACACTACTGTGTTCACAATTCCCATGTGGTTGAGGGTGTGTCAACAATGCAGCAATGATTTTGATCTTCACAATTGCAGGCACATTAGCTTAGGCATTGTCAGGATTTTAGACATGTGGGCCACTTCACTTGACAGCCAGTGTGTGTTATGTGCTAGCAACTGTATTATCTGGTGATAGATGCCCCTGTGAGGAGTGTCTCAAAAGGGGGTGGTGATGGAGGCAGCATCTGTACCAATCATACACTCACACACAGTCAACAGGTCAGGGTTTTATCCATCACCGTTCTGTTGCCCACTCTGCACCCCAAGTTTAAACATGGTCATGTGCAAATCAGTCTGACCATGTGCCTCATGGGAACAGTCCAGACAGATATGCCAAGCCATGCCTTCCCTGGACTGGAAACAAGCTTACTGGGACCACTTTCTGGCATTACAGCCGTCTTCAGCCATGCTTGCTTGAATCCAGATCTGGGTTTCACGCAAGCCTGGCTGAAGACGGCTGTGATGCCAGTGACCAGTCCTAGAACGCTTGTTTCCGGTCCAGGGATGGCATTACTTGGCAGTTCGGGCAGGACTGTTCCCATGTGGCACAGGGTCAGACTGATTTGCACATGACCATGTCTGTACTGTGGTGGCAGAGTGGGCAACAGGACGGTGATAGATCTGTTGACATACAGTGGCTCATCATTGTGACTCTCATTCAAGTTGTGGCCTGGTCTGTAACTTGTATCTTTGTATCCAAGGAGTGTTGTGTCTATTACAACTGTGCAGTACTAGTCTTAAATATGTGCTGAGTTATGTGGCATGTTACTCATGATGCATGCCATGAATTGAAATGTGCCCAAATGATTTTGTGCTCATGTGTCTGATGTGTACAGGTGACTGATATATTTTTTTCCTTTCTCCTTGCCAACAGCATCATCAACCGAAACGGGAGGAGGCACAGACCAGGCAGAGGGACCCAGCCGCAGTGCTACCTGCTTTGAGGAGTCAGAGGGAGGCAGTGGCACAGAGGGTGAGGGGAGTCAGCTGGCCGAACCTATTGAGCAAGACACTTCCTATCATGCGGACGGCTCGGCTTCAGACTCCCAGGAGGAGGGGGAATACGCAGCAACAGCATCTGCCACCACTATGTCTGTCCCCTCCTCCTCCAGACCCATCTCCACACTCCAAGTTGCTAGGGTCCCTTTGGTCCGTGCTGCCCCCATGTCTCCTTCATCCCCGGCACCGCAGCCCCTGCCCCTGTCTCCCCTGCTGCCCTCAGTGCCGAGTCTGTTGACCTACTCCGGCAGATTCACGTTGGTCAGACGTCAATGCTGACTGTCCTCCATGGACAAACACAAATCTTGACATAGTTGTTGTCATTCATGGAGGGCACGTCATCTGACATGTCTGATCAACGTCGGAGTTTGTCATCCATAGACTCTTCACTGTCTGCACCACTTTCCCTCCTGCAGCGTCGCACCCCCCCACCCACTCCTTCAGGCCCATCCACATCCCCCTCTCCCATACCTGTCCACCATACACGCAGATGCATCAGATCATACACCCCAACAGGGACACGGAAGTCAAAGCGCAGAACTCCAGGCACCCAATCTCAGGGGGATGTAGGCACACCCACAGGGACAGGGGACAGACATCACGCACGCAGCCACACACATATTCTGCAAGACGCAGAGCCCTCTACCTCCACTCCCATTTCAGTGCAGGTGGTATCTGTCGGACCTAGCAGCTGTGTGCAGCAGTGTATATGTTACCACCTTTGGTGCTGCACTCGCCACTGAGGAGGATTCCTCCCCCCCCCGCACCCACAACACCTACCCTTCCCTCTACTTTCCCTGTGGTGCTGGTCCCTGTCCCTGATGATGCCCCCCACGGGTCACTAACCCTATGAGTCATCCGTGTACAGGCAGGTTTGGGGTTGTGATACTCCACTATGTCCCCAGACAAGAATTATTTTGTGGACTGGTCATTGGCCTGTTATATCCGGGACTAATTTCCATCATCTTTTTCCTTTGGAGCTGAATAAAGCATTTTATTTTTCTTTCCAAACATTTGCATTTCAGGTACTTGCTTTAGGTGCTGTGTGCCTAGGAGTTGTTGTCATGGTAATGTTTCATGATGGTGATGAGTTGGACCATGGTATCTATGTGCCATCACAATGTTGCAGCAATTACTCTTTGTTTGTGTGTGTTCAGTTTGCATACAGACATACAGACATATGGCCAGATTCATCAAGCCAAAATCGTCTCGCAAAGGGCCAGATTCTGAGAATATGGCCCTTTGCCAGCGCTATTTTTGCATTTGGGATTTATCATCCCAAAGGCAAAAATCGCAAATCTAGAAATCGCTAAATTGCGAATAATTGCATTTAAGGAATCTCAATTTGAGATTCCTTAAATGCAATTCATGTACCATTTTAAAATTGCGAATTCGCAATCTAGGGCCGCTATTTGCCGCGAAGTATAACTACGTGGTAAATAGCAAAAACTTAGAAAAATGCACTTTAGTTGTATGTTACACATACACATGTCCTTTGGACATGTGTGTGCGCAACACCAGTGTACATTAGCATTTAAGGGGTGCTACAGGGTGTCCTTTGGACACCCTGGCACCCTTGAAATCGCTTCCTTATTTGCGATTCGCTAATTGCTAATCGCAAATAAGGAATGACTCCCCATTCATTCCTAGGCCCATAGGAATGAATGGGAAATCCATTCCTTATTTGCGATTCGCAATTAGCGAATCACAAATAAGGAAGCAGTAGAAATCGCAAAAATTATTGCGGTTCCTACATGCATCCCGTTTTGCGAGTCTTTAATAGTGATTCCTTAATATTCGCTATTAAGGACTCGCAAAACAGGACTTTGATGAATCTGGGGGTTAGTCCCAAAGAGTGTCCCTTCCTCAGTGACACATGAGATCTTTACTACAGACAGTTGCACAATTGTTGTGGTGACTTTTGTGTAGATTTCCTATTTATTTGTGCATTCCCTTCAGCAATGGCCATGCCTGCTCACAAATGAGTTCTGATCATTGGTCTGTGCCATCCGGGCTACTCACTGTGCTTGGGTTTGTAGTATGTAGTAATGCCCTCAGGGAAACCATCATACTTTTTTCACACTATGCATGGAAATGTTATCAGCCTTGACCTCATGTTTCTAATTGTAGTGCCGGGAATATGTGCACACGACTCACATTTCGGTGCTTTGTATCTAGGGGTTTTCAACCCTGTTCCTTCCATGAGGGAGTACATGTTTCACCACCTGGACATTCACATCATGGCCGGAATGTACATGCCACTTCATTAATCCATTTGTGCTTTATTTGTTTCGTGGGCTGTCACATGACTAGACACGATTGAGTCATGATGGAGGGGTGTATGGGTGCCTGCAACCTCCATGGGTGGATATGCATGTGGGATCTGACAAAACACCCACATGTGGTGTGTCACGCAGTGTGTGACAGGATACCATCCTCCGTGGAGTAGGTCACTGCTGTGAGTGATGTGTTGATATGCAACTATCATGAGTGTAACAGGTTAGGGATGTACATATACAGGCATGTAGTTGTTGGATGATGGTGGAAATGCACACCCCTATGACCGAGCACTGCTGGGAGTCATATCCACCCACCCCCATACTGTTAGGCACTGCTGGGAGTCATATCCACCCACCCCCATACTGTTAGGCACTGCTGGGAGTCATAGCCACCCACCCCTCCTATGTCTGGGCACTGCTGGGAGTCCTATCCAGCCACCCCTCAAATTTCTGGGCACTGTTGGGAGTCATATCCAGCCACCCCTCCTATGTCTGGGCACTGCTGGGAGTCATATCTACACCCATCTCCTATGTCTGGGCACTGCTGGGAGTCATAGCTACACCCCCCTCCTATGTCTGGGCACTGCTGGGAGTCATATCTACACCCCCCTTCTATGTCTAGGCACTGCTGGGAGTCATATCTACACCCCCTCCTATGTCTGGGCACTGCTGGGAGTCCTACGCACACCCCCCTCCTATGTCAGGGCACTACCCAGCCACCCCTCCTATGTCTGAGCACTACTGGGAGTGCTACGCACACCCCCCTCCTATGTCTGGGCACTGATGGGAGTCCTATCCAGCCACTCCTCCTATGTCTGGACTCTGCTGGGAGTCATATCTACACCCCCCTTCTATGTCTAGGCACTGCTGGGAGTCATATCTACACCCCCTCCTATATCTGGGCACTGCTGGGAGTCCTACGCACACCCCCCTCCTATGTCAGGGCACTACCCAGCCACCCCTCCTATGTCTGAGCACTACTGGGAGTGCTACGCACACCCCCCTCCTATGTCTGAGCACTGATGGGAGTCCTATCCAGCCACTCCTCCTATGTCTGGACTCTGCTGGGAGTCATATCTACACCCCCCTTCTATGTCTAGGCACTGCTGGGAGTCATATCTACACCCCCTCCTATGTCTGGGCACTGCTGAGAGTCCTATCCAGCCTCCCCTCCTATGTCTGGGCACTGCTGGGAGTCATATCTACACCCCCCTCCTATGTCTGGGCACTGCTGGGAGTCCTATGCAGCCACCCCTCCTATGTCTGGGCACTGCTGGGAGTCCTACACACACCCCCTCCTATGTCTGGGCACTGCTGGGAGTCCTCTGCACCCACCCCTCTTATGCCTGGGCACTGCTGGGAGTCATATCTATACCCCCTCTTATGTCTGGGCACTGCTGGGAGTCATATCTACACCGCCCTCCTATGTCTGGGCACTGCTGGGAGTCATATCTACACCCCCTCCTATGTCTGGGCACTGCTGGGAGTCCTATCCAGCCACCCCTCCTATGTCTGGGCACTGCTTGGAGTCATATATGCACCCCCCTCCTATGTCTTGGCACTGCTGGGAGTCAAATCTACACCCCCTCCTATGTCTGGGCACTGCTGGGAGTCCTATCCAGCCACCCCTCCTATGTCTGCGCACTGCTGGGAGTCATATCTACACCCCCCTCCTACGTCTGGGCACTAGCTGCTGGAAGTCCTATCTAGCCACCCCTCCTATGTCTGGGCACTGCTGGTAGTCCTACGCACACTCCCCTCCTATGTCTGAGCACTGCTGGGAGTCCTCTGCACCCACCCCTCTTATGTCTGGGCACTGCTGGGAGTCATATCTACACCCCCCTCTTATGTCTGGGCACTGCTGGGAGTCCTATCCAGCCACCCCTCCTATGTCTGGGCACTGCTGGGAGTCCTATCCAGCCACCCCTCCTATATCTGGGCACTGCTGGGAGTCATATCTACACCCCCCTCCTATGTCTGGGCACTGCTGGGAGTCCTATCTAGCCACCCCTCCTATGTCTGGGCACTACTGGGAGTGCTACACACACCCACCTCCTATGTCTGGGCACTGCTGGGAGTCCTATCCAGCCACCCCTCCTATGTCTGGGCACTGCTGGGAGTCATATCTACACCCCCTCCTATGTCTGGGCACTGCTGGGAGTCCTATCCAGCCACCCCTCCTATGTCTGGGCACTGCTGGGAGTCCTACGCACACCCCCTCCTATGTCTGGGCACTGCTGGGAGTCCTCTGCACCCACCCCTCTTATGTCTGGGCACTGCTGGGAGTCATATCTACACCCCCCTCTTATGTCTGGGCACTGCTGGGAGTCATATCTACACCCCCTCCTATGTCTGGGCACTGCTGGGAGTCATATGTACACCCCCTCCTATGTCTGGGCACTGCTGGGAGTCATATCTACACCCCCTCCTATGTCTGGGCACTGCCGGGAGTCCTATCCAGCCACCCCTCCTATGTCTGGGCACTGCTGGGAGTCATATCTACACCCCCCTCCTATGTCTGGGCACTGCTGGGAGTCCTATCCAGCCAACCCTCCTATGTCTGGGCACTGCTGGGAGTCATATCTACACCCCCTCCTATGTCTGGGCACTGCTGGGAGTCCTATCCAGCCACCCCTCCTATGTCTGGGCACTGCTGGGAGTCCTACCCACACCCCCCTCCTATGTAAGGGCACTGCTGGGCATCCTATCCAGCCATCCCTCCTATGTCTGAGCACTGCTGGGAGTCATATCTACACCCTCCTCCTATGCCTGGGCACTTCTGGAAGTCATATCTACACCCCCCTCCTATGTCTGGGCACTGCTGGGAGTCATATCTACACCCCCCTCCTATGTCTGGCCACTGCCGGAAGTCATTGTCGACAGCGTAAAATCCCTTGGTGTCATACTTGACACAAAACTCAATCTACTCTCCCACATTAATTCAATTGCAAAGTCTGCTCAATACCAACTGCGCCTTCTTTGGGGGATTCGTCGCTTCTTCCCGGAGCATGACCTTAAAACCCTGGTCCAATCGCTGATCCTCTCCAGACTGGACTACTGCAATTCTCTTCTTACTGACCTCCCCAAATCCCACCTGTCCCCCTTTAAGTCTGTTCTCCATTCAGCAGCTCATTTCATTTATGGGGCCAAAAGAAGCGACCACATCACACCCATGTTATCCCCCCTCCGCTGGCTTCCCATCGAGGCAAGATCTATCTACAAGACTGCCTGCATTACCCACAAAGCCTTGCACTCCTCCTCTCCTCGCTACCTGGCGAATAAACTGAAAACCTCTGGAGGCTCTAGACCATCACGAAATGCGGAAAATCTACTGCTTGAACCTCCCACTTTCAAGAGGAAAGATCGATGGCCCAACCCTTTTCAGGCAGCGCAGTGAGAATCTGGAACTCACTTCCGCCTCTGCTCCGGACCACCTCCTCCTCCCAGGCCTTCAAAACTGACCTCAAAGTTCTCCTCCTTCAAAGACACTTCCGAAATTTTTTTTTTTAATTTTTTTTTTTTTTTTTTAAACACTTTATTAGAGCAACCTGGTGCAAACCATAGTAATACAACAGACAGAGTTCGATCATAGCGTCCAGTCATGCATAGTCAATACAGTTCCAGGAACAGAAACGTGACGCTAGGTCAGAAACAGTTAGGTCGCACCACTTCCAAACTTAATTCCCGCCCTCTCTATTACCTGAAGGAAGACCTTGCATTATAGAAAACTCTAC
Source organism: Lissotriton vulgaris (assembly GCF_964263255.1). NCBI lineage: Eukaryota > Metazoa > Chordata > Amphibia > Caudata > Salamandridae > Lissotriton > Lissotriton vulgaris. Next base: position 2,071,128,568 of record NC_141691.1, on the reverse strand, counting down.
TTTACATGACTATGGAAGTGTCTTCCCAGTGTGTTCTTGTGGTTTTAGAGTCTGCCATTTAATGCAGTATTATCCTTCTACCTGTGTTTGGTACTCATTTGTAACATGTACACGTCACTTTTCTCTTGTAACACACTGTTTGCTACCTCCTTCATTTTGTTTGCTTTCGATACCTGCACAAGTGCCACCATTGCCTACATAACGTTTGTTCTTGTGTTTGAGTGTCCTCCATATATTGCAGTATTATACCTCTATGTTTACTTTGTACGCTTTTGTAACCTGCACACATGTCACTTTTTCCTCCTGTAATGCACCGTTTGCTACCTCTTGCATTTTGTTGGCTCACAATTGTCACTTTTGCCTCAAGTAATATAACGTTTGCTTTTGTAATTTGTTCACTTGTAATAATCTCATGTATCGATTCTGTTCCTATTGTGAAGCGCTCTGACACCTTCGGGTAAAGTCCGCGCCATATAAAAACGCATAAATAAATAAATAAACATCTACCTACCCTCCTATGTCTGGACACTGCTGGGAGTCCTATCCAGCCACCCATCCTATGTCTGGGCACTGCTGGGAGTCCTACGCACACCCCCTCCTATGTCTGGGCACGGCTGGGAGTCCTCTGCACCCACCCCTCTTATGTATGGGCACTGCTGGGAGTCATATCTACACCCCCTCCTATGTCTGGGCACTGCTGGGAGTCATATCTACACCCCCCTATGTCTGGGCACTGCTGGGAGTTCTATCCAGCCACCCCTCCTATGTCTGGGCACTGCTGGGAGTCATATCTACACCCCCTCCTATGTCTGGGCACTGCTGGGAGTCACATCTACACCCCCCTCCTATGTCTGGGCACTGCTGGGAGTCATATCTACACCCCCCTCCTATGTCTGAGCCCTGCTGGGAGTCCTATCTACACCCCCTCCTATGTCTGGGCACTGCTGGGAGTCCTATCCAGCCACCCCTCCTATGTCTGGGCACTGTTGGGAGTCATATCCAGCCACCCCTCCTATGTCTGGGCACTGCTGGGAGTCCTATGCACACCCCCCTCCTATGTCTGGGCACTGCTGGGAGTCCTCTGCACCCACCCCTCTTATGTCTGGGCACTGCTGGGAGTCATATCTACACCCCCCTCCTATGTCGGGCACTGCTGGGAGTCATATCTACACCCCGCTCCTTTGTCTGGGCACTGCTGGGAGTCCTATCCAGCCACCCCTCCTATGTCTGGGCAATGTTGGGAGTCATATCCAGCCACCCCTCCTATGTCTGGACACTGCTGGGAGTCATATCTACACCCCCCTCTTATGTCTGGGCACTGCTGAGAATCATATCTACACCCCCCTCCTATGTCTGGGCACTGCTGGGAGTCATATCTACACCCCCTCCTATGTCTGGGCACTGCTGGGAGTCCTATCTACACCCCCTCCTATGTCTGGGCACTGCTGGGAGTCCAATCCAGCCACCCCTCCTATGTCTGGGTACTGTTTGGAGTCATATCCAGCCACCCCTCCTATGTCTGGGCACTGCTGGGAGTCCTCTGCACCCACCCCTCTTATGTCTGGGCACTGCTGGGAGTTATATCTACACCCCCCCTCCTATGTCTGGGCACTGCTGGGAGTCATATCTACACCCCCCTCCTATGTCGGGGCACTGCTGGGAGTCCTATCTACACCCCGCTCCTTTGTCTGGGCACTGCTGGGAGTCCTATCCAGCCACCCCTCCTATATCTGGGCACTGTTGGGAGTCATATCCAGTCACCCCTCCTATGTCTGGACACTGCTGGGAGTCATATCTACACCCCCCTCTTATGTCTGGGTACTGCTGAGAATCATATCTACACCCCCCTCCTATGTCAGGGCACTGCTGGGAGTCATATCTACACCCCCCTCCTATGTCTGGGCACTGCTGGGAGTCATATATACACCCCCCTCCTTTGTCTGGGAACTGCTGGGGGTCCTATCCAGCCACCCCTCCTATGTCTGGGCACTGCTGGGAGTCCTACGCACACCCCCCTCCTATGTCTGGGCACTGCTGGGAGTCCTCTGCACCCACCCCTCTTATGTCTGAGCACTGCTGGGAGTCATATCTACACCCCCTCCTATGTCTGGGCACTGCTGGGAGTCCTCTGCACCCACCCTCTTATGTCTGGGCACTGCTGGGAGTCGTATCTACACCCCCCTCCTATGTCTGGGCACTGCTGGGAGTCCTGTCCAGCCACCCCTACTATGTCTGGGCACTGCTGGAAGTCCTCTGCACCCACCCCTCTTATGTCTGGGCACTGCTGGGAGTCATATCTACACCCCCCTCCTATGTCTGGGCACTGCTGGGAGTCCTATCCAGCCACCCCTACTATGTCTGGGCACTGCTGAGAGTCATATCTACACCCTCTCCCATGTCTGGGCACTGCTGGGAGTCCTATCAAGCCACCCCTCCTATGTCTGGGCACTGCTGGGAGTCCTACGCACACCCCCCTCCTATATCTGGGCACTGCTGGGAGTCCTCTGCACCCACCCCTGTTATGTCTGGGCACTGCTGGGAGTCATATCTACACCCCCTCCTATGTCTGGGCACTGCTGGGAGTCATATCTACAACCCCTCCTATATCTGGGCACTGCTGGGAGTCCTATCCAGCCACCCCTCCTATGTCTGGGCACTGCTAGGAGTCATATCTACACCCCCTTCTATGCCTGGGCACTTCTGGGAGTCCTATCCAGCCACCTCTCCTATGTCTGGGCACTGCTGGGAGTCCTCTGCACCCACCCCTCTTATGTCTGGGCACTGCTGGGAGTCATATCCACAAATCCCTCAGATGTGAGCAACGTACCCCAACATAAATGGTGTGTGTGCGGCTCGTATCACTATTGCAATGGTGACATACGCGAGCGTGTGACGCACCGTCCCCCAACATTAATGGCGTGTGTGCGACTCGTATCACTATTGCAATGGTGATATACGCGAGCATGTGGAGCATCGTACATGTACACTTCCGTTGTTGCGGTATGTTGTACTCACCGTCTGCGCTGTCGTCGGTTTCTGTGCACCAGGTCGTAGGCGTAGAGGACTGGGATGACACGGTCGATGGGGTTCTTGGCGTGTCTGTCGCATACCGGTGTGCGGTTCGGACCAGACTCTGCTTTTACGGTAGTTTTCAGCTCCCGTAGCAGTAGGGTCGTATGGAGTGTCGCCAACACGATTCCTACTTGCTGGGCCGGAAACTGATGCCTGTTTACGTACGGACGGCGCATACAGCGTAATCCGGATATGTATTGTATGTTTTTTTGGTTCGTATGGTGTTTGATACGAATCGTATGTTAAAATGCTTTGGGTTATGATCGTACTTCATTGTAAGTTCGGGGACGGTGTAGGTGTACGAATCGTATGGGAAAAACGTACCGTACCGCGATTCGTAGGGGATTTTTACCAGATCGGAATTGGCCCCCTTGTCTACTCCGCTGATAGATGCTGGTATTCGGTGCTGGAGTTTCAGGCGAGTCTTTGCTATCATGGGAAGATCTGTCCTTTTTTACGGACAATAGGCTCTATAATAATAAGGGAATTTTATAAAGCGCCTGGTTACGCTCAGATGGCGTGTCCCCGCGCTGAAACCGACAAACTAAAAAAACAGGAGTGTGGAGTAAGCCCGATTATCGTGAAAATAGGTATGTTTTTAGCTTCTTCCGGAAGCTGGATTTAGATGACTCCAGGTGGAGGTTAATAGGTAGGGCATTCCAGCTCTTCGCCACCAGGTAGCGGAATGATCTTCCTCCCATGGAGCCCTCCTTATCCTAGGGACCTTTAATAGGCCTCCATGGGAGGAGCGCAGGGCGCATGTGGGTACATACCTGGTGACTAGATTCTGGAGTGGTGCTGGCACCTTCCCAGCAAGGATGCGATGACAAGTACAAAGGGCCTTGAATTCGACTCTGCTCCTTACTGGCAGCCAGTGGAGGGTCTGAAGGGCAGCTTTGGAGGCCGATCTTTTGGGAAATTTTAAAATGAGGCGAGCTGCCGCATTCTGCAACACCTGGAGGCGATGTATTGCTTTACAGGTTTCTCCCAGATACAACAAATTGCCGTAGTCTAGGCGCGATGTGACGAGGGCATGTACCAGCGTTCTACGGACAGACGTGGGAAGGAGATCTAGGACCTTCCGTAGGTTTTGTAGAACGCTGAAACAGACACCCGCCACACGGCCTATCTGGGGTCCAAAGGACAGGTCAACGTCAAGCCAGACTCCAAGGTTCCTAACTTCCTGACGAGGTGTTGGAACCTCACCTAAGCATGGGGGCCACCACGCCGACGACCAAACAGATGGGTTCCCCCCCACCACGAGCACCTCGGTCTTGCTGCCATTTAATTTGAGGCAGTTAGTGGACATCCAGGCTGCAAGGTCTTGCATGCAAGCTCTGAAACTGTCCATAGCAAGGCCGGGCGCACGTGAAAGGGAGATAACCAACTGCGTGTCATCGGCGTAGGACACAATTTGCAAACCATGGCCCACAGCGATCGGAGCCACTGGGGAAACATAAAGATTAAATAGGGTGGGGCTCAGGGACGATCCCTGGGGAACGCCCTGGCCCAATCCGATATCCCTGGAATAATAATCGCCCTGGCGGACCTGGAAGCTTCTCCCAGTCAGGAAGGATTGGATCCATTTGAGTGCAGCTCCAGATATTCCTCCACTGTTCAGGCACTGTAGCAAGGTGGTATGAGCTACAGTGTCGAATGCTGCACTTAGGTCCAGTAGGATGAGGGCCATAGTATGACCCTCATCCACCCCCTGACGTAGGGTCTCCACCGCCATCAGAAGCGCAGATTCCGTTGAGTGGCGGGGGCGGAAGCCAAACTGGGTATCGTGTAGTAGGGCAGCCTCTTCCACAAAATCCATCAGTTGCAAATTGACCGTTTTTTCAGCCACTTTGGCCAGGCAGGGCAGAAGGGAGATAGGCCGGAGGTTCTCTAGCTTATCAAAGCTGATGTTAAGTTTCTTCCTAAGGGGTAGAACCACCGCCTTTTTCCAGTCTTTGGGCACGGTCTTAGTGCTAAAAGACAGGTCTAGTAGGTGTCTGATATAAGGTTCCAGTACCACAAGGCTATCAGCTAGACGTTTTGGTGTAGTAGGGTCCCGCGGAGATCCCGACTTCACAGATCTGAAGATTTTTAGGAGGTCTTCTGGAGGCGGGGTGACAAAGTTGGTCAATCTATGTCTATCTCCCCATTCCCTCGGGCTTTCCAAAAATTCTGTCCCATTAATGGGTTGAATTGGAAATGCAGAGTAAATTTTGGCTATCTTATCGGCGAAGAAGTCTGCGATCCTATCACAGGATTCGGCCGAGCAGTCATCTGGAGCAATAGCTGGCTTTCCACTTGAGAGAGTTTTGTAGAGCGAGAAAAGCTCCTTCATCGAGTTACCAGCTTCGCTAATTCTAATCGTGCAATATGCTGCTTTGGACTTCCTAATTAGCCCATGATAAATTCGCCTCTCAATCAAGTAGGCGTCTCTGGTTTCTTTGGAAAGAGCCCCACGCCACTGTCTTTCGACTCGCTTCAGTGCGGCTTTCATAACTCGTAGTTCATCACTGAACCATGGAGCAGTTTTTTGAATACGGCCTCCCGATTTGGCTCTTGAAAGTGGGTCTGTGCAATCTAGCGCCTCGTTGATGCACTTACATAGATTGGTGTTAGCCGTATCTGCATCATCCCCCCCAGGGCTCCCCCCTTTAGTCAGCGCCGCGCAGAATTTAGCCTGGGAAAAGGTGGCCCATCTCCGCCTGAGGTGGTACAGTGTTGCTGGCTGTGGAGATCTTGCCCCAGAAATTCGTATGGAGAATGGTACTAGATGATGATCCGACCAGGGGATAGGGATGGGGGTCATGGCTTCTACTTCCCCCCCAATTAACGAATAAAGGATCAAGCAGGTGTCCTAACTGATGAGTGGGACCACTTAATATTTGATTCAGCTGGGGGGATCCTAGTACCTGGCAAAAATTCTTGCTAACGTTGTCTGTAGGGTTGTTCAGGTGTAAATTAAGACCTCCAAGTACCAGGAATTTGTCTTTGCACAGCGCAATCTCCATAATGCCTTCGACCAGACTCTCCTCAAACCTGGCTATAGGGCCTGGGGGTCTATAGATTAACATGCCCTTCAGCGTGCAGCTGTTTTTCACTTTAATAGTGAAACTCCCTGCCTCACTGTCCAGGATGGGAGAATAGTCTAGTTGGCATCGTAGACTTTCCTGGGCTACAATTGCAATACCCCCTCCTCTGCCAGTGGGTCTATCCTGTCTATGCATTATATAGCCCTCTGGAAGTGCCTTTAGGGCATCAGGGGTAGACCCTTCATCTAGCCATGTCTCAGTTAGAAACACAAGATCCCACTGTTTCTCAGTGAGTAGGTCATATAAGTCTAACTTGTGTTTCCGTAGCGAGCCTACATTAAGCAGGCCGCAGTTCATGATATAATCTGTAGTGGCCACGTTCCTGCCAGGATCATAGGAGAAGTGACAGTATTCGCAGCCTATGTTATCCTCCACTCGCATGTTATGCTTACAAGACTCGGCAATGTTACTGCGGAAAGTCAGTAGTTCCTGCCTGCTCCACCGTATGTGGCCCTCCCGAGGGGCCTAGGGTATGGCCGTGGACCGCGTACAATCGCGGACGGGCGCAGACGGGCTTGCCTTTGACGGCGCGCCCGCTGCGCTCGTCCGCTGCGCGTCTGTGGAAAACTCATTTATGTGTGGAGGTGAGTGGGAGTTGCCTCAAAAGTGGGCGGGTCCCGGAGTTTGAGCCGCGATGGCGGCGCTGTGATCCTCTCCCTGTAGCAGTGCTCAGGTCCGCTGTGGCAGGGTTTTTAGCTACCGTTTTCAAAGGAGAAGTGCTCAGGGTAAATGGGGCGTGGGATTAAAAGACACAAAAATACAATGCAAATTTTTAAAACTTCGAGCAATCTCTCCCGGCTTCCGCCTCAGGAGTAAGTCAGTTTCGTGTTTGGCGCGCTAGCAATTCAGCGCTTTTATAGGGGGTGGAGGTGAGTGGGTGTGGCCTCAAAAGTGGGCGTGTCCCGGAGTTTGAGCCGCGATGGCGGCGCTGTAATCCCCTCCCTGTAGCTTTCAAAATTTAAATACTGGCAATTAAGAAGCTGGCACCAGAACATTGGGACAGATGTGGGCAAAGTAAATGAACTAGAAAATGTTCTTTGGAAAAACACCAGGAAGAAGATGGAGCTATCGACTATTTACTGGCTAATGTTGGACCTGGAGGAAGGAGAATTTAATCTACCAACGGAGGTGTGGGAAGAGAGCTTGCCTGGCGTTCATCTTAATTATATATGGCAAGTATCTCTTGACATTTTGTATGCTACGGTGCAGCCTGCGTATTTGAAAAGGAATCATATTTTCTGTATTCACAGGGTGTACTGGTCTCCTCACAAACTCGCGAAGTTTTCGAAAGGTCCATTACCTAAATCTTGCTAAAGCGGATGATATTCATATGTTCCTGGAGTGTCCCATGCTCCAACTTTTTTGGGCGGAGGTAATAAAAGGTATTGGAGATACGTTGGGTCTCAACATTCAGGTAAGCCAACTTTTAGTGTTTTTTGGCTTATTACCAGAATATGAGATGCTTCCCAGATGGAAAAATAAGTTATGCTTATATTTGATCCTGTTGGCAAGAAGAGAAGTTTGTAAAAAGTGGATACAAGATATTCCCCCCTCTTTTCTACAGTGGATTATCTCTATTAAATACACGATGAAACTAGATAGAGTTAAATTGGAGAAAAATATTTCTAGGAACAATAGGAAAAGTAGGCTAGATTTCTGGTGCCTGTGTGAGGCTTGGTTCACTTCTCGCGATCAATGAACAACTTGGTCCAATGATTAAGCCTTTACACTTGACATACTTTACCTCCCTGGTTCTGAAGGGTGCCCAGGTTTCAGAACATCTACACAGTTAGGTTTTGTGTAAAGCACCTCCAATCAGCTACAGAGTGCTCCAGTTGGTGCTTTTGAGAGGGAGGCCACAGGAGTGATTCCAGCAGCTCTGTTCTATTTATTGACAAACGAGGACCTAAAAAAAATAATCTTTTTCACTAACACCAATTTCCCATTGAAAAGGCTAAAGGTAGGGTGTTCCAAAATGTTACTGATGATTTTAACCTTTCCAGTACTCTACCTTTTTTTTGCAACTTCAAAATCCGGCGCCCCATGTCTGAGTTTAATCCCCAGACATCTAACACTATTCGTTTCCCAGGGACGATCCAATTGGGAAAGATCCTCCTCCGGCCTGCTGGCCAAATCCCCTAATGGGAACAGTTTAGATTTAGAATCATATCTCTTTTTTTATTGGCACAGCAATTGGAAAAGCAATTACACAGCATGCCGCAAACAACCCTGGTGGGCCAGCCACGAAGTCTGGTAAGGTGTATCATGCACAAGTGTCCCTATACTGATCCATACATTTGGGATAATGATTACACAGCATTTCGCCTACAACCTGTCATGGCCGGCCGCGTCTCAGGATGGGGTGCTTAGAACTGAATAGGTAACAATGTGCCTGCCTATTAATGACTAGAGCCAAGCTCCGTCACATGTTATCATCAGTGAAGTGCCAACGTACAGACATAACTGCTAAGGCAGCCAAATTAAAGATTTTAAACCAGAAGAAAATGGAAAAAGACCTACCACGAATTAAGGGGAGAAAAACCTAAAATCCCTCTACCCCACCCCATCCCCTTCCAAATGAGCCAGTTGTTAAAAAAATAAATATATATATAGCATTCAGAAAGATATTATTGGACTTGGTCAAACCTAACTCCTGTCAAAAGCCTAGTCCTCTTCTTGGGTGTCTGGAAGTAACCGTAAAATGCTTAGATATTTAGGACGTCAGCTCCCTAAACTCTGAGGAAAGGATAGAGATGAAGGAGGCCCGAATTTTATTGTATGCCAAATTATCCGCACAGGTCGCCATAGACAGTCGCTCCATGCCCAGCAGTGACCATAGCTGATGAAGCTACTGCCGATGGTCTGGGATTTTGTCTGGGCCCCATTTGGACAACAATACTCTACGTGCGGTATTTACTTTATTTTATTTTATGTTATTTTTACAGAGTTTTATATAGCGCAAACTTGACCCGAATGTATAGGGTATCAGAGCTCTTTACACGAGCACCAGTTGGGTTACAGATAAACACATTAATTTTTGTTAGGCACAGATAAATTAAGTGATTTGCCCAGAATCACAGGATGTTCAGCGTCATTGCAGAGACTCGAACCCGGTTCCCCAAATTCTAGGTCGACTGCCCTAGCCGTTAGGCCAACTCCTCTCCCCAAGGCCATCTGCCGTCCCTTAATGAAGTGGAGTGGGAATATGAGTGCATTGGGGGGTCCCAGTAGAGTGTATACAAGGAATCTGGGGATTGTGGTATTAAAAGCTCGGTCAATGTCATCCAGGATATGATCCCAGAATTTAGTCATTTTCGGGCAGTGCCAAAGAAGGAGTAGCATGCCAGGATTGCAGCAGCTAGCAGCATTGGCCAACTCATAGGGCGTTCCATTTTTGTATACAAGAGGCGGTGTAGTACCAATAGAAAGTTATCATGGAAGATGTTTCCGTATGTCCTGTAGTGAGTGCTGTGTGGTGCGCTCTATAGAAAATATTTTCCCACTCTTTATCTGATAAGGATCGGCCTATTTCTGCCTCCCGTCGCCGTGTGTCCAAGCCAAGCACCCAGTATGTCAATTGTGTACGAGTGAAATGGTATGTTTCCAGCAAGGCATAGTCTGCTTTGAGTTGATTGAATGGTATGGGGCAATTGTGGTCAAAGAGACATCCCATGCACTTACACCCGCCCACTACCCATCGTTTTCGTGGTGCTCGCGGTCATGCCTGGAGGAAAATCCGGGTCTGAAAATAGGGGTGTCATGAGCGAAAGGAATGTGGTGAGTCCCAACGCTGTCTATTCTTTGTCCCAGATCTGAAGTGTCGGGCTAGTAACAGGGGAGTATTAGAGCCCCCAAGCTCTATAAGGGTGAGGCAGCCACACCTCCCTCCAAATGTGTGAACCTGCTACTGTCTGGTCCATGAAAACCCAATGTTTTTCCGTTAGTGGGCGATACCACTTCACCAAGTAGCAGAGCTGCACAGCCTGGTAGTAGTGAGACATGTTGGGTACAGAGAGCCCTTCTTATTTTGAATGCAGTTGGAGCTGTTTCTGCAGCCTAGATTTTGCTTTTCCCTATATAAAACGCTCAATCTCCCTTTGAAGAGTAATAATAATGCCAGAAGGCAAAGTTAGAGGAAGGGTCTAAAAAATGTACAGGGCTTGGGGGAGAACATTCATTTTTTCCGAAGCTATTCTACCAAGCCACAAGAGTGGAAGTCATTGCCGCTGTGTTAGTTCTTTGTGAATTAGGGCGAGTCGCTTAGACTTGTTGGTCTCTGCGGTTTTAAGGAGACTTTTGCTTAGGACTAGGCCTAGATATGGGAGATCTTTGACTTTTGCATGTTTACGCAAAAACTTGAGGACGCTCCAAACTCCTGAAGTTCAGCGACAATAGCCGGAAGAGAAGTCAGAGGTTGGGTGGATGAGAGCATGACATCGTCAGCGTAGAGACGGATCAGGTGTCAATCTGCTTCACAAGGGATGCCCCTAGCATTAGTGTTGTCTCTTAATCTCTGCACCAGGGGCTCCATATAAACAGCAAAGAGAAGCGGTGAGAGAGGACAACCTTGCCTCGTGCCAAGATCTATAGGAAAGCCGCTAGATCTTACATTGTTCACTCGGACCGCTGCCTTTGGGGAGCTATACATGCTCAAAATCCAACTCCTAAAGTGCATGCCCATACTGAAGTGCTTGAGAGTCACAAATAGATAGGGCAAGTGTGCTCTATCATTTGCTTTATCAGCGTCCACCGCCAGTAACAAGGCTTCTTCCTGAGATTGGTGTACTTTGTCTATCAAGTGGCAAATATATTTAGTGTTGTCCCCGCATTGACGACCGAGAATAAACTTTGCCTGGTCTGGGTCTATGAGGCCAGGAATCAAGGGAATGAGACAGTGGGCTAGTATACTAGTAAATAGTTTTACATCAATGTTCAGAAGCAAAATCGGGCTTTATGAGCTGCACTGCTTTGGACCTTTCCCGGGCTTAGGGATAACTGAAATCGAAGCTTGAAGCATCAATTCTGTAAGCGTGCCTGTTTCGGCAAAGGAATTAAACATGCTTAGTGAGAATGGGGCGAGTTCAGAGCAAAATGTTTTATAGAATACCGTGCTGAACCAGTCCGGTCCCTGTGACTTCCGAGGAGTCAGGCGAGCAATCCCTGAAATCACTTCTTCAATGCAGATGGGCCTGTCTAGTGCTTCAGATTCCACTGGGGGAATAGGGGAGATCGCAGTAGTCTCTAAGTATGCCTGTGGGTCTGAGGGGCTAGAAGATTTGTGTGAGTACAATTCAGCTTAATAGGCCTGGAATGTGTCTGTAGTGTCTAAGAGGCCATCCGGACAGATTTAACTGCTTGTGCAAATTGCTTACTATGTAGGCAATGCAAAAGCATACAACCTCCTTTGTTAGTTCGTTTTCTCATCTTAGTTTCATGCGTTGCTTTTCCTATAAGAGCCCACGGGTCACCAGTTTTAGGGCCTCCCAAGTCGAAGACAATGCAGTGGAACCTGTGTCATTAACAGCTAAATAAACTTGAATAGTGTTTTTGAGTGCTGCAACCGTCGCCGGTGACTGTAGCATTGACTCACGGAGGTGCCAGGGAGGTGCGTGAGTAGGGGTGGGAGAAGTGCGCATGGTTAACATTATGTGTGCGTGGTCCGAAAGCGAATGGGCCTCAATGGTGGACTTGAACACTCATTCCCATGCGGACGGGGAGGCCAGAAAGTGATCTAACTGAGCATATATTTTACGGGCCGCAGAATAAAAAGTGTAGTCCCACTAGCCTGGGTGCTGGGAACACAACACATCTCTCATTCCGCATGCTTCCAGCCTTTCCCGCCCCCCAGCAGAGAGAGCCCCTATGTTACCAGAACAAAGGCCTGAACGGTCCTGCTCAGCGCCCATCACTATGTTTAGGTCTCCTCCCACCAACACCGCTACATCTGGGGTATGGAACACACTTGCTAGGGCATTTGATAAAAAGTGTTCTTGCTGCTCGTTTGGGGCGTAAATCGATGCCACTTTGAGATGGAATGTGCCATGCTGCACCCGGAGGGTCAGCAGGCGACCTTTAATTTCTGCAATAGGACCCCAGACTGTACTGGAGAAGTGTTTGGAGAGGAGAATGGCCACAACCCCCTTCTTCCCCCTCCCCCAAATTGCTGTGGGAACCTCTTAGTGTGCATTCTGTGTGTATCTTTTGGGAGTAAGTGTGTCTCCTGTAGCAGACATATGTCACCCTGCGCGTTCTCCAGCAGGGAAAGCACTGTCAATATCTTGATAAGGTTGTTGAGGCCTCGAACTTTGAGGCTAATCATCTTAGTGTCCAGGGTCAAAGGGAAGAGAGCAAGTCTTGAATAATCAAGCAAGTGTCACCCTGGTCATGAGTGTAGTCCCGATGGTACATATTAGGAAGGAGATTCTCCCATCGGTTCGCATATGTGAAGGACCTATCGAGGTTGGCTTGTCGGAAGGGGTACTCCAACAAAACATCATAAACTTCAACAGTGAAACAGAACAAATGAAAATGTTAGCATATGTGAAATCATCATAGTCCATCAAAGTAAGAGGGCCAGTACAAAGGGGGACAACCAAGGTGGTAAGAGTCATCTAACAGCTTTTAGACTTGATGCCTACGCCCGCCAGTCCAGAATGACCAATCCACCATAAAGTCTGTGAAATAGCTCAAGTAGGGGGATCAGCTTCTTCTCCACCCATGCCAGAGAGGGAGCGCAGCACAACCAACCTTTTTTTGACCATTGTGTCAGGATCAGGACTGAGGCGCTCAAGTCAGGATCCATGCTGCGGTCGGTATTCAGTCAAAATATCGAGTTGCAAATGTCCACTTACACTAAGATCGAGTTTTACATATCGCGACACAGAAATATCGTCAGCAAGCATATCGTGGTCAAGAATATCGACTTTAAGGTAAGAAATATCGATTTTAAAAATATAGAAGTCATTAATATCGTTTGCAAAAATATATTTGAATAAAATATCGATTTTTTTAATTAGTGTTATGTATGTTAGTATAAAAAAGTATTGTTTATGTTTTTTAATATATATGTGATAACATTTTTAGTGGTTATTGTATTTTACTTCCGTTTTGCGTTTTTCTCGTTCTGTAGCGGGTTGTGGGTTGGTAAGGGAATAGGGTCGGAAGTAATTTAATAATAAAAAAATGAATATATTTATTTATTAATATGTGTTAATTGAGATTTATAATGTTAATTGTGTTTTTCATTTTTGGGGTAAATTGTAGGTGTGGGTTGTGGGGTTCATAGGTAAAGGATGGGAAGTAATTTATTTTGAATTAATCACTAAATATTTGTTAATTAATATTAATTAGTTAATTGACAATTAAATATGGAAATTGTGTAATTAATTTTAGCTGCGTTTGTGGGATTTTTTGGGGTAAATGGTGGGAAGTAATTTATTTTTAATTCATGATTAGTTGATAAATAATATTAATTAATCCATAATTAATTAGTTTAATTGTTTAATTTTTTGTGTGGGGTTTTGGGTTTATAGGGGTGAACAGTGGGGAGTAAATACATTATACTTACTTTATAATTAGTTGTTGAATACTATTAGTTATTTAATTGAAAACGTTTTTTAATTGTGTAATTCAGTTTTTTACAGTTTAATTTTAGATGTGGGGATTATAGGTGTAAAGGGTGGTAAATTAATTAAATTTTATATGTTTTAATTTGTTTTTAATTAATAATATTTGTTTAATTGATAACTATGTTAATTATGCAAACAAAAACATTTTCCGATATGAGTTCTGTGGTGTTATAGGGTAGGAACTAAATAGACTAAATTTATGTAATAATTAATGTATTTGGTAATAAATCATTTCTAAATACAAATATTTATTTGTTTGAAAATTATTTTAGTATTTTATTTAATATATAATATTTGCAGGTATTTTTTATATGTATTTAACATTATAAATTTTTATTTTTTATTTTTAATATTAAATATATTTTTATTTTTAACATATTTATACATTTATGTATTTATTTATTTTTTAACAAATCTTTTTTTTCTTGATGATATTTTGTTTGTTTTTAATTATTTTGAACTGACTGGAGTGAGAACAGTAAATTTTCCCTCTCCGCAATCCAGCACTTTCCCTATTTATGCACTGACTAAAGTGGGAATAGTAATTTTTACCTGACCGCTATCCAACACTTTTCCCACTGTTTCACTCACAGGAGTGGGAATATAAATGTTTACCCCTCATCTATCCAACATTTTCCCTACGTTAGCACTCACTGGAGTGGGAAATTTAAGTTTAAAGATTTTTAAATAGTTTAATGTTCTAATTTATAACAGATTGTTTTTTTTAAATGGATTTTATGTTATTGGTATATATATATATTTATATATATATGTTAAAAGACATCATCAGATGAGTACAGTGACAACAAATCACAACATGGCAGGAGCGATCAATCTCAGTGAAGATACATCAACCTCAGAGCTGAGCTCTGTTCAAAGTGGAACGGATTCCGAGGACAACAGTGACAGTCAAGAGGCAATCAGGTCACCGAGATAATAAACTTCACACCAACAGAAGAACTTAATTTTTTAAGACAGGACTGTAGACAAACCTTGCGTCCTCAGAATCTTCAGCGAACACAACAGTGACAGTCAAGAGGCAATCAGGTCACTGCGATATCAAACTTCACACCAGCAGAAGAACTTAATTTTTTTAGACAGGACTGCACACAAACCTTGCGTCCACAGAATCTTCAGCGCAGAGATCAAAGAAGACGAGAGAAGGAAATCAAGGAACAAGTGCCAACAAAGGGGCACAAGCCAAAAAAAGGAGACGGTAGCAACGTCCAATGATAACACTGTCATCAATTAAACAAAAATTGACCTAACCCAAGCGGAAACCCAGTTACTCTCCCTTGGTTTAACTTTCTGCCCAGAGAGTAGTTTCAACTAAAAACAGTTCAGATTTGATGTATATAAATTCATAAGAAAATTAAAATTAATGAAAAATGTCAAACTAAAGAATGTGTCAAATCACCAGCCAAACAAACAAACTATGAGTAACATCTCGGAACAAAGTATGTAACAAGCTTTTGATGTAGTAACATTAAAGATGCTTCAGGCACTCGAAAGTGATGATTGAGCCCAAATTTTGTCAACCCAATAAGCTAAGAGCAAAGCTAGCATTTGTCAGGTTCCTGCAGCACCGCGCCTACCCAATCTTTAGGGAACTACATCTACCATGATCCTTGTAGGGAGGAAGTATAAGGGAGGTGTTTCCAGGAAGAGAGTTGCTCGTAATTTTGTGTCCTTTCTTTGTGTTTTCGAGTTCCTGGGAGAAGACAGCGTCTATCGAGCTGCTTCAGAGTTTTGTGAAGTGAGAGCGCTGATCAAGATTTCCCGGCATTGAGGTATTGCAACATTGTATCAGCTGGGAGCCCTGTCCGGGCGCTTGCCGGCTTTGCAACATTGTATCAGCTGGGAGCCCTGTCCGGGCGCTTGCTGGCTTTGTAACATTGTATCAGCTGGGAGCCCTGTCCGGCGCTTGCCGGCATTGTAACATTGTATCAGCTGGGAGCCCTGTTCACGGGCGCTTGCCAGCATTGTGAGAATTGCTACTTTGTTTCCTTGGCTAAGGAAAGCACCGTCTTGTGTGTGCCATTTCCAAACCCGGCTCTACTGGGTTTTCTGTTCCCGGAGCTTGGCGGCGGCTGCTGCAAGTTACCGTGGAAGGATCATTTCTTGTCCTGCAATGTCCGGAGTAGAGTGGTATTCCACTACCTACTGCCGGCTAGTTGTTTTTGTTTGATCTGAATCAGATTCTAATAGCGGAGCGTGGTGGTGGTCGCAACCACACACTGCCGTTATATGGTTTAAAAGACTCTTGTTACTACATAAGTGTACACCAACGTATCGCATCTTTTGGGCTTAAAGATATCATATGCGAATTCAAGGGACAGTACTGTGCTTAATGGAGTGACAACGTGGGGGATTATACCGCAAACTCTTTTAGAATAAATCCGGATGATAGACTTGTGCATTATCTCAAAGACTAATTTAGAGGAACAAGTCATTTTTACCCGGGGGGGGTCTATTACAAAGGTTCTTTCTCCGCATAACACGGTGTGTATTACAAAGGGTACACTGCTGCTAGATCTTACACCTGTGTGTTATATGTTATGATAACCATTGTGTTTCCTTTCAGGAAGTTGAACTGATATCTCATTTAAACTTGTTGGAGGAAAGTGCACAGCCCTGCAAGGTATTCAGAGTTTGAGAGAGTATTACTGAGAGTAGCCTTGATATTTGATTGGTGTTATAAACGTATGCTCTGTCGTTTCAGATCCCTTGTCCCTGCTGACCCCTTCCCGTCCCCGGTCTCTTTTCATTATTTATCCCTCGCCTGATGGTTCGAACCCCCTGTGTACACATTCAGGGTGTTGGTAACATCAGGAGGTGGACCCCTTTGTTCATCAATCGGATTCTGCGGAGCAGGCCCTGACAGAATTACGAGCCCACGATATATGCTCCGCCTGATACGATTGGTGAACAAACATGGCTACCCTAGAGGAAGTGTTGCAAGCGCTTGTTATAGTCCAACAAGAGTTAGTGGCCTCTAGAGCTGAGGCTACGGCTTCTAGAGCGGAGGCTACCGCCTTGAGAGAAAGGGTGGATAGGTTAGTTGGTAACCCTTTTGATGCTGCTACGCTCAATCCCCGTATCCAAGTAACGGTACCCCCCCCTATACCGTTGGCAAGTCCTGAGAGGTATTCGGGGGATTCATCCAAGACGCAGATATTTCTTACACAAATCATGATGCACTTTTCTTGCAAACCCGCGTCCTTTCCCAACCACCATTCTAGAGTAGCGTTCGCCATCTCCTACATGATAGGGGATGCAGCAAGCTGGGCTATCCCACTGGTAAGGAGAGATGATGCTATTCTTTCAGATTGGGGGGCCTTTAGGACCGAGTTTGAGAGGGTGTTCGATAGACGGGCCACCACATTCAGGGCTGACAGGGAATTGATGGAGTTAAGACAGGGACGTAATGAATTGATTACATACTTAACGTCATTTAACAGATTGGTGGCAGAGTCTTCCTGGCCTGAAGAGAAACAGATGTCCATTTATTATCAAGGGCTACGGGATGGGATGAAAGATGTCATAGCGCAAATAGATCCCCAACCGACTACCTGTGCCGGTATGATCAATCTTTCCTTACGACTCGATGGTAGAATGTCAGAAAGATCAGGGGACAGGAGAAAATGGGACAGAGGTTCCCCTAGGCCAGAGTATTTCAGCAAGAAGGGGCCATCATCAATAGGGGAGAGCCATGAACCCATGGAGATAGGAGCAGTGAGAGCTCCCTTAACTAGAGAAGAAAAGGAAACCCGTAGAACTCAGGGGCTGTGCATGTATTGCGGAAGAAAGGGACATTATGTGAGAGAATGTCCCTCCAAGCCAAAGACTACAGGGAGTTGGGTTAAGAAAAGGTTAGCCATATCTAGCACCGAGTCATATGACAAAGATAATGAAGGAAGGGGTGATCAGACTCCCTTAAAGCTACCTTCTTTGGTTTGTGAGGTTCTTCAGGATCCGGTATCCCACATCGTGTTGTCCATGTGTCTGGTGAGTCAGTTAGGGGGTCATCAAGTTCTGTTGATGATTGACTCTGGGGCCACGGGCAACTTCATAGACAGCGGACTAGTAACATCTTTGAACTTGAGACGCATACCCCGGATGCACCCAGAAGAAGTGTGGGCGGTGGATGGGAAACCCTTAAAGTCTGGGAAGATCACTGAACAAACAGAAGAAGTGTTGTTGGTGATAGACTTACCCGAAGGGGAACACCAGGACAGGTTAACCCTCAACATAATCGAGGCTCCACAATATGAGGTGATTCTGGGCATGCCCTGGCTATCCTACCATAACCCAGATATTGATTGGAAAGAGAAGAAATTGAGGTTTCTTTCACCTGTATGTCAGGAACATATGTCAGCACATCCGGTTACTCAGGCTAGAGAGCTGTCTATTCCTTTTCAGGTGGCTACTGCGGCCGAAAAGGAGGTTTCATTACCTAGTGCATATCAGTCGTTTGCGGATGTATTTAGCGAACAGTTGGCTAATGAACTACCACCCCATCGTTCATACGACTGTTGCATTGATATGGTGGAAGGAGCCCTGATGCCCTCCTGTCGTGTGTATGCTTTATCTGTGCCCGAAACTACTCACCTCAAAGAGTATCTAACTCATTATCAAGCTATAGGTTTCATCCGCCCTTCCAAGTCCCCTGCAGCCTCTCCTTTATTTTTCATAGCGAAAGCTAATGGTGAATTGAGGGCTTGTGTTGATTACAGAATGCTGAACAAAAACACTGTCCGTAACCGGTACCCTCTTCCCCTTATTCCGGTGCTGTTAGATCAAGTAAGGAAGGCCTGCATTTACACAAAGTTAGATCTTCGGGGGCGTATCACCTTGTGAGAATGAGGGAGGGCGATGAATGGAAGACGGCCTTTAAAACATGCTATGGGTTGTTCGAATATACTGTTATGCCATTTGGATTGTGTAACGCCCCGGCCGCTTTCCAATACTTCCTGAATGATGTTTTGAGGGATCTGGTAGACATCAGTGTGGTTGTTTACATTGATGATATCTTGATATATTCTTGTAATGTAGGGATTCATCACGACCATGTGTCACAGGTCCTACAGAGATTGAGAGAGAACAATCTGTTCTGCAAGCTTAGTAAATGTGAGTTTGGAGTAACCACTGTGGAGTTCCTGGGGGTCATGCTATGTCCAGAGGGGTTGCAAATGGCAGAGAGAAAGGTGCAAGCAGTACAATCCTGGCCCACACCGAAAACAGTGAAAGAAGTCCAATGTTTCCTGGGTTTTGCGAACTATTACAGGAGGTTTATTGATGGCTTTTCGCGCATTGCTGCGCCTCTTTCTCGATTACTAAGAAAAGGGGTGGTGTACGGTTGGTCGCAAGAAGCAGAGCATGCTTTCACTCATCTCAAGAGGGCGTTTGTCACCGCGCCCATTTTGGCTCATCCACAACCTGAATTGCCGTATATTGTGGAGGCTGATGCCTCGGATGAGGCAGTTGGGGCTATTTTGTCTCAGAGACATGTGCAAACAGGTCAACTCCATCCAGTAGCGTACCTCTCCAAAAAACTGAGCCAAGCCGAGAAAAACTACACCATAGCAGAAAAAGAACTACTTGCTATTAAAAAGGCCTTCCAGGAGTGGCGACAGTATTTATGGGGGGCCATACATCCAGTGACTGTGTTCTCGGACCACCGTAATCTGCAATACATGCGAACAGCTAGACATCTGTCGCAGAGACAGATGCGGTGGATGCTGTTTTTTGCGGAGTACAATTTTTTGATAACCTTCCGCCCAGGTGCCGAAAACAGGAAGGCGGATACTCTGTCACGCTTGGGTGATACATTGGAGGTAAAGGCCGATCCTCCAATGGATGCCATCATTGAACCTAGTAAAGTGATCTGTGTTCTTAATGCTGATGTCTTCCTAGAGACAATCAAGGGACAAAAGACCGAGGCTGCCTGGAGGTCATGGAGTAGCAAAGACACCAGACGATCCCTCGTCCGTGGTCTGCCCTTCGTAGAAAACAAACTATTTTTGCCTACCATGGAAAGCAGGAAAAAGGCTTTTGAGTGGTGTCACTCTTCACCAATGTCAGGTCATCAAGGCATAAAGAAATCAGTGCTCTTGGTTCAAAGACAGTTCTGGTGGGATACCTTGTCCAGAGACGTAACACTTTGGGTGGGTCAGTGTGAGGAGTGTGCACGGGCCAAGACATTGCAGAGTCAGAGCAAGGGAAAACTTATGCCATTGCCCACCCCAAAGAAACCATGGCAGAGTATCAGTATGGACTTTATCACAGGGTTGCCTTCTGATCATGGACATACAGCTGTGCTAGTGGTGGTAGACAGCCTCACGAAAATGGGACATTTTATACCATGTAGGAACCTCCCCACGGCTGGTCAAACAGCACAGCTGCTTTTGTCTAATGTCTTCCGTTTCCATGGGATTCCTGAAGTCATCATTTCAGACAGGGGACCTCAGTTCATTGCGAGCTTTTGGAAGTCGTGGTGTTTGGCGTTGAAGATCAAAGCCTCTTTGTCAACCAGTTTCCATCCCCAGACAGATGGTCAGACTGAAAGGCTCAATCAGACATTGAAGAAATATCTACGATGCTATGCTACTGAGGCTCATGATTCCTGGGTGTCCCTGTTGTGGCTAGCTGATTTGCCTATAATAATGCCTGGCATAGTTCGTTGGGGGTGTCCCCTTTCTATGCTAATTACGGATTCGATGCCCGGGCCTTGCCTATCACCATTCCTGAAGAAGTGGGTAATCAACCTTCGGTGTTGGGTTCGGTCCAACGTTTGCATGCGGTCCAAAAGAAAGTGTCCAAACATTTGGTTCGAGCCAAACAAGAGTACAAGACATGGGCTGATAAGCATCGAGGTGTGGGTCCTGTTTACCAGGTGGGGGACAGGGTGTGGTTGTCCACCAAAAACATCAGGTTCAAACTCCGTTCGGTGTTCCATCCTAAATATATTGGTCCGTACGTTGTTGTGAAACAGGTGAACCCTGTGGCGTATAAACTGAAACTTCCTGCCTCGCTTCGAATCCACCCGGTTTTTCACTGTAGTTTGTTGAAACCGGCCTTGTCTGCTCGACGGAGGGCTCCTCCTCCAGTGCTGTGCAACGATGGACTGGAGTATGTGGTACGCTGCATAAAAGACTCTAAACGTCGCAGAGGCACATTGTGGTACTTGGTGGCCTGGAAGGGTTACTCGGCTGAGGACGACTCCTGGGAGCCATCTACGAATGTGCATGCTCCTGTTGCTGTTAGGTCATTTCACCGAAGACATCCTGCCAAGCCGGGGCCTAGGAGGCGCTAGGAGGGAGGGCATACTGTCAGGTTCCTGCAGCACCGCGCCTACCCAATCTTTAGGGAACTACATCTACCATGATCCTTGTAGGGAGGAAGTATAAGGGAGGTGTTTCCAGGAAGAGAGTTGCTCGTAATTTTGTGTCCTTTCTTTGTGTTTTCGAGTTCCTGGGAGAAGACAGCGTCTATCGAGCTGCTTCAGAGTTTTGTGAAGTGAGAGCGCTGATCAAGATTTCCCGGCATTGAGGTATTGCAACATTGTATCAGCTGGGAGCCCTGTCCGGGCGCTTGCCGGCTTTGCAACATTGTATCAGCTGGGAGCCCTGTCCAGGCGCTTGCTGGCTTTGTAACATTGTATCAGCTGGGAGCCCTGTCCGGCGCTTGCCGGCATTGTAACATTGTATCAGCTGGGAGCCCTGTTCACGGGCGCTTGCCAGCATTGTGAGAATTGCTACTTTGTTTCCTTGGCTAAGGAAAGCACCGTCTTGTGTGTGCCATTTCCAAACCCGGCTCTACTGGGTTTTCTGTTCCCGGAGCTTGGCGGCGGCTGCTGCAAGTTACCGTGGAAGGATCATTTCTTGTCCTGCAATGTCCGGAGTAGAGTGGTATTCCACTACCTACTGCCGGCTAGTTGTTTTTGTTTGATCTGAATCAGATTCTAATAGCGGAGCGTGGTGGTGGTCGCAACCACACACTGCCGTTATATGGTTTAAAAGACTCTTGTTACTACATAAGTGTACACCAACGTATCGCATCTTTTGGGCTTAAAGATATCATATGCGAATTCAAGGGACAGTACTGTGCTTAATGGAGTGACAACGTGGG
This sequence comes from Lissotriton vulgaris, assembly GCF_964263255.1. Lineage (NCBI taxonomy): Eukaryota > Metazoa > Chordata > Amphibia > Caudata > Salamandridae > Lissotriton > Lissotriton vulgaris. Next base: position 2,071,106,649 of record NC_141691.1, on the reverse strand, counting down.
GGATTATACCACAAACTCTTTTAGAATAAATCCGGATGATAGACTTGTGCATTATCTCAAAGACTAATTTAGAGGAACAAGTCATTTTTACCCGGGGGGGGGTCTATTACAAAGGTTCTTTCTCCGCATAACACGGTGTGTATTACAAAGGGTACACTGCTGCTAGATCTTACACCTGTGTGTTATATGTTATGATAACCATTGTGTTTCCTTTCAGGAAGTTGAACTGATATCTCATTTAAACTTGTTGGAGGAAAGTGCACAGCCCTGCAAGGTATTCAGAGTTTGAGAGAGTATTACTGAGAGTAGCCTTGATATTTGATTGGTGTTATAAACGTATGCTCTGTCGTTTCAGATCCCTTGTCCCTGCTGACCCCTTCCCGTCCCCGGTCTCTTTTCATTATTTATCCCTCGCCTGATGGTTCGAACCCCCTGTGTACACATTCAGGGTGTTGGTAACATCAGGAGGTGGACCCCTTTGTTCATCAATCGGATTCTGCGGAGCAGGCCCTGACAGCATTGACATAACTAATCCAGATGTAAGCCTGTTTAAACCGGCATCAACATTTGTTCCAATAATGCCAGGATATGCAGTCGTTGTGTTTAACGACCGGATTATAGAGGACCTGAAAAAATTCAATCGTACAGTAAACCTCAAAAACCGTTGAGGGAAATATCAAGAAAAACAGTATTTTAACTTAATGAAAAAGCTTGATGATAACAAAATAGATTGTTATCAATAAAGCTGATAAGGGAGGGAATATTGTTTTATGATAAAAGGCCCAATACATGAAAGAAGAACAGAGGCATTTGGAAGATAATACCCGTTACAGAAAAGCCACTTATCAGTACCTACAGAATGTCAAGCAAATAGTGGATAATGAGTTGTCCCATTGGAAACAAAAATGTTTACTTACGAAAGATGAAGTTAATTTCTTTAAAAAAGAGTTACTGGAGACACCAGTGCTGTACTTTATTCCTAAAGTACATAGGGGAATGACACCGGTACCAGGACGACCTATAATTTCTGCCAGAAACAATTGTTTGAGTCTATCTCGAAGTATGCGGATTACTTTTTATAGGATTTTGTGTCAGATTTGCCATTGTATATTAAAGACACATGAGATTTCCTCAGAAAAATACACAACTTGAGGTGGAAGGAAGACTATTTGTTTAAAGCTATGGACATTACATCACTGTACACCAGTATAAAACACCATGATGACTTAAAAGCAGTAGAATATTTGCTGAGTAAAAGACCAATTGGCCTGTATGATCACCATATGATGTTAATTGAAATGATCAATCTATGTTTGACGAATAACTATTTCTTGTTCAATAAGGAGGTATTCCAACAGATGAGGTGAGTGGCAATGGGGGCCTGCTTCTCCCCCTGTTGCACTTGTCTTCACATGGGCTGGTGAGATGAGCAGGTCCTCAAAATACAATACAGCCAGTTGTGCAAAACCCATGTGATAAAATGGTGGCGGTTCATCAATGTTTCTATTGTTTGGAGGGGAATGGAGGCGAGTGCCACGGCTTTTATAAGACAGACTAATGTGAATAATTTGAATCTGGAGTTCACAGCACAGATCAGTAATCAGTCAATCAATTTTCCTGGATGTGCAATTGTACAGAAATAAGGAAAGAGTAGAAACTAAATTGCATAGTGAAATAACGGCTGGAAAATCGATCCTCCATGCCAAAAGTTCACATCCCAGGCACTTAATCCAGAATATCCTGTATGAGGAATATCTAAGAATACGGAGGATATGCCATTCGGGGACTGATCTGGAACAATGTCAGAATGAAGCGACAGAGTCACAACACAGGGTTATAATTATAACATCATGTGTTTGAACAAAGCCGGCCTTAAAGCCAATGCCCAACCAAGAGATACCATACTATTTAAGGTTCAAAATGAATTGGGTTTAGTTGACACACTAACCTGTAGACAAACAGAAAAACCACAAGAGGTTAGGGTAATTATGACGTTCAGCAAACAAGAGAGAAACTAACCTGTAGACAAACAGAATAACCACAAGAGATTAGGGTCATTATGACGTTCAGCAAACAAGAGAGACAAGTAAGAAAAATTATCAACACACAATGGCCCATTATACTGACGAATTTCACACTTGTCAAATTCTCCCTGATAAATCCTTCTGGACATTTAGATGAACACCAGCAATGAGGGATTCATTGGTAAGCAGTAGCCCTGAAGTTAGCTCTTGTCAGAGCTTGTTGTCCCCTAAAATGGGTTTTTCAGATGCAGTTCATGTAGAGCCTGCAAATTCGGTGTCAACATGCAAAGCTACATGACTGCATTCTCTGACAAACAACTTACAATCAAAGGGCACTACATGTGTAGGACAGAATTTGCAGTTTATGCACTTGAATGCCCGTGCGGACTAAAATATGTTGGAAGTACTAAACTGAAAGTGCACAACAGAATCCTGCAACACATCAACTCTGCAAACTCTGATCCCATGTACCCAGTAGCGAGGCATTTTAAACTTTACCATCAGAACAACTTAAAGGATTTAAAATATTTCGTTATTGGGGCTGTACCTGTATTAATAAGAGGAGAGAACAGGGAGAAAATACTGAGACACATGGAATCAAAATTCATAATTGAGTTGGATCATAAAATGCCAAACGGTTTAAATATGAGTGAAGATCTTCATAATTTCTTCTGAGTTTAAATTAGAACCAGTAATTTCTGAAAATGATGTGTACTGTGTGGAGTCAAAAGTAGTGCATTACGTAACTCCACTGTTGTTACATCTGACACGTTCAAAAGAAATATTATGTTATGTAGAAAAAACAAACAAGGAGTGAAAATGTAACATCAAGAAACTATGGGATATGGCAAGCAGAGGTCACTTTATGAAGGATGATTTCAACTCTGTAAATCCACTTTAGCACTTTAACAATGCACCTAATGATGGTCATGCATTGAGATTATATTTAAGTGGATGCATTTGAACATTGGAACAACAAGGGATCCACTGGCAATTGATCTATGTGATTCAATATAGATTGTTAACATGAAATGCTGCTGATAGGAGGCTTCAGGAATTGATGGAATAATAGTAATAATTGCACTTTATCATGTAGTGAGCACTTTATTATCACTTTGCACATTAATAGGGGATGTGCAACAGGGACACTTAGCACTTTAATTGTAGGAGTTGGTAAATAAGGACAGATGAGCAGTGAAACAATCGATTTAACATATAAGGGATAAATACGTGTATTTGGATTCTTAAGCCTGGCATACATTCATTTCAGACATATGTCATGTGACCGAGCAATCAGCATTTACAAATTCCAATGCAAATGATAACTTATATCAGCACGAGCTTGTAAATACAAAGCAGTTATGTGCAAGCATTGTGATAGAAATCTGGATGCGATGAAATAGGTTTTGTGATATTCAACTGAGGTTTTTACAAGGTAATGCCAGGTTTTATAGACCAAAGATTAAAAGTCAATCTCTCCATGTCGAAGTAGGTCAACGCCATCTCCTCCTCCTGCTACAGCACCCTCAGCATGCTTCGGAGGATCTACAAGTGGATCCTGACTGAAACAAGAAGAACAGTGACCCAAGCCCTCGTCAGCAGCAGGCTAGACTACGGCAACGCACTCTACTCAGGTATCCCGGCCAAACACCTGCAACGACTACAACGCATCCAGAACGCCTCAGCCCAACTGATCCTCAACGTCCCCCACCGCAGCCACATCTCCTCCCACCTAAGAGACCTGCACTGGCTCCCCGTCAACAAGAGGATCACCTTCAAACTCCTCACCCACGCACACAAAGCACTCCACAACACTGGACCAGCCTACCTGAACGAAAGACTCAACTTCTACACCCCCGCCTGCCAGTTCTGCTCCGCCAGCCTCGCCCTTGCCGCCGTCCCGCACATCCAACGAACGACCTCCGGCGGCAGATCCTTCTCCTTCCTCGCTGCCAAGACCTGGAACAGCCTCCCCACCCATCTACGGCAGACCCAAGACCTGCTCACCTTCAGGAGGCTCCTCAAGACCTGGCTTTTCGAGCAGTAGCAGCACCCCCTCCCCCCTCAGCGCCTTGAGACCCTCATGGGTAAGTAGCGCTTTACAAGTTCTCTGATTGATTGATTGATAAAAGAATCCAATGGTGATTATCAATGATGAAATGATGTTTATATACGATACAGGTTTATAAAAAAGCGACAATATGTGAAGAAGTTGTCTTTTTTCCATGGTTGTTAAGTTGAGCTCACACAGGGGTGTTTGGTATTGTTTAAAATGAAGGAATGTGACGCAGTGCAGTCATGTGATCAAGACCGTGTGTCTGCGGTCGAAACATGTTATGGGCAAATTAAATTGGAAAAAAACACTAAATATTTGCACTTGAAGTGGTGTCCGTTCCCTGCTTTGGGTGTCAATGTTCACCTACAAGCAAGGACTTAGCTTTTGAGTATATATATATATATATATATATATATATATATATATATATATATATATATATATATATATATATATATATATATATATATATATATATATATATATATATATATATATATATATATATATATATATATATATATATATATATATATATATATATATATATATATATATATATATATATATATATATATATATATATATATATATATATATATATATATATATATATATATATATATATATATATATATATATATATATATATATATATATATATATATATATATATATATATATATATATATATATATATATATATATATATATATGGTATGTCCAAGTTCCTAGAGCAGGTAGCGCAGAGCGTTCAGCCACACTGACAAACAGGAACCAGCGAGACCCAGGAAGGTGCAAATTTTTCTTTTTATTTAAATGTTAGCCCAGCACCAGTCCGCCATGACGCGTTTCGGCTAGGGATAGCCTTGATCACATGACAACGTCACGAGGGCTGACCACCCTTTTAAAGTGCAAAAGTGCCATCACATGGTATGGAAAGCAAGAAAATACTAAACTTTCCAAGAAACTACAGCTATAGTATTGCAGCATAAATGCGATTATTGCACATACAAGATACAAGTAGTTACAATGACTGTTCATAATTGCAGTAAAATACATTTTAACAATAACAACTTGAAAAAACCTCAGTAATTAAATTACGCTGTACAAATTCATGGCAACGGCTAAATGAACTTCTTAAAAAAGTACAAAAGTTAAAAGCCAATAAATAATTATGAATAATTGTATTGCCATTAAAATTCATTCAGAGCAGTACTCCTTGTGTAAGATCAATCTAACAACTATCATGTTGAGAGTACAAGTGAATAATATAAGATCCCTGTTGTCATGGATTCTAATATGATAAAAGAGCATGATGCCCAAGTGGGCTGTACAACATTACTGAGGTAAAGATATATTGATTTCTTTGTGCAAATACGCAACATTTAGTGCAAGAACATGTTAAATGGCTTTAAAGTGCAACCATGAAAAGTGAAATAGTGCAAAAGAAATGTTAAATCATTATTCTTTGAAGAATTATATACATACAGGTCAAAAGGAGGGTCCAGGATGCATATTATACTGTCTAATTACTAGTTAAAGATTGTTGTTAACAGGACAGTAACAATTCTGAGGTTGAAAGTGCAATATGCATATAGCAAGGTAGGCGCATTACTATAGATAGGTGTGGCAATCCTCCCCCATATTAAGCCCTTGCGGTGCCTTAGTGTCGAGTGATATGATGTAACGGGTCTCCAATTTTTGAAGTAGGGACTCTCTATCACCTCCTCTCCTCCGGGGGGGAACACAATCTATCACAAAATATTTCAAAACGGAGGCATCCTTCCCATGTGTTTTCTCAAAATGCCTAGCAACTGGATATGCGGCATCTGCATTAGTAATAGCACGCAGGTGTTGCAAGATCCGCTTTTTGACTTGTGGCCTGGTGCTACCCACATATTTAAGCCCACATGGGCATTCCAAAACATAGACTGCAAATTCTGATTTGCAATTCAATTTTTGTCTAATTTTGATTGGGAAAGGTGACAATGGTGTGTAAACCTCCGACTTACTTATACCATGCTTGCAGGCTTTGCAGGTAGAGCATCTCAAAAAACCCTTGCTATCGTCTAACCACGAGCCTGTGGTCACCTCTGGGCTACTGGAAACCAGGCTATCTTGCATGGACCGAGCTTTGCGATAGGTAATGCTAGGGTATTCAGGCATAGAAGGGCCAATAACAGGGTCACTTGATATCAGGGACCAGTTGTCCTTGATTATTTTATGGATGTTCTTGTGCTGATTACTGTAGCCAATGATTAATCTGGTTTCCTCACCTGATCTATTGGTGGGAGGTTGCTGGCTTACAACTCCTGAGCCCAGGAGTACTGACCTCTCTATTTTGTTGGCCCTTTGTGTGGCATTATCTATAGTCTCAGGTTTATAGCCCCTTTGGAGGAAACATGCCCTACAGTGGGACTGTGCCAACCGGCATTCCTCCTCAGTGATGCAGATTCTCCTGACACGGAGCATCTCCCCATAGGGGATGCTCCGTATCAGGTGCGCTGGATGAAGACTACCAGCGTGCAGCAGAGTATTCCCTGCCGTGGGCTTACGATACAATCTGGTTTGGAGATTGCCATCCTGGATAAAGATTTCCACATCCAGGAATACAATAGACTGAGTGCTGATACTACTGGTGAATTGAATGTGAAGGTTATTCATGTTAAGTTATTGTATGAATTCTCTCACCTCACTCTCAGTCCCATCCCAAACAAAAAACAGATCGTCAATATACCTAGACCAGAGTTTCACTTTGGTGTTCATAGTGACGGTGTGTTGTGCCATCAGGACCTGCTCCTCCCAGTACCCCATGTGCAGGCAGGCATTACTGGGAGAGAAGCAGGCCCCCATTGCTACACCCCTGGTCTGGAGGAAAAGCTGTTTGGCAAATAGGAAAACATTGTTCTCTAGACAAATGGAGATCATATCTATCAGCATTTTCGAGTGTTCATGGAAGCAAGCTTCCCTCTTTCCTAGAAAATACTGGATGGCTTTCAGTCCGTCTTGATGGAATATACTGGTGTATAGCGAGGTGACATCCATGGACACCAGAATGTAGTTGGAATTCCATCTGAAATCAATAAGAAGGCAAGTTTTTTACGTGATCCTGTAGGAAGAAATCAATGTATTTGCTCATATTTTCCAACAGGCTGTTACATGCGGAAACAATAGGCCTTCCTGGTGGCTGCTGGTAATTCTTGTGGACTTTAGGGATGAAGTATATTACCGGGATCACTGGGTAGTCCTTCTTTAGAAATTTATACTCATCCATAGTCAGCAGGCCTTTGCTCCGCCAGGCAGACAGTTTGGAATTGATTTCATTCCTTGATACAAGGGCGTCCTGCATGGTAATACGTTTGTAGCAGTCCTTGTCGTTAAGCTGTTTAAGAGCTTCTTCCATGTACATTTTCCGTGGCCATAAGACCACGTTGCCACCTTTATCCGATTGTCTTATAACCAAGTGTTTGTTTGCCTTGAGCTTTTTCATGAGTTTGTGGTATTCACTGTCTCTATAATTGTATCGTTTAGATGCATGAGAGTTCTTAATTTGCAATTCCTTCAACTGTGAGGTGACACGCTCATGAAATATATCTACATTGTCTTTGACCATCAGGGGACAAAATTTGGATTTTGGTTTGAAAGGGGTCTGACAGAGTATAGGAAGGGGCTCACCACCCAGCGCTGTTTGACTCTCCGTGTGACAAGGAAACTCCTCCTCCTGGAGTTCCATAAATTCCTGCGTGAGAGCTGCTCCCATTGTGACTATTTCGTTGGAACCACCAGTTGAAGTATGGACAGAGGCGGCCTCTGGGGTCCCAATAGTAGTGCTGGGATCCACCTCTGCGGGTGTTGCATGATATTTGCGCTGCTTTAATTTACGCACATACTTAAACATATCGATCTTGGTTGTAGCATAATCAAAGTCACCCCGTGGGCTGTACGACAGTCCTAAGGATAAAATGGATGTTTCCTTCGGGGTCAGGGCAGTATCAGTCAGATTTATAACTGCATGAATATTGGTATTGGAGTCAGAATTAGAATTTACTGTTGTGGTTGAGCTGGCGGTTCCACTGCCATCTGGAATGCGGTTTCCTTTGCCTGCCTCCTGCGTTTGCGGCGTTTGTTGCTTTTCCGCCTCTCTGCGCGTTTCCTGTTGGCGCGCTGGCGGCGGCAGTCGGTGTTCCAGAGCGCAAGGTTGATTTGCGATCCTGTTGGACCATTTCCATTTCTTGCGCAGGGGTAAATTTGCGAAACCCCGACCGTAGTTGACGCCTGGTTTCTGTGTCAGATTCACTATCAGGCTGTGAACTCTCTCCCGAGATTGAAGACACCTCAGTCTGTCCTGTAGTTACCGTAGTGCCTGTGCTGGTGTTGGCGATAGTGATGTTATTGTTACGTCGCTGCTTGATATTATCATACCTTTTTGCGAACGTAAAAATCTGGCCATTTTCATAATCCAGTCTATCGCGCTGGAACTTGTACGCCTTTCTCTTTTTGATGACATCCTCCTCACGTTTAAGCCGTATATTTATTTCCTCTCTAAGTTTCGTAATTTCTGAAGAGGGAGGGAGTTTGTCAATTTCCGCATTGATTTGAGCAATTTCATCCAAAAGCTTGATTCTGTCACTTTCTGCATACTGGATGAGTATGCTCATTAGGCGTTTTGAATTGTCGAGGTTGCATTGCGCCCAATCTGCAAGCATTTGTGGGTCGGGTTTTTCATAGGAGGGTGCTAATAAGATGCGCAATCCTCGCGGCACCCGTCCCACCTCTAAGTAACCTGTTAAAGAGGTATGTTCCCACCACTTAGATTGTTCGCTTTTGCTACATTTTTCGAGCCTCTTAAACAGTTCCTTAACACCAGTAGTTTGTTCCGGCACACAGATGGAACTAGAATTCGGAACGGACTCCCCGGCCGGGGGGTCTGTAAACATGCCCCTGGACGCCTCCACACGCCCCCTCAACGTGTCCGTGGACATGGTGCGTAGCAGTGGGCAAAATTAAATATGTGCACAACAGATTCGAACTCCTACACGGCAATGCTCCTCAGAGTCGATCCTGTAAACTTCACACAGGGATTCCCGCAGTTAGTCCGGCTTGGCTTGCTGGTACTCGGTCGTAGAGCTCAGGGTTCCCGACCAGCCGACGCTGACCCGGTACTCCAAAACTACTTCCGGTCTTTCCTCAGCACGCCACCAAACAATTCCGCTTTCCCTGGGGCGTGGCGGCGTCTCCTCACACAGAATTTGAAAAATGTTCCGAAGAAACAGTGCTCCTTGCCGCAACTTGCCCAAAGCGTGAAGGGGTCTCGCCAAATCCGGGGAAGCAGTCCCGGATGTAGAAATGGGGTATGTCCAAGTTCCTAGAGCAGGTAGCGCAGCGCGTTCAGCCACACCGACAAACAGGAACCAGCGAGACCCAGGAAGGTGCATATTTTTCTTTTTATTTAAATGTTAGCCCAGCACCAGTCCACCATGATGCGTTTCGGCTAGGGATAGCCTTGATCACATGACAACGTCACGAGGGCTGACCACCCTTTTAAAGTGCAAAAGTGCCATCACATGGTATGGAAAGCAAGAAAATACTAAACTTTCCAAGAAGTTCCAAGTATATATATATATTACCTACTGGCGGTCGCCAGTAGGTATATATAGTTAGGATTTTTTTGAATAGGGATTTCTGAAAATTCTATGTTGAATAACTTTGGCGTTGATGGACGGAATTGGCTGAAATTTTCAGGAAAATGGCACATTTTGTTTCTGAGCGTCCCCTGAAAGTTTGGGGGGGTTTCGTCATGCGGGGCCAAGAAAAAAGGGGGGTCCCAAAACGCGTTTTTAACATTGAGTTTTCCATAGGGCGGTTGGACTCACTTTTAGCTCGAACGGCTGAATGGATTTCTATGAAACTTGTCAAAATTGTAGAGACTGTTTGCTCGATGTGCCTTTGCTAGGTCTCAAGATATGTGCTCCAGTGGATTTTGAGAAATTAACTTTCAAAAAAATATATATATCTGTGACAGCGTCCCGGTTAGCGCCCCGGTCCGCGTACCAGACGCGTAACGGAACTTTGCGAGGAGAAGCGGATTGGCTCTCCGGTGACTCTCAACATTCTAAACAGTCCGGAGCGGCCGCCATCTTGTCTCTCAGTAGGATCGAGACACAAGAGGTGGCCAAAACAAAGGGGGAAATTACCATAAGGGGGCAGAGCAGATCCTCCCTGACCCCCTAGGTTTGATGTGGGGGCTTTAAAAGGGCCCCGCGGGGCAAAAAAAAAGAATTTTTTTTTTCGTTTTTTTGCGGGGGGAGCGTTTTGCACCGGGAAGCGGTCCGGGGAGCGTAATATGCTGAAAAAAGAATTATAGCATTTTCAAATATTGTATGTTTAATGATTGTTCTTTTTGTTGTTTTTTATTTACGTAGCAACATGTAGGTACCAATGCAGAGTCTAAAAATAAATAAACACCGTCTCCTTTGTAGATATCTTGCAAGTTGTTTCAGAAGTTATTGTGGTATATGGAATTCATACCATAGTCTGTCGGGAAAGCAGAAACAATATGGAGGCAGGAGAAGAAAAAGAGATGGTAAATACACATTGGAGATAATATAGTTGGAGAAAGGAAGTAACTATGAGCAAACTTACTATGTAACACAAAAAAGTTGCACAGTATATTTTAAGTCTCACTTTATATTATATCTATTTTGTACTATCTCATAATTTACATATAAAAAAGAATAATGTCTCAAACAATTTTTAATTTTAAAATTTAAATTTATTGTTCAGATTTTTCAAAATCTAAAAGAATTTGTAACATCAATTCATCAGGTATGTCCTCCTTTTCATTCCATGATTCATATTCTTCTACACATTCAATTAATTCTTCGTCTAATGTGTCATCCAAAAAGTCATTTTCATCATTTTCTTAATTTGGATTGTTTTCAATCTTAATTTGAAAGGAAATATTATTTTCTTTCTGTTGTACTTCCATTTTCTTGCTGTAAATTGCATAAAAAATAAATATATCCGTAGAGATAGGTTACTGTTGGGTTAAAGTTCAGGCAGGTACTTGTGAGTTTTTAACAGTGAAGTTATCTTTGGGCACTGTATGGATTCAGGCAGGAAGTAGAACTATTAAAAAGTGCCTGTGATGAAGACTAAGTAAATTCATAATTATACCATAGCAGCCTAACTCAATCCATAATTATAACAGTGAAGCCTATCTCAATCTCTAACTCTTACAGAGGGACAGTATATAACTATCTGAAAACGTTTTCACAAATTACCATAACATAGTTCTCATTTCAAATTTTTAAAATAACTTCTTACCTTTCAAAAAGAAGTTTAATTTGTCAGTGAAAATGCTCTTCAAATGTACTTCAGGAAGTAGTAGTCAAAATGGCTGTGTTTCTCTCTCTTTCTTTATATATATTCAGGTACATAACCAATCAAATGTCATGATATAATAGTAGAAAATGAAAGTAACATTTTAATTGGTTGTCAATTCTAACACTTCATATGTGTTTTTGTCATGTAATTTACCTCAGGATATTTAGTCAGGCCTACAGCATAAATGTCTCAATGGAATTCCATCAAATTTGGGTAAATGGTAGGGACTGCTATGTAGTAGGGCCTATTCTATATATTTGATGAAAGTGTCTCAAGTGGTTTTTCTGTAAATTACTTTCCCACCTTTTTTTATCGAGCGCTTACCGGTTCGCGCACCGGTACGCATACCGGCAGCGTTACGGGAGTCCTCCATTTTGTGTTTCGGTAGAATTGAGACACAAGATGGAGGGCAAACAATGTTCGGAATGGGTAGAAGGGGGCACGGTAGACACTTCCTGACCCTTTAGGTTTTCTGAGGGGGGATTAGGACGCTCAAATAGGCAAAAAAAAAAGAAAAACGCGTGGAAAGCGCCCGGTACGCGCACCGGTAAGCGTACCGGGGAGCGTACTTTGGTGAAAAATAGTGAAAAAACTTAGAAAAAGATAAATGTTTAGACTGATCAGAGGTAGGGTAGCTCTGAAAAGAGCTATTGGGTTCTGTGGCTGATTTAGGTACCTTCAAGTAGGTTACAATGCAGTCTTAAATTCAGGAGGAATATTCTATTCCCCTCATCTGACAAGTGCACAGCATCTCGTCTGTAGATGTCTTGCATGTTAAAACGCAAGTTATTGTTGATTATTGAACCCATTCCATAGTCTCTCATGTAAGCAGAAACAGATTTATTCACATGTTTCCGTGATTTCTCAAATTGTGGACAAAATTGGTTGGACCAGTTTCATTTCTGTCTTTGGCATATATTGGAATATACCAAGGAAGTTTGGGGAAAAACTGTCATCAATTGATGAAAGGTGTCCTTTAAAAGCATTTCCATACCAACCCCAGTCATAGTGCCCAAATCATTTCCACCACAGTGCACTATTAAGAGGTCAGGGTTTGGCAGATGCATAAAAAAATTATATTAAAAACATATAAAATATATTTTTCATTTAAAAGAATAATACATTTTACGGCTTTTGATATTTGCTAATAAAAAACCATTGAAATTCACTGAAAAAACCATAGGTTATAGACCATATATAGTTAGGAATTAGCATTTACAAAACCTTGAAAATTCAATGAAAAAAACATAGGTTATAGACCATATATAGTTAGGGATTAGCATTTAAAAAACCTTATTTTACTCACACAAAACCATTGAAATTCGCATATATAGTTAGTTGCACTAACTATATATCGCGCACCCGCAATCCACTGCTGATGATGTCACATATTACATCATTCATGACATGGTCAGTGACATCACTGATGACATCACTGATGACAACTCAAATGACATCACTGATGACAACATCCAGTGACTGTATGTTTCTGCAAAGTTAAAATATGTCTTACATATTGAAGAATGAGTGGATGTATAAATGTCTGGATGAAGGATTTAGTAGGTGCATGACTGATTGTATGAGAGAGTGATTAAATGTGTCTCACTGAGTGCATGGTTTAGTGATTAAACTGTCTTAATTTATGCATCATTATGTCTGTTGTTCTGTAAACTGCTGCATGTGTTGATCTGTAGCTATATGAGTCACTATATGGGTAATTGATTGGTTGCCCAAGTATTTGTATGGGAGAGTGAGTGTGTGTGTGTGGGTGGCTGGGAGGTGTGTGACTCTTTGCATAGATGTGTGAACAGTTGATTCACTAGATGTATGGGTTCAAAACTGCATGTGGAAACAGCTGTATGGGTGGTTGACTGTGTGCATGAGTGTATTGGTGAGTGAATGGATATCTCAGTGCTACATGTCAAAGTAAGTACATATGTAAAACACAGTACATGTGAGAGTTAACATGTATAAATTACTGTGTTTAAGAGCAAGTGAATTTGTGATTGGCTGCATGGATCATTGAAAACTTGTATCAGTGATTGTATAAGAGAGTAAATATGTGTTAGAATATGTTTCAATAAGTAAGGTGTGTATAACTGTATAGTTGAGGAAATGGAGGTGTGATTGATTCTTTGCATGACTGACTAGGTGTATGAGTAACTCCATGGATGAATGACAATCTGTGAGTGTCTGTTTACACTGAGTGTATCTAAGGTTATATCAGAGTCTGTAGAGGTTCATCGTATTAACACATGAATGATGTCATCAGTGATGTTGTCAGTGATGTCATTTGAGTTGTCATCAGTGATGTCATCAGTGATGTCACTGACCATGTCATGAATGATGTAATATGTGACATCATCAGCAGTGGATTGCGGGTGCGCGATATATAGTTAGTGCAACTAACTATATATGCGAATTTCAATGGTTTTGTGTGAGTAAAATAGGGTTTTTTAAATGCTAATCCCTAACTATATATTGTCTATAACCTATGGTTTTTTCATTGAATATATATATGTATATATATATATATATGTATGTACCGTTTGGGACTTTGACTCCGCCCACCTGAAAAGCCACCGGAACGACTGGGAACACAAATGTGAGTGCTTTGGCAGGAGAGCTGTGTCGGAGCAGGCATCTGATGAAGGCACAGACCGAAACGCGTCATGCCATTGCTCTTGTGTAAATAAAGATTCTTCCGTTATCCTCGCTGTGTTCCTCCGATTCTTTCAACTCAAGAATCTTTGTGGCATTAATTGGGCGCTAGTCCTGGGCGTGCTGGAAGTTACCCGCCTCATCATGAGGACAGAGCATCAAGGACTGCTTCGGCGTTTGTGTGTTTATTTAGGGTCTTGGTTAGCTCTGATCCCACCACATCCACTTTCAGCAAGTCGACCGCTGCCCATTGCAGTCCGTGACTGCACGGAGGAACCGGGATTATTGTATCTGCGTTTCCAGGTCTAACTGCGAGTGGAGCCATGTGGTTGAGGCGTTTTGGGGACTCAGGAGAAATATTTGTTTCACCAACACAGTTCTGCCTTAATATCACAACCCACGTTCAGATGTTATTTCAGGGCCCTTGCGAGAACACTGGGACTGAGGAGAAGTAACTTACCTGCAAGCCGTGAGAGGTGCATGCTGGTACTTGTGGTCTGCCAAAGCGGCTGCAGTACAGTTTGGGACTTTGACTCTGACCACCTGAAAAGCCACCAATGGCGGAACGACTGGGAACACAAATGTGAGTGCTTTGGCGGGAGAGCTGTGTCGGAGCAGGCATCTGATGAAGGCACAGACCGAAACGCGTCATGCCATTGCTCTTGTGTAAATAAAGATTCTTCCGTTATCCCCGCTGTGTTCCTCCGATTCTTTCAACTCAAGAATCTTTGTGGCATTAATTGTGCACTAGTCCTGGGCGTGCTGGAGGTTACCCGCCTCATCATGAGGACAGAGCATCAAGGACTGCTTCGGCGTTTGTGTGTTTATCCAAGGTATTGGTTAGCTCTGATCCCACCACATCCACTTTCAGCAAGTCGACCGCTGCCCATTGCAGTCCATGACTGCACGGAGGAACCGGGATTATTGTATCTGCATTTCCAGGTCTAACTACGAGTGGAGCCATGTGGTTGAGGCGTTTTGGGGACTCGGGAGAAGGAGCAGCTGAAAAGCCACCAATGGCGGAACGACTGGGAACACAAATGTGAGTGCTTTGGCGGGAGAGCTGTGTTGGAGCAGGCATCTGATGAAGGCACAGACCGAAACGCGTCATGCCATTGCTCCTGTGTAAATAAAGATTCTTCCGTTATCCCCGCTGTGTTCCTCCGATTCTTTCAACTAAAGAATCTTTGTGGCATGTTTGTATGTATGTATGTATGTATTACCTACTGGCGGTCACCAGTAGGTAGTTGTAGTTAGGACCTATTATCCATAGGAAATCCGCAACATTCTATTTGGAATAACTTTAGCGCTGGTTGACGAATCTTCGCGAAATTTTCAAAACTGGTGGGGCACTTTGGTCTGCTCCTATCCTGAAAGTCTTGGGGTGATTCGTCAAGTGGGGGCTGAGAAAAAGGGGGTCCCAAAACCTGTTCCCCCATGCAATTTCCCATAGGAACCTTTAATCGCAGATACAACGGAATTACACCAAATTTGGCAAAAAGGTAGCCCTTGATTCAGAGTCGTGCCGTTTGGTTAAATGGTGTAAATCCGTGTAGTAGTTTCTGAGAAAATCAAACATGAAGTCACATATATATCTAAGGCCACGTATCCTCCCGAGCACGAGCTTTATGCTAATTGGCTGTCAACACTTCAAACCAGGAAGTATTGGCAGCCATCTTGTGCCTCGGTAGAACTGAGGCAGAAGAAAGCAGTGAAATAAACATGCAAAACACGCAAAGGGGGCAGGGTAGAAACATCTTGACCCCCTAGGCCTGCTCAGAGGGTCCTACAAGGACCCCCAAGGCCAAAAATGCATTTTTTTTTAAAATCACAGGATGCGCGTAGGATCCGCACATCCCGCTGCTGGTAAAAAAAACAAAGCGCGGGCTCCCGTGCTTTTTTTCTAATTAGCCCCCGGGGGCAAGTCCCGGGGGCAATATATTATAGTAATGGGGGTCCGAGAGGTGCCCCCCAGCCCCGGGGACCACTACCCCCTGGGGCTTTTCTGAAATTATGTGGGGGGGCTCTCAGCTCCCCCAGCCCCGGGGACCGCCACCCCCTGGGGCTACAAATTGAAATGGGTGGGGGGGCTCAAAGGCCCCCCAAGCCCCTGGACCACCACACCCGGGGCTTTATTTATATATTTGTGGGGGCTCATGCCCCCCCCACATCCCCGGGGCTTGATTTTATTATTTTTTTTTTAAAAAACCTGTGTGGGGGGCTTAAGCACCCCCACACACCCCGGGGACCGCCACCTCCCCAGGGCACTAAGTATTTTCAGCCCCGGGGACCACCACCATCCGGGGCTTTGTAAATTGTGGGGAGGGGGACACGCGGCCCCCCTCCTGGAGCCGCTGATGGCCCTGGAGACCGCCACCCCCCAGGGCTGGCTACTGCAGTGCAGTGTCCCGGGGTGCCCACCCCCGGGAAACTGTAGTTTGCAATGACAGGGCGGGAGCCTCGCAGCTCCCGCCCTGTCATTGCAAACTACTTTCCTTCATTGAAGCGAGAGCAGGGAAACCTGCTCTCGCTTCGATGAAGCAAAGCAGATTGCTTTTCCACATGGGCAGCAGCATGTTAGCTGCTCCCCATGTGGAAAAGCAATGCCGGCTCCCGCAGGACGCGGGGAGCCGGCTGGGACTGTGGGGTGATTGGGGACCACCCCCACGGCCCACAATGAAGAGGGCCAGCCCCGGGGCTACAAGTGGACCCCCTCCCCAAAATTTGAAAAAGAATTAATAAAAAAAAAACAAAGGCCGGCCCCAGAGGATGGGGTCCCTGGGGCCATAAGTGGCCATAGGAGGGGGGCAACGCAGCACCCTCCAAACACAAGAAAAAGCCATGCTCCGGGGGATGGGGTCCCCGGGCCGATTAAGGCCTCGAGAGGGGGCCACACGGCTCACTTGCTAATTTCTTTTATTTAAAAAAAACAATTGGGGGTCCCTACGGCCACTAAATGAGAAAAAGAAGGGGGCCACACAGCCCCCCTTCTTAAATTAATATTTTCTTTTGAAATGGGAGTGTGCTGGAGACCACGCCCCCTCCTTGGGGAATGAATTCCCCTTGAATACTGGGGGTCCCTGGGGGCCAACTAGCCCACCAGAAACCTCCAGTATGTGCCAGGGGGCTGCGTTGCAGAGAGGTGTTCTGAGGCCATGCCATCAGCAGAACTACGAATGCCGATGTACTCCCCTGTTATCAGGAGAGACCTCAGTGCTGCATCTTTGAGTCCAGTACTGATCTTGAAAAGTAATTCTAGCCGTACTTACCAGTAACTTGAATTTCCTTCCATAGGCTAACATTGACTGGTTTCACTTGGAAATTCTTCTAAATGTGGAGTTTTGGAACTTTAAAATATTAATCTAAAATCAGCCAAACTACGAATTCCGATTTACTTACCTTTTATCAGGAGAGACCTCAGTGCTGCATCTTTGAGCCCAGTACTGATCCTGAAAAGTAATTCTCACCGCACTTACTAGTAAATTTCCTTCCATAGGATATCATTGCCTGCTTTATGCTGAAAATTTTTTTAAGTGTTGATTTTTGAAACATACAAATATTCCTCTAAAATCAGCCGAACTACGAATTCTGATTTACTCACCTGTTATCAGGAGAGACCTCAGTGCTGCATCTTTGAGCCCAGTACTGATCCTGAAAAGTAATTCTAACCATACTTACAGTAACTTGAATTTCCTTCCATATCCTAGCATTGACTGGTTTCACTTGGAAATTCTTCTAAGTGTGGAATTTTGGAACTTTAAAAAATTCCTCAAAAATCAGCCGAACTACGAATTCTGATTTACTCACCTGTTATCAGGAGAGACCTCAGTGCTGCATCTTTCAGCCCACTACTGATCCTGAAAAGTAATTCTAACCATACTTACAGCAACTTCAATTTCCCTCCATAGGCTAACATTGACTGGTTTCACTTGGAAATTCTTCTAAGTGTGGAATTTTGGAACTTAAAAAAATTCCTCTAGAATCAACCGAACTACGAATTCCGATTTACTCACCTGTTATCAGGAAAGACCTCAGTGCTGCATCTTTCAGCTCACTACTGATCCTGAAAAGTAATTATAACCATACTTACAGTAACTTGAATTTCCTGCCATAGGCTAACATTGACTGGTTTCACTTGGAAATTCTTCAAAGTGTGGAGTTTTGGAATTTTAAAAAATTCCTTCAAAATCAGTCGAACTATGAAAATGAAAAAATGAAAAATACATTTATACAGCGCGATTGCTGCCCTGGGGCGTCCAAGCGCTAAGGAACCATAGGGGAGGTGATGTAAGAGGCTGACGGAGACTGGGAGGAGGGGATAAGGGCTAAGTGGATTACGGGGTTTTGAATAAATGGGTTTTAAGTTGCTTGCGGAAGGAGGCGAGGTTAGGGTTAGATCTCAGGTGAAGGGGAAGGGTGTTCCAGATCTTTGAGGCATTGAAGGTGAACATCCTTCCCCCTGCTCTAGACCTCTTGATTCTGGGGACTGTTGCCATGAAAGCCTGGCTAGAGCGTAGTTCACGTCCTGGATGGTATTGGCTAACCAGGCTGCGCATGAGTTTAGGTCCCGAGTCCCAGAAGGCCTGATGGGCAATGCACATTGCCTTGAAGGTGACTCTTTTACGTACTGGCAGCCAATGAAGGCTGGTCAGAGCCTCTCTGACTGGGGATCTTCGTGGGATTTGCAGTAGGGTGCGGGCTGCGCAGTTCTGCACCAGTTGTAATCTGTTTAATGTGTATTCTGGAGCTCCCAAGTATAGGACGTTATTTGAGTCCAGGCGTGATTGTATTATGCCCTGAATAGCTGTTTGTTTTGCCTCCAATGGGAGCAGGGGGAGGACCTTTTTCAGTGTCCGGAGAAGTCCAAAGCAGGTGGCGGACAGCTTTGTGGCCTGGGTGTTAAAGGTAAGGTTCTTGTCCAGCCATATCCCCAGGCTTTTGATGTTATCTTTCGGGGCCGGGGGGGGGCCTAGACTGGTGGGCCATAGTGACTTGAAGAGGGTCGGGTCGGCCGGGCCTAACAGCATGAGCTCCGTTTTGTCCCCGTTAAGTTTTAATGAGGACAGCGTCATCCAGGACTTCACCTCCTCCAAACATTTGGTTAGGCCCCCTGATGGAGAATGTTGGGCTTCCTGCGCTAAGGAGACCACCAGCTGTGTATCGTCCGCGTAGGAAATGATCTTAACTCCATACGGACGAACAACCTCAGCCAGTGGCCTCATGTAGATATTAAAAAGCGCAGGGCTTAAGGAGGAGCCCTGGGGGACTCCACACTTCATCGGTATGCTGGAGGAGACGGCTTGACCGTCGAACACTTGGAACGACCTGTCGCTCAGGAATGATTTTATCCAGTGCCAAGCCTTATCCACAATGCCGACGCTTGCCAAGCGGTTCAGTAAGGTGGTATGACTGACCGTATCAAACGCCGCACTGAGGTCAAGGAGGACCACTGCCACTGATCCTCCCTGATCAGTGATTTTCCTGGACTCTTCCACGACCATAAGGAGGGCAGACTCGGTTCCATGCTTAGGCCTGAATCCTGTCTGGGTAGGGTCTAACAGCTGATTGCTTTCCAGATAGTTGACCAATTGGAGATTGATGTATTTCTCCGCAATTTTGCTTACCCAGGGGAGTAAAGATATCGGGCGGTAGTTGGCAAAGTCCGAGGGATCCAGATGCGGCTTTTTTATTAATGCTCGGACCATTGCCTTTTTCCAGGCAGGAGGAACAGTGGCAGAGTTGATGGACGTATTCACTAGATTCTTGATGATGGGAAGAACCGTCTGGGAGGCGAGTAACATTGTCTCTGGTGGGGCTGGGTCTGTGGGTGAGCCGGATTTCACTTTCCTAGCTGTGGATTCAGCTGTTTCTAGGTCCATACAGGTGAAGTGGTCGAGTATGGGTAGGGAGGCTGGCACTGGGTCTGACCCTCCGTTGTTATTGTGAGGTGACGGGGAGGCGGTGTTGGTGGAGAAGGAGGAATATATTTTGTTTACTTTAGCCGAGAAGAATTCTGCCAGGTCGTTACACTGGGCAGTAGATTTCTCCTCGTGAGCACTGGGGGGAGGTGGTTTAATCAGGGTCTGCAAGGTTTGGAAGATTTCCCTGGGCTTGGAGGTTGAAGTTAGGATTTTATTAGAGAAGTATTTTGTTTGGGCAGTCTTTATCTCCTCTTTATAGGTTTTTATTTCTTCCCGATATAGGATTTTGTCTTCCATGGAGTAGTTTGAGCGCCATTTTCTTTCAGCTTTCCGGCAGTGTCGCTTTTTGTCTCTAAGGGCTTCCGTATACCATGGGGATGTTTTCTGGGCACGTTTAGCCGAAGATTTCTTGAGGGGAAGAATGGCCTCGAGAGAGTGCAAAAGCCAGCTTTCGTATTCCTGGTTTGCCAGACAGGGATCATCATTGATTGAGGGGGGGTTTTCTAATAGTTTGTTTGTCCATTCCTCTTCTTGTAGGCGTGCCCACGATCTCGCGTATCTGATCGAGGTAGCAGGGGGAATGGGTTTCTCAGTGAGCCAGGTAAAGGGCACCAAGGAATGATCAGTCCATGGGAGGGGAAGAGGGGACTCAGTTGCTAGCTCTGCGCAGTTGCTAAACACTGGGTCCAGTAGATGTCCCTTGGTGTGGGTAGGAGTGTTCACTCGTTGTGTGAGTTGTAGCGCGGCTAGGTCGTCAGTTAAAGCAGTGGCCGTTGCATCTGTTGTTGAATCAAAGTGTAAATTGAGGTCGCCTAACACGATGAAGTTGGCAGCCGCGCAGATACGAGGTGCTACAGTTGCTGGTAGACTGGTATGAAATTGTTTTGGAGGTCCGGGGGGGCGGTATATCAAGGTGCCTGAGAGACAGTGGTTGGGGGAAAACTCCAGCGCGAAAGCTAAGTTTTCACAGTCTGGGATGTTTTCTGTTATGACCCGACAGCAATATTGGTCTTTTGCTATAATTGCGAGTCCTCCCCCTCTGCCATCTGGGCGATCTTGGCGAGTGATTTGGTAGCCGGTGGGAAGAGCGGCAACCACATCGGGGTCGGAGTCCGACATTAACCAGGTTTCAGTTAGAAACAGTGCGTCTGGTTTGCGTTCTTCAAGTAGAAGGGCTATTTCCAGCCTATGTTTGGGGAGGGATCTGCAATTTAAAAGGAGCATGCGGTATTCGTGGCGTGGGGGGTATCTCTGCCTGGCGGGGAGGGGAACATTGCATTTTGGACAATTGGCAGGAAGGGGTGTGGTATCGAAAGCGTACCTTAGGCAGTCATGTTCCCTAGGTCTCAGGTCATGAAGGGCGGCCGAGCTGTAGGCCCGGGGCTGGTTTGCCTGGGTCGTAAGTGGAGTGGCCCATGGCCCGGACTCGGCGCGGACGAGCGCAGACGAGCTTGCCTTATGCGCGCCTTCGGCGCGCATTCGTCGCGCCCGCTGCGCTCGTCCGCTGCGCTTCCTGAATGGACACATTTTTATGGCGGAAGTCGGGGGTGCACACGGGGGTGTGGCCTGTCCGATGGGCGTGGCCTATGTGGTCCCAATGGCGGCGAGAGTAAACAAACCCTCTCCGGTGGCAGCGTCTTGCTCAGCTGGCCTCCCGGGGGTTTGTGCAGCGCGAGGTGCTCAGGAGGGGGGTAGGTGCAGCGGAGGTGAGTTAAAACAAGTAATTCTGTTTAAAAAGATTTTTCAGCGCTTACGCTCTACTCCCGGCTCAAGCCTCAGGAGGTTCCAATTTTTAAGCTACCGGCGCTAGGTTTCAGCGCGCTTTTATAGCGAGTGAGGGGGCGTGGCCTGTCCGATGGGCGTGGCCTATGTGGTCCCAATGGCGGCGAGAGTAAACAAACCCTCTCCGGTGGCAGCGTCTTGCTCAGCTGGCCTCCCGGGGGTTTGTGCAGCGCGAGGTGCTCAGGAGGGGGGTAGGTGCAGCGGAGGTGAGTTAAAACAAGTAATTCTGTTTAAAAAGATTTTTCAGCGCTTACGCTCTACTCCCGGCTCAAGCCTCAGGAGGTTCCAATTTTTAAGCTACCGGCGCTAGGTTTCAGCGCGCTTTTATAGCGAGTGAGGGGGCGTGGCCTGTCCGATGGGCGTGGCCTATGTGGTCCCAATGGCGGCGAGAGTAAACAAACCCTCTCCGGTGGCAGCGTCTTGCTCAGCTGGCCTCCCGGGGGTTTGTGCAGCGCGAGGTGCTCAGGAGGGGGGTAGGTGCAGCGGAGGTGAGTTAAAACAAGTAATTCTGTTTAAAAAGATTTTTCAGCGCTTACGCTCTACTCCCGGCTCAAGCCTCAGGAGGTTCCAATTTTTAAGCTACCGGCGCTAGGTTTCAGCGCGCTTTTATAGCGAGTGAGGGGGCGTGGCCTGTCCAATGGGCGTGGCCTATGTGGTCCCAATGGCGGCGAGAGTAAACAAACCCTCTCCGGTGGCAGCGTCTTGCTCAGCTGGCCTCCCGGGGGTTTGTGCAGCGCGAGGTGCTCAGGAGGGGGGTAGGTGCATGAATTCCGATTTACTCACCTGTTATCAGGAGAGACCTTAGTGCTGCATCTTTCAGCTCACTACTGTCCCTGAAAAGTAATTGTAACCGTACTTACCAGATAACTTGAATTTCCTTCCATAGGATATCATTGCCCGCTATATAAAATATATATAAATTAAAAAAATATAAAACATTTTTTTCCAATTTATATAAAAATATGTAATGTAATTTAAAAAATAAAATATCTAAAAATAAATACTTTAAAACAATGTAGTAAATCAGTATAAAAAATATAACAATTAATACATTTCAAAATTATCATTTACAAAACCTTTGAAATTCACTGAAAAAACCACAGGTTTCAGCCACGTTATAGTTAGGAATTAGCATTTGAAAAACCTTAGAAATTCACTGAAAAAACCATGGGTTTCAGCCACGTTATAGTTAGGAATTAGCATTAAAAAAACCTTAGAAATTCACTGAAAAAAACCATAGGTTTCACACATGTTATAGGTAGCTGGACATTTCACTAATACAAAACCATTGAAATTCTCCCGTTATAGTTAGTTCAGCTAACTATAACTTGCGCACCCGCAATGCACTGCTGATGATGTCACATATTACATTACTCATGACATGGCAGTGACATCACTCATGACATCACTGATGATATCACTGATGCCATCTCAAATTACATCACTGATGACATCATCCTTGGGAAAGAGTGGCACACCTCTTCCCAGCGTAATATAACCTTTGATACACACATTCAAAAATAGAAACTACAATTTTCAAAAATGGAGATACCAATACCAGTTACAACAACCTATTCAGTAATTCCACCATCTACATACACATCCACTCATTCACCAACAGTTCTATCTAGTCTCTCATACATGTACTCACTCATCATATGTACTCATACACCTATACATCCTGTTACACACCGACAGTCATCCATGACGTTACTCACACATGCAAATAAACTATCAAACATCCATTTATTTGCATATACAGCTATACACACACCACTACACTTACTTTTACAGAAACATGCACATACTTACTTTCTTAAACAATCACTTATATAAACAAATACTTATTTATACAGGAACTCTTCCAATCTCTCACTCTCACATGTAATCACTTATATACATCAATACTAACATATACTAGATTAAAACATATGTAGTTACTCATACAGATACTATTGAGACAGTCATTCACTCACTAACACACCCATACACACTCATCCACCCATACAGTCCTTCACACCTGCTGTCTTCAAAACACATACAAACAGTGAGTCACTCATTCATGCATTTATATGCTAAGTAATAACCCCCACCAAACCATAAAGACACTCATACTGATACTCAAAAAACCAACAACATATACACACACATGTAGCTACTCACCAACCCATGCAGCCACTTATACACAAAGTGAGACACTGATAGATATTTACATATTTAAACATTACTCGCTAATACATGTATTCACTAAGATACACTTAATAAGTCAGTTATACAATCAATTTTACAAAAAAACATCCATTTAGACAGTTATTTACCCATTTATTCTTCCATCGACCTTTAGATATACATATAAAAAACATATTTATTTTTCAGAAAGACACACATTCACTGGATGATGTCATCAGCGATGTCATTTGAGATGTCATCAGTGATGTCATGAGGGATGTCACTGACCATGTCATGAGCAATGTAATATGTGATGTCATCAGCAGTGCATTGCGGGCGCGCAAGTTATAGTTAGCTGAACTAACTATAACGGGGTAATTTCAATGGCTTTGTATGAGTGAAATGTCCAGCTAACTATAACATGGGTGAAACCTAATTTCTAATTTCTAATTTAAAATATTTCTAAAGCGCAGCATACACCGTGCAGTTTCTTGGCGCTAGTGGGGGGTTCGACAACTGAGGGAGAAGGCAAGAGGGAAAGGTGTGAAGAACTAGACGGGGAAGGCCTGATTGAAGAGGAAAGTTTTTAGATCCTTGCGAAAGGAGAGATACTGGGTGGCGGAACGGAGATGGTCAGGAAGGGAGTTCCAAAATGTTGGAGCCAGGGTGGAGAAGTTGGACCCACCCCACTTTTTGCGTGTGAAGCGTGGGATCTGAAGAAGGGACTTGGAGGAAGACCGGAGCTCTCTTGCGGGAACATAAGCTTTTATTAATGAAGAAATGAAGGCGGGGGCAGTGCCCTGACGGGCTTGGAAGACCATACAGCCGGTCTTGAAAAGGGAACGTTCCTTTACAGGAAGCCAGTGAAGCTCCCTGAGGAGGGGGGTGGAATGGTGATAGCGTGGGAGGCCATAGACCAGCCGGGCCGCCTGGTTCTGGATCAACTGGAGTCTACGCAGGCTGTATGCTGGGATGCCAAGATAGAGGGCGTTGGCATAGTCCAGCCGCGATATCACCAGGGCGGCCATGATCAGCTTAAGTGCCTGAGGGGAGAAGAAACGGGAGACAGAGCGGATGGTTCGGAGAGTGAGGAAACAGGAGGAGACCACGGAGCTGATTTGTGGGTGGAGGGTGAGCTGATTATTCATTTTGACACCCAGTGTTTTGACCGTGGTTGAGGGGGAGGGTGCGGGACCAAGAGAGGGGGGCCAGAAGAGGGAGTTCCAGGGGCTGGATGAACCACCGGTGAGAACCAATTCGGTTTTGTCCGGGTTCAGCTTAAGATGGTTGTGGTTCATCCAGTCCCTGATGAATGTCATTGTTGACTGGAAATTAGAGACAGAGAGAGAGGAAGAGGACAGATCAAAGATGAGCTGGAGATCATCCGCATAATTGTACACGGTGACCTCCAGCTGCTGGAGTGCGAAAATAAGAGGAAAGATATAGAGATTGAAAAGTAAGGGAGAGAGAGAGGATCCCTGGGGAACACCACAAGTGACAGGGAGAGGGGTGGAAGTGAAGTCACCTAGCCTGACCGCCTGGGTGCGGTCCCTCAGAAAGGAGGAGAGCCAAACCAGGGCTGATCCCCGGATGCCGGCCGCCTTGACACGGGAAAGTAAGATGGTGTGGTCCACCGTGTCAAAGGCGGCAGAAAGATCAAGGAGGACCAGTGCCTGGTGTTTGTTATCATCCATACCCTTTCTGAGGTTGTCTAAGACTGAGACCACAACCAATTCAGTCGAATGCCTGGGACGGAAGCCGGCCTGGCGGGATGCCAGTCCCCCATTCGCCTCAATATGGACGCTGAGTACCGCGGTGACGTGGCGTTCCATCACCTTGCCCAGAAAGGGCAGCAGGGAAATGGGGCGGTAGTTGGCCGAGATGGAAGGGTCCGCACCAGGTTTCTTCAAGATAGGCACTATGGTGGCTGCCTTTAGCGCAGGGGTCACTACACCCTGAGCTAGGGAGCTATTGAGGAAGGTAATGGGGGGTTTAGGACAGCAGGAGTAAATTTGCTGCAGGATATATATATATATAGTTTGTTAAGTTTATATAATTTAACATTTCAAAATACATTTAAATTATTAGTTTAATACTTGTTTTAAAGAAAATATATTTATATACATATATATATATATTATTATATATGTGTTTCACTTTGTTAAATTAAGATTGTTTTATTTGCTAAAATGTATAATAAATCTAATTAATTTTTTTATTACATTTATTAATTTATTTTATAATATTTTGTACAACTATATTCATGACAGTGATTTTCCCTCCCAACATTTTTGTACTTATCATTATAAGTATAGGATGTAGATATTTTTGACATCGACATTTTGGTCACAATATTTTTGTATAGGGATATTGGGGTGTCGTTATTTTGTCAGTGTACCGTCGTGGTCCTCAGTGGTTTCTATATGGGGCTTAGTAATCTGCCAGGGATCGTCGGGGGCCTGTTCAGTAAGGTCTAGATTGAAGACCTTACAAGTTTCAGCCAGGGAGAGTAGTTGATGGGTTTTGCCCTCGTAGCAGAAAATAAGACAAAATGGGTGGCCCCATGAGTAGGCAATACAAGCTGCCCGCAGATGGTTAGTCACAGGCCGAAAGTCTTACCTCTTCAGTAAAGGGCTTGCTGCCCCTGGAAGAGTTGCAGACTGTGGTCCCTGAATTGCAGCTTCTGAGTGCCTCAAACCGCCTTGAGAATAGCTCCTTTTACTCTGAAACTGTACACACAAACCAAAATTCATGCAGGAGGATGCGTGGGCTGACAGGGAGACCCCACACAATGACACCGGTCTATTTTAACATCGTTCTCTGCTGTGGTGCCCAAGACAAAGCTAAACAGGGTCAGACATAGTCCTCAAGGTCCAAGCCCTCCGCGCTCGTAGGGACCCCATGGATGCAGATATTGTTCTGTCTGGACCTTTTTTCCCGGACTTCTGCATGGGTCTGTTAATCAATCTGTTGGTCTTGTAGTCGGATATCTTCCTGTTCAAGGGCTTCAATTTCTTAGTCTCTGGCTGCGGATCTCTCCTAGAGGGCCACCACTCGCTCACCAACGGTGTAAATATCTCGACGCATCTCTCTGAGTTCCAATTGCAGATCTGTCTTCACTGCCTGGAGATTTTCTTACAAGGAGGCGAATAGAGCCTCCAGAAATTCATAACCCACTTCACTCTCAGATCCCTCTCCTCCGCTGAACGGTTTCAGTTCATCCGTTGGCGCTTTGTAACTCTGGGATTCCCCTGTTCTCTTCAGGAGCGGATCGCAGACTGAGCGAACTTTCTTTGCTTTGGCTGACGCCATGTTTGCTCACCAAATGGCCAAAGGGCAACAGGGCGGTGCCGGGCGCGCCTAAGGGCCAGTAAGCAGACCAGTGTACAGGTGCATATAGGTGTGGGGCTACCCACAAGCCTCCCCCACACCACGGCAATCCGGAGCCTATGCACGCTCCCTTGAGCCAGGTTACTGCTGGGCCGTTTCAGAGGCCCACCTTCATCCTGGCCTGGCTGTGTCTGCTCGCTGCCTCGGACGGGGAGTCGCTGGGCATGAAGTTGTTGTGCTTCTGTGAGGTGGAATACTGGGCCCCCGGTTCAATTGAATGAGTCAGGGGATGCTGTAGTAGGAGATCCCCAGGGCAGTGGTGATCTGTGGGGCTTTGTGTAGGCCGGTAAAAGCTCTGCAATGGCCAATGACATCTAAACACATCAATCCTAGTGAATTCTGTCAGGCTACGGTCCCCTTTTTAAGTTCTGGCTTATCTAAAGTAGGGGGGCAGTAGTGATGACCTGTGCTTACCCACCTCACTGCGCTGGTAACTGCTGCACCTCGAAGCTCGCTGCGTCGCTTCCGTGGGCTTTCGCAGTGGTCGGCTACAAGGGAGCAACGCAAGCCTAACCCCCACTGGCTCAAACTACTCTGACGGTAGGCAGTGAGCCTCAGGCTGCCTCAATCCAATGTCACTGTTAGGGTAGGAGGCACCGTGGGGCACGCCCCATTGAAGGCGCCCAGAATCTTCAGCTAGGGGCCAAGCCTATCTAAGCCTCTTAGTCAAGTTCTCTTATGTGGGGGGACACTTTGAGTGGCGCAGCTCCCACTGGCCTCAAATGTGGGCCCAGGATGCCTCTGCTGTGCTACCTGTGGCAAGACCGCTCCCAGGCCTGCAGCTCATGCACCAGCCTTCGACAAGGCCCCTTCACACCTGCTTCCTCACCTAGTCCGACAGTGCAATGCCCCATGGGGTGCCAATTATTCCATGTGGAAGGGCCCGATGCAGCCATGGGTCCCCGTTCGCTATGCCAGGCCGCTCGCTCACTCACTCACTCTCCACAAATCTGGCGTGGTGGGTTGGATGCCAGTCCCGCACCCGGCAATCCTGGGTGCTGAATGCCAATCACTCATCACCAGGGGGGGCGCCCTCTGACTCTGTGGTCCCCAGGATCAGCCTTTATGCACCGCTGCAAAGGGAGTCTCCGGGTACAGACTCCTCGAGGACTCCAATTTGGGCTTGGTGTGCTGCAGCTGTGCTTCCTGCAGCCAGACCTCTCCCTGGCCTACAGGTTGTGCGCTGGGCCCCGACAAGGCCGCGTCTCACCCGCTCCTCATTTCAGGGATCGGTGCGATGCCCCGCGGGGGCGCCCCTTAGTTCCCCAGGGAGCCGGTACCGATGAAGGCACAGGAACCATGCTCGCTATGCCAGGCCGATCGCTCTCCCGCAGCGAGTACGGCAAGGCAGACTGGTCGCAACTCCCAAGCCCGGTCCATCTCGGGTGCTGATCCCTAGTCTTTGGGGTCGGCCTTTATGCACCGCTGCAGAGGGGATCTCCTGCGGCTGAAGTTGGGATGGATCGGGTGCTTTGGCAATGCTATAGGTCTGGAGGGGATAGAGCGCAATCGAAGCACGTTCACTTACACCACCATCTTGGCCACGCCCCGGACAGTTTAGATTTAGAGTGGTTAACATGCAACCTGGACACCTCACCAAACTCGACAAAGAATGCTAACATATTGAGGACTGAGTAAATAGGCTGGAATAAATAGACCAAGGCGTCATCAGCATAAATGGAGACCACATATGTTTTCTCCCCAATCTCTATTCCACAGCCTTGTAGCACATCCCTGCCGATTAGGCGGAGGAACGCTGCTACACTGACACAAGCTACTCCCACTTCCGGCAGGTTGCCATGCTAGTGGCTGTTAAGCTTCTTCCTCTTCAAGGCAAGCCTGTATGCGCCCATCTGCGTCCGGAATGTGGCCAGGGCCCGAAATGCTGCTGGTTCCAGCACAGGTCTACTCTACACAAGAGAGGAACTACTGGCGCAAAAGATAAGTTAGTAAGTGCAAAGTCTTCATCCAGACAGACAAAATAAAGAGGCCCATTAACTTGCCTTAAATGTAGACATATGTTCAAATATGGTTGGAGCCCCGCATCTGGCCATGCCCCCATTGCCGACTGTAAAAATTATCTTAAGCAGCTGCACTGCGACCTGGTCAAAGCCAGATCCTTAGCCAAAAATGTGCTTCATATTCACGACATACTAGTAAATCTGAATCTAGACTGTCTTTTTTTTATCACTGAAACATGGCTAAGAGAATGCTTAAACCCTGATGCTGTGCAAGCCCTTCCATCAGGTTATACAATTTCCAGACAAGATAGAAATGGGCAAAGAGGGGGCTTGGCAATAATATACAGGAGCTCCCTGAAATGGTCTATATTTAATATTACAAAAGTAAAAGAAGCTGAAAGCCTCTGCCTCTGCCTCCAACCAGACAGCTCAATGTCGTTTACTGGGGCTTTGATCTATAGACCCCCTGGGTCCAGTCTCAAATTTTTAGACAACCTGGGGGACAGCATGATTTCCCTAGTGGTCAGATATTCCAACTTCATCATTCTGGTAGATTTCACTATACATCTAGAATCAAAGGTTTTTTTTTGCTGCCTATTCCTCCTGAGGCGCCTACCGGGAGCCACGCCGGTGCTCACTCACACCAGTGCACCTGGACGCGGCATCTACCTCTCCTGGCGCTGCCCTGGGAGCAACGTTTGGACTATTTTTAATAACGCCAGTGCCTTGACTTGAAACGGCACTCGCTGCTTGATTTTAATCTCTCCTACCTGTCTCTGTCCTCCGGAGCGCCTCTCGCTGATCGGCCCCCTCCTCTACTTCCTGGCTTGCTGGAGTGGGGACGGGCAAGGCTGGTTGCCATCTTGGGAGCTCTGGGGTTGACGGGCTAGTGTTCTGGCCACTCCCCCCCTGGCTAATCTTTTTCTAGCGCCCACCTCCCGCCTCACCTGACTTTGCTGCCTATTCCTCCTGAGGCGCCTACCGGGAGCCACGCCGGTGCTCACTCACACCAGTTCACCTGGACGCTGCATCTACCTCTCCTGGCGCTGCCCTAGGAGCAACGTTTGGACTATTTTTAATAACGCCGGTGCCTTGACTTGAAACAGCACTCGCTGCTTGATTTTAATCTCTCCTACCTGTCTCTGTCCTCCGGGGCGCCTCCCGCTGATCGGCCCCCTCCTCTACTTCCTGGCTTGCTGGAGTGGGGACGGGCGAGGCTGGTTGCCATCTTGGGAGCTCCTGGGTCGACGGGCTAGTGTTCTGGCCACTCCCCCCCTGGCTAATCTTTTTCTAGAGCCCACCTCCCGCCTCACCTGACTTTGCTGCCTATTCCTCCTGAGGCGCCTACCGGGAGCCACGCCGGTGCACACTCACACCAGTGCACCTGGACGCTGCATCTACCTCTCCTGGTGCTGCCCTGGGAGCAACGTTTGGACTATTTTTAATAACGCCGGTGCCTTGACTTGAAACGGCACTCGTTGCTTGATTTTAATCTCTCCTACCTGTCTCTGTCCTCC
Organism: Lissotriton vulgaris; assembly: GCF_964263255.1. Classification (NCBI taxonomy): domain Eukaryota; kingdom Metazoa; phylum Chordata; class Amphibia; order Caudata; family Salamandridae; genus Lissotriton; species Lissotriton vulgaris. Next base: position 2,071,075,779 of record NC_141691.1, on the reverse strand, counting down.
GGAGCGCCTCCCGCTGATCGGCGCCCTCCTCTACTTCCTGGCTTGCTGGAGTGGGGACGGGCGAGGCTGGTTGCCATCTTGGGAGCTCTGGGGTCGACGGGCTAGTGTTCTGGCCACTCCCCACCTGGCTAATCTTTTTCTAGCGCCCACCTCCCGCCTCACCTGACTTTGCTGCCTATTCCTCCTGAGGCGCCTACCGGGGGTCACGCCGGTGCTCACTCACACCAGTGCACCTGGACGCTGCATCTACCTCTCCTGGCGCTGCCCTGGGAGCAACGTTTGGACTATTTTTAATAACGCCGGTGCCTTGACTTGAAACGGCACTCGTTGCTTGATTTTAATCTCTCCTACCTGTCTCTGTCCTCCGGAGCGCCTCCCGCTGATCGGCCCCCTCCTCTACTTCCTGGCTTGCTGGAGTGGGGCGGGCGAGGCTGGTTGCCATCTTGGGAGCTCTGGGGTCGACGGGCTAGTGTTCTGGCCACTCCCCCCCTGGCTAATCTTTTTCTAGCGCCCACCTCCCGCCTCACCTGACTTTGCTGCCTATTTCTCCTGAGGCGCCTACCGGGAGCCACGCCGGTGCTCACTCACACCAGTGCACCTGGACGCTGCATCTACCTCTCCTGGCGCTGCCCTGGGAGCAACGTTTGGACTATTTTTAATAACGCTGGTGCCTTGACTTGAAACGGCACTCGCTGCTTGATTTTAATCTCTCCTACCTGTCTCTGTCCTCCGAAGCGCCTCCCGCTGATCGGCCCCCTCCTCTACTTCCTGGCTTGCTGGAGTGGGGACGGGCGAGGCTTGTTGCCATCTTGGGAGCTCTGGGGTCGACGGGCTAGTGTTCTGGCCACTCCCCTCCTGCCCCACCCTTTCCTCTTCCTACATTATGACACGGTATCCTCGGCCGTGCAGCGGACAAGCGCAGCGGGCGCGACGAAGGCGCGCCAAAGTTGCGCCTAAGTCAAGCCCGTCTGCGCCCGTCCGCGACGGGCCGGGACCTGGGGCCCGTGTTCCTGGTCCTTTGCTGGTCTATTCGTCTGCCCTGTTGCACTCCTATTCTGCCAATATTCGCTCACCCCTTCCCCTTCCTGTGGCACACTGCCTTGATTCTTTTGGTATTTATGTCCCTCACCCTCCCTCCCAAATTACGCTCCCTCTCCCTTTGGATTCCCCCCTTGTCCCCCATCCTTCTCTTTCACCTCCTGCTGCCTCTGCCTACCTGCTCAACACTCGCTCAGCAGGAAAGCACCAGGTGGACCTTTTCAATCTTCTGAATATGGAATCTCCTGATTTCTTATTCCTCACGGAAACTTGGTTTTCTACTGATTCTCTTCCCGATATTTTGGCCATTCTCCCTGACTCATACTATATCCTCCGGGCGGACCTTCCTGATGGCAAGGTTGGGGGGTGTGTGGCCATGATTGTTCGCTTCAGTTTGCAATTCCAACTCCTCTCTTATTTTTATTTATTTTTTTTTTCAATTTGTAGGGCGCAACAGCTACCCAAAAAGGGTTACCCGGCGCCTAGACACAGCTAGTTAGAAAGACAGGAGAAGGGTTTTGGCTATTGAGATTATTGTTCAAAAAGCCAGGTCTTGACATGCCTTCTAAACCTGGCATAATTTTCCTCCTTTCGGATGAGGGGAGGGAGTGTGTTCCAGAGAGATGGTCCCAGATATGCGAAAGATCTGCCACCTACTCTTGCCAATTTGAATCTCGGCACACAGAAATTGGCCGCCGATTGCGACCGCAGGTTACGCTTGGGAGTGTAGGGGTGGGCTAGAGCTAGAAGGTATTTAGGTGCCGTGCCCGCTTTAATTCTGAACATATAGTTCAGGGCTTTAAAGCGGATTCTATTTTCAACCCTAAGCCAATGGAGTTCCCGGCGGTGACTCGAGACTCCGGAGTTTTTAGGAATTTTGCACAGTAGACGGACTGCTGCGTTCTGGACCAATTGTAGTCGTCCGACTACTGATTTGTTAGCTCCCAGATACAGAATATTGCCGAAGTCAAGCCACAATGTTATAAGGGCATTGACTACGGTCTTTTGCGTGGAAAGAGGCAGCATCCAGAGGATTTTCCTCAACCATTTAACTATGGTGAGGCATAGACCAGTAACTTTACTGGCCTGTTGATTCATGGAAAGGGAATTGTCCAGAATGAATCCCAGATTCCGCACATGGGTCACCGGGGTAGGCAGAGCGCCCATCTGATCAGGCCAGTGTAAGGGATTCCACAAATCTCGATGTTTTCCCAGGACCAAGATCTCTGTCTTGTCACAGTTGAGTTTTAATTGGTTTCTCGTCATTCAATTCAGGAAGTTTTGGAGTCCTACTTTAAGTAGAGAAGGGGAATTTGGACAGGATTCGGATAGGGAAAAAATGATTTGGGAGTCGTCGGCGTAGATCATAAGGGTGAGACCAGATTGTTCAACAAGGTCAGCCAGGGGTCTAAGATATAAATTAAAGAATAGAGGACTGAGAATAGATCCCTGCGGCACTCCATGGGGTGCCGATAGGGTATCCGAAGAGGCTCGTGAGGAAGTTATTTGGAAGGTTCGTTCCGCCAGGAAAGACCGGATCCATTCAAGGGCCTTTCCGCGCACACCATTTTTATGCAGTTCTTTGATGAGAGTTTCGTGGGAAATGGTGTCGAAGGCCGCGCTTAGATCTAGTAGCACAAGCGCGACCGTCTGACCTTGGTCAAGGAGCTTTCGAATGTGTTCAGTAACTCCAAGCAGGGCGGTTTCTGTGGAGAAACCAGCCCTGAAACCCGACTGTGAGGGGTGCAGCAGTGAATTTTCTTCTGCAAAATTGGATAGAACTGAATGCACGTGCCTCTCCAGACATTTGGAGAAGGCAGGGAGTAGGGATATAGGTCTGTAGTTGGCAAGGATTTCCGGGTTTGCTGTAGGTTTTTTTTAGAAGAGGCGTGACCATAGCATGTTTCCATATGGCTGGGACAGTGGCAAGGTCAAGAGAGGAGTTCAGAAGGTTTGCAATGATTTCCAAGGAGCTGTCGTCAAGTTGCTTGATGATTTTGATTGGAATAGGGTCCCTAGGGGAGCCGGATTTGATGGTCTTAAGAATCACTTTCAGTTTGTCTACTGAGAAGGCAGGCCAGGATTCCAGTATATTGTCACAGGAGGGAATTAATTCTGAGTCAGAGGAAGGGGGTGGTTCTTTATTGTTGGCATTAATGTCTAGGATGATTTTATCAATTTTTTCAGTGAAAAAACATGCTAAAGCCTGACATTGTTGAGTGTTTAATGGGGGTGCTGTAGCTATAGTGTGAGTGCCAGCCAGTTCTTTGACTTTATTGAATAGGGTTTTAGGCATATTAGTGGCTTCCATGATGGTTTTTGAGACAAATGCAGCTCGTGCTTTAGCGCAGGCCGTGTGGTAAAGATTTCTAGGTCCACTAATTTCCAATTTTTTCTAGATGTGTCAGGGAAGTCGTATTGCAAATTGGGGGTGGGTGGGAGAATAATGCTGAATTTTATTAGGTGATGGTCAGACCAGGATATGGGCGTGGTTGCGAGACATTTTAGCTCTTTGATGTTGGAGATTATAGGGTCCAGCAAATGGCCGGCTATGTGAGTAGGGCCAGAGTTCATCAGGGACAGGTTAAGGGCCTTCAAGTCATCAGGTAAGTTTGAACAGGAGGGGATGGAGGGGTCCTCTAGGTGCAGATTAAAATCGCCCAGCAGGGAAAAATTACTTAAGGTGATATAATGTGGTGTGATAAGATTAGCTAGATTTGATGCCCATTGGGAAGAATTTCCGGAGGGGCGATACATCAAAAGGCCTGACATCGTGAAATTCGGGTTCAAGGAAATTTTGAAAAGGCCCGCTTCACAGTCTGGGATAGCTACTGGTTCAAGCGTGCATTTTAGATCTCTATTGAAAATAATTGCTATTCCGCCACCTAGCTGTTTGTTCCTGTCTATCCTGGCGATGGCGTAGTTGTCAGGGAGGGCGGTAGCAATGTCCGGTCCGGCGCTGTCGTGTAGCCATGTCTCAGTTAAAAAGAGGACGCTAGGATTGTTATCTAATAAAAGGTTAAAAATGTCGTGTTTGTGTTTCGGTAGTGAGCGACAGTTGGTACTGTAAAACACGTATTTTAGAGGCTCGTTTTTATGCGGTAGTTTTCCCCCATACCCAATGTGGACTACCTGGTGGCCCGCTCACTTAACCTTTCAGTGCCCCTCACAGTTGTTCTTATGTACCGCCCCCCTCAAAATATGCCTCTGTTTGTGCCCAACCTTCAGGAACTCTTAGCCACGCTTGTGGTTAATAACTCTTCGGTCCTTCTCTTAGGCGACTTCAATTTCTGTCCAGGCGATCCTAAGGAAGACTTGTCCTCCAAAGATTTCTCGGCCACTCTTCACTGTCTCAACTTTTCTCCTCACGTCTCTGCCCCTACACACGACCAGGGTCACATACTGGACCAAATTTGGTCAGCATGTTGTATGGTCCTTTCCCCCACCATTCTTCCCTGCACCTGGTCGGATCACTCTATTGTTTACTTTTCTATTCACTTGGGCTCCACTGATAAACCCCCTCTACCTAAGAATATTCTCGCTCGTAGCTGGAATAAGGCCGATCTGAACTCTCTTTCGCTCGCTCTAGCTTCTTCCACCCCTGATCTCTCTGATCTTCCTCTTGATTCTCAGGCTGAGGCGGTCAGAACCTGGCTATCCTCTTCCTGCGATCTGGTTGCCCCGCTCAGGAGGGTGAAGACCGTCCGTCCCCATGACGCCCACAAATGGTTCAACACTGAGCTAAAAGCCCTCAAGTTAGATCTTAGACGATCTGAGCGTCAGTGGAGACGTAAATATTGTCCTACTCTTCGGGTCAAATATAAACTTCTCTCACATGAATATAAAAGAGCGATTCTCTCGGCCAAAACTAAATACTTTTCCAAGAAAGTCGCCCTTTCCGCTAACAAATCGAGGGAGATCTTTTCCCTAGTTCATAATTTAGCCTCTTCTGACCGCGCCAGCCCTAGTCCTGTCCCTTCTCAGATTCTTTGTTCTTCACTTAACAACTATTTCATCGATAAGATCGTTAAGATCAAATCCAATATTCCTTCTGTCTCTTTGCCTGGCCCGCCCTCCGCTGTTCCTCTGCCCTCTTCTTTTCTAGACCACTTTAGATATCTTTGGACTCATTCCATGCTCTACTCATCAAAGTTAAGTCCGGATCACCGGTGGATTGTGCTCCTGCACGTATTCTTAGAACACTTTTTTCTAGCTGCCCAGCGCCCCCCCTCTCCTTTCTTAATGCCTCCCTCACCGAGGGCTTAGTTCCTGCTTCTCTTAAATCAGCTATCGTCTTACCTATTCTTAAAAAACCCGACCTGGACCCATCCCTCCCTTCTAACTTTAGGCCTATTTCTCTTCTTCCCTATTTGGGTAAGATCCTCGAAAGCCATGTAACATCTTGTCTGTCCACCTATATCGAGGCGAACCATCTTTTGGCCTCTCATCAGGCGGGCTTCCGCCCCGGCCACTCTACGGAGTCAGTGGTCCTTGCTGTGCTTGATGAGTTGAAGGGGAAAGCCGATTCCAATCTCCCTCAGGCCCTGGTCCTCCTCGATCTGTCCGCTGCGTTTGACGCGGTCGACCACTCCATCTTTCTCGGCCGTGTTGGCGCAGCGGGCATTCAGGGTTCTGCCTTTTCTTGGCTTGCGTCCTTTCTTAAGGGACGGTCTCAAGCAGTTCACCTTTCTGGTTTCTCTGCCCCTCCTCGCCTGGTTTCTTGTGGGGTTCCCCAAGGCTCTTCTCTTTCCCCGTTACTCTTTAATCTCTATATCTACCCTCTTATCTTGTCCCTTCTCGATATGGGAGTCTATGTGTATAACTACGCAGATGACCTCCAGCTCGTTTTCGACCCTTCTTCTTCCTCTGACTCCCTTCACAAATTTCGCTCTACTTTGGTTTTTATATCTGAGTGGATGAGTTTCAATCATTTGAAACTCAACCCGGATAAGACGTAGCTGGTTTTGACGGGCGGCTCTTCTAACCCCTGGTCTTCCTCTTTTTGGCCCCTCACTTTTGGTCCTCCCCCTGAACCTGTCGCTTCTGTTCGCACCTTGGGGATTAGAGTCAGTCAGGATCTTTCTATGCATGCACAAATCAGTTCTGTTGTTTCCTCCTGCTTTTTGTCACTCCGTCTTATTCGAAAAATTTCCCGTTTCTTTTCTCCTGATGCCCTCAAAATTATTATTATGGCTTTTATCACTTCCCGTCTTGATTATGGAAATGGCCTCTACGTGGGCATCCCAGCCTACGAAACTCGTTGCCTACAACTGAAGTTTCGAAAGGCCCTTAAAACTATTCTTTTTCCCAAGGACCCCTAATTATTGGTTTCTTCCTCAGTTTGCTTATTGTTCTATTTTTCTGTTAGCGCTGGGACGCTTTTGGGCAGCCATGCGCTTTATAAATCTAATTTCATTTCATTTCATTTCTACAGGCAATTCAAAATCAGGCTGCCCGTCTCATTCTTCATCTTCCCAAAACCTCTCACATCACTCCGGCACTTAAGTCCCTCCACTGGCTCCCTGTCCTCCAGAGATCCCTTTTTAAACTGGGCTGCCTAGTTTTCCGAGCTCAGGCCCGCTCTGCTCCTCTGTTCATTAGTTCCCTCATTTCTTCTCACGCCCCAACCCGCACTCTCCGCTCCTCCACTCTTTCCCTTCTTCATCTCCCCCGTTTTTCGCAAGTCCAGAACGGGTGGTACCAGGTTCTCTGTTCTGGCCCCCCGTTTCTGGAACGGCCTTCCCCTGTCCATACGTTCCATTCCCATCTATTCTCACTTCCGTAAAGCCTTAAAAACCTTTTTGTTTCTCAAGCGTTTCCCTGTTAAATCCCAGTGGCCTCTTCTGTGATTGGTGGCTTTACTCCTCAGCGCCAGGAAGCCGCTTGGCCACAGTGCGCTTAATTAAATATTTTATTCATTCATTCATTCAAGGATACCCCTAGCACAAACAATTTCACAGAAATTATAAACACTCTGGGTCTAAAACAACAGGTAGAGGGGCCCACACATTGTGCAGGAAACACCCTGGATGGTATATGTACCAATGCAATCTGTCTCAAAACAGATCAACCAGTTACGATAACCTGGTCAGATCATAAGCTTATTACTTTTAGGATTGGCTTTACTAATGCACACCCAGTGAAAACCCCAGGCAATCTGGTCCCACTCTGAGACGCAAGTGGAATAAAATGCTCTCTAACCTAGACTTGTACGCCATGGCAGAAGCGGTAACACCCATTCTTACTGGGGACCCCTTGATAGACACCAATAATTTTAATGATTGGATGACTTCTCTAGCCAGTACCGTGACGCCATTTGCTCTCCCTAGAAAAAGCACTTTTAATAAAAATTCCGCTCCATGGTTACAAGGCCAATGCAACTAATTAGAAAGAATATGGAGGAAGAACTATAAATCAGAAGAACTTTCAACCTTCAAAACAGCTCTCAGGCTATACCATCAGCAAAATAATCTATAATATATATATATATTATATATATAATATGTAATAAAGAAGGCACACTATTCTAATCTCATAAATAAGGAAGCGTCTAATCAGAAAACCATTTTTAATATTGTTAAATCTATCACAGACCCGAAATGTTAGAACAATGTTAGAACAAGAAATTACTCCGTCACAGGGACTATGTGATCAGATCTCCGAATTCTTTGGAGATAAAATCACTGACTTAAAAATAGACTTTACAGAAAGGATCCCCTCATCCACTCAAGCAGAAATTTCAGGAAACAGAGAAGTGCTCAGTTGTTTCAAGGAGATTAGTCTGGAACAGTCCCAGCAAGATATCCTTTCTTGCAAGTCAAGTTCACCTTTTGATCCCTGCCCCCCAAAAATCTTACATGCATTGGTAGATACCATAAACCCCACCATTAGCCAAATAATCAAATCTTCTTTTAAACTAGCGAGAGTACCCAACACCTGGAAAATTGCTGCGGTTAAACCCCTTCAAAAAATAAAAACTCCCAGACCTGACCACTCTCTCCAATCTTAGACCTATCTCCCTGTTATTATGTCGAAGTGAAATAGCAGAGAAAGTGGTCAATATACAGCTTAATGACTTTCTGCAGAAAGCAAATATCTTACACCCCAAACAATCGGGTTTTAGACCTGGTCACTCAACAGAATCGGTGCTGCTCCATACTACTGAAACCCTAAAGTTCTTCCTAGATCAGGGGAAGGATGCAGTATTGATTGTGTTGAACTTATCGGCCGCATTTGACACGGTCTCCCATGATATTCTGGGAGACAACTTGCCAATAGTGGCATTACTCACAAGGCGTTGGCCATGTTAAACAAACTATTTGTCCCCTATCTTCCTAAAAGGAACATTAGGAAGCTACAATTCAACAGAAAAACATCTGCCATTTTAATCTTTACATGTTAGCGTTACTCTCATCGCCTCATTCAACATTGAACCCATTTCATACGCCGCAGACAACACTCAGCTAATACTCACTCTTGACAAAGCCACAGCAGCTGAAGAAAAATTTCGCTATTGTTTATCCGCAGTTTTGGACTGGATGAAACTCAACCATCTCAAATTGAACAGTCAAAAAACTGAAATCATGTCGTTTGGAAAATCTAATCTCTTTATGCCCACACAATGGTGCCTGCCGAATATGGCTCCACCTCCTAACACAGTAGATACTGTGAGGAATCTAGGGATCAAGTTTGATCCCACACTATCCTTCCATAAGCAAGCACTTGCGCTGGCAGGTATGTGTTTCCACACAATTAAAACCCTCAGAATTTGTTTTGATTTACTTCCGGTCACTGCTAGGAAAACAGTTGCACTAATCTTATCACATCTGGATTACTGTAATAGTCTGTCTGCAGGTGCCAAAAAAGCGGCTCTGAAAAGTTTACAAGTAGTCAAGAACACAGCAGCTAGACTAGTACTTAAACTGCCTAAGCGGCGGCACTTCAAACACTGCACTGGCTACCCATACATAAAAGGATCCTTTTCAAAATCTTATTTATCATCTTCAGGGCCATCAGGGAAACTGGGCGCCAATACCTAAGTTCCAGGATCAGACCCTATGTTACCCAACGACTCTTGCAGTCTTCTTTGAAAACCCTTTTATCATCTCCCCTTTCATCTGATATCCAGAGGGGCCAAGTAAATGGCTGTCCTGGGAAATAAAGCCTGGAATAGCCTGCTCACTCAGTTAAGACTGGCGCAGTCTGAACAAATATTTTAAAAAACTTTTTAAAAATCTGGATCTTTGCTGCCCCAGAGCACACTGTGTTATCTCTCATCTGATCCTGTTTTTCCGATGTGCTTGCTAAGTATTTCCTCCTCAGAGTTCCAAATCTTTCCGCTAGCACAATGATGCTCCTTGGAATGAATGCAGAGCTTTATAAATGTACTCATACATACATTTATTCATTCCAGAGCCAGTAAGCCAGTGGCTACATCACCAGTGCGAATAGTAGGGGAGATAGAGGTCATCCCTGTCTGGTTCCATGGTGTAGGAAGAGCCATCCCTCCCACTCTCCCTCTCACTGTTGGGTCACTGTATAGCAGTTGCAAACATTTTAGATACCCCTCACCTAATCCTACCTTCACAGCACCCTCCACAAGTACTCCCATGACATGGAATCGAATGCTTGTTCGATTTCAAGGAGTTTTAGTGCAAAATGGCCTTCTTCAAGATCAGAGGTGTGTATGACCAAAGAGAGCCTAATGAAATTGCATGGGATATTCCTGGGTGATATAAATCTGCATTGGTTCTCGTGGACCAGCCGCGGCATAATCTCCAATTGTCAAGACACCAGTATTTTACTGAGGATGTTCACATCAACAGTTAGCATTGACAGGGGGAGATGGGATGACACCTCTGAAACATTCTTATCAGGCTTAGGCAGCATGACAATAGGAGCCTCCCTCATCGAGGTCGGAAGCAGCCTCCTCCCATATGCCTCATTATACACCGCCAGTAATCGGTCTGCCAAAGACCCCGCTTTGCGAAGGTAAAATTCTGCTGGCAAGTCGTCCCCACCTGGGGCATTAGCAGTCTTCAATGCCCATATCGGCATCATTATTTCTTCTCTAGATATAGCATCTAGACTATCCCTCTCCTCACTCACTAAGGAGGCCATCCTCAGGCCTGGTGAATAGGTGTCCCCCCTCCTGTGGGGAGCTGCCTAGTGGTGCTGCATAGTATGTAGCAAAGACTTTTGTTATGCCCCGCTGCGTACATACCTTCTGCCCCGGAGTGTCACTGACCCCGACCAGTGCAGGGCTAAAGGTTTTATTATGGAGGAGTGTGGCAAGTAGTCTACTAGCCTTATGGCCCTCCATGTGGAGCCACTGTCTATAGCTTGAGCGAACAAATTTATCTAGATGGCCCCATGTCTCCAGCAACTCTCGCTTATATTCCTTCCATTAAGGCAGTCTCTGCAGCCGTTCAATCACACTGTGCTCCAGGTCGTTAAGTTTCCTTTCCAGGACATCTAAGGACCTGGACAGCTGTTGTTTTACACCAGAAGATACTTTCAGACATTCTCCATGCAGCACCACCTTCAAGGCCTCCCATTCCATGGCTCTCGCTGATGCTCTCTTCCAGTTCTCAGTAAAGCTATGCTCCAGAACCTCTGCAACCGCATTAAAGAACAGCGGGTCTGATAAAGCCTGTGCCAGCATCCTCCATAGCGGCACTTTGGGGCCTCCCTAGCCATCCAAAAACAAACCAGCACAGTGAATTGTCGGAAAGGTATGTGCTAAATAGGAGACATCTTAACATATTGTAGCAGGGCTCCAGACAATAAACAATGATCAAGTCTACAACACGTCCCTGTCGAAAATACTGTGCCTTTTGAGAATCTCACCCTCCATATATCCTGTAAGCCTATACCAGCCATAATCTCATTGAGAGCACTCGTAATTGCAGATTTGGTGCTCTTTCTTGGGAGGGAGATGGGGGGGGGGGGAATCCGAACCACCATTTAATATACCATTCAGGTCCCTGGCCAGAAGGACCTCAAGGCCAATATGTTGTGTAGCCACACTCACCACAGACCCAAAGAAGTTATCATAATCCATATTAGGAGCATAAGCATTCACTAAATACAAATTCTTGACATCCAATGCCCCAATGACAATTACATATCTCCCCTCAGGATCCAGTTTAACTCCCTTGGCCACAAAGGGGACTCTGGGTGCCAACCAAATCAGGACCCCCTTAGCATAAGTGGAATAAGATGTTGCGAAGACCTGTTCCTGCCAACATCGTCTCACGAGCGTGATGCAGACACCCCAAGGGTGCATCTCTTGCAAGAATGCCACGGAAATCCCATAATACCTGAGATAGGAGTAAACTCTTTCTTATTACAGGTTGGCCCAGTATTCAGACATTCAGTTAACAATGTCCAAGTGGTAGCCATAGACCCCGTAGAGCAGGCACTTTCATGTCCCACAATGCAGCTTTCCTTCTCTGCTCTCAGCCCCCACAGTCATACATTGCACCAAGCATATGGTTCGAGCACAGAACAGCCAATTCCTACTATACATACAAACAGTATCACACAGAAGAAACAACGTGTAACTCTCCCACCCATAGGCAGTGAGTCTGAACAAGTGCAGTCCCTGGCAGCTAGGCCAACTCTGCGTTCCCACCACACCAATGCCCCGTCAGCGGCTGAGGCGTCAACCTTGTGTAATGCTTTGATATGAGAGCTTTACATCACGCCATGGTAGCAAGGCCAGAGGGACACATACCACCCACAATGAGATCAAAGGCCACCTGGGCCTCCCACTAGCAAACATCGTACCACCCACTTGCAATAATGAAAATATATAGTGTTGAAATCAAAGTAACATCAACAATATATTTTACACATGCAACCTATAGACAGTGCTTGTCAGTGAGTACATCCAGTCCTGCATTATATCTGGAAGTTAAAAGCCATTATGTTACATGATATGCTCAGCAGAATTTGCGTATGTCCGCTGGTCCTCCCATTGCTTGGTGTTACTCTGTGCTGTCACTAAGGTAGTCTCTGACTACTCAGTGGGTCTAGAATTATTCACGGGTATCCGGCAGGGTTATCTGGCGGGTACCAGAACTCGGTTCAGAATCTGCGGAGTGGCTGTGTGATCTCATTATCCTCTGGTTAACACCATTCCCATCTGCTTTGCTCAATGTGATCAATGAAGTTGTAAGTGGAATCCCAACCTGCATGTCCAGTCAGTCATTGACTTCCTCTGGGGTGGCAAAGAAGAGTACTTTTCCCTCATATTGTACCCTTAGTTTTGCAGGAAACATGAGGCTGTAACGGATATAATGCTTCAGTAGGCTTCTCTTGGTTAGCAATGAAGTCCCTGCAGAGGTCCTGCACCCTCTGGGTGTAGACCGATAAGATCATATTGTTTCTACTCTCAAACTGTGAAGCCAAGCGGATCCTCACACTTTGCAATATCATGTCCCTGTCTCTAAAGTTAAACAGGTGGGCAATATTAGCGGGAGGAGCCACCACAGGCTTACCCACTGGTGCCAATGCATGGTGGGCCCTCTCAATGGTGAAAAAAATAGAGAGATGTCTATGCTTCACGGCTGGCATGATCCTATCCTCGAGGAACAGTACTACGGACTGCTCATCTGCCCTCTTGGGGAAGCCTACAAAGCGAAGGTTGTTCCTCCTTGAGCACCCTTCCACATCTTCAATCCTGTCTTCCATGCGTAACTTGTACATAGGGAGCGTGGACACCGGCTTCTTTAGGGCCCCCACTTCTTGTTGGAGCTCTGAGAATTGCCCCTCTGCCTCGGTGAACCTTTGCAGGATTTTGCGGCAGCCAGCACGGAGTAGGCCCACCTCAAGAACCACTGTGTCATTGTTCACCAGCATTACCTCTTGGGATCCCTTTATTTCTGCCATGGTATCCGCCATTGTGGGGGAACCCAGGTCCACTTGGGGAGCTTGTTTTGCATGCTCCTCCACAGTGTCTTCTATAGGCAGTGGGTAGGTGTAGTTACCAATTTTGTTGGTCTGTACAGTATTCACAGGTTTATTCCTTGCCCCTTGCGCCCCCTAAAAGAAGAGAGCTTCATCTGGTACTGTTGTCCGGTAGGGTCCCACTTCAGATTTCCAAGGATCCTGGGCCAAGATGAGACCACTTACAGACAATGAAGGATGGTGCCTCATTACTCTCAAGTGACAGGTCCTGTCACTAGGACTTGCCCACCAGCATTTTCCTTCCTACACCGCTCTTCTGCGCTGTGTTTAGTCCCCCAATCAGCCCCTCAGGACTCCAGGGATGGTGTGTTGAAGTTCCAAGCATGCACAATTAGGCTTGTTCATCCTGTGCAGCAGCCACATATCCATGTGGCAATAATGTTCCCCTGGGCTGGTAACAAGGCCTGTCAACAATACCACCCTACAAGGAAGGATGGAGCAGCTCCCCCTCCTTGTGGCACCACGTTTTTGTGGAATCGAGCCAGCGATGTTCTAGCAAGTGCCCAGGTGCATGCCGGGCCAGCTCGAATCGTGTCTGCGCCTCCGGGCCAGGCCCGGACTGGCCATAGCGGGCACCGGGCAATCCCCCAGTGCGCCGCAAGGGTGGGGGCCGGTTTTGAGCCCCTGGGGGCCGGTTTTGTTACAGGGCCGTTTTTGCAGCATAGCATAGCTGCAAAATCGGCCCTGCAACAAAATCGGCTGAAAAACCGGCCCTGGCAAAGCGCTCGGCGACACCTCCAACCCCCCCCCCCCACCCCCCCTCCCACCCCCAAGTGGGGAGGGGGGGGGGGGGCGGCCGAGCACCTTGCCAGGGCCGGTTTTGGTTCCCAGTCCGGCCCTGCTCCGGGCTGTCACCAGGGTACTCAGAGGGAGTTGGAGATCGTCCGGCAGAGCGACAGGGCAGCAGCAAGTCCCGGGTTCCCTCCTCCCACAGGCTTTCTGTGCTCCAATCATTTCTGGGCCTAGCTCAGAGGACACCGACTCTGCCCTGCACTACGGGTCTCTTAAGCATGCTGCAATATTTTGGTCCACTTGCAATTTTGAAAACAGTCTGTAGGAAGCTCGCTCTGTATATACTATATGGTGCACAGTCTAAATATCGAGTTTTTTATTTTGACCTACAGTAATATCGAGTAGACAGGGACAGAATATCGACATCAAGAATATCGGTGACCAGAATATCGACCTGAAGGTAAGAAATATCGTTTTTGTCAATATTGAAGTCAGTAATATAGTTTGCAAAAATATCGTAAATATTATCGATGTTTATTTTAGTGTTATTTATTTTAGTATGTATTTTATATGTATGAGTTCTATATTTTTTGTTGAGTATTGTAGTTTGTTTTTAAATATATGTATTAAATTTTTAAAAGTTACAGATTTTTTTTAAAGTACATTTTGCGTTTTATTACCGTAGCAGGTTGTGGGTTTTTAGGGGAATAGGGTGGGAAGCAATTTGATTATAGTAAATTGAATAATAGTTTTTAGAAATTATTACATATTTAATACATTTTTGTTTTAGTTCCGTAGCGGGTTGTAGGTTTTGGGGGAATAGGGTGGGAAGTAATATAATTATAATAAAGTTATAATTAATTTTTATTTTGAGGTATTGATAATTAATAAATTGTTAATTATTAATTGATCATTCATTTGAATTAATTAATTGATAATTATATTAACTGTGTTAATTTATTTTAGGAACGGGTGTGGGGTTATAGGGGAATAGGGTTGGAAGTAATTTGTTTTAATACAATAATTAATTTTTATTTATTAGTGATAAATATTTTGTTAATTATTGGTAATTAATTTTTATAAATTGATTAATTGATAAAAGTATTACTTAAGATAATGTTTTTGTGGGAGTGGGTTGTGGGTTTATAGGGGAATAAGGTGGGAAGTAAATTAATGATGATGAAATAATTATTAATTTGCATTTATTTGTATTGATAATTAAGTTATTGTTAATTAAATAATAATTGGAAATATTTTTTTATTAATTAATTAATTTAAAATAATATTCATTGTGTTAATTGATTTTAGGAGGGTGTTGTGAGTTAATAGGGTGGGAAGTAATTTAATTATAATAAAGTAATACATTTTATTTATTGGCATTGATAATTCATTTATTGTTAATTATTAATTGGTAATTCATTTTAATTAATTGATGAAGTGATTATTATATTAATGGTGTTAATTTATTTTAGGAACGGGTTGTGGGTTTTTTAGGGGAATAGTGTGGTAAGTAATTTAATTGTAATAAATAAATTAATAATTAATAAAGTAATTATTAATTTTAGTATATTGGTATTCATAAATGTTTTATTGTTAATTTATTAATAATTGGTTATTTAATTAAAAAAATAAAAAACATGTTAAATGCAACCGTCTGCTATCCAACACTTTCCCTACAGTTACACTCTCTGGAGTTGGAATAGTAATTTGTATCCCTACGCTATCCAACACTTTCCCTACTGTTGCACTCTCTGGAGTGGGAATAGTAATTATTATCCCTACGCTATCCAACACTTTCCCTACTGTTGCACTCTTTGGAGTTGGAATAGTAATTTTTACCCCTACGCTATCCAACACTTTCCCGACTGTTGCACTCTCTGGACTTGGAATAGTAATTTTTATCCCTACGCTATCCAACACTTTCCCTACTGTTGGACTCTCTGGAGTGGGAATAGTAATTTTTACCCTTACGCTATCCAACACTTTACCTACTTTGCACTCTCTGGATTGGGAATACCCCTACCCTATCCAACGTGTTCCCTACTGTTGCAATCTCTGGAGTGGGAATAGTAATTTTTACCCCAAGCTATCAAACACTTGCCCTACTGTTGCACTCTCTGGAGTGGGGATAGTAGTTTTTACCAAACACTATCCAACACTTTCCCTACTGTTGCACTCTATGGAGTGGGAATAGTAATTTTTACCCCTACGCTATCCAACACTTTCCCTACTTTTGCCCTCTCTGGAGTTGGAATAGTAATTTTTACCCCTACACTATGGAATATTTACTGGTTTAGTTAATGTAGTGTATATTTTATCTTAAAAATAAATTTGTAATTTATTATATATTATTTATATTATTATGGTATGTGTATATATGTATTAATAATTTATAAAATGTTTTTTAATTTATAAGTTATTACAATAATTGTTTATAAATATTATTAAGTATAAATATTTTAAATGTATATGTTCAATTTATTTTAACATAAAGGGGTCGATTCCGATTCGGGAAAAAAAACGTCCGTACGATTTGTATCCGGAGCCCTCTCCATACGAATCGTACCCATCCGTCCGAGTCGCGAAATACGATCCGTATTCCGTGAATCTGTCTGAATCGTCACGATCCGTACGTATTGCAAGGCTGAAACCCTGAACCGTACGACTCGTACACATACCGTACGACTCGTACTCATGCCGTACGACCCGACGAGTACGATCCGGACCGGGGTATGAGGACGCAATTCGTACGGTCCACGTCAGGTAAGGGCGAGTCGTACGAAAAGCACACAAACACATACACACCGTACGGTCCGTACACCCCCTGATCGCAGGGGTACGCACCGTACCCCTGCGATCATGGGGTGTACGAGCCATACCCCCATTGTACGATCGGTGTACGAGCCGTACCCCCATTGTACGATCGGTGTATGATCGGTGTACGAGCCGTACTCCATGTACGATTGGTGTACGAGCCGTACCCCCATCGTACATGGGGTACGGCTCGTACACAGATCGTACACCAATCGTACAATGGAGGTACGGCTCGTACAATGGGGGTACGGCTTGTACACCAATCGTACATGGGGTACGGCTCGTACACCGATCGTATATGGGGTACGGCTCGTACACCGATCTTACACCAATCGTACAATGGGGGTACGGCTCATACACCCCATGATCGCAGGGGTACAGTGTGTATCCCTGCGATCATGGGGGGTACACACCGTACCCGGGGGGCCTTCCGTGCCTGTTTTGGCACGAACTCTGCTTTTACGGCTGTTTTCAGCTCCCGTAGAAAAAGGGTCGTACGGTGCGTACCCGACACGTATCGTACTTGCTGGGTCGTAAAAACCAGCCGCGAACCGTACAGATGTCGCGTACAGCGGGTTCCTAGGGAGAATCGTACGGAGATTAGAGTCGTACGGTGTCTTGTACGACTCGTACGGAGTACGGCTCCTGGTACGAATCGTACTTCGTCGGACGTACGGGGGACGTTGCAGGGTACGATTCGTACGGGAAAAACGCTCTGAACGGCTATTCGGAGCGGTTTTTCCCAAATCGGAATCGACCCCTATACGTATTAGTTATCATTTTAAATTTTTTTAATAATTGTAACTGTTTCTTTTAATTATATGTATTATTTACTTTATTTTACATTATTTATTTAATATTTAAAAATAAAGATATTTTTAACATGGATATTTTTGGCAACAATATTTTTTTTCTCTATATTATTTTACTTACCATAACATAGGTAGGATTTCATATTGTGGACATCGATATTTCTCCTTCGATATATTTGACGATATTTCTGTAGTCAATATTCTGTCAGTGATTCCTAGTATACCAAAGTAAGGTATAGTGCGCACAGAGTCCAGTGGATCCCCAGAGGTACATAAGAGGCTAAAGTAAATGATACCTTACTCTTTTTTGTGGTAGTGTGGTTGAGCAGTCAGGCTTACCAGGAGGGTGTGTTGAGCATTCAATTATATTCACTCAATCAAGAACTGATGGCACACACTCAGCGACTGAATCCGGACCAATTAGGTAAGTATAAAATAAAAATTACTAGAACCAAGCAGTACTTGGTACAGGTAAGTAGAATATACTTTCAAATGCAAAACGGTACAAGAAAATGCAACTGTGTTGAAATTGGATTTGTATTGGCTTTTAAAGCAGTTAAAAAAACATTGGGATTACTTTTGGTAACTTTTGGATTACTTTTCAGTTACTTCGACTACTTGGGGTGAAATGCCTACACAAGTAAGTAAGAAAATGTTAGGTTCAAAGAAGAATTACTTTAGTTTCCATACAACAGTCAAATCAACGTTTAAAACATTTTTGGAAGAAAAATCACATGTGTTTCTATAGATGGAAAGAATGATATCGGTTTGCAGGTAAGTAAACAACCTGCAAGAATAGTTGTTAGGGGCTAGAACCAAGGTTCCCCAAGGTTCACAGAGGCACTCAATTTGCACCACCAGCAGGACTAGTGTGGTTGGTTGCAGAGTACAGGGGCGAGATGTTAGCCAATGGGGCTAGGGGGCCTTCATTGCAAAAAACACAGTTGATGGACAGAATGGAGAAAAATGTCTTACATTCACCCCAGTACAAAGATCTGGGCCTAAATCCATCGTTTTTTTGCACTCCACGCCACCCTAGGTCAGACACTGGCTATATGCAAATCAGCCTTGACCCTGTGCCTCATGGGAACAGTCCAGCCCGAACTACCAAGCCATGTCTTTCCTAGACCGGAATCAAGCATCCAAGGACCGGTTTCTGGCTATCAACCTTCTTCAGCCTGGATAGCTTGACTCCAGTGATGTGGAGAGCCTGGGACTCACGTCTGAGCATATCCAGCCCACTCGGGGTGAAAATTGCAAAAAACACAGTTGATGGACAGAATGCAGAACAATGTCTTACATTCACCTCAGTACAAAGATCTGGGCCTAAATCCATCGTTTTTTTGCACTCCACACCACCCTAGGTCAGACACTGGCTATATGCAAATCAGCCTTGACCCTGTGCCTCATGGGAACAGTCCAGCCCAAACTACCAAGCCATGTCTTTCCTAGACCGGAATCAAGCATCCAAGGACCGGTTTCTGGCTATCAGCCTTCTTCGGCCTGGATAGCTTGACTCCAGTGATGTGGAGAGCCTGGGACTCACGTCTGAGCATACCCAGCCCACTCGGGGTAAAAATTGCAAAAAACACAGTTGATGGACAGAATGCAGAACAATGTCTTACATTCACCCCAGTACAAAGATCTGGGCCTAAATGCATCGTTTTTTTGCACTCCACACCACCATAGGTCAGACACTGGCTATATGCAAATCAGCCTTGACCCTGTGCCTCATGGGAACAGTCTAGCCCGAACTACCAAGCCATGTCTTTCCTAGACCGGAATCAAGCATCCAAGGACCGGTTTCTGGCTATCAGCCTTCTTCAGCCTGGATAGCTTGACTCCAGTAATGTGGAGAGCCTGGGACTCATGTCTGAGCATACCCAGCCCACTTGGGGTGAAAATTGCAAAAAACACAGTTGTTGGACAGAATGCAGAAGAATGTCTTACATTCACCCCAGTACAAAGATCTGGGCCTAAATCCATCGTTTTTTTGCATTCCACACCACCCTAGGTCAGACACTGGCTATATGCAAATCAGCCTTGACCCTGTGCCTCATGGGAACAGTCCAGCCCGAACTACCAAGCCATGTCTTTCCTAGACCGGAATCAAGCATCCAAGGACCGGTTTCTGGCTATCAGCCTTCTTCAGCCTGGATAGCTTGACTCCAGTGATGTGGAGAACCTGGGACTCACGTCTGAGCATACCCAGCCCACTCGGGGTGAAAATTGCAAAAAACACAGTTGATGGACAGAATGCAGAACAATGTCTTACATTCACCCCAGTACAAAAATCTTGGCCTAAATCCATCGTTTTTTTGCACTCCACACCACCCTAGGTCAGACACTGGCTATATGCAAATCAGCCTTGACCCTGTGCCTCATGGGAACAGTCCAGCCCGAACTACCAAGCCATGTCTTTCCTAGACCGAAATCAAGCATCCAAGGACCGGTTTCTGGCTATCAGCCTTCTTCAGCCTGGATAGCTTGACTCCAGTGATGTGGAGAACCTGGGACTCACGTCTGAGCATACCCAGCCCACTCGGGGTGAAAATTGCAAAAAACACAGTTGATGGACAGAATGCAGAACAATGTCTTACATTCACCCCAGTACAAAAATCTTGGCCTAAATCCGTCGTTTTTTTGCACTCCACACCACCCTAGGTCAGACACTGGCTATATGCAAATCAGCCTTGACCCTGTGCCTCATGGGAACAGTCCAGCCCGAACTACCAAGCCATGTCTTTCCTAGACCGGAATGAAGCATCCAAGGACCGGTTTCTGGCTATCAGCCTTCTTCAGCCTGGATAGCTTGACTCCAGTGATGTGGAGTGCCTGGGACTCACGTCTGAGCATACCCAGCCCACTCGGGTGAAAATTGCAAAAAACACAGTTGATGGACAGAATGCAGAACAATGTCTTACATTCACCCCAGTACAAAGATCTGGGCCTAAATCCATCGTTTTTTTGCACTCCACACCATCCTAGGTCAGACACTGGCTATATGCAAATCAGCCTTGACCCTGTGCCTCATGGGAACAGTCCAGCCCGAACTACCAAGCCATGTATTTCCTAGACCGGAATCAAGCATCCAAGGACCGGTTTCTGGCTAGGGGGCCTTCAGTCAGGGGTTGCTTACGAGCAGGCCACTCAGTTGTGGAGGCAGGGCTTCCTGGGGTTAGGATCAGCACTGCAGGGGCCAACAATCAGCATAAGAGCTGCACCACCTGTGGTAAATATTTAATTACCGTCTTAATTTCTATGCAGGTAAGTACTAAAAATAGAATAACTCAATCGGAAAGAAAGACGCAGAGTCCGTGGTGTTAGAGTTCTTAGGGGTTTTATTCCTTAAAAAGGAATGGTTCTTGAACCGGATATCATGTTTCTGACACCACTGGGGTTCAGGAAGGGATAGAGCATACTTTATTGACAAGACATAACTTTTATACTTAAATCATATAATGGATACCAATACAGTAGGCGTAACAGCTGAGAGAAACAAGATAAAAGCACACACGTGTTAGCAATACGTAATCAGAAGGCGTGAACTAGGCGTGAACATAGAGGTGTGTGCTAGAAACGTCACATGAAAGTGTCACAAGTGGGTGGGTGCATAGCAGAATCTTGCAATGTCAGCAGAAATCTGAGGTCTGGATGCGCGCGCAGCTGCATGACGTGTGATTGACGTGAAGCTGGAGGGTGCAGGGGACTTGACATTTACACTAGCGGAAAGAGACAGAAGTCTGGCATGTCAGATCAACTCGTACCTATATCATATCTGATATCTGATGTTTGGGAACCATATTATCTAGAGGGAAAGGTCTCTTGGGCAGAGGCTATTCTATACTGACTGTGAGTGCGTGTATAAGCGTCTACGTGTCTGCATGAGATGCGAGGGGGCATGGGCCTACCATGGTAACAGAAGCTATGAATTACTTGCACGGAGACAGTGAGGCCGGGCCCTTTGCTCTGCAGCTGGAAGGATGTTTACTTGAACTAGTAGGCAGGAATGTATTTTTTAGGAGCGGAGCAGATCATTCGAAGGTTGAATACAGTCTTGGCAGGCAGCAGGCTGAGCTAAGCGCCGTTAGCAGCGCAGGGAGTAAGGCAGAGGTCACGGGTACAGAGGCAGCCCAGGCTGAGGCGTTCAGAGTCAGAAGGCAGGAAAAGGCTCGATGGCAGAATTCAGGGCCTACTTCGCCAGAGCTGGAAAACGTGTAAAGTACACCACAAAAAGACGTTGGCATGGCATACTTAGGAACGGAATATTCAACCCGTTCGGGGTGGATCTGAAAGAGGACATGTTAACGTTGGACGCAAATGTATTTGCGTCTTCATAGCTGGCACAGGAGGGAAGTTACATGCACTTTAAGCTTGTACATGGAGACGGTGGGGTACACGTTAGGGACCATTTCTTGACCATAAAATTTATATTTCCTCATTCCCTCCTTGTTCCCTACGGACCCTTCATGATATATCGATCCTCATAAATCGATCAGTCTGTTCTTGTAACATCATTTGCTCTTCTTTCTTCTTTTCGCGTTTTGAGTGAAAACTTGAATGCGGAATACATGATGTGGCGCACAGACCACAAATCGCTGGCCCACATTGTAGGCACAGGCAGCAACTGAATACTATGAGAAGGGCAATACCTAGGAAGGATAGGATGTTCCATCCCCAAGCGGTCAACGTTGTCCAGAACCAACCGGACCAAGTCCAGGTGCCTGGATTCTGATGTATCAAACTTGCAATTTTATGAAGATGTGTGATAGCTTTATATACTGTTGGCGCGTTTTCTGGAATGAAAACACAGCAACTTGACCCGATGACCTTACAGGCTCCGCCCCTATCTGCTAGGATGACGTCAATAACAAGACGATTTTGGAGCACAACAACCCGCATGGCTGATTGCTCCTCTGTTAAGTTGCCTAGAGCGGAGGTAGTTTCATTCACTACTGCTTCGAGGGTTCTAGTTAATTTTCGTATCAGTTTACTATTAAAGACAGTACCTAAAAAGGGGAAGAAACCTTTATTGAAATCTGTGTATTGCTCCCATGCCGTTTCAGTATAGTCGACAATCGGGAGATCTCTTCGGAGTCTATTCTTTACTAGATTTGTATTTCTGTGATAATCAGGAGGGGCTAGGAAAACAGGTGGCAGAAGGAATGCAATATAACAGGTACCATCCCAATCTGGAGGTAAGCGTATGTATGCGGTATGGCCACAAACAAAGTAGGAATGACGAGTAGCTCTAAATGAAGACTTGCCTTGATCACTGAATTCGACCACAGTAGTACATTTACTATGACCTAAGTGTACTGAACCCTTCTTTCTGACACATAAGTCACCTGTAACTGGTAATACTGACATAGCAGGCAAAACTGGTGCAGCTTCGGATTCAACAGTAAGAATCATGAGGTTAATTGTATAATTACCCAATCCATATACTTCATTTTCTAGATCAGTTCCTATCCTAGTGGGAAGTCCCTTCTTGTCAGGATAACAGGCGTTAAGCAGAACTAGGTTCAGGTTTCCCCAAACCCAATTTCCTTCGAAAACAGCAATATCAGGATCTAAGGAATTAATTAATCTAAACCATGCTCCACATGAGCCATTGTGAGTGAACGGGTATGGAAAGAGAGGCAGAACTCCCTTGTATTTCTGATAGGGAGGGAGTCGGCCACATATCCAACAGTTTGTAGCATTATTAGTCTGATGGGAGTGATGTAACATACTAATGAATGTGTTGTTGCGCAGCGCAAGTCTGTAAGATAACTCGTGAGGGGGTAATTCGCTAAAAGAATGTTCGGCAGTGACATTGTAAGCAGATTGTTCACGCTTGAAGATAGGGTAATATATATGCAGCAATATACTGGCAGCAATAATCAAAAGACTTAGAAAAAACATAACCAATAATGTCACTATACAGTGACTACGAAGTGATTTACAATATGCACGTTTCTTGAGTTGTCTCTCTCTCTCTCTATCTCGGTCTAGGGGATACATGTCAGAAACTAATTTAACCGATTCACCTAGGGGAGGACTTAAACAATTAAACTGTCTGACTTGCTAGACCGCAATTTGCATTTATACTCTTCTTGTGGAGTTTTCTCTCTCTTGGGAACTTTAAAGTCACTAGAATCGGGGCAGTCCTTTGAGGGGGTGGAAGAGTCAGTTTCTGGCAACAGTTCATTACATTTTTTAATATGACTCGTATGGATCCACCCCTTTCGGCCCTCAACTTTAATTGCAGTCCTCGTGGTCAGAAGGACAAGCTTCGGCTCCTGCCAACGGGGCTCCAGCGGGCTCCTCCTATCGAAGTTGCGGATCAGTACAGTGTCACCTGGACGGACATCGTGTGGCTTCACATCAGTGTTGTCGGGAAAGGCTGCAGCAACCTGTGAACGACATGATTGGAGTGCAGACATCAAGGAGGCAAGGTAATCTGTCAGCATATTACAGTCAACATCGGTTATTTTCTTAGGCATGGGCGTCCCCCACATATTTGGTGGTCGGCCAAAGACCACCTCATACGGGGATAGTCCTGATCTCGAATGGGGGACCATTCACATATAGAACAGTGCAACTGGCAGGGCGACTATCCAGTCGACCCCTTTCTCTTTACATATTTTCGCAAGACGTGTCTTCAGTGTCTGGTTATGCCTTTCTACAAGGCCAGCTGCCTCGGGATGTCGGACGCAATGGAATTTCCACTGATATCCTAGCAGAAGTGAAACCTGCTTCATGAGCTCGGATGAGAATGGCTGTCCGTTATCTGAGTACACGATACGAGGCAAGCCGTACCGTGGGAAGAATTCTCGAACCAGCTGCTTGGCAGTGGTCGGGGCAGTGTAATCTGGGACTGGGTATGCTTCGGTCCAACGGGAAAGTGCACAAACAACTACGAGGACGTACTTGAATCCTCGACAACGGTCCATCTGGATATAATCCATCTGGAGGACTTCAAAAGGGTGATCGGGAGGATGAAATCCACCTTGCTCTACAGGGACGCTTTTACCTGGATTGAACTGACAACAGATCATGCAAGTACGCACTTTCTGTTTTGCTGCTGCTCGTAAATGTTTGTTGTACCAGAGATTCTGTAAACTGTCTAACATAGCTTTTTCTCCTAGGTGTGCTGGACTATGTGCTGTATTTATTATGACTTGAACCATAGAGTCGGGGAGAAACCATGTAGATTTTCCCTTCGTCATCCATCCCTGATCTGTCTGGATCCCTCCTAGTTCAGTCCATTTCTTGATTTCATCTGGAGTGGCATGTGTCTGAATATCGATTACATCTAGTGTGGGATCCCTAACTGTCATACAATGTGTCGGCACTATGATCTTTGTTACATCAGTTGTCTGGGTGTGAGTCAATGCTGTATGTTTTGCTGTTTGGTCTGCCAGGTCGTTACCCTGGGAAACGGAGTCTGTAACTTTAGTATGTGCTTTACACTTCATGATGGAAATGCCTGAAGGCAGATGTATTGCTTCTAACAGTGCTTGAATAAGGGGACCGTGTTGGATCTTGGCACCGTGAGAGGTCAAGAAACCTCGTTCTTGCCATAACACCCCGAAGTCGTGTACGACTCCGAAAGCATAACGTGAATCTGTGTATATGTTAACATTTCTGTTCTTGGCTAGTATACAGGCTCGGGTCAGAGCGATAAGCTCTGCTGCTTGAGCGGACAGTGCATCAATACGATGTGTTTCTTTAACTTCAGTTTCAGTGGTCACTGCATACGCGGCCACTAATTCTCCTGTGCTTGTTCTCATACATGAACCATCAACGTAAAGTGTCAGGTCTGGATTTGTCAGAGGGACATCTGTTAAGTCTCGTCGGGGCTTTGTTACTGCATTAATGATTTCTATACAATCATGCGGGGCTGAATCTGTCATAATCGAAGGTAGCAATGTTGCAGGATTTAGAATATTACAGCGTCTTATTTCTATATGTGGCTGGAATAGCGTCAATTCATAACCTGTCAGTCGTGCTATAGTCAAGTGTTGAGTCTGGGTTCGGTTTAGAAGAACCTCTACAGAATGTGGAACTTGTACTGTCAATGGATGTCCTAAAACAATTGAGTCGCTCTGTCTGATTGCTAGGGCTGTCGCTGCCACTGATTTTAAGCACGCAGGGAGTGCCTGGGCTACTGAATCCAATGTACTTGAAAAATAAGCACAAGGCTTATGTGAACCTGCTTGATCTTGAGTGAGGACAGACAACGCTGTACCATCACGTTCTGTAACAAAAAGTGTAAAGGGTTTGCTGTAACATGGTGTCGCTAAAACTGGTGCTTGACATAAAGCTTTCTTTAATTCCTCAAAGGCCTGTGTATGTTCCTGAGTCCAAGGGAGGGCAGTCGAAGTCGCTGCCTCCTGTGTTGTCAACTGAATGAGTGGTTTAGCTAGAAATGCATATTGAGGAATCCATTGTCTGCAGTACGAGGTGAGGCCTATAAAGGCCCACACTTCCTTTTGTGTCTGGGGTTGTGACATGTTTACAATTAACTGGATGCGGTCAGGAGTGAGCTGTCTCCCCACTTTGGACAGCAAGTGACCCAGGTACACAACTTGCTGAACACAGAATTGCAGCTTCGAAGGAGACACCTTGTGTCCCTTGTCGGCCAGAAAATGTAAAACTGTCAGTGATGCTTGTTCACATTCGGGTTCACTTCGTGCGGTGATCAGCAGATCATCGACGTACTGTAGTAAGGCAGTGTTAACGGGCATTTGGATACAGTCAAGTTGTCTTTTCAGTGCTTGGCTATAGATGCTGGGGCTTTCTGTGAATCCTTGAGGTGCGCGTGAAAATTTGAAACTTCGTCCATTTAAACTGAATCCGAAGAGGTATTGGCTCTCTGGATCAATGGGTACACTGAAGAAGGCGTTCTTGAGGTCAATTACAGTAAAGAACGTCGCTTCTGAATCAATAGCAGTCAATAAGGATGAGATGTCGGGAACCACAGGATACTGTGGAACAATGCATTTATTCAGTTCTCGTAAATCAATCACCAGCCGATATACTGGCGGTGCATTGGGATCAGTACGTTTAAGAATCGGAATGATAGGGGAATTACAGATATTGGAGTCGGTTTCTACGACCACTCCTTGGGCAATGAGCTCTTCAATGATTTCCAGTAAAGCCACTACAGCATCGGGTGGTAACTTGTATTGTCTGATTCGTGGTAAAACAACTCCTGGTTTGAGTGTAACACGGTATGGTGTGATGTGCATGCAACCTACATCGGTTGGGCCTTGTGCCCACAGGTGTTTCGGTACATTTTTCAATCTGACATCAAACTCTCGTAATACATAGTGACCCTTAAAGTCACGCAGAAAAAGTCTAACTCCTTCCAGAGAACAACATATCACAGCTCCTAGAGCCTTCAGCGCCTTTATTCCTAACAAGTTTTCTGGACATGATTTCGTCAGTAACAAGTCTGTAACACGGGATAATGGACCTACTGCTAGAGGAACTGGTTTCGATACTTCATTTACAATAGGCTGTCCTGAAAAACCAAGGGAAACATTCTGTGAGCCTGAGAGGGGTGCCCCTGGGACTTCATCATGGCTGATTGTTGTGCGGCTTGCCCCCGTGTCAATTAAAAACTTTCTGTCTTTTCCCAATACTTGACTATGTACATAAGGACCCTCTTGATCTACAGGAATCTCAATAAGAGGCAAGCCAACCTCCCTCTCTAGGCTGTTTCATGTGTATCGCTGATAATCGGGATAATCAGATTGGGCATACTGGTTCATCTGCCGTGAAACTTGCTGCGTAGCGGCAATAGGCTGTGGCTGTGATACCGCTGCGGTCTGTACTGTATGTGGTGGAGCATGCATAGGTTGTGAATTCTGTGAGGTCTGTTGCTGGACCTGGTCTTGTCTAGGCGGATGCGGTCTTTCTTTAGTTTTACCTGTTGCTATATTGTGTTTCAGGACTGGACATTCATGTACGTAGTGACCTGGCTGTTTGCAATAGTTGCATGTCCCTTTAACGGGAGCTGCTGAATTACCTGTCTGGGTCGTACCCTTCCTCTGACCGTCGGCTGGAACCGACTGGGCCACTAACATTTTCATTTTCGTGTCTTTCATACGTCTCTGTTCGTGATCCTGTTCTTCTCTAATTCTGTTCTGATGATACTGTAACATTTGTAACATCTGGGATGGCGTATTTGCTTGCCATGTACTTTCGACTTTATATACACGGTTCTTAACTGATGTCAGGGAATTCTCGACTAATTTAGTTACAAAAAGATGTGGGTATGACTCGCTACCTGGTTTCAGGCCACTATTAATAATGAAACATTTCTCGAATCTTGAATAGAAGTCACTAGTATCTTCATCGTGTTTCTGTTTACAGGCTGAGATTGCATCCCAGTCTTCCTTTTTAGTTGTCAATAATCTTGGCAAGACCTGTACTATTAAACCTGGTAATGCTTTAGCTTTGTCCCCAAGGCCTAGCCCTGGAGTACGAGTTTTTTCCTCGTCTTCTATTTCAGTCCATATAATCTTTTTATCTCCCACCTCCCATTCTTTTTCCTTGAGTTTCTCGTAGATGCCGGTGGGCAGCAGTACCTTTAATAATTTCATAATATCCGTATATGTGTAATCTCCCATGAGTAACATATCCTTAATTTCTCGGTGAAAACCTGCAGGGACTTTATCGTGACAGGGTACTAGTTTCTTCATTTCTAACAATTCTAACTTTGTCAAAGGTGTGTACACAAACACACGTTTCAGGGTATTATCGGCACCCATAACTGGGTGTACTTCTCGTAAAGGATTCTGCCTGTCAAAATGCTCAAAATGAAACATTTTTCTTTCTGGGGGCGGAGCTGAAACATATTGTGGGCCTAAGAAAGCGTTATATCTGTGCCGTTGTTCTAGAATTATTTGAATTAACTTGGTACTTAGGCCTCTCCATCTATTCATAAGTAGTGCTTCTAATGTATCAGGTAAGGGACCTGGATCAGAATGTTGATTTCTGTATAATGTGAGGAGATGCTGAATCATGTATACACCGGCTAATTTCTGCTCGTCTGGGGAAAGGTTCAGAAATGTCTGTGCTACTGTATCATCATTGTACGTGTTAGGATTGTCAGCCCATAGTACTGCTGACCGGGCTAGTTCTTGTTCATCCATAGAATTGAGTACGTGGTACCCCATTCGTTCTTGAAGCATTTTATCGGTACCCTGAAACAGATGTTCAGGAGAATTCGGTCTTGATATGCCGGAGAGAAAAACTCTCTTGCTTTCTGGGCGAATGCCTTTCCTAAGGTAATTTCCCTTACCCACATACGCTATCATTTCTTTGGTCGTTTCTGGTTCTTCAGGTTCGTCCTCCTCGGAGGAGTCAGTCCTGCCGGTCTCTTTTTCTTGTTCTTTTTCATGTATTTCTATTACTGCTTTTCTGATTTTCTTGTACATACTTGCTATACTATTTAGTTTATCATGGTTTCCGTCGGCTATATTTTGACCCCACCTGTTTAGTGCTTCCATCTCTTCCTGGTCTACTCCTGGCCTGTCACGTTCTCTTATTAAGCAATTTATGAAGAAACGTAATATACAACCTTGAGTGTCAGCTTTCTGGTGAGCCAGGGCCTCTTTAATACTTTCAGGATTTTCCCCAGTCTGGACAAAATGATATATTCTATCTAGGTGTTCAGTCATTCCTGGAAATAACACTAGGTAATCTGCAACTTTTCGTAAGCGTAGTGATGCTAACAACATTCTATCGTCTTTACCGGGTACTGGATCATATCTGCAAAATGGAAGGGGTTCTTTAAGCATGTCGAGACGGGGTGATTGGGGTGTACGTTGTTTCAACATGTCCCTAAAGTTTAATCTGTGTGTTGCTGGCGGGGTCTGGAGACCTCCTGTCGCACCTCCTGAAACGGAGGCTTGAGCATTGTGTGTCTGGGGAGTCGGTATCTGTACCTGAACTTGTGTCTTACTAGGATCAGGCGCAAACGGATTTGGTATATTAATCTTAGGTGTGGGGAGTGGTGGAGGTGGAGGAGCAGGTGGAGCAGGCTGTCGAACGGGTGAATCTTGTTGCGGCAATGGCGGGATATTGTCTTGAGGCGGGTTGCCACCTCCGTCACCGTCAGTAGGCGGGACGCGGGCACGTGGATTGGTGTAAGCGGGTGCTACATCGTCTAGATAGGAAGCAAGGAATATGTCTTTGGTGGTCCTGTGACTTACTTTAGTCGGAACCAATGGTGGCAGCAGATTTTTCGGTATTTCTGAAGTGGCTTCAGGCAAACCCTCGGCCACAAAGTACATGCCATTTACAAGATTGTTTCGCATGCGGTCTACTTGTTCTGCTTTTACTCGAATCCCTTCATTAACTAATTCGTTTTCTCGGACTCTATCCGACTCTTCTCTATGTCTGTCTTCTTTTCGGAGTGCTTTTTCGGCACGTTTATGTGATTCTTTACGCCAAAATTCTATGGCGTCTTTCTGAGATTGTCTGGCTTTCTTTTTCCATAGCGCTTCTTCTACCTTCATGATGCACTCGGCATCCCATGTTCCTGTAACGGGCCACCTGTGTCTCTCCTCTAAGTGCTTAGTATAATCGGCCCATAAATCTAGGTACAGTATGGCATCTAAGCCATGCTTATGGTACATAAAATTTCCAGGAGTGTCCCTAGGGGGGATAGGAATTTCTTCCTCTAGTATCCCTTTCCTAGTTCCTATCTGTCTTAATTTATTGAAAAACGGCATCTTGTTACTTAGTACTGGATACTCGATACTTGTTACTTACTCTGAACACAGCTAGTTACACAAAAACACAGTAATGTACATCAAACAGTCACTCATACCACGACATTAATCACATGAAAACATTTTGGACACATATGACTACCCTTGATACTAGATGTACTGCTAAACAGCACAGATACACTGTTGAAAACAGTGCAGGAACTTGAATGCCTGATATACTGCTAAACAGTACAGATACACTGTCTAAAACAGTGCAGACCGCGTTTGTGTACCCAAACCCGTCTTTACCGGATACATAATAATGCACCTGTCTAGATACGTCCCCAGCAATGGTACTCACCGGGAAGCACGGAACAGAAGGCCTCGGAAAACTCGACTGGACTGGATTCGACTCGACTCGACACGTGAATACTTCGGAAACTGGTGGGCCTCTTGACACCTCGGACCTTGTTTCTTTCGGCTAGGCTCTGGTCGGGATCCTCCGCACTCCTCACCGCCTCGTCTGGGTGCTGATCACAGTCTCCGTCACCTCCGTAGGCCTGAGGGAGATACAGGAAATCCTGCGGGTACGCGTAATTGTCCGTCTTGACTTATGGCAGGGGGCAAAGGTTGCAACGCACCAACCGGCGCGTAAGGTGGGGGAGGGGTCCCTGTTCGGGCGCCAAAATAATGTGGTAAATATTTAATTACCGTCTTAATTTCTATGCAGGTAAGTACTAAAAATAGAATAACTCAATCGGAAAGAAAGACGCAGAGTCCGTGGTGTTATGTTATGTTATGTTATGTTATTTGCATTTTAATGCGCACAGCTGCTCCAGCGAAGGAGCGTCCTGGCGCAGGGAAAGGTAAACACAACAGAACACTAAATCCAGTAACAAAAAAGCAGAAGTATTAAAAACAAGGAACATTTAAAACAGGAAGGTTTTCAAAGCCCTACGAAAGGATATTAAATATTCCGAGTGGCGGATTTCCAAGGGAAGCGCATTCCAGAGAGTTGCAGCTTTCACGCGGAAGGAGCGACCCCCCATCCGACTAAGTCTAAAACGGGGGACAACCACCAAGGATTGTCCAAGGGATCGGAGTGAGCGGGTAGGAACGTAGGGAGAGAGCAGTTTGTTGAGTATCACGGGTGCCAACTCTCTAAGAATTTTAAAAACCAGGCAAAGAGCCTTGAATTGGATTCGCTTACTTATCGGGAGCCAGTGCAAGGACCGCAGAGTGTTAGAGGTGGGGCAGGTTCGGGGTAAACCAACCACTGCCCTAGCCGCAGCGTTCTGGACTCGCTGTAGATGAAGAATCTCGGCTTGGTTTGCTCCTAAAAGGAGTGAGCCGGCGTAGTCCAGCCGAGAGATAATCATTGCTTGAATGACCAGCTGTCTTGTAGGAGCATCAAAGAATCTGAGCAGGGGTCTTAGCCCGCGTAATACTCCAAAACAGGAGGCCGCCACTCTCTTCGTGTGAGTCACAAAGCTTAGCGTGTGGTCAAGCCATACTCCCAGATTCCTGAGTTCCAGGACAGGGGCCGGCGCTGATCCCAGCTCCGGAGGCCACCATTCGTCCCCCCAGTGGTCCGCTTCCCTTCCAACGATCATCACCTCCGTTTTTGTCGCGTTCAGCTGGAGACAGTTGTTATTCATCCAGCTGGCCACCTCTCTCAGTCCACTACGGAACCTGAGGGCATCCTGCTTGGCATCCCCGCTGATCGTAACCGCCAACTGAGTGTCGTCGGCATAGGAGACCATGGTTAGGCCCCATTGCCTGGCGACCTCAGCCAACGGCTGCACGTACAGGTTAAAAAGCGTGGGACTCAGCGAGGAGCCCTGAGGGACCCCCAGGTCCAAAGGATGGTACTTGGACTGAAATGGAGGGGTGGCAACGCAGAAGGAGCGATCACTGAGGAAGGAGCGGAACCACTGCAGAGCTGAACCACAAATGCCAATGTCCTGCAGGCGGTGTAGCAGGATGCGATGGGAAACAGTGTCAAAGGCAGCGCTCAGGTCTAATAAAATAAGCGCTGCCGTTTGACCTGCATCGAGCACACTCCGCAAATGCTCAACCATTGCCAGAAGGGCAGTCTCAGTGCTGTGGCCAGCACGAAACCCATTCTGCGTGGGATCCAGGACATTCACTAGGGTCATATGCTCCGTAAGGGCCAGATTTACATGGGCCTCCATGACCTTGGCCGGCCAAGGGAGCAAAGATATAGGGCGGTAGTTTTCAGGTCTCAGCGGATCCAGAGATGGTTTTTTTAGGATCGGGGAAACCACCGCTTGCTTCCACTTGGCAGGGACCAGGCCGGAAGTCAGGGAGAGGTTAATCAGAGAACATACTACTGTGCGTCCCTGAAAAGCAACATCCCTGAAAAGAGCAGATCTTACCGGGTCTGCAGGCGAGCCAGACTTGACTCGCAGGGCCCACTTAGCAAACTCCTCATTAGAAAGAGTGGGAAGGGAGTGCAGCGATGGACAGCTACTAGAGCCGCTCCAGGAAATCACTGGTGGCAGTGTGCTTGGAAATGCCTGGTAGATTTTCCTAACTTTGTCCAGAAAGAAAGTAGCTAAGGCTTCACAGTGGGCGATGGAACTGTCCAACTGTTAGAGTTCTTAGGGGTTTTATTCCTTAAAAAGGAATGGTTCTTGAACCGGATATCATGTTCCTGACACCACTGGGGTTCAGGAAGGGATAGAGCATACTTTATTGACAAGACATAACTTTTATACTTAAATCATATAATGGATACCAATACAGTAGGCGTAACAGCTGAGAGAAACAAGATAAAAGCACACACGTGTTAGCAATACGTAATCAGAAGGCGTGAACTAGGCGTGAACATAGGGGTGTGTGCTAGAAACGTCACATGAAAGTGTCACAAGTGGGTGGGTACATAGCAGAATCTTGCAATGTCAGCAGAAATCTGAGGTCTGGATGCGCGCGCAGCTGCATGACGTGTGATTGACGTGAAGCTGGAGGGTGCAGGGGACTTGACATTTACACTAGCGGAAAGAGACAGAAGTCTGGCATGTCAGATCAACTCGTACCTATATCATATCTGATATCTGATGTTTGGGAACCATATTATCTAGAGGGAAAGGTCTCTTGGGCAGAGGCTATTCTATACTGACTGTGAGTGCATGTATAAGCGTCTACGTGTCTGCATGAGATGCGAGGGGGCATGGGCCTACCATGGTAACAGAAGCTATGAATTACTTGCACGGAGACAGTGAGGCCGGGCCCTTTGCTCTGCAGCTGGAAGGATGTTTACTTGAACTAGTAGGCAGGAATGTATTTTTTAGGAGCGGAGCAGATAATTCGAAGGTTGAATACAGTCTTGGCAGGCAGCAGGCTGAGCTAAGCGCCGTTAGCCGCGCAGGGAGTAAGGCAGAGGTCACGGGTACAGAGGCAGCCCAGGCTGAGGCGTTCAGAGTCAGAAGGCAGGAAAAGGCTCGATGGCAGAATTCAGGGCCTACTTCGCCAGAGCTGGAAAACGTGTAAAGTACACCACAAAAAGACGTTGGCATACTTAGGAACGGAATATTCAACCCGTTCGGGGTGGATCTGAAAGAGGACATGTTAACGTTGGACGCAAATGTATTTGCGTCTTCATAGCTGGCAAAGGAGGGAAGTTACATGCACTTTAAGCTTGTACATGGAGACGGTGGGGTACACGTTAGGGAACATTTCTTGACCATAAAATTTATATTTCCTCACATTGGGATTACTTTTGGTAACTTTTGGATTACTTTTCAGTTACTTCGACTACTTGGGGTGAAATGCCTACACAAGTAAGTAAGAAAATGTTAGGTTCAAAGAAGAATTACTTTAGTTTCCATACAACAGTCAAATCAACGTTTAAAACATTTTTGGAAGAAAAATCACAACATGTGTTTCTATAGATGGAAAGAATGATATCGGTTTGCAGGTAAGTAAACAACCTGCAAGAATAGTTGTTAGGGGCTAGAACCAAGGTTCCCCAAGGTTCACAGAGGCACTCAATTTGCACCACCAGCAGGACTAGTGTGGTTGGTTGCAGAGTACAGGGGCGAGATGTTAGCCAATGGGGCTAGGGGGCCTTCATTGCAAAAAACACAGTTGATGGACAGAATGGAGAAAAATGTCTTACATTCACCCCAGTACAAAGATCTGGGCCTAAATCCATCATTTTTTTGCACTCCACACCACCCTAGGTCAGACACTGGCTATATGCAAATCAGCCTTGACCCTGTGCCTCATGGGAACAGTCCAGCCCAAACTACCAAGCCATGTCTTTCCTAGACCGGAATCAAGCATCCAAGGACCGGTTTCTGGCTATCAGCCTTCTTCGGCCTGGATAGCTTGACTCCAGTGATGTGGAGAGCCTGGGACTCACGTCTGAGCATACCCAGCCCACTCGGGGTAAAAATTGCAAAAAACACAGTTGATGGACAGAATGCAGAACAATGTCTTACATTCACCCCAGTACAAAGATCTGGGCCTAAATGCATCGTTTTTTTGCACTCCACACCACCATAGGTCAGACACTGGCTATATGCAAATCAGCCTAGACCCTGTGCCTCATGGGAACAGTCTAGCCCGAACTACCAAGCCATGTCTTTCCTAGACCGGAATCAAGCATCCAAGGACCGGTTTCTGGCTATCAGCCTTCTTCAGCCTGGATAGCTTGACTCCAGTAATGTGGAGAGCCTGGGACTCATGTCTGAGCATACCCAGCCCACTTGGGGTGAAAATTGCAAAAAACACAGTTGTTGGACAGAATGCAGAACAATGTCTTACATTCACCCCAGTACAAAGATCTGGGCCTAAATCCATCGTTTTTTTGCATTCCACACCACCCTAGGTCAGACACTGGCTATATGCAGATCAGCCTTGACCCTGTGCCTCATGGGAACAGTCCAGCCCGAACTACCAAGCCATGTCTTTCCTAGACCGGAATCAAGCATCCAAGGACCAGTTTCTGGCTATCAGCCTTCTTCAGCCTGGATAGCTTGACTCCAGTGATGTGGAGAACCTGGGACTCACGTCTGAGCATACCCAGCCCACTCGGGGTGAAAATTGCAAAAAACACAGTTGATGGACAGAATGCAGAACAATGTCTTACATTCACCCCAGTACAAAAATCTTGGCCTAAATCCATCGTTTTTTTGCACTCCACACCACCCTAGGTCAGACACTGGCTATATGCAAATCAGCCTTGACCCTGTGCCTCATGGGAACAGTCCAGCCCGAACTACCAAGCCATGTCTTTCCTAGACCGGAATGAAGCATCCAAGGACCGGTTTCTGGCTATCAGCCTTCTTCAGCCTGGATAGCTTGACTCCAGTGATGTGGAGTGCCTGGGACTCACGTCTGAGCATACCCAGCCCACTCGGGTGAAAATTGCAAAAAACACAGTTGATGGACAGAATGCAGAACAATGTCTTACATTCACCCCAGTACAAAGATCTGGGCCTAAATCCATCGTTTTTTTGCACTCCACACCACCCTAGGTCAGACACTGGCTATATGCAAATCAGCCTTGACCCTGTGCCTCATGGGAACAGTCCAGCCCGAACTACCAAGCCATGTATTTCCTAGACCGGAATCAAGCATCCAAGGACCGGTTTCTGGCTAGGGGGCCTTCAGTCAGGGGTTGCTTACGAGCAGGCCACTCAGTTGTGGAGGCAGGGCTTCCTGGGGTTAGGATCAGCACTGCAGGGGCCAACAATCAGCATAAGAGCTGCACCACCAGTGGCATGGAAGCAGCCGTATGCAGGGTGCCAAGACGACGTCGGGAGCCTTGTTGGTTTCAATTGGCTTCACCAGTTTGACAGAAGGGTGCAGGCTCAGGCAAGGAGGTTTCCTGAGGGTGACCACCGGCAAGAGAGGTAAGTTGGATGCTTGAGGGACGCCTAGGCACATTCGGTTGAGCCAAACAAGGCAGTCGGGCGTCGAGTGCAGGGGTGTCTTTGGGAGTCGAATGTTCTAATCAGCTCCGCTCGTGGTCATTGGTACCTCTGAGGTTGAGGGTGTTGAGAAGAAGGTGGAGGCAGGTCAGGGATCACCAGGTCAGGATTGCTGGGGAGACCTCCTCATGGTGTTGGGCCACTCAAACTCGGGCGCAGAGTGGTGCAGAACTGCAGATTCAGTTGGTTCAGGGTTCTGTTTTGGAGTCTTGGGTTCTGTTTTGGAGTCTTGGGCTGAGCAAATCCAGAGCTCACAGGAGACAGAGTCTGTTTAGGAAGGGCAGGGCAGGTCCACCAGGTTCTAGATAGCTGCTGGACATGCAAGAGTTTCGCTGGGTGCAGGTCGTAGTCTGGTATGATCCGGACCAAGCAGTAGTCATCCTCTCATTCCTCCTTGCGTAGGGCTCTTCGGTCCTTCTTCTTTCTCTCTTTCAATCTGAGGGGGCAAGGTTCAGAGTCACCCCATAATACTAAATGCAGGGGTTTTACAAGGGTGTGTAGGTTGGGACAAATAGATCCCTGTCTTGGAGTCAGTACACCCCCTATTACGCAACCCTCCAATGGGAGGGGGCAAGCACCCCTCTCTGGTTGGGCTGGGTCCCCTCATTTTCAAGTTGGGGTGGACTGAGATGCGTACTTCACCTCACCTTCCTCCACCTGAGAGGTAGGGTCGGGAAAGGTAGGCACACCTCTCTCCCTTCCTTGGTTTTCCACCCAATTCTCCCACCCAAAGTGGGGGTCGGAACCGGTGGAAGCCAGTTGTTGGGGGCAGCAAAAGGCAGGATCAGCTAACATTGGTGGCAGGCCTTTGAAACTTACCTTTCATAGACCCCGCCCATCCTTTAGAGATAGCTGCGAGTTAGATTTGGCCCGCGGGAGAACAGGAGTAAATAGGAGGCTACGTATTCAAATCAGAAAAATGGAAAGTGCTTGATTTTAAATAGAAAGACTTCAACTCCATTTCCATCTGAGAGTATTGGCGATATTCTGCCAGGGACAGATTCAAGGTTCAGACGAGTGGAGGAGTCTTTTCCCAGATACGTAAAGCTGTGAATTACTCCATTGTGAGTGGGTTATGTTTTGTGTTGTGTTGTGTTACCCATGTCCTGATGAGGCCCGACTCAATGGGCTGAAACACGTCGACCATAAAAAGAGGAGGGAGAGTCCATTGTATTGAAATGTGGATTTAGGAACTTTACAACACACCCAATACAAGTGACTGAACAGAGGGTGTGTCTCTCTCTGTTTCTGTGGTGTGTGAAAAGGATTACTTGCCCTCGGATGGCTTATATATATGTATCTTATTGCAGCCGGATTTAAATGGACGAGTAAAAAAAGGTTGCAGAATTTGTGATTTGATCATGTGTTTATGGATATATAATGTTTTTTAAGTGTGTAAAAACGTATAATTGTGTAGATATCTATATCTAAAAATAAAGTAAAGATAAGTGAAAGAATTGAGGATGACTTAGTCAGCAAGTAAATTGTCTACAAGTTAGAATTGGGGGCTAGGCTCCCACACAGGGGATCAATATTTGTGTCCCTCTTGCTGTAGTAACTAATGTGTATTTATCCTCAGACATCATTTCCTTTTGTTGGTATCCTGGGGGAGGAGGTATAACACCTCTGCCCAGGATAGGCTTTGTTTATGGACCCAGAGAGCGGAGGCCCTTTACACTGGGGTTCAGAAACCTGTCTGGTGGTTGCAAATGGTGGGTAGCCATTCAGGAACCACACCAGGGCTGGTCATTTTTCAGGGGGCATCTTTAAGATGCCCTTTGGGTACATTTTACATTAATCCCACTGTGGCATCAGTATGGGTTTAATGTGCCGAGACGTTTGCTACCTAACTTCTTAGGTTTCAGTAAAGCCTTTATGGAACTATGGCGTTTGCCATGACCATCTCCCAGACCATATACTCTTTATAGATTCACTGCACTTACGATGCCTAAGAATGGACTTACAAAAAAAACAAAAGCAGGTCCCTACTCAAAATTAATTTTGTTACTAAGGCACTGCACAGTGCTGGTGCTCAGAGTGAAATCATAAGTCCATACAGTCATATACTATACAATACTAGTAAGTCAGTACAACATAGAAAACTAATACCAAACTAAAATGAAGCATATAACATTTATTGCAAATATATACACAATCAAGGTTAAAAACATTTCATATTAAATACAATACAATATTCCAAGAAAACAAAGCTGTTGACGCTGCGTTTCGGTGAGTAGTTAATTGTACACCTTCTTCAGGACAGTTTTCTAAAAGATTTTAGGACGTTGCTAGTTTTCAGTTTAACTAGACTGACAAAGCAATATTTGTAAGAATGAGGGATTGGGAATGTTCCACTCATCAAAAACCTTTCAGTTAAAAACCTTATAAATGTAGGTGTGTTCGTTGGTGCCACCGTTCTATTGTTGTTCACTAATGGTGCACAATCTCAGCAATAAAACCAAACTGGTACATCAAGAAAGCCAGCTGATGCACCATGATTGGAAGCATAAAATCTAGAATCAGGGTCTTTGCCATTGTTTTGAAAAATGTAGGGCGAATGGGCTGTTATAGTTGCTCTGGCACTTATGTAACCAATGGTTTAAAACCTTTTAAAATTGGTACGGCCTCCTTGCAACCAACGAGCAGCTTCCGGGTCAGGATGAATACGACTTGAATGTTGAAGAATTCGTGCTTTGACTTTTTGTTGTGTCTGACCGATATATAACAGACCAAATGGGCATCGGATCCTGCTGAAAGTTATCGGGGGCAGAGATAGGGCTAGGCAGTGTAAGAAGAGATTTTGTAATTTTAAAAATTTCGCCGGTTGTTGGCTGCAGAGACAATCCTTTCATGATAATAGCTCGATTGAGCAGCCTTTAATTTTTTTTGTACAATTTAATTGCCTCTCTGTATTTGGATTTTTTATTCACAGCATAGTCCATTCTCCATTTCCGGTCCAATTATTTGCACGATTGTTTGAGTTGCTTCAGATTCTGAGAATATCAGGCTTTTTTATGAATTCCAACTCAATGAAGGGATTCTTTCCTGGGAAGCACTGTATCTAGGGAACATTCAAGCCAGTTGTTATAATTATTATAGGCAATAATGCCATTAGCCTGAGGTAAGGGGACTGAGTTATTTAACTCTGTGATCCACTTTTCTACCGGTAATTTAGACCAAATGCGACTATATTTTCTAATTTTTGCGAATGACGTCAGGGAGTCATATAGCGTTCATGTCATTGAGAGTAAAAAATTATCTGACCAAGGGATCGGGATAGGGTCAGCCACTGTAAGGTTCTGTGTATTAGTAAATATAGGATCAAGCAGATGGCCATGATCATGGGTAGGGCCAGTCACTTTTTGTTTGAGTTGAAATGTGTCCAGTCCTTCAATAAGATCAAGAGTGGCATTGGACAACAATTCATCGAAGTGTATGTAAAAATCACCCAGGATAGAAAAATTAGGTAGAGGGCTCGCCAGATTGGCGACAATATCTGGGAGATCCTTACAAAAATGAGACGATACACCGGGGGCGGTATATTAAAATACCTGAGAAGGTATTAGTGGGGGGAAAGCTAATTGAGAAAGCTAAGCTCTCACAATCAGGTAAGGGATTATTTGTAAACCTACATCTAAAAATATTGGTATAGATAATAGCAATGCCCCCGCCTCTGCCGTTATCTCGGTCTTGCCTCATAATGACATAATGAGGAGGCAGAGCTCAGACAATAGCATGATCAGATTCCTCAATTAACCAGGTTTCAGTAAGAAACAGTACCTCCAGGCTATTGACCTCAATGAGTAGGTATATCTCAATAGCATGTTTAGGTAAAGAGCTACAATTCAGAAGTAGCATATTAATTTTGTTGTTGTCATCCGTATTTCCAAGGGGGGTAATAGTGGGGCAAAATTTTAAATCACAGTGAGTGCACGAAGAACTTATACTATTTGGCAGCATAACATGAAAGCACTCACTTTTGGTCTTACCTCTAAGTTTGACGAGCTGTTCCCTGGTATACATATGGCTAACAGAGAGGAGTTCACCAGGGGTTCTGGCCACTGGGCCCGGTTTGACGCGGAAGGGCGCAGACGGGCTTGCTTTTGGCGCGCTGCCGGCACGTCCGCTGGGTGGAAGCATCATCGGTGGAATTTAAAGCTGATTGATCGAGTCAGCGTCTACAACTAGACCACTGACCTAGGTTAATGCGTGTTAGGATTTGCCCCCTCGAGCCTTGAACACAGCTTGTGATCCCTCCGCAAGTTTAAACACACACAGTAGCTACCAATTGCCCTTCAAATGTGTTGTTGCTGGGATTCTGCTCAGGAACAGAACTATGCCTGGGACCATAGAACATCAGCATGTATGGACTGAGTCACCATACCACCTCAGTATCTATGAGCCAGAGTCCGACTAGCTGTAGTGCCTCACTTGCTCTCCTAACCTTTCCAGAGAAACAAGTGAGTTAGCACCCCAGAACATAACATTCTAACAGATCACTGTAACAAGACATGCCCTTTCGCTCTCATACGCGTACCTGTCCACATTAAGATAAGCTAGAGACACGAAGGAAGTTTATAATATTAATTTAAACTATTGTGCTCTAAGATGCAGTATCTGCGCCACAATTAGACAAATGCATACCAAAAATATCATTAGCATAGTTTATATCATAAAATGTCCTGTCATATTATAAAACAGCTTAGCATAACCCCCCCTTTCTATTGAAGCAAAATGATGATATATTATAGCTCTCTGGGATTAGTGGCGGACACTGTAACAGCATACATAGGTGGTTGTTCTGCATCTCGGCTAGTGCAGCAGTCTTGCTTCAGGACCTTCACACAGTGTGTGTTTTTTTAAAACCTCGGTTCTCAGTTATATGACCAGATATATTTGCTCACAAATAGCAGCTGCATTCTCTTGTTATGTCTAAGTGCACATTTGCAAAAACAAAATTGACCTACAATGTGCACAGTTAGGCTAATATAGGGAAAACGACAATGGGCCATGAAAAAACCACACAACACCCTCCCTTTGGGCAGGATAATAGCACTAAGTAGTATGACGGTAACTGAAAGATAAACAAACTCAAAGCCTAGCTTGTAAAAGTCATCTTTTGATTTTTTTTTAAGGAATTGTCAATTTGGAAAAAATAATCAAATCATGGTGATTTGGAGAAATCCATTGTGTCACTGATCAATTAAATGGCTAGAGACTCCACACAGCAGTCTGATTCAGCACAAGATGACTGATCCTCAGCCCAAGTAAAAAGTTCCAAAGAACAGACATGATTCTTGTTCCCAGCCAATGCTGGAATAATTCACGGACAACCTGCATCCTGTTAGTAGAGCCTGTATTCTGTGATCCGTGTGCCGATGCACTTATTTCCCCGAAAGTGAGTGGCTCAAACCTCATATTGTGAAGAAGTCACAAACCCGAGGGACAGTCCTGAAAATGGGTTCGCTAAGGGACTCATTAGCAGTCCAATGTTCAAGGCAGCAGGCGTCTGCAAGGCCAGGCAAATTTCCAGTGCCATTCAAAGGGGCACCAGAGTCAGTGGAACAACGGTTGTACGCAGGTAGAACAGACAGGCTGGAATGTTAAGAACCAGTTAAGATCCAGCTCTTGCAGTAGAAATATTCCAAAAATCTGAAGCATACACTCACAATAGTGTTGGAGCTTTTTTAGTTCCAGAGGGCCTGCAAAAGGAACATCCATTGCGGAGGAGTAGAAATAGGATGAGAATACTGCAAATAAGCAATAACAGCAGCGAAAATCCTCTGAACACACTGAAAAAATTGAATGGATAAAAGTGGGTATTATTCCAAAGACAGGTTGGAACGAACTGACGAGGCTGGAGCTGACAACTTTAAAGAAGTGTGCTAGATCTGTCGTATTAGAGTTATTAAAAATTTGATGCACTAATTCTCGCCATGCAGGGAAAGGTTTGTATTTAACAATGACTGGATTTCCGTAGATGTTTTAGCCACCTGCAATTCAAAGGTTTCTCAAGCAGATGCGAGAGCTACCTTACTTTGAAAGAATAATGCTTTCAAAGTCTGCCTTCAAAGTTGGAATAGAAGACGAGCTATCTACAATCCCATGCAGAGGGGGAAACAGGACGTTGTTGCAACATGTGACAAGCTGGGAAATGGACAAAATACATGGGACTCCAGATCGCATTCCGCAGCAATCTTGATCGCTAAGCATTAAATAACTCCCATTTGAAAGGACCATAATAAGAGGAAAAATGTTGGTAACTGAAATGCCTTTTAAATAACAGGCCAAATATGACGCCGAAGTATTACATGCGTGGTGGATTTTATTGTGTTTATAAACGAGTGAATGTCCAATAGAAGAGTCACATTCTGCTCCAGTAAGGAAACTTCCTTACTGGCATGTTCACAGCAATATGTAAAGGGAAGTGACCATAATTCATGAATGAAGCTGCTCTCAATGGGTTCAGATCTACCAACAGGAGAATGTTTCATGCAAGGTGTGAACTGAAATGTCGAGATAGGTAAAGAAATAACTGTGTATCAACCACACAGCCAAAGGTGTTTCAGCTATAGTGAATTGAAGTATGTCCACTTTCTCTAAATGCAGCATTGTATGAGTTGCGTCTTTCATCACCATCAGTTGTTGTTTGTGGAGAGCTTCATTGAATCACGGTACACTTTGAGAAGCCAAAGCTGAACCCTGGTCACAATGGGATGCACAGCACACATAATAAGAACCAACAAAGACTTGCAAGTCTTTAATAACAGTTTGAGCGTCAGCCCAGCACGGTGGCCAAACCCAAAGGAGTCTAGAGCAAGAATCAACTGCAACCAAAATATGTTTTTATAACAAACTTCATTTACATTTTGCAGCAAGCGCATCCAATTTCAAATGCTGTCAAGGCAGTGCAATGAGAGGTA
Organism: Lissotriton vulgaris; assembly: GCF_964263255.1. NCBI lineage: Eukaryota > Metazoa > Chordata > Amphibia > Caudata > Salamandridae > Lissotriton > Lissotriton vulgaris. The sequence goes on along the minus strand of NC_141691.1, from coordinate 2,071,032,814 downwards.
CATCGGTGAAACGCTGCTAAAATAAAGTTAAAGGCAGTATCTGAAATCAGTGGACCACAATGATCCAGGTAAATACAGCCAGTAGGCTTGTGGGAGATCAAAAGGTGTGTCTGCAGTGGACGAGCTATGGTGGGATAGTTTTAATCTGTTGACAGATGTCACAACAAAGGACATATTTTTTGGCCTGCTGATATAAGCCCTGCCACCATTACTGTTGCTGTAGCAGCAAAATAGTGGCTGCCACTCACACATGCGCAGAAGCAACACCTTTAAGTGCAGCCACAACTGAAGGGTGTCTGGGAATCAAATGATCGCCAACCCCAGAAATAGTTACAAAACGAACATTCTGGCTATTTAAATGATAAATGTATTTAAAAGGAAAATCCTTTCACATAGGGGTATCTTTTGTTAGTGCATTAACGGAAGGCAAGATATCATTATCGATACAAGTTTTAGAGCATGTAACTGCTTCTACATCAGCTGTGGCTACTACACAATTGGCGGCTTCATCAGCCAGAGAATTCCCTATAGTGTGTGCTGTCACACTCTGATAAATCAGTGTATGTATTACACGAGTTTGTGGCAATCTCGCTTTAAGATCTGCCACCTAAGCCCAACAAAGTTTATGTTTGATTGTGCTACCCTCTGAATTCTTGAATTCATTTTGTTTCCAATTATGTAAATTATCATTAAAGGACTGTACACAGTAATGCAAATCACATACTTTAAGCTTGAGGAATTCAGGATCGTTGGTCAAGTGCAAGATGCAAAGCCTTCAGTTCAGCTAACTGCACAGTGAAGCCTCCTAGAGACTGCGTGCGAGTTAATTGAGGGTGGAAAACACCATCTAACATGATACCACTAATGATGGTGCCTGCAGTTGATTATTGCCCTCTTTGAAACTATGGCAGGCTGTCACGAGGACAGCAGTTGTATGCAGCCAAAGACGGTTACTCTGAGGTTTTGGGCAACAAAGTGACAACTTTCTAAACATTGACATATATAAAATAGTTACATTAAACTCAACTTATGCATCAAGTTGGATTTAATTCAATGATTATTTTGACACCTGAAAGTTTCAACTTGAATAGTCCCATTTAGAAGTTAGCAATACTGAGCTGTCATAGTGTAAATCCATACTAATCAATGGGGGTACTAGTCTTAATACAGTGAAAACGACCATACAGGGATTTTGCGGTCAGAACATGTAAAACATAACTTGTATACTTCTCTTTAATATAATGCACCCTGCCTTAGAGGCTCGGTAGACCTACCATAGGTGTGACTTACAAATATTAAATAGGAAGGTTTTGGCTTTGCCACAGGTTGAAATGGCACAGTAGACTTAGCAGTTTTAAAGCTGCTCTGCCAGCCTGCAATGACAGTGTGGGAGAGAAGTTACACTTCGTCATACTTGTGGTGGCACAAAAGTGTTGCAGTCCATGAGGAACACTTAACGTATAGGCCACGGGTACATCGGGTGTCATATATTAGGGACCAATGTATCAGTAAACTTATGTCAATTGGAGATAAGTCATTAAACATACAATTTTAAGGGTCAGAGTACAAGTACCAAGGCCAGGAATGCAGGGTCCACAGGGACTACAGAGTCAATACACAGCACTAAAACCAGCTATAGTAGAGCAAAACGTGTATGGGGAAAGCCTGCAAAAAAGAGTCTCTCTCAAACTTATCTACATAATTAAGCATTGCTTTTGGCTTTTCACCACATACAACCAAACATTATAGCATTTCACCTAGTCATGAAATAAAAATAAATCTTTAAAAAAATCAATGATACAGCATATTACATGTTATGGATCTTCATACGCCATGATTTTTTCTCATGTGAATTAGTTATAAATATTTTCTCAAGTCAGTTACATTGCATTGAAGCTTTAGCATGGAATTTTGTCACAGTAAGAAATGTTTGAATCTTGCTTTGATGTTCCAAATAGCATGTTATTGCATTTATTTTCATAGTCTGTGTCTACAAGTGTGCGTTTAAATTTATGGTACAAGTAGTATTTTTTAAAAAGGACAAACAGTTGTCATGGCGAGGCAATATTAAAAATTGAGTGTATGGGGTAATACTGACTTTAAAAAAGCTCTTGGTCTGACACCATGGCGATGATGATGTTTACCTTTATACTTTCAACAATTACACACACAATGATCTTTACCAGTCACATACCCCTGTGCAGGGCAAGATGGCAATGTTTATAATATGAAGAAATTGTCAAATAATAGAATACGTAATGTGAAAGAGAGGAGTCTTATTGTATTTTGATCTGACTTCTGGATTCACTTTTGTATCCATTCTATCTAGCATATTCTGATATATTTTAAGTCTCCTTGCTTCACTAGAATTCCACATTCTAGAATATGAAATTTCTACAAAGAACAGATTCTCTGATTATTTTACTATGTCTGTTTTTTTGTCAAGCTTTTCTCATGTTTGCCACAATTAATTGCCTTCAACAAGGGAATCTGAGTGAAGTTCTTCCTAGATTCGGAACATTGAAAAGGATTTTACATCAGTATGGATTGTCTGTCTGGGATTTCTTATCAGTAAAGCTTTCCTCACATTCTCTGCATGGATACGGTTTCTCACCAATGTGGGTTACTGGTTGACTTAAGATAGCGTTCTTCTTAGTAAAGCCTCTTCCTCATTTAGTGCACCAATGCAGTTTCTCACCAGTATGGATTCACTGATGCTTCAACAGTATGCCCTTCAAAATAAAGCTGTTCTCACATTCTGTACACTCTTAGGGTTTCTCACCAATATGGATTCTCTGATGATTCCTCAGCGTACTCTTCTGAGTAAAGCTTTTCAGGCATTCTGTGCAGTGATAGGGGTTCTCACCAGTATGGAGTCTCTGATGGCTTAACAGTCTACCCTTCACATTAAAGCTTTTCCCGCATTCTGTACACTGATAGGGTTTCTCACCAGTATGGATTCTATGATGATTCCTCAGTGTACCCATTAAATTAAAGCTTCTCCCGCATTCTGTACACTGATAGGGTTTCTCACCAGTGTGGATTATCTGATGCCTCAACAGTGTGCCCTTAAAAGTAAAGCTTTTGCCGCATTCTGTACACCGAAAGGGTTTCTCACCAGTATGGATTCTCTGATGCTTCAACAATGTGCACTTTGAAATAAAGCTTTTCCCGCATTCTGCACACTGAAAGGGTTTCTCACCAGTGTGCAATCTCTGATGCTTCAACAATGTGCTCTTTTCAGTAAAGCATTTCTGGCATTCTGTGCAATGATAGGGTTTCTCACCAGTATGGATTCTCTGATGGCTCAACAGCGAAACCTTATAAGTAAAACTTTTGATGCATTCTGTACATTTGTAGGGTTTCTCACAAGTATGGATTCTCTGATGGCTCAGCAGCGTGCCCTTCTGAGTAAAGCTTTTCCCGCATTCTGTACACTGATAGGGTTTCTCACCAGTGTGGATTCTCTGGTGTCTCAACAAATGGCTTTTCTGAGTAAAGCTTTTCCTGCATTCTGTACACTGATAGCGTTTCTCACCAGTGTGGATTCTCTGATGTCTCAACAAATTGCTGTTCACAGTAAAGCTTTTACCGCATTCTGTACAGTGATAGGGTTTCTCACCAGTGTGGATTCTCTGATGATTCCTCAGCGAATCCTCCAAAGTAAAGCTTTTCATGCATTCTGTACACTGATAGGGTATCTCACCAGTGCGGATTCTCTGACGCTTCAACAGTGTGCTCTTTTCAGTAAAGCTTTTCACTCTTTCTGTACACTGATAGGGTTCCTCACCAGTATGGATTCTCTGATGATTCAACAGTTGGATCTTCTGAGTGAAACTTTTTCCACATTCTATGCACGGATAGGGTTTCTCACCAGTATGGATTCTCTGATGCTTCAACAATGTGCTCTTCACAGTAAAGCTTTTCCTGCATTCTGTACACTGATAGGGTTTCTCACCAGTGTGGATTCTCTGATGATTCAACAAATTGCATTTCAAACTAAAGCTTTTCCGGCATTCTGTGCAATGATAAGGTTTCTCACCAGTGTGGATTCGATGATGCCTCAACAAATTGCTTTTTATAGTAAAGCTTTTCCCGCATTCTGTGCAATGATAGGGTTTCTCACCAGGGTGGATTCTTGATGATTCAACAGCGTGCCCTTCGAAGTAAAGATTTTCCTGCATTCTGTAAATTGAAAGGGTTTCTCGCAAGTGAAGATTATTTATGTTTCAATAAAGGGCTTTTCACAGTAAAGGTTTTCCTGCATTCTGTACACTGATAGGGTTTCTCACAAGTGTGGAATCTCTGATGCTTCAACAATGTGCTCTCCTCAGTAAAGCTTTACCCACAATCTGTACACTGATAGGGGTTCTTCCCATTATGAAGTCTCTGATGCACCAACAGTTTGCTCTTTGCAGCGAAGCGATCCTCACATTCCATACACTGATAGGGATTATCAGCTGAATGGGTTGTACGATGTATCATCAGTGTTCCGTTCTCACTGAAGCATTTCCTACATTCTGTACAGTGATATAGCTTCTAACCAGTATGGATACTCTGATGAAAGTACTGTATGCTATTCCAAGTGAAGATTTTCTCACATTCGGTACACTGATAGGGTTCCTCACTAGTATACATTACCTTATGCTCCACCAGGGGGGTGTTATAAGTTAATCTTTTTTCACTTTCTGTAGAGTCACATGGTTTCTAACCAGTATGGACTATATGACAACAGTGATTTCTTGTCGGGAAGTTTTTCTTAGGTTCATTACACTGAAAGGGTTTCTCACTAGCACAGATTATCTGTGAAGCTAATCCCACATTCTTGACAAATATAGGGTTGATCACTTGTATGGAATCTCTGGTCTCTCAAAAGCTTCTTTGGTTCAGTGGAGCTTTTTCCACATTCCGCACAGTGGTATGAGCCATCCTCAGAAGGAACTATTTGGTGCCTCTGCAGCGAAATACCCTCATTGCAGGTTTATCCACTTTCCATATATAATTAGATTTTCTTCCCTGTAAGCATTCTGTGATATTTCGACAGATGTTCTGGGCATCACGCTTTTCTCACACTCCTTATACTGGTATCGCTTATCCTCAGGATATTCAGATTACCTGCTTTAATTTTGCATTAGAATTACAATTGTGGGAGTGCTGAGCGAAGCTTTTCTCCCAATCTGCAATAGTTTTTTTCTCACTAGAAGAGAACATCAGACGTATAAATTCAGAACAAAGGTCTTTACACTTGGTATACTCAAAGAATTATCTCTGGTGTGGATCTTTTTAAACTGTCCATAAAGATGAACCCTGCATGAGCTTTTTCACACACTGGGCCTGTGTTTCTCCCCTGAACGTTTATTGAAGAGTATGTATCTAGGTCTAGCCTCCAGCTGAGATTTTCCCAGACTATACACACTGATACAATTTATCATCTGGTAGTAATCCAAGATCCAAGAGGGTGCTGCAGGTCTCTTCATCAGGTTCTTTGATTCTGTGGAGAAAAAAACAACTCTGTGAGGGTGGGAATTAAATCAAGTACCTGCTTTCATCAAAGGGACTATAAAAGACAGAGAATTTGGAGAAGGAAAGCATGATTTTAAAGAGGAGAGGCACGGAAGGAGGGAAGAGAAAAGCAACGGGGTCTGCACTCAATCAATCAAAATGCTTTATTCGGTATGCAGTGCACGACCATATAAGCAAATACAAATACACATGTTAAAATCATCACAGATACATAGATATTGATAATACTGGCAAGTTAGAAATAGAAAAGATGAGAAGACAAAATGTCCATCTCTTGAGGCTTAAAGTGGATGTTATCACTAAGAAAGGATGAAACTATTTCTAATTTCAGTTTAATTGCAGGAATGACAGATATTCTTAGCAGGGAACATCATGTGGAAATAGCAATAAAGTGCATTAGTCTAGGCTCAGCAATGTGCAATTTTTGCTTTTAGATACTTCCAAATGGTGCAGAATAAAAATCTATAAAAAATTTAAATTCAAATAAGTTGCATGAATGACAATTATTCTTAACAATGAACGCCATATAAAAATAGAGGAATACAGTGCTTGAGGCTGAGCTCAAATATGTGCCTACTGGAGGTGCAAATTACACTGATTGCATCATGAGTGCCCCACTTATGATATATACTATGATATGTACGTTTCTCTAGATGCTTTCTTTAGTGACCGAGAAAAGTGCATTAGGAGTTTTCCTGCTAGATCATGAAATACAATTTGCAATAACCTCTTAAAAAGCATTATTAGTCTGCTTTCTTAAAATGTTTCTTATCTAAATTTTTAAACATAATGTATAAAAAAATCGTAAAACTAAGCTCAGACTACAGGTTGGTCTGGTTCCAGCATTTGAAGAGTCAGAAAGGCTGGTCCGCATTGACGTAAACCCATCAGTTTCAATAGCGGGATCAGCGAACGTTTTCTGGGTTCAGAATAAAATTTACAGAAAAGGGTTACATGGAGAAGGGACTGCCCTGAGATACCATCACACGGGCATTGGATTTGCTGCTTTGACCAATCGTTTGTGGATGGGAAAGTTATAAGACAATGGAAACAATTTAATCTAAATCTAGTCAGTAGGAATGTGTCTTAGCTAGATAGCTTCAAGGTTAAATAGGGCTCAATCGTGTCAGTGGTTTGGATTGACAAGGAATGCTGTACAGAGATTTTATTCGCTTCAGCAGACAGTCGGAGATCAGCTAAATGTTTAAGCATTCGTTCCTTAACAACTTTCGTGAGATCCTGGCCATTTCCTGGGGATTAAAATAGTAGTTCTGCAGGCCCAAATCACAGAGGAACTTCTTAACATATTGTAGCCATAGGATCTTGTGACCGTGTTCTAGCTTTAGGCAATCCTTTACGATAGCTTGAGTGAACTTTAATTTATTTGATGTCCATATACGGTGCCATAGCAGATCTGCTTGCATCCGGATGGTGTCGGAAATTTAGGGTAAACCCAGTTCTAGATCGCAACTGTATGTTGATGTGGATTGAGGTACAGCAAGTAGGAATCTTAGAAAGCTATTTTCGACCTTTTGGATAGATTCGACTTGCACATGGCCCCAAACCACATCCCTGTAGATAGCTGTGCTGCCACATTTGGGGGATAGATTTCAAGCATCTCTTTGGGCCGTCTTTTTCCAAGCCTCTGAGTAAATGCTACTAGTGCCATAGTGGCTTTCAAAAACTGCAACTTTCTGACCTCAATTGCCCTTTTCCAGGTGACCTTCTCATCTATGACCACTCCCAAATAAGGATAAGTTGGAGTGTGGTCAATCCTGGAATTAGTTATGTAAATATAATTTCCCTTTCATAATTTTTTACCAGAGGTCATTATAAAAGTCTTTTTTATATTAATTTTTAGGTCCAAGTGCAACATACATGCATTATATCGATTTAAGGAACGCTGCAGTTCGAGGGGGGTGCGGGTGATGATGACTGCGTCGTCCGCATATAGAAGTGCGGGGATTGGGCGATTCTGGACTAAAGGAAGGTCCTGGCTTCCCTCCAACATGGCTGATTCCAAACCATTTGTGTATAAAGTGAAAAGGAAGGGAGCCAGGACGCAGCCCTGTCTTACTCCCCGCTCCACTTTAAATGGTGAAGATAACTGACCCCCCCAAGCCATATCTTACCCTTGCGGTTGCATTTGAGTAGATTTCTCTCAGATAATTAACCAAAATCTTGTCAACCCCCATTATTGTCCACGTACTTGCCTCTAAGTAGCACCAGGTTTAGGACCTGTTCAATGGTGCCATGACCGTCCATAATGCCGTACTGGAGGTCAGATATGATGTTATCTTCCATCCAGCACTGTAGGCGTTCTAATAGGATTCGGCCCACCACCTTTCCCAATGAGTCAAGTAAAGAAATAGGGCGGTAACACATTGGACTGTTACGGTTCCCTTTTTTGAAAATCGGAACCAAAATGGACTCCGACCAAGAGTCCAAAAGTCCGACCTTGCCGGTAGCTTCTAGGACCCTGAATAATAAAGGTGCCCATAGGTCCATGTTAAGTTTATATAGGTCCACAGGAACCCTGCCCGGGCCCCGGGGCCTTCCCTCCTCTACTAGCTTTTAGGGCTAGCTCAACTTCGGCCAAGGAAAAATCTAGTGCCGGTGAGCTAGAGGGGACACTTTGCAGGTCCTTGCCCGGAACTACCAGGAGTTTGTGAGGGAGTCTCGGTGAGGCTAAACATCTGAGAAAAATATGCTATCCATTCCCTTTCAGTAATTGTGGCCTCTATGTTGCCGCTCTCTCTTGGGCCTGAAAGAAATGATGAATTAATAACCTCCCAAAATGCTGTAGGGTCTTTCGTTTTACAGCTATTATGTAGGGCAACCCAGTGTTCCACTTTTAATTCTTTCCTTCACTGCCCAAGTGTTTTGTTATATATTTTCCTTAGTTGGGTGACCTCAGTTCTATCTCTGGGAGATTTAAGGGCTGCTTTAAGGGCAGAGTAGGCTTTGGAGCAAGATGAATTAAACCAGCTGGTCTTAGGTTTTCTTTTCCCTTTAGAAATGATGGTTAGAGCCTTGTTTACAGTTTTGGTTATTATTTTGAAGTTGTCTATAATCTCCTGGGGAGACAAACTCTCTGCCAGGCATACACTAAGTGCTGTCTTGGACCCTCTAATGATCTTTTCCGTTATTATGTCAGGATCGATGCGGGTCCACTTTATTGTGTAGCCGTTTGGTTTATTCATCGTGAGATTTTGGTCCTGAAACAATGTTTTTGGCTTTTTTTGGGCCCCTATCAGTTTCATGATGACAGAAATAGGGAAATGATCACTAAATGCACAATCATGCGTGGTAAAGTTAGTGATAAGGTTGGAAGCACTAATTGCCATGATGATGAAGTCAATGCAGCTCGACGCTCCTCTACCATTATAAGTAGGGCTTAGGCTAATGGCAGGTGTTAACAGCTCATTAGCAAAAGCCAAATGGAGGAGTAACATTGTCTCATTCATATACACTCTTTTTAGGGAGTGGGAAAATGAGTAACCTTGTTGTCTTGAGAATCCAGAAAACCACAGGTGATATTATTATTTCTCTCGCATAGTGGTAGATTAAAATCACCGCCCCATATAATGGTGGTATTTTTCCCTTGATTGATATTAATTTAATCTAGGAGAAAGTAGCCGATTTCCTTCAGTATCTCCATCAGATTGATTTCTTGTAAATTATTGTAGAAATTTACTATCACTATGTGTGCTTGTTTATTTATAGTTATTACGATTATCTGGTAATTCTACTCATTTTTTAAGGAACTGGTTTATACTTCTTGAATTAGGTTTGAAACGTAGACAACTAGCCCACCTTTCGCTTGCCCTGAGGGTGAAGTGAGTGCTGGGGAAAATAAATTTTTATAGCCGTTTAGATGAATGGGGGATTTTGCCCATGTCTCCTGTAAACAGAGGATGTCATAACACCGCACAAATGTTGTCCACCCTTCATGATTGATCTTAGATCGGAGACCGGCAATATTCCAGAATATTACACTAATTACAGACCCTCCCAGGTAGTCGGCCACTATCTGGGGAGATAGATTTGAATGTCTTTTTCTTTAAAGGGGGAGTTATTAGTTGGAGAGACCACCGCTAGTTTTACGTGATTTGTTTGGTATGATTTGGAATGATCAAGATTGGAAATTAACAACTCCTGGGCCTGTGGTATAGGTAGCAATACTGGGTAAGAGGGCAGAGACAGAAGGTTTGCCAAGGATAGATTATCTTGGGCGTGGTCAGGGACTGATGGCCGTTGGTCTTCTCATCTATTCTTAGTTAGGATAGAACCATTGGGTTTTGTGATGGAATTGGACGCCGGTCTATAGAAAAAGCCAAGTGGGACAGAGAGGATTGCTGTTGATGGAGTCAGTAATTTCTCCTTATTGGCTAGGAGAGAGCGAACAGTTCTTGGAGTATTGAAAGCAGTCACCCTGTATACTTTTTTGGGAGGGACCAACCCATCCTACTCTCCGTACCATGAGAATGTGGTTGGTTTTCTTGGGATGAAAATGCTTGTATTTTACCAACCAATCCACTACTTTGTTCCGGAGAGAAAGCCAGGATTCTGAGACTCCATGTTTTAAAGGTGGAACGCCTGTTAAAACCATGACGTAGGGACATGATGCAGGTGGCAAGCTTAAACAATCTGCATTTGGTTGGGCCCTACTGTTGGAAGGGTTAAGTAACGCATGTTTCTGTCTATGGTTAGTGGGAATCTCTTCCCTATCAATAGCCTTCGGTGTAGTTCCCCCAATTATATCATTTTGGTTCTCTTGTTGCGATACCATGGCGAGACCAGGCCGAACGGCTTTATTAGGTTGTTTGAGTGGATCCCTTAGAGGTGGTAGGGGATTATTTACAGTGGGGGTCAAGTTGGTAACTTTTGGTCATGCTCCGGTTAAGTCAATGCCTGCTTTCATTTGGGTCATCTTGTTCTCTAAGCAGGCACATTTTTCGTCAAAAAGGGAAGAGAAAAAAGAGGCCATTTCCCCGAATTTTTGTTCTAGAATGTTTTTTACGAGGACTTCCATCTGTATCCCTAAATTTTGTAGGTTTACATCGGAATTGTCAATAGGGGGACCTAGCTGGATTGCAGGGAAAAATTGACTTTCATCTGTTTGGGTACCTAGAGTACATGAACATACCCCGACAGAGACCTTTCCCTCATTGGCCAACTTGCCTCCCTTCTGCTTTAAACCCATAGCACAATTTTTGCTTTTGTTTAGTTTTTCCCAGAGTTTGGGGTTCCTTCCCTCTTGGAGTAGGGATATCAGGCTGCCTTTCTCTTAATTCAGGTGATTTTATTAAAGAAGGATCAACAGGTGAAGGAGAGAAACTTAGGGAAGGCGTATTGTTCAATGAAAGGGAACTAATAAGATCTTCCTCCCTAGCAAGTGGAAATTGTGATGGGTCGATTTAGAGCCTACGCTCTGTTAACTGGATCTCCTGGTTGATTAGAGATTCAGCTCTTAGTAGATATGCATCTAGGGTCCCCGCAGTGCTCTTACGTTTCTCCATCATTAGGGAGTCACGTTGCAAGTCTTGAGAGACAAGATGTGCAGTGGGTTCTAGATTACAGGGTAAAAGAGACAGGTCTTTATACTGCAATGTAGGGATACACAACCATTAATATTGCCCAGTTCATAAATGTTTTTACCAAAGTAAAAAATAGGTCCAGCAATATGGTAACACCAAGGGACCGGGCCCTGCCCTGCCTCGGTCGGCCTCAGACGGCCACAGACGGCCCGCCCTTTGCCCGGGCTTAGCCCGGCACTCGTCTGAGCGCGTCCTGCGGGACGAAAATGACAAACAACCTTTAATACGCTATGGGCAGAAAGGGAGGGCTGAGGCGGTCACTCGCTGCCCCCAATAGCTCCTGGGGCCGGTAGTCCTGCTGCCCAGCCGCCCTCTGCTACACCCGGCGCTGCATCTCCCGCGAAGTGGGAGGCGCAAGGTCAACTTGTGCCGGTGTGGGCAGAAAGGGAGGGCTGAGGCGGTCACTCGCTGCCCCCAATGGCTCCTGGGGCGGGTAGTCCTCTTCTACACCCGGCGCTGCTGTAACTAACTCCTCGTGAAAAGGCTGTATTTCGTTCTCCTTTCTCCTTTCTCCTTTGCTGCCTCTCCTGGCACTACAACAATCTGTTGAGTCTCAGGCGAGTCCTTTCTGTTGCCTTTGTCGTTGTCTCGCCACACAACCCCCTCGCAACAGCCTACAATCTAGCACTATGGCTGCTCTCAGCTCAGCTGCTCCCGGCTGCTCCCAGCGCCGGCAAAGAAAACGCCACTTTTTTCCCCCCAAACCGCCAAAAATCGCCAAATCCCTCTGCGCCTTTTTCCAGGAAAGTGTTCGCACTAGCAACAAGCCCAGGCGAAAAGTTCCTTGTTGCTCCTTATTGCCACAGTCCTTATTGCTCCGAAACGCCGGCTTGCTAACTTGCTGCTTTGCTGCTGCTACCATTCCGCCATTGCTACAGGGGGGGGCATTTGACTCATTTTGTAATGTGTAATTGCATTCCTGAAGAAAGCATTGTCTCAATTGCATCATCATTACCTGTAACCTGAAATGTTATTAAAGTTGATATTCTTGACCACAATATTCTTGCTGTCGATATTTCTGACATTATGTGCTCGAGCTGCGCTCGAGTCAAGCTCAGCTCAGCCCGAGACACAACACTTCCCCCCGTAGACAAGCGGTAACCACCTGGTTAGGAAGTTCTTCAATCCCCCTAGTCTGCAGGGGAGTAGAAAATGTAAAACTGAATCATTATTGAGTGTTGAAGGAACACAATGGCGGTTTCCAATAAATGAAGCGTATGCCCACGTGAACTTGGAAATTCGAACTGCCACCCGCAGCATCACAGGTAGCATGGAGGATGCCCACCGGTGCGGTGAGAAGCTGCAGGATGCACTTAGGGGCCGATGCCTAACCCCAACATGGGGTCTGCACTCAATATATTATGGTTTAATGTTACAGTTAGAGTATGAATGTAAAGAACAGTTTTCTGATTGAAACTGGTGAACTAGTCAATCTAGTTGGCCCCTCTGCCAATCAGATCAGAACTGATCAAAAAATGAAACTTAACTGCTTGTTAGCCCAGCTATGGCACCAGTACTCACAAGATTGACCAGTAACTTCTAGGACTAGTGGAGTATGTGAATGGTCCCTGCACTGACACAGACTCCAAATACCAGATCCCTGGAAGTGCCACTGGATCCGCTCCAGGATCTTTACTGACTTTGTGAAGTAAACTTCCATAATGCAAGTAATATTGGATTCCTTCTCTGAGTAAATTAACATTATTTCAAATCTAAGGACTTGTTTCATAACATTGCAGAACTACAATGCCCTAAGGCAAGTTAGTTATCTTCCATAAAGCAGCAATGTGATGACGTGCCATGCCATTTGAAAAATCCAGGGGAACTTTATTTTCTTGTTCTCATTGACTCTAACTGGGTAAGGAAGCATACATCAACCAACAAAGAACAGACACAGACAACTGATCTCTGGAGGAATGTATTCTATATTTATTAATCCTCTAGTAGTAAAAGACACATCAGTGAATCATAAATCAGGCAAGCATACATGGGAGTACCAAGCCAAGAATGATTGATGATCACAACACAGGTAGCCCTATCTCACAGAGCACATGTGGGATCTAAGACAGCCAAGGCCTGGTACTCTGAGGAACGGTAGACAACATCCTTCTCTCACCAGACAAGAATCCAGGACCATGAGAGCCTCCCCAGCCTTGACAAGTAAGTTATACCACTTAGGAAGCCCACTCACACCCATCAGCAATCTTTTCCTGAAGGTTTCTGCCACCATAGCACCATGCTGTTCCAGGGGCATAGGGGTTGGGGTAAGACTTACGATAAAGGTACAGGGGGATCTTGGAGGGTGACACTTACCTCTGCAAGGAAAAACTGAGCATGCTCACCATAGAGTTGACTGCTGGGCAAAGAGTGACCTCTCTAAGACTGAGCATGACGGGGATTGTCAGATCACCTCCCTCCTGCATGGTCTAAATGTTGTGACCTTAGTAGAAAGGGGAGTTTTGAGATCCAAAATAGAGACCTGGTTCTGAACACTCAAAAATCGGACCCAGACTTACCCCGGACAACCTTTCATTCATACATTTTCTACACAACCACTTTGCCACAAAGTCTCTCACTCTTTGTACAGACACTCACCAAACAATATATTTCCCAGCTCCCATGCATTCCGCACATACCAAGAGAGAAACATGGACATTCCAAAGTTGATAGTCCACAGAGAATAAAGCACTTTCCAGCGGGAGCTCAGATCTACAACCACGTAGGGTCTGCCTTGACATGGGCCCTGAGGTTTAGGGGCAGGGGCAGAAATCATCACCTTCATCAGCACACCAAGCAACACAATGTGCCCAGTAATCAGCCTTGGTAGAGGAGTAGCGTGCCGCCAGGATGACATCTGTCACTTTAACTGCAGATCAAGAGTGCTCATATCTTTACTCAGTCTCAAACCACGAAGGTGGAGAAATGTTTTTCCAGGTTTTATTTCTTTAACCCACATCAGGCCTATTCTGACCTTGAGGTGCTTTATGATTCAATACAATTTAAAGGGCACACTAGATGTACTAGTGATTTCAGAGGTACCTTGTCATGTTATAAGTGCTTGGAGAGAGCACATACACCGAACGGTTTCTTGGCGCTAGGGGTCAAAGGAATCCTGCCGCTAGCTAATTCATTCAGAGACTTGGTGGATCACTCACGTTTTGAAAAGTTTCTTGGATTGAGGGTAAATTGCAGTGGATCTGATATTTGCGGGAAGAGAGTTCCAAAAGTGAGGAGCCAGGACGGCGAATCTTGATCCACCTAGTCTCTAGCATTTGAAAGAAGGCGTAGCCAAGAGGTTAAGATGGGGCAACCTAAGTTCCTGGCCTAGGAACATATCTTTGAACCCAGGTGGGTACAAATTTCGGCCATTTGCCGTGGAGAGATTTAAAGATGCGACAGTGCGAGTAACTATAAGAAGCAGATCTTACTCTCCTGCAGTTTGTGAGGACAGAGGGTCTGCCCCTATTTTCTAAATAATTGGAACTAGTTCAGCCTCTTTAAAAGCTTTGGGAACCACACACTGGATAAGTGAGTTGTTCAATAATGAGAGGGCAGGGTCAGGGCAAGTGAGAAAAGCTTCCCCCAAAATGTGCGGGGGGCAACCATCAGCCGGCGACCCAGATTTAACTTTCATCAACAGGTCCAGAAAGGCTTCTTTGCTAATAGGGGGGAAATGGTGCAGGGAGAAAGTGTTCCTTAGAGCAGCTGGCTGAGTTTCGAGGGAGTGGGTGGCGGGAGTTTACAGGGATACAGGTTTTTATGGTGATGATTTTAACAATAAAAAAAGTGTTTAGGGAATCACATGGTATCTGGGTAGGAGCTAATTTGACCATGACTGTCCGGATGGGATAGCTCCGCAATAATTGCAAATATGTCTTTGGATTTTGTTTGTTGAATTCAGAATATTATTGGAGAAATAGGTGGCCTTGGTTTGTAAGATAGTTTTTATACTGTCTAAGTTGCGCTTGATAGATATCTTTTTTATCTGGAGAGTCGTTCCGTCTCCAGATATGTTCCGCTCTGCATAGAGCTAATTTTTAAAGAATTAGTTCTTCTGAGAACCATCTCTGAGCGTTGAGGCATCTAGCCACTATGACTTTCTTAAGGAGGCATGACTGTTGCTTGCGGCCACTATCCATGATTTAATACTTTCTGCATGTTGTTTGACCAGGGACTGCTCAGTTGGCATTGTAGTTGCCAGCAGTTTACAAACTGCGTTGATGTTAGTACGGTTCCAGTTTCTCACCATTAGACTCACCTTTTTTTTAGGTCTGGCTAAGTTGCAGTATGAGACGATTTAAAAAAGAACATTGAATAAATACAAAGGTACAATACAAGATCAGTATAGCGTACGCACTTGTCTGTGACCAATTAACAGGTTTGTATAAGTGACAGGCTCAGAAACGACTAACCACATTCCAATCAGGGTCCTAAGCCCAATCTCAGTCATGCCTAATCTTCCTCCTAAGTAATATCCATCCGCAATCTCATGTGGGGTTGGTGCCCCATCTATCAGTAATATATCATCTCTCTCATGACCCATAGAAACACGCCAAAATCATCCCTCTTTTGAAACTACCCTAGATTGATGCAGCTCAACCAGGAAACTATTGACTAATTTCTCTCCTAACGTTTCCATTGTTCAGTGCTCCTCTGATGCTGCAGGGAGCTCCGAGGAGTACTGGGGCTGCAGGGAGCTCAGAGGAGTATTGAAGCTGAGTGCATCTCAGAGGAGCACAGAGGCTGCAGGGAGCTCAAAGGAACACAGAGACTTAAAGCTCAGAGGAGCAGAGGCTGCAGGGGGCTCAGAGGAGCACAGAGGCTGCAGGGGGCTCAGAGGAGCACAAAGGCTGCAGGGGGCTCAGAGGAGCACAGAGGCTGCAGGGGGCTCAGAGGAGCACAGAGGCTTCAGGGGGCTCAGAGGAGCACAGATGCTTCAGGGGGTTCAGAGGAGCACTGAGGCTTCAAGGGGATCAGAGGAGCACTGAGGCTGCAGGGAGCTCAGAGAAGCACTGAGGCTGCAGGGAGCTCAGAAGCTTCAAGGGGTTCACAGGACCAATTAGGTTCCAGGGTTCAGGGGGCCACTGAGGCTTTATGGAGCTCAGAGGAGCACTGAGGCTGCATGGGATATCAGAGGAGCACTGAAGCTGCAGGAACTCACAGGATCCCCAAGGCTTCAGGGAGCTCAGAGGAGTACTGGGGCTGCAGGGAGCTCAGAGGAGCATTGAAGCTGAGTGCAGCTCAGAGGAGCACAGAGGCTACAGGGAGCTCAAAGGAACACAGGGACTGGAAGCTCAGAGGAGTAGAGGCTGCAGGGGGCTCAGAGGAGCACTGAGGCTGCAGTGAGCTCAGAGGAGCACTGAGCCTGCAGAAAGCTCAGAGGAGCACTGAGGCTGCAGAAAGCTCAGAGGAGCACTGAGGCTTCAGACAGCTCAGAGGATCACTGAGGCTGCAGAAAGCTCAGAGGATCACTGAGGCTGCAGTTAGCTCAGAGGAGCACTGAGGCTGCAGTTAGCTCAGAGGAGCACTAAGGCTGCAGTAAGCTCAAAGGAGCACTGAGGCTGCAAGCTCAAAGGAGCACTGAGGTTGCTGGGAGTTCAGAGGAGCACCGGGCTGCAGCAATCTCATAGGGGTAATGAGGCTCCAGAAGCGCTCAGAGGAGCCCCCCAGGCTGCAGAGGACTCAGAGGAGCACAGAGGCTGCAGGGGACTCAGAGGAGCACAGAGGCTGCAGGGGACTCACAGGAACAATGAGGTTAAAGGGGTTCAGGGAAGCACTGAGGCCGCATGGAGGTCAGAGGAGCACTGAGGCTGCAGGGAGCTCAGAGAAGCACTGAGGCTGCAGGGGGCTCAGAGGAGCACTGAGGCTGCAGTGGGCTCAGAGGCTGCAGGGAGCTCAGAGGAGCACTGAGGCTGCAGGGGGCTCAGAGGAGCACTGAGGCTGCAGGGGGCTCAGAGGAGCACTGAGGCTGCAGGGGGCTCAGAGGAGCACTGAGGCTGCAGGGGGCTCAGAGGAGCACTGAGGCTGCAGGGGGCTCAGAGGAGCACTGAGGCTGCAGTGGGCTCAGAGGAGCACAGAGGCTGCAGGGAGCTCAGAGGAGCACTGAGGCTTCAGGGGGCTCAGAGGAGCACTGAGGCTGCAGGGGCCTCAGAGGAGCACAGATGCTTCAGGGGGCTCAGAGGAGCACTGAGGCTTCAGGGGGCTCAGAGGAGCACTGAGGCTGCAGGGGGCTCAGAAGAGCACAGAGGCTGCAGGGGCCTCAGAGGAGCACAGATGCTTCAGGGGGCTCAGAGGAGCACTGAGGCTTTAAGAGATCAGAGGAGCACAGACGCTTCAAGGGGATCAGAGGAGCACTGAGGCTGCATGGAGCTCAGAAGCTGCATGGGGTTCACAGGACCAATTAGGTTCCAGGGTTCAGGGGGCCACTGAGGCTTTATGGAGCTCAGAGGAGCACTGAGGCTGCATGGGATATCAGAGGAGCACTGAAGCTGTAGGAGCTCAGAGGATCCCCATGGCTGCAGGGAGGTCAGGGGAGCAATGAGGCTGCAGGGAGCTCAGTGGAGCACTTAGGGTGTAGAGGGCTCACAGAAGCACTGAGGCTGCAGGGAGCTGGGGGTAACACTGAGACTGCAGGGAGCTTAGGGGAGCACCAAGGCTGCAGGGAGCTCAGGGAAGCACTGAGGCTACAAGACGCTCAGAAGACTACTGAGGCTGTAGAGTGCTCAGAGACGTACAAATGGTGCAGTGGGATGGACTAAGGCTGCAAGGATCTTGGAGGAGCACTGAGGATGCAAGGAACTCAGAGGCATACTGTGACTGAAGAGTACTCAGTGAACCAATGAGGCTGCAAGGGGCTCAGAGGAGTACCGGGATGTAAGGGTCTCAGAGTAGCACCAGGAAACGGGAAACGCAGAGGGGGAATGATGCCGCAAGGATCTCAGACGAACACTGAGGCTACAGGAGTGCTTAGAGGAGCCCAAAGCTGCAGAAGCTCAGATGAGCACTGAGGATGCAGGGGGGACAGGGGAGCACTAATGCTGCAGGAGGACTCAGGGGAGCACTGAGGATGCAAGGAGCTCAGAGGCATACTGTGACTGAAGAGTACTCAGTGAACCAATGAGGCTGCAAGGGGCTCAGAGGAGTACCGGGATGTAAGGGTCTCAGAGTAGCACCAGGAAACGGGAAACGCAGAGGGGGAATGATGCTGCAAGGATCTCAGACGAACACTGAGGCTACAGGAGTGCTTAGAGGAGCCCAAAGCTGCAGAAGCTCAGGGGAGCACTGAGGCTGCAGGGGGGACAGGGGAGCACTAATGCTGCAGGGGGACTCACGGGAGCACTAATTCTGCAGGGGGACTCAGTGGATCACTGAGGCTCCAGGGAGCTCAGAGGAGCACTGGGGCTGCAGGGAGCTCAGATGAGCACTAGGGCTGCAGGGAGCTCAGAGGAGCACTGAGGCTGCAGGGGGCTCAGAGGAGCACTGAGGCTGCAGGGGGCTCAGAAGAGCATTGAGGCTGTAGGGAGCTCAGAGGAGCACTGAGGCTGCGAGGGATCAGAGGAGCACTGAGGCTGCAGGGGGCTCAGAGGAGCACTGAGGCTGCAGGGAGCTCAGAGGAGCACTGAGGCTGCAGGGAGCTAGGAAGAGGACTGAGGCTTCAGGGAGCTCGGAGGAGCACTGAGGCTGCAGTGAGCTTGGAAGAGCATTGAGGCTGTGGGGAGCTTAGAAGAGCACTGAGGTTACAAGGGGCTCAGAGTAACACTGAGGCTGTAGGGGTTCCAAGAAGCACCGAAGGTGTAACACCTCATAGGTGAACTGAGGCTGCAGGGATTCACAGGAGCACATGAGGGCAGGGCACTCGGAGGCAACAACACAGACTGGTCAGAGGTGCATTAAGGCTACACAGGTGTTCAGAGGCAGCTCTGCCAAGTTCCACGCAAGAGGGGTTAAACTAACTAATTTTAGTGTGGTAATTCACATCACTGCACTAAAATGCAGAGACATGCATTATTAGAGCCTTGACTCCACTTGCACGCTGCGAGGCACAGACAAGGACAGTGACCGACGGAGGAGAGGAGCTGCATTATTAACAGAGCAGTGAGTGCTATGAACCCTGTGCTACAGCTGAGACTCGCTCTGCGTACAGGCCTTAGTCTCTCTCTCTCTCTGAGTTTATATTATGAGAAAATAAAATGTGACACAACAAGTAGCCTGCAACTGAACCCTCACCACAGCATGCCATGGGCTGGGGTGTGGCTGACTGCATTGATTTAAGCGCAGACCCAGCCGCAGCTTAAGAGGCCGTACCATGTCACTTGGTCTGCCTGTCACAAGATAATCATTCAACCCAGAGTGAATCATTACCCCGGCTGCAGTGCCCTTACATAAATCTGGGGGGTGGCCTTTTTCTGGCAACTGGTGCCACCACACCAGAGTAGTGTCACTGACCTTTACTGGCTAGCATTGATGGGCAAATTAGTTTTGCTTTTTCATGGTGTGCGGTGCCAGCTGCCAGGGTTGGGGATGGCACTTCTCAGGTCCATGTGGCATGGCACTCTTATGACAGTGCACCATTGTAGCCAGCTGCCTGCTATACTGAGGAGGGTCGGTCTCTTGCTGCAATATTCACCTTCCCACCCTTTTCAATGTATACATCGCACCGCTGGCAAAAGTCATCAAATCAAATGGATCTTATATGCAGATGAAACAGCTGGTCATAACGATGGGACCAATGCTTGCAGACACCAAAATAAGATTTAGAAACTGCATGAATCATATTGCCAGCTGGATGCAGACGAACTGCCTACAACTTAACATAAGTAAAACGGAGGTGGTTCTATTCGGGGAAAGTACACAAATTCTGGTCGCACGACTGGTGGCCAACAAGTCTCGGTCAAAGAACCATCCCAAAAGCCATAGTAAGGAATCTAGGAATAATAGTAGACAACAAACTGTCCATGAAGGGCCACGTACACTATATAGCACACACCTGCTATGGTATCATGTGCATCCTATGAAACATATTCCAGTGGATTCCACTGGGTTCGAGGAAATCCCTAGTCCAGGCACTCATAATCAGTCGGCTGGACTATGGAAAAGCCCTAACGAATGTCTATGAATGAAGAACCAGGCTCCAGGTGGTACAAAACACTGCAGCATCTTTTGTACTTCATCTTCTTCCACGTTCACTGTCCAACCTCACCCTAAAAAACCTACACTAGCTACCAATAAGTAAACAAACAGGTTTCAAACTCATCTGCCTAACACACCAATCTTTACATAGAAATGGGCCACAGTACTTACAAAGAAAACGTAAGTGTCATACACCATTAAGGCGTCTCTGGAAAGCATTTGTTGCTCCCCACAGGGCGCGCACTGCCAGAAATGGCTGGAGCTCACGCTTAACAAGACCCAATTAACATAACATAGCACCATCTGCTTTCCTCCAGCCCTGCCTCTATTTGAGGTGGCTACCGTGCAGGGTATGTGGTTGGAAGGATGTCTTTATTTTGATCAGAGCAAAAAAAAAGAAAAAAAAATGGGAGGACTAACCAAGTTAGACAGAATGCAAGTGCCATCATGGCACGTGATATCACAGTGCATGACATCATAAGTGGCATTACAGAAAGTGACATCACAGGAAGGAGCATTACAACCCATAACCTCACAGGAAGTGACATCACAAGAAGTGACATCAGATCTCAAGACTTCACACATACCGTTAGTAAGTATATGAGGAGTACATTTGAGCGAATTTCCAGATTTAACAAATTAGATTTTGCACCGTGTTGTGCCAAAAAAGTGGTACAACCCCAACACAAAATCTGGGTCTCAATTTCTACATCTATTATTTTTAAATCTCTACCACAAACAAATTGACACAAGGAGAAATGTGGCAATAAATATGTTCTGCTTAATTGGTTGCAAAGTCTACTTTTAAAATATGTTCTGAGGGTTAATGCAACTGCTGCAGAGAGCTTTGTGTGTCCCTTAAATCTCATTAAATAATAACAATGGTAAGATAATTCTGGAGGTTAACACATTTGCTGGAGAAATCTGTGTTTTGTCTAGTCAGAGTTTTGAATCAAAGATAATGTGTCTCCTGCAAAGTACATCATGAAGCATGCAGGTGGCAGATTTTTATTTTTTGTAGATAGGTAAGTGGACTTCTGCTTTTAACATGGCGATTCTATTGTTATTTGCAGTTCATAAATTGTAATCCTCCTAATATAGCACAGCGAGCTACGAAGACATGTGACTGCTTCACCTTGTAACTCTCACTGTCCTATGTAGTACATCATGTACATTGACAATAAATCATGTGTGTGTAAATCAATGTTGAATGTGTACGTGTGATGTAAAGTGCTCTGACACCCTGCATTGGCTATAAAAGAAATAAAACATTATGGTGATATTTAAATTGGTATTTGTGTAAATACTGGAACAGGCCAGCACAGCTGATATTCTTGCTGTGTGTGCATATCTCATATATCCAGAGACTGACCAAAGCCAAAATCCTGCCTCTCTTAAGGATCTGTGAAGTGACAACAAGCAGTGGCCTTTGTTTCCCCTCCATTGCATTTGCATCTAGATGTGAGGCTCCAGATAGCTTCCAGCCAAGCGAAACAAGCATTTACAATGCAATGGTCTCGGCATGGTTAAAGTTAGAGCTATTGGCATTGCTCATGACATTATTTTTATTTATGTTTTTGTTTTTAAAACATATAAATAACAATAGCTTACTCGCTCGCAAATGCAAGACCTATTGCATTTGCACCCACACACAGAACCACACACACAAAGCCACCCACACACACATACAGAGTCACCCACACAGAGCCACCCACACAGTCATTCACATAGAGCCACCCACACACACACAGAGCCAACCACACTGAGCCACCTACACACACACAGAGCCACCCTCACTCAGACAGAGCCACACACAGACAGACAGAGCCACACACACACACACACAGAGCCACACACACACACAGAGCCACACACACAGACAGAGCCACACACACACAAAGCCACCCACACACACATACAGAGTCAGCCACACAGAGCCACCCACACAGTCATTCACATAGAGCCACCCACACACACACAGAGCCACCCACACAGAGCCACCTACACACACACAGAGCCACCCTCACTCAGACACCCTCACACCAGTGAACAGAGGGCAGAATCACAATGAGGGAACAGAGGGCAGAATCACAACGAGGGAACAGAGGGCAGAAAAACAATCACAACGAGGGAACAGAAGGCAGAATCACAACGAGGGAACAGAGGGCAGAAAAACAATCACAACGATGGAACAGAGGGCAGAAAAAGAATCACAACGAGGGAACAGAGGGCAGAAAAACAATCACCATGAGGGAACAGAGGGCAGAATCACAACAAGGGAACAGAGGGCAGAATCACAACGAGGGAACAGAGGGCAGAATTACAACGAGGGAACAGAGGCCAGAAAAACAATCACAACGAGGGAACAGAGGGCAGAAAAACAATCACACCGAGGGAAGAGAGGCAAGAAAAGCGAGCACTCAACAAGGGGGCACGGTGTGGAGGGAGAGCTTACCTGCGTTATCCAAGCTTCGGGCCTGGGGTCATATAAGTTCCTCCTCCCCGGAATCCTGCGTGCAGGGCAATCACAGCGCTCGCAATCCAGGAAATGAAAAGGGAAAGCTCGGATGAGCCAGCACCCGTGGCGCAGAAAGGTGCTGCGTGGGCGGACGGGGCAGTCAGCTCATCGATTCAGTTCAGCGGCGGTCCGGGGAAATCTCAGCGCAGCCTTCCCTGGCAGCGCCGCCCGGGCTGCGCCAAGAAGCTAAACAATAATCCACACAAACAGTGGCAAACTGTGCCTGCCCCGGGCGTCAGCAACCAGGAGAGACTCAGTGCCGGCTCGGGCCCTGCAGGACAGAGGGACGCGTGCTGCACTCGCTGCTCCCAGGGCTGCTGCACCTTCCTGCCCGCCTCCTGCCCCTCCTCCTTTCACTTCCCCCTCCGGTGCGTGATGCGCTCCTAGTTCTGCAGGAAGGACAGCAACAGCAGGCCCCCCTCAGAGCTGCAGTTACAATCTCCCCAGTAACATGGCGGCCGGCCTGCGGAGTGGGAGAGGGAGGGAGGGAGATGGGCTGTCATGGAGCGGGAGGGAGGGAGCAGGTCAAAGGGAAAGTGCTGCTCCTGCTGGGGTGATAGCCGCACGAGTCACTGGAGCTCGCGTCACTCCACCCACTCCTCTCCCACTGTGGCAACAATGTTCCAACTTAAACAAGTCAGTGACAAAGTACAATGTAAATCTCCTTCAAGTCACATAAAATCATATCTTTGTTTCTGGGATAAGACTGCAACTTTGCAGTGCCTGTGCTGTTTTTCATTTTAACTACAGTGAGCACCGCACAACAACATTCAGGTGTTCCAAATGTGAGATTAAATAGTAAAATCAGAAACCATAGTAGACGGTGATGACGCCATGCACACCACCATCTTTCTCCGAGGTCATGCAGAAATGCCTTGAAGAAACGCGCCGTGATTTTCGGATTCAGTGGCGTGTTTTTCTTTCTCTTCTCTTCCCATTGGCTGGAATGTAAAATTCCCGCCAATGGGAATAGGAGAGAAGGAACCTTAAAAACACACCCCCCGAATCCGAAAAAGACGGGGCTTAAATGGACAGACGCCCCTCTTCTCCAATGGCTGGCCTCCATTAAGGAAGCCAGCCAATGGAGAAGAGGGGCGGGTTCAAGCCCCACTATTAGAAACACAAAGTCTCGGAGCGAGACTACGTAAGCGCAGCCTACGCAGGCCAAGACCTAAAAAAGGAGGCCTAATGGTCCTGTAACTTTGAACATAGTTTAGGACCCAGCTCGAATTTAAGATAAGAAAGCATCCTGCTGCCGCCTGCGCACTGCTGCTCAAAAGGAAAGCAGACAACGTGCCAGCGCTACTGAATGTGTCTCTGAGAAGAGGTGTGGCGCAGCAGCCAGGGCGACTGACTCCGGAACCCGGAGGCTCACGGTTAGATCCCCGGGTTGTAGGCAGATCGGCCCAGCACCATGTGACTTTGGGCAAAAGCTCACTTTATCTTCCCGGCGGTGTGATTGTTCGCGCTTTAGAAATACTGGACATTTACTGGACTGGACATTTGTCTAAACATTACTCTGGGCGAGTTCAGCACATTTCAGTGGGGCACAAATTCTTGGCAGGGTGGACATTGTCCATCATGTGAATATAATGGGTGGACACCGTGTAACCGCATGTTACCCCAATTTGTGACTTGGTTTTGATCATATGTGAGAAGTGTGGCCATGACATGCGTGATGACCAATGAGGTGCGGTGAATTTTTTATAGGATGTGGCGCATCGCAGTGTGTTGGATGACAGGAGTGCGGTTTTGTGGTTTAAGGGTCAACATTTTAACTTAATTTAGACACAGGAATGGCAAGTTTAATTAGAGGAGGCACTTTGTTAAGGAGCTTGTTTTTAATTAACATTGTGAATTTGGTTTTCACAAATTAGAGCAATATATCATATTACCTGGATAATTAATAGGCCCATTAACATGCAAAGAGGGAGACATTTTTTTAATGTTATCTAGTCATCCAAATGAGGAAAAAAAACTTGTTATAATTAGCATACTTCACTATGGAGCAGCTGGGGTTAGCACCGGGCTCATATATACAAATATGATCAGTATTTTTATGTCGTAGTTGTCAAGTTTTCAAGTTGCTTATGTGTGAAATGTCCATTGTTTCAGTGTACTTATAAGTGACATTCAACTGCCAAATGAGTGACACTGAAGATGACACTTTCACACAAGTTACTGCAAGCAATGACACTGCCTCGTTAATTGTTCTCATGAGTTCAGTGCTCTGCTACACTCACCCTTGCTGCTGTAAGCAGGGCCACTGGAATTATATAATTCTGCAGCCCCAGCTTTTCTCCACATAATTAAGGATTTGCAGCATTTGCCACATAATCCATCATCTGGTGTATCATCTGCAGATTTTAACAAAAAGCTAATTGTTTCTAGCTCAAATGATCAAACGTTATATGTATTCGAGCACGTTGGAGGACCCTTCTCAAAGGTTAACTGGTCATCTTTCAGTTGCTTATTTATGTATTTGGTTGTTAAACCGGTACTAATGAAGTGAAATCTTTGCCTAGACAGTATTAACAAGTGTACAAATTACAAAATAGTGAAGAAATACTATCAAAAACTGTGCTGCATTATACCGCACAATTTGCCTTTTCTTGCCGCATAATTTAGTCAACACTGCAGCATAATTTGGTGCTCCCCTGCCGCATAATTCCAGTGCCCCTGATTATAAGTGCCTTCTCAGTGACAGCCAGGCTGAACCAGTGTAGGTATTCAAGTCGGGCTAAGCAGGGGTGGCCATCGGGCTGCAAACAGTGCTGATTGTAGGCTGTGTAGTATCCTGGCTAAGGGCCTAGCTGTTGGTCGCAAGGAGACACAGGAGACACAATTACGATAGTGGCTAGCTAATCACTGCCACGCCCAGGGTTCCCCGGGCTGTTTATTAACTGCACTCACCTACCGCTGGCGTACGCTCAGCCGACCCACTTGTGTTACGTTACTGGGGGCAGTCACCAGGACCACCCCTAACTTTAGAGGAGACGTGGACTCTTCCAGTCTCCTGGACACTACATTCCTCCTTTACCAGGAAAGACATTTTAAACAAATATAAACATGAGTCCAACTATAGGAATGTATGGAAAAACAGTTCAGGAACAAACCCCGCCGGGGCGGGTGCCAGCAGAACAGTCTTACTTGGTGTTTTCCGCCTTAACTGTCCACCGAGCTACGACTTGATCCAGTGTCGCCGACTAGCCTCAGGATACATAGTCCTTGAACTTCAGGGAAGGCTTCGGACACGGTCTCAGGTTGTATCTGCTCTGGCTGTCCCACCGCGAGGGTGTTGGGGACTCTTCCACTGGGCTGCTGCAGGCAGACGGACTCTCGGCTTCGTGGGGGTCTTGATCTTGTGCTGGTGCCGTCTGTGGACTGGAGTTTCGACCTTCTGTGGCAAGTTGGTCGGGATCGGACTCTTCATTGTTGGCACCGATGGCTCGCTGCGGAAGGTTCTCTGTGGGATCTCAGGCATTGGGCCATCATGGTCATCGCCAACAGGGACTCTTTTGCAGAATGACACATTGTGTGTTACAGTCTTGTGTCCCTTCTGGGCTGTCACCATGGTGCCTTTTACTGCTGTGACCAGCCAGGGGTGAAGCTCGAAGGGTAAACAGAACTTCCAGCCTGGATGGCGGTCCCGTACCAACACTCCATCGCCAACAGCAATCGGACTCTCCTTAGCACGTCTCTTAATTGATGCAGCTTTGTTGTTCAGGTCACATCGGCGGTCTGACTGGTTTGGCAGGTTGGGTGTTTCCGCCCATGTTGGGTGATGTGGTATGGAGTCAGTCATGGCCCGACGAAAACACAGCCAACTCGGGGAGATGCCCTTGGTGCAATGAGGCGTGAGTCGGTACTCATGGAGAAACTGGTATACTGCTTGCTCCAGGTTAACTCCGTCTGCCAGGGCAATTTGTATTGTTTTGTTCAAAGTGCGCATCAGCAGCTCTACTTCGCCATTGGCTTGCGGCCATCTTGGTGTGATTATTCGATGCTTCACTTTATGGGATGCCAGGTAGTCTGTCAGCTCTGCACTCGTAAACAGTGGACAGTTGTCTGTCTGGATCTCACCGAACAGTCCATGGGTTGCCATCAGTTTCTCGAGTTTTGGGATTATTTCCGCTGCTGACGTTGACATGACAAACTCGACTTGGGGATATCGTGAGAAGTCGTCTACCACCACGAACATGTACTTTCCGCCAGGCAGGCTGCCACAGTCAGCACTCACCCTCTGTCGCGATTTCCCTCGCCACCACAGCCAGAAGAAAGAGACGTCGAATAGAGCGTCCTCTCCAGACGGACTACATGTCCCAGAGGGCAATGCAGCTTTGGAAGGCTGGAAAACGGACTGAGCCTATATAGGCTACTCCCCTGCAGCTGGAAGGTGCTTGACAATTGTTATTGTAGTTTTGTTGATGGCAGAAGGTATTCTCCCCGCCGGATGTATTGCCTAGAAGCCCATCGCCGACGAAGAGCCTGCGAGGTCAGAGTTATGTTTACCCGCGTCGACGAAGAGCCTGCGAGGTCAGAGTTGTGTTTCCCCGCGTCGACGAAGAGCCTGCGAGGTCAGAGGAGAAGCTGTTTTCCTGCTGCAAGCCGCAAGTATTATTAAAGAAGAACGGGCTCGTTCTTCTTTCTAAACCTTTCACCTTCTTGATTCCAAACCGCGTGGAGCGCATCCCTTGTCTCCTTAACGCATCAGAGATTTCCGACTTGGAAAGTATTGATCCGTAATTTTGTATACTTTCCTTTGATACATTGGCCATTTTATTTGTTCCCAAGAATTATTGAGGGCAAAACGAGAAGGGCAAGAAACGCCCGTAACCTAAAGTACCTTTCAGAGCCGGAGGGTAGAAGAGTCTCTCTGGAACCAAAGTACTCTGTTGAGGGAAGTGACTCTAACTTTCCTTTACAAGTATCCAGTTATCTCGGACTCAGGCACAGCATAAGAACGTTATACGAACCTTACAGGGTTGCCTTTGGTAAGTGTAGTAACCAAGGGCAGGTGGTATTGACGGTAGTCAGGTGAGGTACTCACTCCTGCTCTCTGTCTCCCCACGCTGCAGTACGTTCCTCGACCGAGATCTCGCGGATAACTCAGACCAGACCCAGAAGAGAGTACAGCGAACCCCGAATCTTCTATCACCATACCACCTCTCGGCTTCTTGAAATACACTTTCAGAAAGTGGCTAGAACTTCACTACTGGGTGTTGTGTTGGGACAAGTCGAGGGGACTTTCGTCCAATTGTCTCTGCTGGTCATTTGCATAAGGTTAGTGGCGCGCGTTAGTTCTTGCGCTGCTTACAATCACGACACCCTCGCCCACGGGGAGCTCGGAGCAGGTTCTGTGATGACAGGCGCTGGTTATGTTGGGCAGGCTCCTTGCGAGGCACACTGGACAGTGTCGAACGATGGCTTCTATCTGTTGATCTAGGCCTAGGAACCAGACTTTGCTCCGGAGCCTGTTTTTTGACTTTACAATCCCCTGATGGGCACCATGAGCAAGAAGAGCTGCTTGTCTAGTCAAACTCTCCGGCAGTACCAGACGAGGGCCTCGTAGCAGGCAGCCTTCGGGGGACACGGACAGTTTGTGCCGGACTTAATGAAGGGCTTTCAGGGTCGCTTGAGCCGTTTCTGTTCTCTGAGGTGACGGGTTCTGCAGGAGTCTCCAGTCGTCTGAGTTGACTGCTTGGATGACGATTTGGAGGCAGTCATCGTCTTTTGTGGCAGCGACAACTTCTTGTAGGGACATCGGCAGGGGCCGGGATCGTTCCACTACTAACCTCACGTAGTCTTCTGTGGTGGCCGCTTCAGCTGCTACTGGGACTGTGGCAGATCGGGAGTGTCGCGAAAAGAAGTCAGCAGGATTCCGGGTGTCAGGTCGATATTCCACAGTGAGTTGGAACTCCTGAAGTTGTAGGATCCACTTTTCGATTCGTGGAGTGGGTGAGACGATGAGCCTTGGAATAGTGGAACCAGTGATTTGTGATCTGTGATGACGGTGAAGGGGTGGCCATACTGGTATATATGAAAGTGGCGGCACCCCCACAGGATCGCAATGGCTTCTTTTTTGATTTGTGAATACCACTGCTCGGTAGCTGTGAGGGTCCGGCTCGCGTAGGCGACAGGTGCCCACTCACCACAGTCTTGCCGTTGCGCTAGAACCGGGCAGAGACCTGTGGGGCTCGCGTCAACTACTAGCTGGGAGTCGTGTCGCGGGTCGAAGTAGACAAGTGTGGTGTCTGCAGACAGTGCTGCCTTCATCTGCTTGAATGCCGTTTCCTGCTCTAATCCCCAGACCCAGGGGGTGGGGGTTTTGGTGAGGTCACGCAGCGGACCGATCAGATCCGATAGGTTCTTGATGAAGCGTCCACAGTACGTGACCATGCCCAAGAAGCTGCGGACACCAGACACAGATGTAGGGGCTGGTGCATCCTGGACATCTTTTACTTTTGTCGGGTCCCGCCCGATGCCTTGGTCCGAGAAACGGTATCCAAAGAAGCTGATGTCGTGTCGTAAGGACTCGCACTTTTCTCGGTGCAGGGTCAGGCCACAATCGCGGAGGCGGGCGAATACGGCCGTCAGGCAGATGATGTGCTCTTCCAGAAATAGAGCGTGAACCAGGATATCGTCTCTCACGTTGAGCACCCCCTCCAGCCCATGCAGGACGGTCTTGATGATGTTCTGGAACACCTCTGCTGCGCTCGAGATTCCCCAATTGAGGCGTGTGTAGCGCCAGAGACTGGCGTGCTTGGAGAAGGTGGTGATTGAGCGAGAGTCCAGGTGTAGAGGGATCTGGTGGTACCCAGAGCGGAGGTCCATCTCCGAGAACCACTTGGACCCTGCGACTGCTCTCCAATGATGTCGTCTCCCATGGGTGTCAAGTGGCGCTCCCGCTTGATGGCGAGGTTCGGGACCCGCATGTCCACGCAGATGCGTACTGCGTCAGGCTGCTTTGGCTTCCTCGCGACCACGATGGGGGACACCCACGGGGTGGGACCGTGCACTCGCTCGTTGATTCCAGTTGCTTCCAGCAGATGGAGCTCCGCTTCGACCTTGGGGCGGAGATGGAAGGCAATCCTCCTGTGCCTGAGGGCAATCAGGGCTACCGACTTGTCTATGTGCAGTTTGACGGCTGGTCCTTTGAGGCATCCAATCCCATCAAACAGGGGCGTGAACTCAGACAGCAGGCATTCCAGGCCATGGGCCATCACGGTGAATGCAAAGTGGATAAGACGAAGATCTTGTGCTGTGTGGCAACTGAGCAAGAATCCAGCTCCCTCTTGCGAGACTTAGACTTTGGTCCGCTGACTGATCTGGTCGTGGGAGAGATCGGCCTGGAAGACACCACAGATCCGGAGTGGCGTGTGTGTGCTAAAGGTGTACACTTGGACATTGGTGTTACGGAGGGCTAGCAGGTTGGGCAGGAGCCTGTAGACGCTGGCGGCCATGAGGTTGATGGTCGCGCCGGTGTCGATGAATGCTGCAACTGGGTGGTCCTGCACTCTGATGGTGCACATGGGAGCAGCCTTCGGGGAGTTCAAGAGGGCATGTAGCATGTGTACCACATGTACAGTGGCGGCCTCGTCTTTGTCCATGTCGCCACTTGAGGAGTCATTAGGGAGCGATTTGAGAGCTCGCACGTGACGAGGAATGCCTTTGGGTTGTCGCTGGGGTTTCGAGCGGCAGACTTTGGAGAAATGATTGAGTTTTCCGCATGCGCTGCAGGGTTTTCCTTCGGCTGGGCAGGCGCCGTCATGTGGAGGGGGCCGCCACACCATCCGCAGAGACGAGGCTTTGGGGTCTGTCTTGAGTTTTGGGCTGGAGGTCTTCTAGGCTGCTGAAGGGTGTCACAGGTTTCCGTGCGGACAGCGCAGACTGGTTCTTCTTTGACGACCGCTGAGGCTTTGGTCTCCATGTGGGCCGCTCAGGCCTTAGATAGTTCTTTGGAGCGTCCTAGAGTAAGGATATCCCTCATTGGCATGTTGTGTTCTTGTAGAACATGCTCCCGTAATTTCGTGGAGGCACAGCCTTGAATGAATTGCGCTTGGATCTCGTCGTCTTCATCAGGAAGGGTGCAGGTGCTGGCTAGTTCCTTAAGGCGGGCATAAAACACATCTACGGACTCATCCGGAAGTTGTTTTGCCTGGCGAAGAAGGAAGTGTTTATAATCTGGGCTAGAGTAGGGCTCAAAACGTGCGGTGATGGCGTCATGCATGGACGCGTAATTTCTCGGGGGTCCAGCCTCGCGGACAGTCTTTGCGATTTTGTGGATCTCGGCGCCACCCAGGTGGAGGAGCATGGGTCTTCGTCGCGGGGCCGGGATGTCTGCAGCATCAAAGAAGATCTCCAACCTCACCACCCATGCCTTCCATCGTGCAGCTTGAGACGGTGGCGGTCCAGTGATGTCGAACGGCTCCAGAGGCGGGATGGACGACATGCCTGCAAGCTGAGAGGTGGCGGCCGGAGAACAATGGCGTGTGCGACCGCAGAGTGCGAAGGGGCGAAATCACTCCGTGGCGTTGTGTGCAGCGGCGTGGTCTAGGTGGCGAGAGGTAATTTAAAGAGGCCAGGGCAGGCCGCAGGCGTCTGGTGGTGGGGCCCAGTGCTGAGGAGGCGGGCAGGCACTGTGAGCAGGTAGCCTGAGAGGCACCCTGGAGCGGCCAGGCTGGGGTGAGCAAAACCCTTGGAGTCTTTAGCTACACGTGGGGCAGCAAGGCAGATGCAACAGGGTGTTAGGGCTGACAGGGCAGCACAGCCCTCAGCGAGTTCCAGAGGTTGCAGGCCACGTGGGCAGGGACCAGTGGTAGCGGCTTGGGTGGAGCGCGTGCTTGCAGCACACAAGCAGATGTCTGGGCAGGATCGCGGAGGGCCGGCGGGCGGGGCAGCAGGGCAGGAGGTCACGCCTTACCAGGTCTGTGGTGTTGCAGTCAGAAGTCCGCCGATGCTGGGAGCACTATGGGCACACGCGGGCTGGAGTCCGGGTAACTCTCGCGTGTGCACGCACTCACGATGCGGGCGCTCCGTACAGCAGCCGGAGTAGATCCGGCCCGAGGCAGAAGTTCGGCCGGTAGCAGGCCGCCAGGATGTGGACGCCTTGGGAGCAGGCCGACACGGCAGGGGCGCAGGCCAGGCTTCAGAGGAAGAGCGCGGCAGGGGCGATCACACCAGGCGGCGTCTTGAAGCACGGTGAGTCGGAGGGGAGGCGGGCAGCAGGCAGCCGCGCCACCCTCATCGCCAGTGTAGTATCTTGGCTAAGGGCCTAGCTGTTGGTCGCAAGGAGACGCAGGAGGCACAATTACGATAGTGGCCAGCTAATCACTGCCACGCCCAGGGTCTCCCGGGCTATTTATTAACTGCACTCACGTCGCGCTGGCGTACGCTCAGCCGACCCACTTGTGTTACGTTACTGGGGGTGGTCACCAGGACCACCCCTAACTTTAGAGGAGACGTGGGCTCTTCCAGTCTCCTGGACACTACAGGCTGTGACGCCTGGGCAGTGTATGACTTTGGAAGGTAATCTTCCAGTGCAGCAGTACGCGTCATTGCTCACTATCGTAATCACGCTTCCTGTTCTGCTATAACTGTTCTCCCACCCTATTCCAGTCCACAGCATTAAATAGGAACTCTTACTTCGCTGGCATCTCATTCTCTCAAGCCCTACCTTGGCCACTGTTAACCTTCTTACACATACCATCACCGGTGTGCCATGATACTGCCCCTTTTGCACCACCTTTGTAAACCTCTCTCTTGTACACTGACCGTTGCTACATTCTCGCTTCATAAAAGTCACACATTTAATTGGATTGAAGTGAGAAATACTCTTTAAGAAAAACATTGCTTTATGGCCTGCATGAAAATGTAAAGCAGATTTACAATAAACAAGACTGTGATGAACTCTAGTGGTCCAGGTGTATCCCCAAAGAGGCATAACTCATGCCTTTTTCTGTAACACCCCCATACATTCTTGCCTCCTTTAATACTCTAAACCATGGTTTATGGTGACATACACTTCTTGTGGCAACATTCTGCTCATGACGCCAATAAGTGATGCAATTTTGAATCTATTAAAGACGCTCATTTCTGAAAGCAAAGACCATAGAGGGCAACATGAATTCTGGTATATTCTTCTTGCCTTTAATAGGCAAGTCTTGACCACTGAAATGGCTTTTACCAGTCTCAGAATACTTTGCTGTTGATGTTTGGTAACAGAAGTTCAACATGGCAAGTCTTTCATCACATCCCTGCCACGAAGATCCTGGAACAGAGCACTTATCCTTACGTTGAAGAAAGTAAAAGGGGTAGATGGAGGTGGACGTTTAGAGAGTAAGGGGCAGATGTATCAAAATCCAGATTTGCAAATCTCAAATAGCGATTTTTTAGAAATCGCTATTGGAGATTTGCAAATTGGTTTGTATGTAGAAATTCACATTTTTTTTGCAATTTCTTAAAATTTCTTCATTGCGATTAGCAAATTGTGAATCACAATTAAGGAATAATTTCCCATTCATTTCTATGGGCCAGGAGGCCCATAGGAATGAATGTGAAGTTATTCTCAATTTACGATTCGCAATTTGCGAATTTGCAAACTGAGAATAATTTCAAGGTTGCAAGGGTGTCATAAGGACACCCTGATGCACCCCTGAAATTTGCATGTGTGCGCATATGGCGCACATACATGCCCTAGGGGAAATATGTGCGCCAAATGGCACCTTCACAAATGCAAAAAAGTGCTTTTGTGATAGAAATCGCAAATTACCACCAACTTGCAGTTGGTGGTAATTTGCGATTTCTTAATGTAAAGTCACACAACTTGGGTGCTTCATACATTGCATTTAAGGAATCGCAAAGTTTGCGATTCCTTAAATGCAATCGCAAAATAAGGAATCGCAAATTTGCGATTCCTTATTTTGCACTCAAATTTGCTACATACATACCATTTAGCGAAAATAAGTTGTTTGCGAACCCATTTGAGCTTCATACATATGGCCCTAAGTACTTCTAAGTAGGCTTCAGAAGTGACCGCGAAGGCTGTTTGCATAGAATGGAGACTCCTCTTTAGGTCCGAGAAGTGTTGAGACGTGCAGAGTTCCTGCATCTATTAGCCAGAGCACATTCAGGAAGATGACTCTGGTAACAAGGTTTGTGTGTGTCAGGATAGTCTCTAGTGGGTTGTGGTTGACAAGCTTGTGGCACTTGAGTGGGAGGTTCATTTGGATAAGTCTAGGGAGCCTGCGTCTGAGGCAGAGCGTTCCGGTGGGTAGGCTCAGGGAGGAGCCTAAGGACAGCAACAATCCTTATGTAAGAAAGTTTACTGACAAGGCTCTCTCCGCTGGCGGTAACAGTGACAGGAATTTAACAACTCAAAATAAGATATCCATGAAGCCTTCCTCTTGGCAGTACACTAGTCCACTGCATTGTACGTTGTCTCCACTATTGGAGATGGGGATCATCTATATCAGTGTTTCCCAAACTGTTAGTCGTGCCCCTGTGGTCGCTCATGAGCTGGTGGGTTGTGAAAGTCCAAGAAATAAATAAAGATGCCTTTAAATTCTGTATTTATCGAGTCACATTCATTGCGCTCCCAAAACAGAGGAGTCAAATTCCATTCTACATCATCTGACAAACTGCTGCTTATTTTATTAACATGGGAATTGGTGTTTCCAAACTCCTCTCACTGTGTAGTTAGAGAAAGAAAAATAAAGTGATTTATTTGACAATCTTACTGGGGTACAGAGACTGTGAAAGGAAGGCTCACAACAAAAGATAATCCCTGCAAATGAGTTATATAAATTTGGCAATGAGGAAAGTAAAAATGAAGCACATTTCTCTGACTTTCAGAAGTGCAAGGCAAATAAAGATTTGAATAGGATCAATACAAATCAAGACACTTTACTTGGTGATATACAAGTGATATTCACTGAAATGCGATGTGCGCATTTCGTCTAAGGACAATATATTTATTCAGTAAAATTGTTGGTCTGTGCAAATTTAGTGGCCATTTCAACTGGAAATGTTCTGTTTGTAAATGACAGTGCCCTACCACACTGTGCTTTAGTTACATTGAAAAAATCGTACACCTCGTGCCCATTCAAGCCTGGTGTCTCACAAAAGTTTGTCGATCTAAAAAGTGGGTTGTGGTTCTTAAAAGTTCAGAAACCAGTGATCTATATGCAAGTCAGTCAGTCTTTAATCCCAAAGGGGCAGGACAGCTTTACTCACACATCACTTCCCCTCTGAATGGGAACACAAACAACCTAAAACTTTCTCTAGGTCCTCGTCAGTGTGGCGAGTTGAGACAAAAGTGTCTGTACACCCCTCAGTGAAGGAGAAAAATGTAACACACAAATGTTACACAAAGACATGACACAATAGCACAAAGATCTTCAGAGCAGGATCAGAGATATTAGACATAAGGAGCATTACTCTTGGAGCAAAGAAGATTGTGCAAGGTGACAGATAAAGACCATTCTGTGTAGCATGAGAAAAATCTCCATGCAGAGATGCTCGAGTTACATGGCCCTGGAGCACTCAAGACAGTGTTCTGTGTTGCTAAAGGAGGTTGATGATGGATGCTTGACCCCTGGAGGAGTTGAACCTGAGATTTGGGACAAAAAACCAAGACCCTTATTCATTTAACTTCCTTAACAACCAACTTAACCGTCCATCTCCTACACCCGTTCTGCTTCCTCTCACCACAAATTCTTGATCCCAAGTTCCATTGCATCATAGAACGCTATGGCTTGGAATGGAACCTAGAATCAACTCTACACATATCTTCAACCTTTCAATAACAATAAAGTATAAGACAAGACATTTTGTTTTTATAAATACATTTATTTCAGGTATATTAATTAATCATAATAAGTATGCAATTGTAACATACATGTAGTTAAAAAACAAAGTAGCAATAAAACATGAACAGCTAATATATGGTTACTTGCAACAGAACATATGAAAAAAAAACCAAGATATAACTTGTGGTTTATATTACGGTAATGCACAACCCTCCCAGAACAACATAATATTGATAACTAAAACTACTTCAAAACGGGGGGCGTGGCTTGGCGGGCGAAGATGGCGGTCGCAGCTTTGTAGAGCTCCCGTCGGCCCGGACTTAATCCGTTCATTTATCCTGGCCCCCGAGCCCGCTGTTGATACCCAGTGACTGGCACTGCTTTGGTGAAGTCCCCTGCCTGCTCCGGTGTATCGATCCTGCGCTTTTCTCTCTCCTGTGCTCAAGAGGAGGTGACGGTGACGTGCGGCCTAGTGACCGGCTGGAGACCGGGGTCCTCGAGTTTCGAGACGCCCGGCGGCGGTTGCGGGCTCGCGGGTAGTGGTGGCATCCACTGCGCCGCTCTTGGCTCAGCTCTACTGCTACGGTCGCCCACGGATCACGGCGACGCCATTCATTCCTGCACCTTGGGCGGACACTTCTCTATCCTGTGAACAAGAAGAGGCGACGGCGACGTGTGGCCTTGTGACCGGCTGGAGACCGGGGTCCTCGAGTTTTGAGACACCCGGTGGCGGTTGCGGGCTCGCGGGCGGTGGTGGCATCCGCTGCGCCGCACTGGGATCGGCTCTACTGCTACGGTTGCCCACGGATCACAGCGACGCCACTCATTCCTGCGCCCTGGGCGGACACTCGTGGCGACGAGGCGTGGTGGAGGCCAGTCCCGCCTTGGTGAAGCCGGGACCTCGAGTTTCGCGACATCGGGCCTGAGCCGGCCTGCCCGCCTCCTTCGTGGGGACTCCTGTATCGACGTTCCATCCCGGGGCCTGAGGCCTCCAGCACCTGTGGCGTCACCCAGGGATTCCTGAGCCGTGTCGGGAGTGGTGCCCGCCCTGCCCAGTGTGCGGTCCCGGCGAGCCCGCGATCGGCCATGACCAGGGCTGGAGGAGGCGGCCCGCCTAAGCGTGGCCCTATTGATAAATTCACGGGGCCTAGTGGTGGCTCTGGGGCGGCTGGTGGCAGCGGTGGCCCTGGGCCGGACAATGCAGAGATCCTGGAGGCCATCACCCAATCCCGGGACATGCTTGATGCTAAAATCGGGGCGGTAGGAGCGGATGTTACACTGCTGCGCCAGGACCTCCGCAATGCGGTGGTGCGGATCACCGAGGCCGAATCACGGTGACCGAAACGGACATTGGCGCCCTGAAGAAGAGGTTGGCGGAGGTGGAGGGAGTCCAGAAGACGCTGGCGGCCCGAGTGGAGGACGCCGAAGGGCGCGCACGGAGGAACAACCTCCGCTTCATTGGCTTTCCGGAGCGGTGCGAGAAGGACGACATGGAGCGGTTCTTGTCCCAGTGGCTGGAGAGCTGGCTCCCCGAAGGGGCACTGTCCACATGCTTTGTCATCGAGAGGGCGCACAGGGCCCTGACCCAGCGGCCACCGGAGGGTGAGCGTCCTAGGCCGGTCATTGCCCGGCTGCTAAATTACCATGACCGCGATGTTATCCTGCGGGAGGCGAGGAACAAAGGCTCGCTCACCTTTGAGAATCATACCATCATGATCTTTCCTGACTACACGAAGATGGTGCAGCAGCAGAGACAATCCTTTGTGGCCGCCAAGGCCAAGCTGAGGGGCCTGAAGCTCCAATACTCTCTCCTGTATCCAGCCCGCCTACGAGTGGTGTACCAGTCCCGGACACATTTCTTTGATTCACCCGAAGAGGTATTCCGCTGGACTGATGAGGCGGTGCGACTCAGGCCGCAAGCCCAGCCGGGGCTGGACCCAGGCAGGTCCCAGGGATCGTCGCCGGAGCGGGCGGATCGCCCGAACCACAAGGGTCGCCACCGGAGGTCCCGCTCTAGGAAGAGGTCGGCCTCCGCCAGTGCATCGCAGACGGGTGGTGCAAGGGACTCGGAGCACTCTGACACCGGCAGCTGAACATTGCTGGGACTGGACCCTAATTGCCGAGTACTGAGTTGCCCTACACTGTCTGGTGAGACTGTTCTATTATGACTTCCTTATGCCAGTCGGTTCCCATCCGAGGACTCCTATTACTTGTGACGGGAACGCAGTGGGGCTCGGGAGGCGCCTTTTGTGGGCCTCAGACCCTCACGGTTGTGAGTGTTGTTGGGGGGGTGGTGAGTGTGTCTTGGTTGGGGTGTTGGGATCCATTGGTATGGCGGGCCCTGGGTTCTCTGTTCTGAGCCCGGGTCTCTCCATGCCGCGTCAGATACTTCAATGTTTTCTGAGGTATTGGGGTGGGGGGAGCGGGGTGAAGGGGGAGGTTCTTCTGTTGCTGATGTTTGGGGGGGTCTGGGTCTGGGGGGGTTGCTGTGTGTTGGGGTCGGGACTTTTGATTTTGTTGCTTTGTGGGGTGCGCCAGGGTGGGACGGAGGGCTGGATACTGGACATTGTGTTGATGATGGCTGATAATACGACTATGTCTCCTCAAAAGACCCTGCGCGTTGTGACGTGGAATGTGAGGGGTATTCTGGACAAAATCAAGCGGGGGGCTGTGCTACGTTGGGGGAAGAGAGAGATGGTGGATGTGCTGCTGCTTCAAGAGACACACATGCTGGGCTCTAAGGCCCTTAGCCTTCAGAGGTTCGGATTTCAGCAAGTGTACCATGCGGGCTTCACGAGGGGCTCGCGGGGGGTGGCTATCTTGGTACACCGCAGGGTGGCTTATGTGCATGAAAAGCAATGGATTGATCCTCAGGGCAGGTATGTTTTCATCAAGGGCCTGTTGGGTACCGAACCAGTGGTTTTTGGTAGCGTATACGCCCCCCCCCTCTGCAGTGGGCCCTGTCTGAGCGGCTGTTCGCGCTGTGGAATGAGATTCCGGAGGTACTGACCATGGTGGGAGGCGATTGGAACGAGGTTATGGATGTGGGCCTGGATCGCCTGAGGCGGGTGCCTGTTGTATTGGATCCCCCCCCCGCTGCTGCTCCCACCAGACTGTGTGCGACCGTGAGTGGCCTGGGTTGGGTTGATGTGTGGCGACACTTTCATCCTGCTGCGCGCGAATTCACATATGTGTCGGCGGTGCATGGGTCCTTTTCGAGACTACATTATCTGTTTGTGCCGGGTGCCTGTCTGAGTCGAGTCAGGGATGCTGTGATACTCCCCAGAGGCTTGTCTGATCATTCCCCTGTCCTAGCTACCATGACCCTCCCCTCCAAGAGACAGCCGTTTCGCTGGCGGATGTCATCTTGGCAACTGCAGCGGCCCGAGTATGTGCATCACCTGCGTGGGGCGATTGACCATTACTGGCGCGAGAATCTAGTGGGAGATGTGGATGCAATGGTGGTGTGGGAGGCGCTAAAACCCACGCTTCGGGGCATTGATATAGCTTGGTGCGTGGCTGCTCGGCGAAAACATCGGGAGGACATTGTGGCCGCCGCGGCCCGCGTGGAGGACCTGGAGCAACGCGGTCGTCTTGGGGGCGACGAAGGCATTGTGCGGCAGCTCCTGCAAGCCCAACAGTCGTACGCTCCGTCCTTTACGAGGAGGCCCGGCAGGCATGGCTCGCCATGCGCAGCAGGATGTATCAGTGGGGTGACAAGTCCTGTACTATGCTGCATAGGTTATGTCAGGCGACCTTCCAGCCCCTGGTGTTGCGGGCCTTGCGGCGGAGGACGGATCGGTTATGACCGATCCAGATTTGCTGGCGGCTAGCTTCGCCCGCTATTACGAGACGCAATACGCTCCGCGTGATCACTTGGAGACGAGCGAAATATCCGCATATCTCGACGACCTGCTACCGCAGGCCATCCCCGATGAGACCAGAACCGCCCTGGACGCCCCGCTTACGGCTGAGGAACTCGGGGAAGCCCTTGGTCAACTGAATGCTGGAAAGGCACCCGGCCCGAGTGGGTACCCAAGCGAATTCTATAGAAAGTTTCACGTCCAGCTGGGACCCCACTATCGGCGCGCCCTGGAGGCGGCGCGGGCTCAAGGGGAACTGCCACTGGACTGGCGTCATGCCGAAATCGTGGTCTTCTTGAAGCCGGGCAGGGCGCCGGAAAGGCACGACTCTTACAGGCCAATTTCCCTTCTTAACATCGAGGCCAAGATTCTGGCTAAGGCCTTTCTCGAATCGCCTCCTGCCCCACATTGCTGACCTGGTCCACCCCGACCAGGCTGGATTCATGCCTCGCAGGGCCACCCGGCATAATATCCGACGGGCGCAGGCGGCGGTGGATGCTATGGGTACTAGGGATGAGCAGGCGGCACTCCTCCTGGCGGATATGGACCGAGCCTTTGATTCGGTGAGCTGGGCATACCTGTTCACGCTGTTAGCCCGCCTCAATCTGGGGCCGGTCTTCTTGTCGTATATTCGTCTCCTCTACACTAACGTAACGGCCTCGGTCCGTGTGGCAGGTGCTACCTCCGGGCGCTTCCGTATTGGTCGCGGTACTCGGCAGGGTTGCCCTCTGTCCCCGTACCTGTTTGCCCTTGCCATGGAACCCCTGGCGTCGCGGGTACGAGCAGATGCCCAGTTGCGTGGCTTCGTCTGGAATGAGAACTTGGTGGATAGGATTGCACTGTATGCGGATGATGTCCTCCTCTTCCTTACTGACCTACGGCACTCGGGTCCCCGGGTCCTAGAGATCATGCGGGCGTTTGGCGAGGTCTCGGGTCTTCATCTTAACCTGAATAAATCGACCCTGTGGGTACTGGGGGGCGAAGTGGTGGCCGACCCTTGGGCTGCTGAGTTGCGAGTGGCGACGGATGGCCTGAAGTATCTGGGTGTTTTTCTCTCGGAGTCGCGGGTGGTGGCCTGGGCGCGTGGAGTCTTGCCGGTGTGGGAACGGGTCCAGGCTGATGTCAAGACTTGGTCCAGAATGCCGCTCACTATCTTTGGGAGATCGGCCATTTTCAAGATGGTGGCGCTTCCGCGGCTCCTATACCAAATCCAAAATTTCCCTCACCCCATCGGCCTGGAGTGGTTCCGTCAGGTTAATTCAGTGTTGGGCCGCTTCCTGTGGGATGGCGGCGCGGCCAGGGTGGCCCTGAAGACGTGCTTTCTGTCCACGTACTGTGGTGGCCTGGCCACCTCGGACCTCCTCTCCTACTACCAGGCTTCCCAACTGCTCGTCCTTAATGAATGGTGGTACGGCGATAGAGCGGATCCGGCATATGCCCTGGAACGATCGCTCATGGGTGATCGCACGCTCCACACCATCCTCTATTCGGCTCGCCTGCGCCGTGGGTTGCCTTCGGTCACCAGGGTGGTCTTTGCTGTGTGGCGACAGTCGTTACGCCGCATGGGATGGTGGGGCAGACTGACGGCCGAGACACCGCTTTGGCATAATGGTCTGCTCCCGGAGCTGGCGGCCCTGACCGGGTTTGAGGGCTGGGAAGCCATTGGGGTTGCACAATTGGGCCAAGTCATGTCAGGCACCACCCTCAAATCCTTCGAGGAGCTCCGCACGGAGTTCTAAATGCCTCAGTCCCAGTTCTTCCGCTACCTCCAGCTGCTGCACGCCCTCACCCCGAGCATCACCGGCCTCGACTCCTTGCCGGAGTTTAGCCCGGTCGAGGCTATAGTGTTTATGGGAGACCTGGGTGACAGGAAGGTCTCTAGGATTTACCAGACACTTGTTATCCACTGCTCCTTCACCCTGCACTCTCTTCGGGAGGCATGGGAAGTGGACGTGGGCCCCCTTGATGAAGACGATTGGAGGGAGGCGCTGGAATCCCCACGTGGAACCGCCATTGCAGTCCGGCTCCGGCTGATCCAATTTAAATACTTGCACCGCGCTTATTATACGCGTGAGCGACTGTGGAAGGCTGGTTTGATTGCATCCTCGGAATGCTTGCGCTGTGGGGCGGTGCCTAGCTCCTTGATGCACACTTTATGGTCGTGTGGCCGGCTGGTTGGGTTCTGGAGGGGTGTGTGGAGTTGCTTGGCTGAGGTCCTAGGCTGGGACCTTCCTCGTACCCACCGGCTGGGCCTGCTGCACATTATGGAGGGGATTGGGGGTAATGTATATAAACGTCACCTGTTGCTCTTGGGGCTGGTCGTGGCTAAGCGGGACCTGGCCCGAGCGTGGAAGTCAGTGAGGGCTCCCCCCCAGTCTGCATGGAAGGCTGGGCTGGATTATTTCATGGGTCTGGAGAGGCCGACCTTTGAAGCGAGGGGCTGCCCGCGCAAACACTACAAAATCTGGAAGCGTTGGGCCGACTATCGTGGTCTGTCTCTGGACCCCCCGGCGGAGCAAGAGGAGGACATTTGATCACAGTGACACTTCTGGCCCGAAGCGGCAACGCCCTGGTGGCGCTACACCTGCTTATTTTTTTTCTATTGCTTTCTATACACGTCTGGTGGGGGGGTTGGGGGGGGTGTTCGGAGCGCGGGGGGGTAGAGTTGTGGGTTGGGTGGGTTGCTGGGGAGTTTTACTGAGCCTATTTTGAGTCAGCTCTATCATTTGCTGCCTATGTAATTGCTATATTGATATTGTCGTGGTGTTCTTCGAGTGTGGAGATGCCACGTTCTTGATGCTCATTTGCTCAAAAAAATTGGTTATGAAAAAAAAACTACTTCAAAACATAATCCTGGACCTGAATGGATAAACTAATAGGCCTACCCATTCAACTCAATTGGCTTCCCACCATATTAGCTTTTCCCGTCTGTTCCTTACAGCTAGACCCAGTCTCATCAGCTTGGACAGTAGCTCCAGGCATTCTGCCACTGACATTCCCGACACCTCTTCTCCTGTTGTGTCCTGCAACCGATCACTGGCCTCCCAGCAAACACAGGAAACTCACATCCTTCTTTTTCCTATTATCTTGCAATGCAACTCAAATACCACACCTTGCCATCACTTAAGCCTACTGAATACGCCACACCCTCCCATCACTTAAGCATACTGAATATACCACACCCTACCATCACTTTGGCGTACTGAATATACCATACCCTACCATCACTTAAGCGTACTGAATATACCACACCCTACCATCACTTAAGTGTACTGAATATGCCACACCCAACCATCATTTAAGCATACTGAATATGCCACACCCTACCATCACTTAGGCATACTGAATATACCATACACTACCATCATTTAAGTTTACTGAATATGCCACACCCTACCATCACTTAAGCATACTGAATATTGAATTGAAGCTTACAGGTTCACCGACGATTGCAGAGAAGTTAGAGGCATTCTCGCCCGACCGGCAATTTTTTATGGTTATTGTGTTTTTATATGTGTAGCAAGATCTAGAATCTTTTTTAAACTAAAATGAACTCACGTACTTTAGGCAGACTCTGGGGGTGACCTCCTTCCTCCCACACACGTTCATCCCACAGTTGCTTAGCCCTTTGCCGCTCTCCTGAGTGCGGGCCCGTCCGTGCGAGCGGACCTACCATCTCTGGAGTTAGCGGTCTAGCTTTCCGTCCTGGCGGGGCATAAGAACTGATGACGACACGTACGTGCAGCGGACATGCACAGCGGGCTCGCCAAAGGCGCGCCAAAGGCAAGCCCGTCTGTGCCCGTCCGCGCCAAGGACGCGCCCAGCGCCAGACATGCTGCCGCTCCCATTGGGACTCTTGGAGGTACAGCGGGTGGGTCAACTATAAGGTATACCGGAGCAGAGCTCCGAGACATAGGGGTGCAGGGCAAAGGTACGGGGATTATTAGACTTGAGGTAACAGCCACCCCGACTACAGATTTTGAAGGTAGAGACCTGTTGTCATGTGGGCTTCTGAATGTAAGATCTCTGCCTAAATATGGCGTGGAAATTCAACTGTTGTTGGAGCACCATGGTCTGGAGATTTTGTTTCTAACGGAAACGTGGACTCGCCTGGACTGTGAGGTCGATCCGGGTGTGGCCTGTCCCCCTGGTTATACATTCTGTCACAAGCCTAGACATAGTGGGAGAGGGGGGGTATTGGGGTTATCCATAAGGACTCCTGGGATCTGGTCACCATCGATATCGATGAGATTGAAGGAATAGAACTTTTAGGATTTGTCATTAAAAATGTCCATGCGTATGTACTGACAGGGATTATATGTTACAGGCCCCCTTGGGTCTTCTCAGGTCTACAGCAGCAGCTACTATTAGAGACCCTCACAAACATGATTGCTGTTCATCAGAGAGTGGCTATACTGGGGGATGTTAACCTTTGGATGAATGGCCCCCTTAATTCAGGTTACCTTAATGTTCTGTAGTCGTGCGAGGGCCTTGGCCTTTTTTAGCAGGTGACTGAAGCAACCCATAAAGAGGCCGTACACTTGATTTGATTTTCTCTGAAGAGCATCTTCTTACTATCACGGAACTCTTACCTTTGGTTTGGTCAGACTATTTTTTAATTAAATTTGTAGTGGACATGGTCAAAAAGAACCTCCGAATGAGTGGGGTTAGTAAGAATTATGTTGGTCGTGACTGGAAGGGGCTCATACGCAAGCGAGGCTCAGTCCCGCTGTTTGCGGTAGACAACTGTTTTTTTGCTACAAATTCAGTAGGCAAGAATTATTACGCTCTCTGCGAAAAGATTATGGCAGATTTAGATGTGTTAGCCCCGATGAAAAAGCACAGAACCAGAGGCAGGCTCTCGGAGCCTTGGTTCAATGACATTTTAAAAACCATGAAATTTGATTGTAAGCAGGCAGAGAAAAAATGGAGAAGGGATTACGCTGATCTGGATAAACAAATATGGAAATCCAAGATCGCGTGTTATAAAAAGGAGATAATCAAGGTTAAGGCAGAACATCAAATATGATCCTTAATGCCCCTAATGCTTCTAAAAGTATTTTTAATATTCTAAAGAATCTTACCAACCCGGAATGTACAAAAAAGCAGATACCCCCTCCCAGGAATAGTGTAACAACCTAGCTAGCTTTTTTCATCTTAAGATCAAAGCTATTATTGATGAGTTATGGGGAGGAGAATGAGCATCTGATATCTGTCACCTCTGACTCTGTGGGTAATGGCAATATGGACAAAGAGGTAAAGAACACTCTTATCGACCATCTAGATACTAACAATGATAATGGCTTAACTGGGTTTGGTCCTCTGACCACGGAGGAATTTTGTAA
This sequence comes from Lissotriton vulgaris, assembly GCF_964263255.1. NCBI lineage: Eukaryota > Metazoa > Chordata > Amphibia > Caudata > Salamandridae > Lissotriton > Lissotriton vulgaris. The sequence goes on along the minus strand of NC_141691.1, from coordinate 2,070,988,027 downwards.
AATAGCAAAGGGCATTTCATCTGGTTCCCCTCTAGATCCTGTCCCTGCTAAATCTGGAAGATCTTTGAGACAGAGCTGTTTCCCACGCTTAGGCAAATCTGTAATCAGGCCCTTAACAGCAGTGTAGTGCCGCTGCAATGGAAACAAGCTTTGGTACCCCCCTGCTTAAAAAGGCCTCCTTGGATCCAGAATGTCATAAAAATTATAGGCTAATTTCCCTCCTACCCTTTCCGGCTAAGATCACAGAGAAGGCGGTTAGCAGGACCCTCTCCGATTATCTGGAGCAGCACAGATTGTTGGAGGAGGTTCAGTTCGGCTTTCGGTCTGCCCATGGCACAGAGTCAGCGCTGGTTACGCAAAATTCTTCCTTTATTACCTCTTCAAGTGTGGGCACTAGTTGTACAGAGTACAGTCTTGAGCAGACTGGACTACTGCAACGCCCTTCTGCTTGAATCTCCCAAGTCCCTGTTGGACAGACTCTTGAGAATCCAGTCCACCGCAGCTAAACTCGCTCAGGCTGGCCGAGCCGGTCCTCGTCCTCCAGGGCCCTTGTAGAACTCCACTGGCTGCCGGTGGGACAGAGAATTAAGTTTAAGTCTCTCTGTCACATGTTTAAAGCTCTGCACGGGATGGGCCCGGTCGTGCTACAGAGGAAATTTGAGTGGTATGTTCCAGCTAGAAACCTTTGCTCCACCTCAGCCAGATTGGTTAAAGTAGCTTGGTTTAGGAAAGTCAGAACCGGTGGCAGAACATTTTCGGTTGCTGCGGCCAGACTGTGGAATGGACTACCTTTGGAATTAAGACAGATTAGTGATCTTCTTCCTTTTAGAAGAAGGTTAAAAACTCTGCTATTTCCTAAAGTTTAGCTGTTACACCGCCCTGTACTAGCTCTCTGTGCCTCTCTGTTGTCTGTCGTCTGCCGTGTACTTTGAGCTTCTCAGCGCCAGGATGCCCTCAGGTGATAGAGCGCTCTACAAATGAAATAAATTAGATAAATAAAAAAATAAATATGCCACACCCAACCATCACTTAAGCTTGCTGAATATGCCACCCCCAACCATCACTTAAGCGTGCTGAATATGCTCCTCAGACACTCTACCACCTTCAATGGTTCAGAAAAAGAACTTTGACCCTTTGGAACTCTGCCTGCCTTCTTAACACAGACCCATTCTCCTTCAGACAAAGCCTCATCAGTGCAAGTATGCTTGTTATTATAATAACCCTTATGAACTTGTTACGCCTTCATTATGCTATTCCTCACTTCCTCAGCAGACCATTCCACCTTACTAGACTCACTCATCCAACCCATGTTGTCCTTAGTATACGGTTTCCCATTTCACATGAATTGAAAAGAACTACATCCAGTAACAGAAGAAGGATACCTATAAGCCCACATTATTTTCTTTACTTAAACTAACTAGTCCTTATCACCCATTTCTGACAACTGAATATTTGGGCAGGAAAGCAAAAACAGAGGGCACAAAAACAAGCAGAAAGGCAAAACAGAGCAAGAAACAAGCAGAGGAGGCACAGAGGCCAGCAAAAAACACCAGCAGAAATGAGCAGAAGAGGGCAAATCAGAGGGCAGAAAAACAAGCAGAAAGGCTAAAACGAGCAGGAAAGGCAAAACAGAGCAGAAGAAGGCAAAAGAGGGGGCAGAAAGACGAGCAGAAAAGACAAAACATAGCACAGAGAAACAAGCGAAAAAGGCAAAAGAGAGGGCAGAAAATTTAGCAGTAAAGGTGTTGGACCGGGCTCTTTTTGAAGGGCTATCCCAAACCTTTTGCCTATTTTATTTATTTATTTATTTTAGTTTTGTATAGCGAACATGACCCAAGCTGGTATCAGAGCGCTTTACATACGAGTTGTGAAAGACATAAGTGGATAGCTGTGGGAGAAAAGTAGAAAAATATACATCAGGAACACAATGACATATTAGCGGGCGACAATGAGGCCGTAACAAATGGCAGGCAGCAGAATAATTGGCTAAACAAGATAGGAAACAAAAGGAGAAAAACTTCTATTTCACCACAGTGTTCATTAGTAGGGCTTTCACTTCCCTTTTGAAGGCAAATGTGGAAGGAATCAGTCTTTTTTCCACAGGTAGTGAGTTCCAGATTCTCTGGAAAATACCAGAGAATGAACAATTGTATGTTTCCATTTTTTAAAAATTTCTTCGGCTTGAGCAGCAATGTGCTCGTGCTCCTAGAGAGCCGGGAGCCTCCCGATAGTTCGAGCATCTTTGCCAGGCAAAGTGGGGTATTGAAGTGTAGTGCTCTATGAGTTATACATGCAATTTTTAACTGGATCCTTGACTCAAACGGAAGCCAGTTGAGCGATTTCAGGTCCGGAGAGATGTGGTTGGTTTTCTTTGAACCAGTGATGAGTCTAGTTGCAGCATTCAGGAATGCTCTGAAAGGGGCTAAACTGAGTTTCGGAAGCCTGCATAGAGTAGCACTGCCATAATCTAGTCTTGAGATGACTAGTGCTTGCACAGCAGATTTGAAGTCATCTTGGGGAAGGTAGGGTTTGAGTTTTGTATGATGTGTTATTTGATCATTTGGGTAGTCTGGGCAATGAAAATCAAGTCACATGGGCAATGGACGACGTAAATTACATTTGTCGTGCGACAGTTAGAGAATTGTTCAAGTTGGTATGCGCTTTTCATGACCGTGAAATCTTTGGTGCTTATGGTCAAGGGGCAGGTTACTCAAATCTAGCATTTAAAGTGTCCAGGTATGGGTGGTAGACCCCATAGCGAGGTAATGGATGTGGTATTTTTGTTGGTGTTGGGCCAGGTGACAGGCCGTACTATTTGGTCAGATATGTTGTTGCCCCTCTTATTAGAAAACAAGAGGGATTGTGTGCAGAGCACATTCCAGTTCTTTTTTTATTATTTTACTGACTTTATTGCTTGAGGGACAGAAGGTGGAGACATAGGGAATGCGTGTATTGAGACGTTTGGTGTTAGGTGATAGGAGGACGTCCCTTGGCAATACCATGCCCGTTTGCAAGCACGGGAAATCAGGCGTTTAGGATAGCTATGACTAGTGAGTTTTTCAGACAGGATAGCTGTTTCACGGAAATAATTCTTTTTCCGCTTACAGTATCTTCAAATATGTAGGAACTGACCAAAATGGAGACTATCACGCAGGCTATGTGGATGGTAACTGGAGTAAAGAAGGAGCGTGTTGCGTTCTGCCGGTCTGCGGAAAAAAGAGGTTCCGATGTAACCCTCTTCTGCATGAAGGGTGAGGTCTAAGAATATAAGGTCATTTGATCTAGATTCGGATGTAAATTTTAGATGGGGCTGCCAGTTGTTGAGCCAATCAATGAAAGTGAATAGATTGTCAACCATGTCATTCCAGAGTAATAGAATATCGTCAATATATCTTCACCGCAAGCCGATTTGATTGAGGAAAGGGTTCGCTGGGGTGAGGATGTATGTAGTTTCCAAATTCTGGACATAAAGTATAGCAAAATTGTGCGCAAAACAAGCTCCATAGAGACGCCCTTGACCTGTAGGTAGGATGTGTCTTTATACAAAAAGTTGTTGTTGTTTAGAGCAATGCGTAGTAGGTCTATTATGAATTCAGTGGGGATACGTGTAGGTTTGGGATGAGTAAATTCTGGATGATCTGTAGACCCTTGTGGGGAATTTGGTGTTAACAGACTCAATGTCTAAGCCAACCATCAAATCAGTCTCGAAGTTGAATGGCCTATCCTCGATTAGGTTGATAAGGTCAGTGCTGTCCTTTATAAAGGTATCTTGGAGAGGGACAAATTGTTTGAGAATGGCATCTATGTACTTGCTTAGGGGTTCCAGAATAGAGCTGCAACCAGACACAATCGGGTGGCCAGTAGTATTGGTAGTGTTCTTATGAATTTTGGGAAGAACATAAATGACTGGGGTCCGTGGATGAGGGTTATTGAGAAAAGTGTGTTATTTTTGCATATAATGTCTGAAAGTAAAGCACGATCAGCGACACCCCATATTTGACTGCAGATGTTGTGTAGAGGGTCTGATGGAAGGGTCTGGTAGTGGCTTTCATTAAAGAGTTGTCTCATAATTTCTGCATCATATTTATCTGTGTGCATGATGCAATGCCCCCGTCCTTATCAGCTGATTTTATAATAATGTCAGGGTAGCCATGAAGGTCGTTGAGGGCGGAAGATTATATGGGACAAATTCTGATCAGTGTTGCAATTCTGTGATTTCAGGAAGTACCAGTCGCTCGAAAGTCAGTGCATGTGGAGGCATGCAAGTGGCAGGAGGAAGGAAGGTAGAGGGAGGGTGGAAAGGGGACTGGTTCAAGTAGTCCCTTGGGGGTCTGTCTGCAAATAATTATGTAAGCCTGATGCAGCAGAAGAAGTGTAGTAGGTGTTCCTGTAGTTTAAAGAAGTCACTACTGTCAGTCGGGACAAAAGAAAGGCCCTTGATCAAAAGTGAGACTTTGTCCGAGGATAGAACTTGTTTGGAGAGATTAAATATGGGAATGGTGTCAGTGTTGGTCTGGTGGGAGACATCAGGTTTGGCAGTGGTAGAGGGAGGGATTAGAGCAATAACCTGTGTGGTCATTGTTGAGGGCCTCATTGGTAAACCTTGCAGCTTGTTGGACATTTGCCTGCGCATTGGTATTGGTAGTTTGTTCTGGTTCTCCCTCTGCCACGTCTGCGGTTCCCCCCTAAACAACGGTGGGTAGGAGTGGTTGTTGTTGAGGTATATTTTGATTTTGCTTTGAGCTGGGGACCTCCCCAGGATCCGTGTCCTCAATGGAGGTATTGGAGGAGTCAAAAAAGATAATGGTCTGATTGTTCCTGTATCTGCCCCAATTCTTATTCCTAGTGGGCCTTTAGCACTGATTGTGCCACCCACATGAGTAGCCCGGGAAACAGGTCTCAGGCCTGCCACTGCAGAGTCTGTGAGTGCAGTTTTAAATGGCAATGTCGACAGGGCAAGTGCCCCCACTTGCCTGGCCCAAACTTTCCCTTTTACTACATGTAAGGCACTACTAAGGTGGGACCAAGGTAGCCCTAACAGTGCAATACTGATAATTTTGTTTCACTACTGTAAGGACTCTCTCTCCCATAGGTTATCAATGGAGATGCCTTATAACATCATATAAGTGTAACTTCCATTTGGGAAGAGTTAGAGATTTGGAGTTTGGGGTCCTTGAGCTCACAATTTTAAAATATATCTTTTAGTGAAGTTGGTTTTTAAATTGTGTGTTTGGAAATGTCACTTTTGGAAAGTGGGTAATTTCATGCTTTACCACTCTGTGCCTCTGCCTGCTTGTGGAATCCACGTCTGAGGGAGGGTGACAGTTGGGCTGTGTGTGCATTCACTCTAGACAGTCAAACAAAGAGATCTGAGGTGTGCCTTGCATATCCTGATGGCCCATCATCAGGCTGATGGGTCTTCCTGAGCTAGAGGGGTGGGAGGGGATGTGAATGACACCTGAATAGGGCTGTGTCTGTCCTCACACAAAGCTGTCTCCTCCTTCTGTAAAATGGCTGGAGCAAGGTAAGGGAAAGGCAGGGTCTTGTCATGTTCACTACAAAGTCTTTTCTTTCATATTTGCCTACTTCAAAGTCAGAAACTGGAATAAGTACTGGAGCTGTGACACCATAACTTGGGAACACTTCTGGACTAAGAGGACATTCTGCTGAGAAGAAGAGCTGGAGAAGCTGCCAGGGGGGTCAACCACTTTGTAGTGTTATTTGCTGTGTTAGCCTGCAGCTTGCTGCTTCGGTCTTCTGCAGTGAAAGGACTCGACTTTGCTTTCTACATCCTGCTTGCCAAGGTTCTCCAAGGGCTTGTGTCTCAGGAAGGTCAAAGACTTCATCCACATCTTATTGCCAGCACTGGACTCTTCTGCAGGACGTCCTGCATTGCCAAGTGGTGCCAAAACCAGTCCTGGGATCTTGGAACCTGGTGGTTGTGCTGTAACTCCAAGAAAAGCAACCTTGATGCTGTTATCGACATCCCTGCCTGCACCGAAGCAGTGGTCACTACTCGTGAGAAGTACAACACATCTATCACTATAACATCGCAGCCCCGATCTCACAGATGAAGCAGCTTCACACCGTCCTCGACGTCGCTGCCCGCACCGTGGATGAGGGTACCCCTCTTGAAGAGGGCGACACATCGCCCTGTCTCAAATCTCAGCCCCTGGTCTGCCGACGACAGCACTACTCTAACTTCTTCGAACAACGCCACTGCCTGCACCATGGCTGAGGGCACAGCTCATGAATAGCATATGCATTGCCCCATCATACATCACAATCCCAGGTGTACAGAAGACAGCGATTCTGCATCCACAACGTGCCACTGCCTGCACCGAAGCCCTGAGGACTGCTCGTGATGACTGTTGCCATCAGGCACAGGGTCAAGACTGATTTGCAAATGGCTGGGTACAAACTGGAATGGCATGGGGAACAAAAAGAAGATGATGGATTTTGGCCCAGATCTCTGTACAGGTGTGAATGTATGACATTGTTATGCATTCGGTCCATCAATTGTTCTTTTTGCATTTGTCACCCCGAGTGGAACTGGTATGCGCAGACGTGGGTCCCGTGACCCAAGTAATTGACTGTATGCATTGCATATTTGCATTTACAGAATTCAGCTGTAAGACCCTTCATTTATTATATCATTCAAAAATTCATGAGAAATCAATTCCGAATAAAATCATTATCTTTACAACGTCACGCTCTTAGTAATACCCAATGCATTTCGGGTCCAAAAAACGACCCTTCCTTAGGAGTCTAAAGGAAAGATACAAGAAAACGGATGAGGCTTTGTCAATTATTCACATGAAAACAATATACTTTAGCACAACATAAAATAGATGTTTCAGCAATTCACCAAATATATAACTCGCAATGTTGTTCATTGAACTCAATTGGACTTGTCTGAAACTAAATAATTATCCCAGTGTTCATTTGAAAAAACACGTTGGGCAATAGAAATGTTGGCGAGTTCTCAAAATTTCCGGGAGCATCATGCGAATGGTGCTAACAACATTCAAACCAATACTAACGCCTGTATCTCCAAGACAAATGATAAATGCTAAATGAATGTTGTATGCTGTTATACCAAGTTTACGAGGGGTATTGCACATTACTGCTTAGCAGATTCAAATCTATACTATTCTCAGTGTTCGTTAACTGCTATTCAAGTGTTTAAGAGCTACAGGTTCCCCAAAACAGTATTAGACACCATATAACTAACCATACGCAGTGCAGAAGGCATAACTGTGGTACATTCTCCATATTAATGATAACACTGTGCACCTTCCTTGTCCCCCCCCTATGGTTTAACATTTTACCTTCCATCTCACGATCACGCTCAAGGAGGTGGGGCATCTTGGGGGTCCAGTAACTCAGTGAGCATTGCTGCCCAGGCCTGTAAGTCATCTGTAAGTTTATTATCCCGGCATGTTGTACGCATTTGGCACTCCTCCGCATTTTCCCATTTAGCCACATCTCTCATCTATTCTGCAATCGTCTGCTGAGGATATCTATCGAATAGCAATTCTGCATTTGGCCCATATTAGCCCCAGCAGGAGGAACTTCCTACTCAGTTTTTTTTCTTCCACCCTAACAGGCATTGACCTACATTTCTGGGCCAACCTGTGGTCGCATTCAGGGATTTCAATATTGCCTCCCAATATTCACTTATTTTAGGGCACCCCCAGATCATCTGCATAAAATCTGCATCTAGTCTGGTGCCGTGGGAGCAGGAGGGTGGTCGCACAGGGTAAAGTGCATGCAGAGTACTAGGGGTGAGATAGACCTGATATATCACATTAAATTGAATTAATTTTAACTGCACATTAGAAGAGGTGGTCTTCACCCTTTCTTAAATTCCCTCCGATTCTTTGGTCATAAGTGCCGCCTCCAACACTTTATGCCATTTGGCTTGTATCACAAAATCTACCAGAGGTAAGTCTTCCCTCAATGCCCTATAGATGTGTGAAATCAACCTTTGGCCATCCATCAGTTTAACAGAGTTACCAGGGTCTGGGTCTCCCGGGGCTCCTCTGGAAAGAAGGGCCATATTTCACGGGCTCTTGCTGCTTTTTTTTATCAAATTGTAGGAATTGATCAGGCCCCAGGTGGAATGTCTCCATGGCGTCTGTCGTAGTGATAAAGGCACCATTGGGGTATACGTCCTGCAAGGTTTCACAGCCACCTTCTCGCCATCTGCCTATTGGCATCAACTGTGCGATAAGCGACAATAGGCGTAGTGCCTAAATATTCATGTCCGATGTAAATGGGGTCCTACGTAATACCAGTTGGACCGTTCTCTCTCATGTCCAGCAATGTAGATACCCAGTACTTAAGGATGTTCATCCAGTGCACCATGTGTTGCAGCTGAGCTGCAAGATAGTAGAGCTCCAGGTTTGGTAATTCAAGACCTCCCTTACCTCATGTGCGCTTAAAAGTAGGCAGAGTAACTCTTTTCCTCCCTGAAGCCCACAGTAGTTCGACTATCAGCTTATCCTGTTCCACAAAGTATTTTCCAGGAATTTGAATTTGAATTTAATTTGAATTTAAATTTGAATTTTTTTGAATTTGAATTTAAAAGTATTTATTAAGCGCTTGTTTACCTAGCGGTTTCATGGCGCTGTGGGGGTGGAATCCTGAGTCGCGTAGCAGAGCGATTTAAATAGTAAAAGCCTGTGTGAACAAAAGAGTTTTCAAGGTGCTGCGAAACTCCAAATAGGATGGTGTTGTTCTCATAGGGAAAGGTAGAGAGTTCCAAAACAGCGGAGCAAGGACAGAAAACGTAAAACCTCCCATTCTGCTCTTCCTGAACCGGGGCACCACCAAGAGAGACAGAGGTTACCTTAATGTTCTGCAGTCGTGCGAGGGCCTTGGCCTTTTTTAGCAGGTGACTGAAGCAACCCATAAAGAGGCCGTACACTTGATTTGATTTTCTCTGAAGAGCATCTTCTTACTATCACGGAACTCTTACCTTTGGTTTGGTCAGACTATTTTTTAATTAAATTTGTAGTGGACATGGTCAAAAAGAACCTCCGAATGAGTGGGGTTAGTAAGAAATATGTTGGTCGTGACTGGAAGGGGCTCATACGCAAGCGAGGCTCAGTCCCGCTGTTTGCGGTAGACAACTGTTTTTTTGCTACAAATTCAGTAGGCAAGAATTATTACGCTCTCTGCGAAAAGATTATGGCAGATTTAGATGTGTTAGCCCCGATGAAAAAGCACAGAACCAGAGGCAGGCTCTCGGAGCCTTGGTTCAATGACATTTTAAAAACCATGAAATTTGATTGTAAGCAGGCAGAGAAAAAATGGAGAAGGGATTACGCTGATCTGGATAAACAAATATGGAAATCCAAGATCGCGTGTTATAAAAAGGAGATAATCAAGGTTAAGGCAGAACATCAAATATGATCCTTAATGCCCCTAATGCTTCTAAAAGTATTTTTAATATTCTAAAGAATCTTACCAACCCGGAATGTACAAAAAAGCAGATACCCCCTCCCAGGAATAGTGTAACAACCTAGCTAGCTTTTTTCATCTTAAGATCAAAGCTATTATTGATGAGTTATGGGGAGGAGAATGAGCATCTGATATCTGTCACCTCTGACTCTGTGGGTAATGGCAATATGGACAAAGAGGTAAAGAACACTCTTATCGACCATCTAGATACTAACAATGATAATGGCTTAACTGGGTTTGGTCCTCTGACCACGGAGGAATTTTGTAAAATAGCAAAGGGCATTTCATCTGGTTCCCCTCTAGATCCTGTCCCTGCTAAATCTGGAAGATCTTTGAGACAGAGCTGTTTCCCACGCTTAGGCAAATCTGTAATCAGGCCCTTAACAGCAGTGTAGTGCCGCTGCAATGGAAACAAGCTTTGGTACCCCCCCTGCTTAAAAAGGCCTCCTTGGATCCAGAATGTCATAAAAATTATAGGCTAATTTCCCTCCTACCCTTTCCGGCTAAGATCACAGAGAAGGCGGTTAGCAGGACCCTCTCCGATTATCTGGAGCAGCACAGATTGTTGGAGGAGGTTCAGTTCGGCTTTCGGTCTGCCCATGGCACAGAGTCGGCACTGGTTACCGTGATGGATGAACTTCGGTCTCGGGCAGACAAGAATCAGGCAGCGGTTCTTATCCTGCTTGACCTGTCTGCCGCGTTTGATACGGTTAACCGCGGAATTCTACTGAGCAGGCTGGAGAAGGTGGGGGGTGAAGGGTCGCTCCTCGCGATGGTTCCACTCTTTTCTTACGGGTCGAACGCAGGCGGTGTCCCTTCCTCCATATCAGTCTCAACAGATTAACATCACTCATGGGGTACTTCAGGGCTCGGCTATTAGCCCGATACTCTTCAACATTTATATGAAACCTTTGATTGCGGTCGTTAAAGAGCATAGGATTAACATCACAAACTATGCCGACGACACGCAGCTCATCTTCTCACTGGAGGGTGAGCAATCTACCTCTATTGAGGAGTTTCACTGTTGCTTGCGTAACACGGCCCAGTGGCTGAAAGATAACTCATTACAATTCAATGCCGGTAAGATGGAGATTCTCTTCTGCTCTGTTGATAGAATTCCCTCTGTGCTGCCTAGCAATTTTTGGCCCAGTGAAATGTCAACTGCAGAGAGACCAGTGGAGAAGGTTCGTAACTTGGGCATTATGTTTAACAACAAGTTGACCATGGAAGCTCAAGTCACTAGAACGGTAGGAAGTTACTTGGCAATCATTAGATCGCTACGCAAAATTCTTCCTTTATTACCTCTTCAAGTGCGGGCACTAGTTGTACAGAGTACAGTCTTGAGCAGACTGGACTACTGCAACGCCCTTCTGCTTGAATCTCCCAAGTCCCTGTTGGACAGACTCTTGAGAATCCAGTCCACCGCAGCTAAACTCGCTCAGGCTGGCCGAGCCGGTCCTCGTCCTCCAGGGCCCTTGTAGAACTCCACTGGCTGCCGGTGGGACAGAGAATTAAGTTTAAGTCTCTCTGTCACATGTTTAAAGCTCTGCACGGGATGGGCCCGGTCGTGCTACAGAGGAAATTTGAGTGGTATGTTCCAGCTAGAAACCTTTGCTACACCTCAGCCAGATTGGTTAAAGTAGCTTGGTTTAGGAAAGTCAGAACCGGTGGCAGAACATTTTCGGTTGCTGCGGCCAGACTGTGGAATGGACTACCTTTGGAATTAAGACAGATTAGTGATCTTCTTCCTTTTAGAAGAAGGTTAAAAACTCTGCTATTTCCTAAAGTTTAGCTGTAACACCGCCCTGTACTAGCTCTCTGTGCCTCTCTGTTGTCTGTCGTCTGCCGTGTACTTTGAGCTTCTCAGCGCCAGGATGCCCTCAGGTGATAGAGCGCTCTACAAATGAAATAAATTAAATAAATAAAAAAATAAATATGCCACACCCAACCATCACTTAAGCTTGCTGAATATGCCACCCCCAACCATCACTTAAGCGTGCTGAATATGCTCCTCAGACACTCTACCACCTTCAATGGTTCAGAAAAAGAACTTTGACCCTTTGGAACTCTGCCTGCCTTCTTAACACAGACCCATTCTCCTTCAGACAAAGCCTCATCAGTGCAAGTATGCTTGTTATTATAATAACCCTTATGAACTTGTTACGCCTTCATTATGCTATTCCTCACTTCCTCAGCAGACCATTCCACCTTACTAGACTCACTCATCCAACCCATGTTGTCCTTAGTATACGGTTTCCCATTTCACATGAATTGAAAAGAACTACATCCAGTAACAGAAGAAGGATACCTATAAGCCCACATTATTGTCTTTACTTAAACTAACTAGTCCTTATCACCCATTTCTGAGAACTGTATATTTGGGCAGGAAAGCAAGCAGGAAAGCAAAAACAGAGGGCACAAAAACAAGCAGAAAGGCAAAACAGAGCAAGAAACAAGCAGAGGAGGCACAGAGGCCAGAAAAAAACTAGCAGAAATGAGCAGAAGAGGGCAAATCAGAGGGCAGAAAAACAAGCAGAAACGCTAAAACGAGCAGGAAAGGCAAAACAGAGCAGAAGAAGGCAAAAGAGGGGGCAGAAAGACGAGCAGAAAAGACAAAACATAGCACAGAGAAACAAGCGAAAAAGGCAAAAGAGAGGGCAGAAAATTTAGCAGTAAAGGTGTTGGACCGGGCTCTTTTTGAAGGGCTATCCCAAACCTTTTGCCTATTTTATTTATTTATTTATTTTAGTTTTGTATAGCGAACATGACCCAAGCTGGTATCAGAGCGCTTTACATACGAGTTGTGAAAGACATAAGTGGATAGCTGTGGGAGAAAAGTAGAAAAATATACATCAGGAACACAATGACATATTAGCGGGCGACACTGAGGCCGTAACAAATGGCAGGCAGCAGAATAATTGGCTAAACAAGATAGGAAACAAAAGGAGAAAAACTTCTATTTCACCACAGTGTTCATTAGTATGGCTTTCACTTCCCTTTTGAAGGCAAATGTGGAAGGAATCAGTCTTTTTTCCAGTGAGTAGTGAGTTCCAGATTCTCTGGAAAATACCAGAGAATGAACAATTGTATGTTTCCATTTTTTTTAAATTTCTTCGGCTTGAGCAGCAATGTGCTCGTGCTCCTAGAGAGTCGGGAGCCTCCCGATAGTTCGAGCATCTTTGCCAGGCAAAGTGGGGTATTGAAGTGTAGTGCTCTATGAGTCATACATGCAATTTTTAACTGGATCCTTGACTCAAACGGAAGCCAGTTGAGCGATTTCAGGTCCGGAGAGATGTGGTTGGTTTTCTTTGAACCAGTGATGAGTCTAGTTGCAGCATTCAGGAATGCTCTGAAAGGGGCTAAACTGAGTTTCGGAAGCCTGCATAGAGTAGCACTGCCATAATCTAGTCTTGAGATGACTAGTGCTTGCACAGCAGATTTGAAGTCATCTTGGGGAAGGTAGGGTTTGAGTTTTGTATGATGCGTTATTTGATCATTTGGGTAGTCTGGGCAATGAAAATCAAGTCACATGGGCAATCGACCACGTAAATTACATTTGTCGTGCGACAGTTAGAGAATTGTTCAAGTTGGTACGCGCTTTTCATGACCGTGAAATCTTTGGTGCTTATGGTCAAGGGGCAGGTTACTCAAATCTAGCATTTAAAGTGTCCAGGTATGGGTGGTAGATCCCATAGCGAGGTAATGGATGTGGTATTTTTGTTGGTGTTGGGCCAGGTGACAGGCCGTACTATTTGGTCAGATATGTTGTTGCCCCTCTTATTAGAAAACAAGAGGGATTGTGTGCAGAGCACATTCCAGTTCTTTTTTTATTATTTTACTGACTTTATTGCTTGAGGGACAGAAGGTGGAGACAAAGGGAATGCGTGTATTGAGAGGTTTGGTGTTAGGTGATAGGAGGACGTCCCTTGGCAATACCATGCCCGTTTGCAAGCACGGGAAATCAGGCGTTTAGGATAGCTATGACTAGTGAGTTTTTCAGACAGGATAGCTGTTTCACGGAAATAATTCTTTTTCCGCTTACAGTATCTTCAACTATGTAGGAACTGACCAAAATGGAGACTATCACGCAGGCTATGTGGATGGTAACTGGAGTAAAGAAGGAGCGTGTTGCGTTCTGTCGGTCTGCGGAACAAAGAGGTTCCGATGTAACCCTCTTCTGCATGAAGGGTGAGGTCTAAGAATAGAAGGTCATTTGATCTAGATTCGGATGTAAATTTTAGATGGGGCTGCCAGTTGTTGAGCCAATCAATGAACGTGAATAGATTGTCAACCATGTCATTCCAGAGTAATAGAATATCGTCAATATATCTTCACCACAAGCCGATTTGATTGAGGAAAGGGTTCGCTGGGGTGAGGATGTATGTAGTTTCCAAATTCTGGACATAAAGTATAGCAAAATTGTGCGCAAAACAAGCTCCATAGAGACGCCCTTGACCTGTAGGTAGGATGTGTCTTTATACAAAAAGTTGTTGTTGTTTAGAGCAATGCGTAGTAGGTCTATTATGAATTCAGTGGGGATACGTGTAGGTTTGGGGCGAGTAAATTCTGGATGATCTGTAGACCCTCGTGGGGAATTTGGTGTTAAGAGACTCAATGTCTAAGCCAACCATCAGATCAGTCTCGATGTTGAATGGTCTATCCTCAATTAGGTTGATAAGGTCAGTGCTGTCCTTTATAAAGGTATCTGTGAGAGGGACAAATTGTTTGAGAATGGCATCTATGTACTTGCTTAGGGGTTCCAGGATAGAGCTGCAACCAGACACAATCGGGTGGCCAGTAGTATTGGTAGTGTTTTTTTTTGGGAAGAACATAAATGACTGGGGTCCGTGGATGAGGGTTATTGAGAAAAGTGTGTTATTTTTGGATATAATGTCTGAAAGTAAAGCACGATCAGCGACACCCCGTATTTGACTGCAGATGTTGTGTAGAGGGTCTGATGGAAGGGTCTGGTAGTGGCTTTCATTAAAGAGTTGTCTCATAATTTCTGCATCATATTTATCTGTGTGCATGATGCGATGCCCCCGTCCTTATCAGCTGATTTTATAATAATGTCAGGGTTGTCATGGAGGTCGTTGAGGGCGGAAGATTATATGAGACAAATTCTGATCAGTGTTGCAATTCTGTGATTTCAGGAAGTACCAGTCGCTCAAAAGTCAGTACATGTGGAGGCATGCAAGTGGCATGAGGAAGGAAGGTAGAGGGAGGGTGGAAAGGGGACTGGTTCAAGTAGTCCCTTGGGGGTCTGTCTGCAAATAATTATTTAAGCCTGATGCAGCAGAAGAAGTGTAGTAGGTGTTCCTGTAGTTTAAAGAAGTCACTACTGTCAGTCGGGACAAAAGAAAGGCCCTTGATCAAAAGTGAGACTTTGTCCGAGGATAGAACTTGTTTGGAGAGATTAAATATGGGAATGGTGTCAGTGTTGGTCTGGTGGGAGACATCAGGTTTGGCAGTGGTGGAGGGAGGGATTAGAGCAATAACCTGTGTGATCATTGTTGAGGGCCTCATTGGTAAACCTTGCAGCTTGTTGGACATTTGCCTGCGCATTGGTATTGGTAGTTTGTTCTGGTTCTCCCCCTGCCACGTCTGCGGTTCCCCCCTAAAAAACGGTGGGTAGGAGTGGTTGTTGTTGAGGTATATTTTGATTTTGCTTTGAGCTGGGGACCTCCCCAGGATCCTTGTCCTCAATGGAGGTATTGGAGGAGTCAAAAAAGATAATGGTCTGATTGTTCCTGTATCTGCCCCAATTCTTATTCCTAGTGGGCCTTTAGCACTGATTGTGCCACCCACATGAGTAGCCCGGGAAACAGGTCTCAGGCCTGCCACTGCAGAGTCTGTGAGTGCAGTTTTAAATGGCAATGGCGACAGGGCAAGTGCCCCCACTTGCCTGGCCCAAACTTTCCCTTTTACTACATGTAAGGCACTACTAAGGTGGGACCAAGGTAGCCCTAACAGTGCAATACTGATAATTTTGTTTCACTACTGTAAGGACTCTCTCTCCCATAGGTTATCAATGGAGCTGCCTTATAACATCATATAAGTGTAACTTCCATTTGGGAAGAGTTAGAGATTTGGAGTTTGGGGTCCTTGAGCTCACAATTTTAAAATATATCTTTTAGTGAAGTTGGTTTTTAAATTGTGTGTTTGGAAATGCCACTTTTGGAAAGTGGGTAATTTCATGCTTTATCACTCTGTGCCTCTGCCTGCTTGTGGAATCCACGTCTGAGGGAGGGTGACAGTTGGGCTGTGTGTGCATTCACTCTAGACAGTCAAACAAAGGGATCTGAGGTGTGCCTTGCATATCCTGATGGCCCATCATCAGGCTGAAGGGTCTTCCTGAGCTAGAGGGGTGGGAGGGGATGTGAATGACACCTGAATAGGGCTGTGTCTGTCCTCACACAAAGCTGTCTCCACCCCCTGTAAAATGGCTGGAGCCAGGTAAGGGAAAGGCAGGGTCTTGTCATGTTCACTACAAAGTCTTTTCTTTCATATTTGCCTACTTCAAAGTCAGAAACTGGAATAAGTACTGGAGCTGTGACACCATAACTTGGGAACACTTCTGGACTAAGAGGACATTCTGCTGAGAAGAAGAGCTGGAGAAGCTGCCAGGGGGGTCTACCACTTTGTAGTGTTATTTGCTGTGTTAGCCTGCAGCTTGCTGCTTCGGTCTTCTGCAGTGAAAGGACTCGACTTTGCTTTCTACATCCTGCTTGCCAAGGTTCTCCAAGGGCTTGTGTCTCAGGAAGGTCAAAGACTTCATCCACATCTTATTGCCAGCACTGGACTCTTCTGCAGGACGTCCTGCATTGCCAAGTGGTGCCAAAACCAGTCCTGGGATCTTGGAACCTGGTGGTTGTGCTGTAACTCCAAGAAAAGCAACCTTGATGCTGTTATCGACATCCCTGCCTGCACCGAAGCAGTGGTCACTACTCGTGGGAAGTACGACACATCTATCACTATAACATCGCAGCCCCGATCTCAGAGATGAAGCAGCTTCACACCGTCCTCGACGTCGCTGCCCGCACCGTGGATGAGGGCACCCCTCTTGAAGAGGGCGACACATCGCCCTGTCTCAAATCTCAGCCCCTGGTCTGCCGACGACAGCACTACTCCAACTTCTTCGAACAACGCCACTGCCTGCACCATGGCTGAGGGCACAGCTCATGAATAGCATATGCATTGCCCCATCATACATCACAATCCCAGGTGTACAGAAGACAGCGATTCTGCATCCACAACGTGCCACTGCCTGCACCGAAGCCCTGAGGACTGCTCGTGATGACTGTTGCCATCAGGCACAGGGTCAAGACTGATTTGCAAATGGCTGGGTACAAACTGGAATGGCATGGGGAACAAAAAGAAGATGATGGATTTTGGCCCAGATCTCTGTACAGGTGTGAATGTATGACATTGTTATGCATTCGGTCCATCAATTGTTCTTTTTGCATTTGTCACCCCGAGTGGAACTGGTATGCCCAGACGTGGGTCTCGTGACCCAAGTAATTGACTGTATGCATTGCATATTTGCATTTACAGAATTCAGCTGTAAGACCCTTCTTTTCTAAAACAAACAACACATGCCATAGTCACTCATCATGTTGAACCTTATCTGTGTTATTCCATGGGTCCAGAGAACCAGTCCCTGGATGTGTGCACTTTTACATAAAACTATGTGTTTCTTCACTTCTTTCTTAGGCTTTGAATAAATGATTCTATGATCTTTGAACATTCACTCGTTCTTTCATTTATTATATCATTCAAAAATTCATGAGAAATCAATTCCAAATTAAATCATGATCTTTACAACGTCACGCTCTTAGTAATACCCAATGCATTTCGGGTCCAAAAAACGACCCTTCCTTAGGGGTCTAAAGGAAAGATACAAGAAAACGGATGAGGCTTTGTCAATTATTCACATGAAAACAATTTACTTTAGTACAACATAAAATAGATGTTTCAGCAATTCACCAAATATATAACTCGCAATGTTGTTCATTGAACTCAATTGGACTTGTCTGAAACTAAATAATTATCCCAGTGTTCATTTGAAAAAACACGTTGGGCAATAGAAATGCTGGCGAGTTCTCAAAATTTCCGGGAGCATCATGCGAATGGTGCTAACAACATTCAAACCAATACTAACGCCTGTATCTCCAAGACAAATGCTAAATGCTAAATGAATGTTGTATGCTGTTATACCAAGTTTACGAGGGGTATTGCACATTACTGCTTAGCAGATTCAAATCTATACTATTCTCAGTGTTCGTTAACTGCTATTCAAGTGTTTAAGAGCTACAGGTTCCCCAAAACAGTATTAGACACCATATAACTAACCATACGCAGTGCAGAAGGCATAACTGTGGTACATTCTCCATATTAATGATAACACTGTGCACCTTCCTCGTCCCCCCCTATGGTTTAACATTTTACCTTCCATCTCACGATCACGCTGAAGAGGGTAGGGTATCTTGGGGGTCCAGTAACTCAGTGAGCATTGCTGCCCAGGCCTGTAAGTCATCTGCAAGTTTATTATCCCGGCATGTTGTACGCATTTGGCACTCCTCCGCATTTTCCCATTTAGCCACATCTCTCATCCATTCTGCAATCGTCTGCTGAGGATATCTATCGAATAGCAATTCTGCATTTGGCCCATATTAGCCCCAGCAGGAGGAACTTCCTACTCAGTTTTTTTTCTTTATGGAATCCACCGTAACAGGCATTGACCTACATTTCTGGGCCAACCTGTGGTCGCATTCAGGGATTTCAATATTGCCTCCCAATATTCACTTATTTTAAGGCACCCCCAGATCATCAGCATAAAATCTGCATCTAGTCTGGTGCCGTGGGAGCAGGAGGGTGGTCGCACAGGGTAAAGTACATGCAGAGCACTAGGGGTGAGATAGACCTGATATATCACATTAAATTGAATTAATTTTAACTGCACATTAGAAGAGGTGGTCTTCACCCTTTCTTAAATTCCCTCCGATTCCTTGGTCATAAGTGCCGCCTCCAACACTTTATGCCATTTGGCTTGTATCACAAAATCTACCAGAGGTAAGTCTTCCCTCAATGCCCTATAGATGTGTGAAATCAACCTTTGGCCATCCATCAGTTTAACAGAGTTACCAGAGTCTGGGTCTCCCGGGGCTCCTCTGGAAAGAAGGGCCATATTTCACGGGCTCTTGCTGCTTTTTTTATCAAATAGTAGGAATTGATCAGGCCCCAGGTGGAATGTCTCCATGGCGTCTGTCGTAGTGATAAAGGCACCATTGGGGTATACGTCCTGCAAGGTTTCACAGCCACCTTCTCGCCATCTGCCTATTGGCATCAACTGTGCGATAAGCGACAATAGGCGTAGTGCCTAAATATTCATGTCCGATGTAAATGGGGTCCTACGTAATACCAGTCGGACCGTTCTCTCTCATGTCCAGCAATGTAGATACCCAGTACTTAAGGATGTTCATCCAGTGCACCATGTGTTGCAGCTGAGCTGCAAGATAGTAGAGCTCCAGGTTTGGTAATTCAAGACCTCCCTTACCTCATGTGCGCTTAAAAGTAGGCAGAGTAACTCTTTTCCTCCCTGAAGCCCACAGTAGTTCGACTATCAGCTTATCCTGTTCCACAAAGTATTTTCCAGGAATTTGAATTTGAATTTAATTTGAATTTAAATTTGAATTTTTTTGAATTTGAATTTAAAAGTATTTATTAAGCGCTTGTTTACCTAGCGGTTTCATGGCGCTGTGGGGGTGGAATCCTGAGTCGCGTAGCAGAGCGATTTAAATAGTAAAAGCCTGTGTGAACAAAAGAGTTTTCAAGGTGCTGCGAAACTCCAAATAGGATGGTGTTGTTCTCATAGGGAAAGGTAGAGAGTTCCAAAACAGCGGAGCAAGGACAGAAAACTTAAAACCTCCCATTCTGCTCTTCCTGAACCGGGGCACCACCAAGAGAGACAGAGAGGAGGAGCGCAATTGTCTCCTGGGAATGTAGGGTTCGATTTTGGACTTAATAAAAGTCGGAGCTGTTCCTGCGAGGGCCTGAAACATAATACAGCCTATCTTAAAAAGGGCCCTTTCTTAATAGGGAGCCAATGGAGGCCTCTGAGAAGGGGAGTGACGTGATGTGATTTGGGTAAACCATAAACCAAGCGGGCAGCTTGGTTCTGCACAAGTTGGAGCCGTCGGATGGCGTAGGCAGGAACACCATTGTACAGTACGTTACCGTAATCTAAACGGGAAAGAACCATAGCCATAAGAATCAACTTAAGAGCTGAAAAGGAGAAAAACCGTGAGATCTTTCGAATAGTGCGCAAAATAAAAAAACAAGAAGAAACCACTGTGCTAATCTGGGAAGGTAAAGTAAGGTGTTGATTAAGCGTAATCTCCAGTGTTTTGACAGAAGAAGAAGGGGAGGGGGGGAAGACCAAAAGAGGGGGGGCCAGAAGATAGAAGACCAAGGGTTGAGTTTTCCACCAGTGAGGAGAAGCTCGGTTTTATCAGGGTTGAGTTTAAGGTGGTTAAAATTCATCCAATCCCTGATAAAGACCATCACCGACTGGAAATTGTGAATAGAATCAGGAGAATCAGAAAGGTTAAAAATGAGCTGGAGGTCATCGGCGTAATTAAACACCGTGACCACCGGAATCTCAAAGATGGCCCTTTGAAAAATTTAAAGGCATCGGGGAAAGATTATCATTTTCATTAATACAAATTTTCCCATCAAGGATAAACGTAGGGTGTTCCAAAATGTTATTGATGATTTTAATGTTTCCAGTACTCTACCTTTTTTTGCAACTTCAAGCTCCGGCATCCCATGTCGGAGTATAACCCCCAGATATCTAACACTAGTCATTTCCCAGGGACGATCCAATTGGAGAAGATCCTCCTCCAGATTGCTAGCCAAAGCCCCTAATGGGAACAGTTTAGATTTAGAGTTGTTACTGTGCAACCTAGACACCTCGCTAAACTTGACGAGGAATGCTAACATATTGAGGACTGAGTAAATAGGCTAAAATAGATAGAGCAAGGCGTCATCTGTATAAAGGTAGACCACATGTGTTTTTTCCCCAATATGTATTGCACAGCCTTGTAGCACGTCCCAGAGCCAGTAAGCCAGTGGCTCTATTGCCAGTACGAATAGCAGGGGAGACAGACGGCAGCCCTTTGTGGTTCCACTGTGAATGAAGAGCCATCCCCCCCACTCTTACCCTCACCGTTGAGTCAATGTATTGCAGTTGCACCCATTTTAGGTAAACCTCACTAATGCCTACCTTCCGCAACACCTTCCACAAGTACTCCCGCAAAATGGAATCAAATGCTTGTTCGATTTCAAGGAGTGCTTGCACAAAATTTCCTTCTTTGAGAGCAGCCGCATATATGACCAAAGAGAGCCTTCTCAAATTGCATTGGGTAATCCTGAGCGATATAAATCTGTATTGGTTCTCGTGGACCAGCCGGGGTAAAAGCTCCAATAGTCGAGACACCAGTATTTTACTGAGGATGTTCACATCGACAGTTAGCATCGACAGGGGGGAAAGGATGTCGCTACTGAAACATCCTTATCAGGCTTAGGCAGCATGACAATAAGTGCCTCCCTCATTGAGGCCGGAAGCAGCCCCCTCCCATATGCCTCTTATACATCTCCAGTAATAGGTCTGCCATAGACCCCACCCTGCAAAGGTAAAATTCTGCTGGCAAGCCGTCTCCACCTGGGGCATTAGCAGTCTTCAATGCCCTCAAGGCCAATATGTTGTGTAGCCGCACTCACCACAGACCCTAAGAAGATATCATCATCCACATTTGGAGCATACGCATTCACTAAACACAAATCTCTGATATCCAGTGCTCCCATGACAATACAAATCTCCCTTCAGAATCCAGTTGAACTCCCTTGGCCACAAAGGGGCCTCTAGGTACCAACCAAATCAGAACCCCCCCTAGCATAACAGGAATAAGAGGTAGCGAAGACCTGTTCCTGCCAACATAGTCTCAAGTACGTGATGCACCCAAAGGTGCATCCCCTGCAAGAATGCCACAGAAAGCCATAACGCCTGAGATATGAGTAAACTCTCTTTCTTTTTACAGGTCGGTATAGCATTCAGACATTCAGTTAAAACTGTCCAGGTGGTAGCCATAGACACCGAAAAGTGTGCCCTCTCATGTCCCACAGCCCAGCTTTCCTTCTCTGCCGTAAGCCCCCACATTCATACATTACCAAGCATATGGGTTGAACATTGCATGGCCAATTCCTACTATCCCTACAAACAGTATCAGCCAGTAGAAACAACTTGTAACTCCCCCTACCCAAAGGCAGTGAGTCTGAACAATTGCGGCCCCTGGCAGCTAGGCCATCTCTGCGGTCCCACCACCTACACCACCCAGGATGAGACCAAAGGCCACCTAGGCCTCCCACTAGCAAACATCATACCACCCACTTGCAATAACGAAAATATATAGTGTTGAAATCAAAGTAACATCAAGCAACTATCGCCCAACAATATATTTTCACGCACACACCCTTTCACACATATTCCCTATTGACAGTCCTCGTCACTGAGTCCATCCAAACCTGCATTAAATCTGGAAGGTAAAAACTATTACGTTACGTTACATGTTCAGCCAAATTAGCGGACATCCGCTGGTCCTCCCATCTCAAGGCGTCACTCCAGCCACTACTCTGTGCTGTCACTATGGTAATCTCTGATTTCTCAGTGGGTCTAGAATGATTCACGGCTATCCGGCACGGTTTTCCACTTTGGTCGATACCTGAACTCGGTCCAGAATCCGCAGAGTGCATAAGTGATATTATTCTCCAATTAGCACCACTCCCCTCTGCTCTGCTCAATGTGATAGATAACGATGAACATGGAATCCCAACCTACGAGTCCAGTCAGTCATTGGCTTCCTCTGGGGTGGCAAAGAAGCATACTTTTCCCTCATATTGTACCCTTAGTTTTGCAGGAAACATGAGGCTGTAACTGAGATCACGCTCCAGTAGGCATTTCTTTGTTAGCAGTGAAGTCCCTGCAGGGGTCCTGAAAACTCTGGGTGTAGACCGATAAGATCATAATTTTTCTGCTATCGAACTGGAGAGCCCTGTGGATCCTCACACGTTGCAGAATCGCTTCCTTGTCTCTGAAGTTAAACAGGTGGGCAATAACAGCGCAATGCGTCACCCCAGGGTTACCAACTGCCGCCAATGCATGGTGGGCCCTCTAAATGGTGAAAAAAATTAGAAAGATATCTATGGTTTAGGGCCGCCATGATCCTGTCCAGGACGAACAGTTCTACGGAGTTCAAAAAAGTGAATGTTATTCCTCCTTGAGTGCCCTTCCACACCTTCAATTCTGTCTTTCATGTGTGATCTGAGCATATGGAGCCGGACACCATCTTTTTTAGGGCCTCCACTTCTTGTTAGAGCACTGAGACTTGCTCCTCTGCCTGGGCGACCCTCTGTGAGATTTTGCTGCAGTCAGCATGGAGTAGGTCCACCTCAAAAGCCACTGTGTCTTTCTTCACCACCATGACCTCTTGAGATCCCTTTATCTCTGACATGATATCCGCCATCGTGGGGGAACCCAGGTCAAGTGGGGAAGTTAGTTTAGTATGCTCCCCCAGAGGGTCATTTATTGGCAGTGGGTAGGCGTAGTTACCACTTAGTTGGTCTGGACAGTCGTCACAGGTTTATTATTTGCCATTTGCGTTCCCCCAAAAGAAGAGGGCTCCGTCTGGTCTCATTGTCCGGGATGGTCCCATTCCAGATATCAAAAAAACATGATCTCAGACAACAGGTCTCCTTACGTGAGGCATTTCAGGGCCCACTGCCCCATCTGGGCATAGTATAGGACACGAGCTACAAGGATGCCAGCCTCCAGGGCACAAGTCCTAAAAAAAGAAGTGGGGGGGGGGGGCTATGACGTCACGAAAGGTGGCTTGCACCATCAGAATCATTGTCTCCCCTCGCTCACCCCTTAGATGCGATTGCATCATAGAAGCCAGTGCGGGAGCAGCGTTCTGGTCCTACGTTTAGCTCTCAAGCCTACAAAGAGGCCATGGCCAGATGGGCGTTGCATTGCGGTACTCTAGTCCATTCCATTCAGAGGGAAATTCGGTTGTGGAGAGAAACAAACGGGACATAAAGCAATCTAGAATATCTAGGGTAATAGGTTTGGGTGATGGGTGGGTCAAACATCTAATAAGTGTCCAACGTAGTCTTAACAACTTGTTGAGAAGTTCTCTAGGGTGTATCACTCCATATGAGGTCCTTGTTGGGCCAAGAATGTTGGTCCCGGACCTTGATTGTCACACATCAGTGGTGGAAACAAAGAATTTTGATATCAAAGATCGTTTGGCTGTTTTGCAGGACTTAAATGAATTAAGAAGAAAACAAAGCAACGTGTTCCTGAAGCCAACCACCACTGGGGAAGAAACAACCATCCCAGCAAGGCCTGTCTGGATCCCAAAGCTTGGTGATCTAGTCAGAGAAAAGACCGTGGACAAGAAGGAATTTGGGCCTTCTTACAGACAACCTGTACCTGCCCTAGCAATCCACGGATCAAGAACAGTTTTACTGCCTCCCCTTGCTGGTAAAAAGGAGAACAGATTTGTGTCCATCGACCTGATCAAACCCCATTATGTGGCCGATACTAAGCAGTAGGCCAAATGGACTCCGACAATGTAGCAGACGCACTCCTATAGCTACAATCCAAGAGGTTCAAACTGAGAGACTCATCACCATTGAAGGATCTGCAGTAAGAAAAGAAGGACTAAGCAATAATGCTATGGAACTTGTACCTCTTGAGACCCAAATAACAGTTCGTCATGAAACACCTGTCTACAATGAAGTAACCTGTCTACAACGAAGTAACACGTGATCAAGTGGTTCCAGCGATTTCAACAAATCCCGATGCAATCCCAACTGTTGACAGAACTGCCTCTGGCTATTTCATTAACGTTGATACGTTTTCTGAGGATCCCAGTGAGCCTAAAACTACTCCAGCGAAAATAACTTTCAAAGAACAAGCAACAGACTTTTTTCACCACCTGGAAAGAAGTTATCTGATTTCACCATGGATTGAACTTTGGATTGTGTTGGGAATATTTTTTCTTCTACTTTGGTTAGCTCTAGTAATAACTCTGGGTATGCTGATAAATGGAAGATATGTGAAAATGGACACAGCAAGTAAGAAAGTCCACTCACTCCTCAGGCCACACAAATCATCGCATAGTGAACAAAGAGACTTGTCATCAGTGAACATCACAGCCGTTCCTATACCTGATGGTATAGCTTAGGACAAAACAGAATATGACATTTTTGGCCCGTCGGAGCCGTTGAAGGTTCCACACTTATTCAAGATTTCATTGAGTGACTTTGTGTCATCAAGTACCTTTTCTGATGATTGGGACTTCAAGACTGTAAATAATATGATGTCAGATTTAGAAATGTCTGCAGTATTCACAAACCATGAATAGTTAGAAGGTTCTTAAGACTATGAACAAATGTATTGTTATAACCATCATGGTCATCATTTCTTGCACAAATCTGCAAGTCCTAGAAATGTATTAATATATAACCAATGGGAACATTGTCCCATGCCACCGAAGGGTAGCTCAAAAATGTTTGCTATGAAATCTCCATACTTTTCAGGGTTCAATGTATCCAATGCAGCAACATTCTACTTTAAAAATGTAAACAGAACAGGAATGAAAAGTATGTTAACAAATACCAAACAGATTTATTCTGCAGCCTTTTATGCCTAACTGTCTAGACTAGGTTTTGACTTTTGGAAAGACAACATTGAGACAAGAACTGTCTGGGGTACAAAAGATTGGCAGGTACAGGGGGTAGAAGCTATGTTTAGAGCCTGTATCATCCCTGAGCAAATTATGTTTTCGAATGACACTGTCCAACAGAAGTCTCGCCTTGGGTTAGCCAAGATCAAAAACATAAACAATCCGTCCATACCTACACCTACACCTGAGAGTGATAACACTTCAGAGGGGGAGGTCGACGTACATACTATTTTGCATCACAACAGAACAGATTGGAATAAATGGTTGATCTGGCCCACAGACACAAACAACTGTCAAGATAGATTCCTGAACAAAACACAGGGTTTTACATTCAATAGGCCAGACCCGAGATATGTTCAAAGACAGCATCCTGGAATAGTAACAACATACAGTGTAGGGAAACTCTGCATTGATTGGCTACAAAGATCTACACTTAAGGATTTAAAGCAACACTTATCTTTACTTAAAGATGGCGCAGACCTTAGGGAATTTTTGCTAGGACCAAGAAAACTGCGTCAAAAACATTTCATATATGCCGGTATATATGCTGCATATAACGAAATATGGAAGATTATGCAAGCAGAGACTGCAGAAATAATACGAGAAATTGATCGTATTAATTTAGAGAAATCTCTCTCTGTGGTTGACAATGGGTTAACGACTCGGTCGTCCAGGATAGATTCATTGGACTGCATAGTGTCTTCTGCCATAGACATCATGGAACAGGAGGTGGTCATGTTGCAACATGGTCAGTCTCAGCTACGTTCTATCATGCTATTAGGATGGACGTTACAAAATCTTTGTTCAGGCTATGTGCCTTGGCGTTTAATCAATACTACGTCACTGTTTTCAGAATTCAATCTCACTGATAAACAGATCAAACTGGCACAGAGGGGAGCAGACTATACGGTGCAGAGCATTGAAAAACTGGAAAGATTGCAATTTACAGTAGTAGAAAAACTAGCTACTGAATGGATTATACAGGGAACAATCACTCTGCTGGTTACAATTTTCCATTTTCAGTATTGCCTAAAACACATACCAGCAGGCACATATGAAAGGTTGTGTAAAGAATACATCAAGACATCCTGGAATTTACCATACACACTGATGTTGGAGTAGAGGACTTGAAGTGTTTCTTAGCGGTTCACACTGTGATAACGCACTGAGCGGTTCTCTCCTTTGTCAGGGTATAAACTTACACTGGGCCTGCGATGGTTCCTCTAACAATTTATACTGCCACCTGCAAGGTTCACCAGCTGCGGTGATTGATCCAATTTTTGGACAACTTTCAAATGGAAGTTACCTCAAGTTGAACGATCACAGCTGCTGTGGCATGTTGCCTGGTATAGCATATCTAGTAACTGTGTCATCCAGGGTCACTTGCTGTATGCAAGTATTGTTTCCTAAAACCAAGTCAGTCAAGGAGTTGCCACTTTGGCCTTCACTGAACATCTCTTCTATAAAAATTGATACTCCAAGCAGAATGAAAGCCATTCTTTTGCAAAAAACTGTGCCACTGACCTCGGTCAAAGAGACCTATAATCTACAAGTCGCAAGGACTTCTGCTGAGATACATGCCTTTTTGAATACAAACTGCCCTATACATTTCTCAGAAATGTTAAGTTGTATCTTAAACATGTCTGATACGAGCGGTATTGTAAATGTATTTAAGACCATATTTTCCGGACTGTTAGCACTTTTTCAAGTAGTCCTAGGAATACTTCCAAACTTCGTGCACTTTGTGTTTGGCCGACTGTCCCTCCTTTTGGGACTCATTGCAAGGATACTATTTTTGCTCCTACTGCTACAATATGGCAAGCCAAATCACCAGCAACACCCAGTTCTCCATGGAAACAACTCTACTGGCGATGAGGTGTCGTGAGCGCATCGTCCAAATTTTGGGACTACCTTGTCTACGAGAATTAAATACCACATGGTTTCTGTCATTCAGACCAATTTGGCAAGATTGCATCTTACCTGTTCTACGCTGCCTGCTATGCGGAGAAGAATGCGTGCTAGACACCTGTCTGACGCTCCCATCAGTCATGCCAACGGATGTTGATACTTTGCTGGACCCGGTAACGGCCCATGCCCTGTGTTGTCCCCAGCGGCTACCGATTCTGATGACGGCATTCATCGAGATCTCACAAACGCAAATTGCAACTGCTGAGGTATGAGAGGAAACAACAGGCGCGCAGGTACCATCCAATTATAACATTGCTGATGCGACCAATGCTGAAGGTGATAGTTCACATCTATGTGCGGTTAATCTTCTAAACGAGGTAATCCAACTTTCACCTATAATGGTAGACGATTTTTTGTCAACAGACATAGAAGATTTCATGTTTTCTCCGAGCCCTAACACTGACTTTTGAGTATGGCTCACAGTGTACTGAGAGACTTTGAATTTGACCTTCATTTTTTCAAAACAAGGTATTAACTTTGGAACTTTTTCCTAGGATTAATTGTTTTTTTTCCAAATTTGTATTTTTCATTTTTTGGCACGAGTAATCTGCTTATAGTTGAACTATTCATAGAGAGCAATATTTTTTTAAACACTTTCAGAGACAATATTTGACCTTGTCCACATACAAACAGTATTATGTAATCTAACATGAAATGGTTTCAGCACCCTTTTCTTCTGTATTTACGAGCCATTTTCATAAATGTATATTTTCATGATTCATTCATTTAGCATTCAAATGTCAATATATGCTTAGAATGAAACATTGCTTTAATGAGTACAGCACCAATGCTTTAGTTTGAATACATCATTTACAATGTATTTGAAACATGCTTTTAGCACTTCATGTGTAGATATATTTTAGATATGTTTAACATGTTTAGAATTTAGTAACGTTGTTCATAAGAAAGTGGAGTGGTTGTTGTGTATCGATTTAGATTCCGTATGAATTTCCTGATTCATGCCCTTATATAGGTACAATTCACATTGCCCTTATATAGGCATAGAAATCCAGTCCTTATTTAGGCATAGTCCAAGCTACCCAAATACAGGCATGTCTACTTCCATCCGTTTATCTACGTCACAACAAGTTCTTGGAAAACCAGACTCTTAAGCCGTTAGGGACTTCCCCTTGCTTGGATACTGATTTCTCCAAGAACTCATTTATTATGCATGAACATCTATTCCTCAGGTTGATTCATGAAGTTCATGTGCCCGACTTTTATGTCAATACTGGCATTACTAAACACCTTCAAGGTATAAATATACCATCACTTGCTATGGCAAAGCACAGTGTGGTTCGGCGCAGTTCGACTATCTAATTGCACGAAGCAGCTCGCCACAGCAAGTACCGAAGGAAGCCAACTCCCCAGCTGATGCACTGACTAGACGCAGTCATCCTCCTGCCGAGAATCTAGCTCCAATGTTTCTGACTCCCCTTGTGGTGTGTTGGGAAATCAAGTCCCGGGAAAGAGATACCAACCTCTCTCATTCTAAGGTATTGAGCTGATTAGAACCTAGAGAAACCTTTGGCAAATCTTGGCAAAACTAAACCTATGCTAAAGCAGCACCTACCTCTTCCCTCTTACTAGACCTAGGTTAGGTACACTGGGGTAGGCATATTTTAGTAGCACCAGTTGTCAGGAATATTAGGGCTGCTTGCGGTCTAGGGCCCGCCCCACGTCATGAACCATGCTTGAGGTATTTGTGTGGAAAGTTTCATAGTTTTCCCTCCAGGGGGCGTTGGTGGTTCACTTGCACAACCCAAAAGAAGTATATGTTGATGTAAGGTGAAAACGTACTTTGAATGTCTTGAAATGTGCTCTTCATACCCCCTAGTCCACCTAATGCGTGAGATTTGACAGTCTCACGCGAAATGCGTGAGGTTTGGCAACCTCACGCGAAATGCGTGAGGTTTGGCAAGCGGCGTTGGAAACCTCACGCGAAATGCGTGAGAAACGGCAAGCGGTCGCTTTTAACATCGGGCGTAGCCACGTTAACGTGCGCGACCACGCCCAGACCTCTTTGCTCACTATTCTTAGGATCTTGAAGGGGTAGCTGCGTCCTCCAGTTGCTCTGAGTGGTGGTCAGAGTTTAGGAAGCATTTTCTGGGCCTTTACTTCAGTAAGTGGTTGGCATTCCAGCTGAAGGTCCTTGGGGAAGACGCAACCTGCTGTGGAAGTAATTGGGAATCCTTGGCTGTACCAGTAAGTTGAATCTCCGAGGCCTTGGTTTCTTCAGCCACGCCCTGTGTTTCAGTAGAGTAGGTCGTACTCTACAGGTAGGACCTTTTAAGCTATTTTCTAGGCCAACATTTAACGCACATCTTAGTGAACATGTTTAAAATGTGTTTTGGAGTCTATTTATCTGCGCAAATTACACGTTCTTTGTTTCTTGTGAAATAATTCTTTGAGAGCTTAGGCTCTATCTTGTTTGGTCTAATTCTTTTGGTTTTTTGGTCGCAATTCTTAACAGTCGCAATACGAATTGAAATTACAAAAGAAAGAATTGTTTTGTTAAAGAAAGGATATTCAAGTGAAGGTTTAGAACTTGAGATTTTCTATGTAAAACTGCATATTTTCCCTATCAGAGGTTATCCATGTAAAAGTGTATATTTTACAAGGCAAAGAGACATTTTTGACTGTCATTGTAAAGCGGTTATTTACAAGAAAGGTGTCATTACGTCTGTGCTGAATCTGGGATCCAAATGTGTTTTCATTTAATGCTCAATTTAAAGGAATAATCTTATAAATGTTAATTTGGAGTTAAGCCCAGGTTAAAGGCAAAAGTCTTTTATTGTGAGGTGAAATTTTAGTTCTTTAAGTTGTTGCAGAGTTCTTAGAATATTGGTATAGACTTGCAGCACTAACTTTTCCTTTTCAGATCTCCTTCCCTGCTGTTCCCTACCCAACACCCTTGACTAACTTTTCCTTTTCAGATCTCCTTCCCTGCTGTTCCTTTCCCAACACCCTTTTCCCCCCGCTTGATCACTTCAATATTCTGTGTATTTACTACAATCAGAATTGGAGGTATCGAGAGGTGGGCCCTTATATCAACTCGACAGATCCTGAGGAAGACCTCGTCTGACAGAATATTGAGCCCACAAATTCTTTTTCCTCCTGATCTGTCGGAGTTGCTGTAATGGCCACCTTAGATGATTTGATGGCGGTAATTGTAAAAATGCAAGCTGATCTAAATGAAACCATGAATGCAACTGCGTTATTGGCTGAAAAGGTGGAGAACATTCAACTTCAGAATACACCACTTCCTGACGAAGTTCAGGATACAGGTTCTAGGGCTCCCACTAATATCTCTGTTACTGTACCCCCGCAAATTCCTTTAGCATCCCCAGAACGTTTCACTGGAGATCCTTCTAAGGTGCAAACCTTCTTGACACAAATTGAGTTACATTTTTCTTGCAGACCTGCAGCCTTTCCTACTCCTCAATCCAGAATTGCGTCCCTCATATCCTATCTGTCTGGAGATGCCGCTACCTGGGCGGTTCCGTTGGTCAGACAGGATAGTGCTTTATTATATAACTGGAGACGTTTTGTAGGGGAATTTGAAAAGGTGTTTGATAGGCGAACTGTAACTTTATCTGCAGACAGAGAATTATTGCAGTTAAGACAAGGGAACAGAGACCTTATTTCTTATTTGTCCCATTTTAATAGACTGGTGGCCGAAACCTCTTGGCCAGAAGAAAAGAGAGCTGCTCTTTTTTATCAAGGTTTGCGGGATGAGCTAAAAGATGTTCTTGCACAAATAGACCCCCAACCAACAGCATGTTCGGATTTGATTAATCTGACCTTACGACTAGATCATCAGCTCTCTGAAAGAAGGTCAGATAAAAGAAAGAGCGAGAAGCCAAATTGGAAGAATGAACCTAGATCTCGGACTCAACTATCTCACTCTGAATCCAGTTCAGAGCCAATGGAGATCGGAGCTCTTAGACAACCATTATCCAAGGAAGAAAAAGAAACCCGACGCAAAAATGGACAATGTCTTTACTGTGGTCGCAAAGGACATTTCGTAAAGGATTGCATGATGAAACCAAAAACTAAATCCTTCAGTGCAAACAAGGCGGCAATCCTAGAAAAAACAGATCAAACGTCGGAAAACTAGTTTGCCCGAGATGTTTAGAAGGGGATCTCTTGGGTACCATCGCTTACCCTTCCATAAACTCTTGTGTGTCCAATTACAAAGCTCATTTCAGGTTGGCAGTGCAGATCCAAATAACTCTTAAGATTTGGCAAATGGAAGTTTTAATCGATTCCGGAGCTACTGGGAATTTTGTTGATCTAGAAACTGTACAGAGACTAAGTATCATTTGCGAGAAAAAAGAAACTCCAGAAATTGTTCAAGCAGTCGATGGGAAGGTTTTGTCCGGAGGGCCAGTTACAATGCAAACCTCAAAGGTGGTTATGGTCTGTGAGGATTCAAAGAAACAAAGACATTTGGAAGAAGTGCAATTCGATGTGATTCAAGCTCCTCAATATGGGTTTATTCTGGGCATGCCTTGGCTCTGCTTGCATAATCCTCTAATCGATTGGCAAAAAAGAGAACTTGTATTCCTCTCAGAGTTTTGTCAGTCATCTTGTTTAAAAATCTTGGAACCAATTGTGAGTAAAATCGCAACTGCAGAAGAAAAAGAGACACTTTTACCCAAAGCATACAGAGAATTTCAAGAGGTGTTCAGTGAAGAGAAAGCAGCAAAACTTCCACCTCATCGAAGCTATGATTGTCAGATTGATCTTCTGCCAGGATCATGTGTACCCAATTGTAGAATTTACGCATTATCGGAAAAAGAAAACCAACATTTGAGAGACTATCTAGACCAATATTT
The DNA here is from genome assembly GCF_964263255.1 of Lissotriton vulgaris. Taxonomy (NCBI): domain Eukaryota; kingdom Metazoa; phylum Chordata; class Amphibia; order Caudata; family Salamandridae; genus Lissotriton; species Lissotriton vulgaris. Next base: position 2,070,955,944 of record NC_141691.1, on the reverse strand, counting down.
AGAGAATGGTTTTATCCGTCCTTCTAAGTCTCCAGCTGCCTCCCCTTTGTTTTTATCCCAAAAGCGAATGGGGAATTGAGAACTTGCATCGACTATAGGGCACTGAATAAAATAACCATCAAAAATAAATACCCATTGCCGTTAATCCCTGTCCTTTTGGATCAAGTCAAAACAGCAGTGATTTACACCAAACTTGATCTTAGAGGGGCTTATCACTTGGTACGAATCCGACAAGGAGACGAGTGGAAGACTGCATTCAAAACTCGATATGGTCTGTTTGAATACTTGGTAATGCCATTCGGTCTTTGTAACGCCCCAGCAGCCTTCCAATTCTTCCTCAATGATGTTTTACGAGAATTTTTAGATCTGTTTTTTATCGTCTATATCGATGATATTTTAATCTACTCAGACTCTGTGGAAGAACATGAAGGTCATGTAAAACAAGTTTTGAAAACCCTACAAAAACATAATTTGTACTGTAAACTAACAAAATGTGACTTTCATGTATTTGAAGTGGAATTTTTAGGAGTCCTACTCACCCCAACAGGTATGAAAATGACTGATCGAAAAATCCAAGCAGTAGCTGAGTGGCCTATCCCAACTTCAGTCCGGGATGTGCAATGTTTTTTGGGTTTTGCAAACTTTTACCGTCGATTTATTGATCACTTTTCTGCAGTGGTAGCTCCTATCACAAGATTGCTGAGGAAAAAGGTAAAGTTTGAATGGTCTTCCGAGGCAAATGATGCATTTCAGAAATTAAAGAAAGCGTTCACAGCAGCTCCAATATTAATGCACCCAGATGTTAAGGAACCTTTCATAATCGAAGCAGATGCTTCTGATGTGGCAATTGCAGCTATTCTTTCTCAAAGGCATCCTAAAACTGGTCAAATGCATCCGGTGGCATACATGTCTTGAAAATTGAACTCAGCCGAACAAAACTATATCATCGCAGAAAAAGAGCTACTTGCTATTCTAGAAGCCTTCAAAGAATGGAGACACTATATAATGGGAGCTAAATTCACGGTAACTGTTTACACGGATCATAGAAATTTGCAATTTATGAGCTCAGCCAGAATGTTGACACCCAGACAACTAAGATGGATGATGTTCTTTGCAGAATACGATTTCGTAGTAACTTATCGTCCTGGTCAAGACAACAAGAAAGCTGATGCTCTTTCTAGGAAAGATTCTTCTTTGCACAGGTTCGAAGAAGATCCACAAGCGATCATAAGTCCAGATAAAGTCCTTTGCTTGTTATCAGCTGATCAATTTCTAGAGAAAATACATGAAAACTTTTCCCCTACTCAATGGAAAAAATGGGAGAATAAGGAAGAGAATCAAACTATCAAGGAGGGACTACCATTTCATGGAAGACAGATCTATCTACCAACTGAAGAATTACAAAGAACTGTTTTCAGTTGGTTGCATTCCCATCCAATGGCAGGACATCCAGGTCCAAAGAAGACAGTAGAAAAAATACAAAGAATATTCTGGTGGCCAACTCTGCAGAAAGATGTGACTCAAATGGCTCAAAACTGTGAAACTTGTGCAAGATTCAAAACGGATCATAGTAAACCAAAAGGTCTGTTACAAGTGCTACCCACACCAACCAGACCTTGGGAACATATTTCCTTGGATTTCATTACAAATCTTCTGCAAAACAATCAACATTCAGTTATCTTGGTAGTTGTAGACAGTTTAACAAAATACGCACATTTCATACCTTGTAAACGATTGCCTACAGAAGGACAGTTAGCGCAAATCTTTCTAAAAAATATTGTGAAACTACATGGACTGCCTTCAGTATTGATATCGGATCGAGGTTCTCAGTTTTCATCCAAGTTCTGGCAACAATGGTGTCAATGTCTACAGATTTCGTCAAATATGTCAACCAGTCATCATCCTCAAACGGATGGTCAAACCGAACGATTAAATCAGACCTTGAAGCAATATCTGCGATGTTATGTAACAGATTCCAAAGAGTCTTGGTTGGATTTGCTATGGTTTGCTGAGATAGCCTATAACTCATCACCTCATTCATCTACAGGATCTTCTCCTTTTGAGGTCTTATATGGCTATCTACCAAAGACAATTCCTTTAAATCTGCCTAAAGAAGAAACCAATGCACCTGCAGTTCAAGAGACAGTACAATTTATGCAAAGCATTCATCAGAAGATTCACAAAAGGCTATTACAAAGTAAAGAGAAATACAAGCAGCAATATGATAAGCGTCATCGAGCAGGACCAGTGTATTCTTCTGGAGATAAGGTGTGGTTATCCACTAAGAACTTACAGTTTAAACACAAGAACATGTTTCGTCCAAAATTCATTGGTCCATATTCAGTAATCCGTCAAGTTAATCCAGTGACATACAAACTACAACTTCCCAAGAACTTGCGGATTCATCCTGTATTTCATACGTCATTGTTAAAACCAGCTAGACAAGGTGTAACTCCCAGACCTGCACCGATCCTGATTCAGGGCAATTGGGAATATGAGGTGCAGAAAATATTGGATTCAAAACACAGGGGCACAAAACTATGGTATCTGGTTTCTTGGAAAGGTTATGGTTCTGAGAATGATTCTTGGGAACCGGCAGAACATGTTCATGCCCCTCGGTTGTTACGCAGATTCCACCTCCTTCATCCTTCAAAGCCGGGCCCTAGACCGCTCTTGGGAGGGGAAGGTACTGTCAGGAATATTAGGGCGGCTTGCGGTCTAGGGCCCGCCCCACGTCATGAACCATGCTTGAGGTATTTGTGTGGAAAGTTTCATAGTTTTCCCTCCAGGGGGCGTTGGTGGTTCACTTGCACAACCCAAAAGAAGTATATGTTGATGTAAGGTGAAAACGTACTTTGAATGTCTTGAAATGTGCTCTTCATACCCCCTAGTCCGCCTAATGCGTGAGATTTGACAGTCTCACGCGAAATGCGTGAGGTTTGGCAACCTCACGCGAAATGCGTGAGGTTTGGCAAGCGGCGTTGGAAACCTCACGCGAAATGCGTGAGAAACGGCAAGCGGTCGCTTTTAACATCGGGCGTAGCCACGTTAACGTGCGCGACCACGCCCAGACCTCTTTGCTCACTATTCTTAGGATCTTGAAGGGGTAGCTGCGTCCTCCAGTTGCTCTGAGTGGTGGTCAGAGTTTAGGAAGCATTTTCTGGGCCTTTACTTCAGTAAGTGGTTGGCATTCCAGCTGAAGGTCCTTGGGGAAGACGCAACCTGCTGTGGAAGTAATTGGGAATCCTTGGCTGTACCAGTAAGTTGAATCTCCGAGGCCTTGGTTTCTTCAGCCACGCCCTGTGTTTCAGTAGAGTAGGTCGTACTCTACAGGTAGGACCTTTTAAGCTATTTTCTAGGCCAACATTTAACGCACATCTTAGTGAACATGTTTAAAATGTGTTTTGGAGTCTATTTATCTGCGCAAATTACACGTTCTTTGTTTCTTGTGAAATAATTCTTTGAGAGCTTAGGCTCTATCTTGTTTGGTCTAATTCTTTTGGTTTTTTGGTCGCAATTCTTAACAGTCGCAATACGAATTGAAATTACAAAAGAAAGAATTGTTTTGTTAAAGAAAGGATATTCAAGTGAAGGTTTAGAACTTGAGATTTTCTATGTAAAACTGCATATTTTCCCTATCAGAGGTTATCCATGTAAAAGTGTATATTTTACAAGGCAAAGAGACATTTTTGACTGTCATTGTAAAGCGGTTATTTACAAGAAAGGTGTCATTACGTCTGTGCTGAATCTGGGATCCAAATGTGTTTTCATTTAATGCTCAATTTAAAGGAATAATCTTATAAATGTTAATTTGGAGTTAAGCCCAGGTTAAAGGCAAAAGTCTTTTATTGTGAGGTGAAATTTTAGTTCTTTAAGTTTTTGCAGAGTTCTTGGAATATTGGTATAGACTTGCAGCACTAACTTTTCCTTTTCAGATCTCCTTCCCTGCTGTTCCCTACCCAACACCCTTGACTAACTTTTCCTTTTCAGATCTCCTTCCCTGCTGTTCCTTTCCCAACACCCTTTTCCCCCCGCTTGATCACTTCAATATTCTGTGTATTTACTACAATCAGAATTGGAGGTATCGAGAGGTGGGCCCTTATATCAACTCGACAGATCCTGAGGAAGACCTCGTCTGACACCAGTTGAGTATTTTTGCCTGTGTTATTTATGTATGTATTTTTATATCTTTCATAGCAGCAGACAATGCTATTACAGTATTATTTTATATTACTGTTTATGCTATACGCATTATACTTTGCATTATGTCTTATGATTGTAGTAGTTGATACCCAGTTAGTACTGGTTGTTCATAACAATGGAAGAGCGGTTGCAGCCAACTTCCAAGACGGAATGATGCCCATCAGCTCTTGGATGGACCACAATTGTTTAAAATTAAATTCAGACAAGACGGAGGTCATGATATTTGGTAGCTTGACCCCGTCTTGGTCCCCAGCATGGTGGCCCTCCGACTTAGGCCTTCCCCCGACACCGGTGAATAAAGTCAGAAACCTAGGTGTTCTATTTGATAATAAACTGCCATTTGTAAGCCATGCCAACGCGGTAGTCTCTGCATCTTTTTACACTCTGAGGATGATTAAGAAATTATTGCCGTTTCTCCCAGCCAGCGCAGGCAAAACCCTGATGTCAACCTTGGTTTTATCTAAGGTTGACTACTGTAACGGTTTACTATTAAACACCCAAGCACAAGTTCTGAATAAGCTACAACTTATCCAAAACTCTGCTGCCAGAATTCTAACCCACACCCCAAAATGCTCGTCTATCTCTCCGATCATTCGACATCTGCACTGGCTTCCGATCAGGAGCCGCACAAAATTTAAGGCCTTATATATCACCTATAAGGCCAGGAACGGCACAGGTCCAGAGTTTTTAAAGCAAGCCTCCTCTGTCGATACGCCCAAAAGACTGTTGCGTTCCTCCTCTGCTAATCTGCTACCAATTCCCCACACTAAAAAAGTGAACTGGGGGGATAGACGCTTCACGGTCGCTGCCTCTAGGCTGTGGAACACTCTCCCCCTCCACATAAAATCTTGCCCTTCCCTCATGATCTTCCGGAGACAATTAAAAACTTGGCTCTTTAACCAGTAAGTCCTGATTTCCACGCACTTGATCTGAACAGCGCCGAGACACCTTAGGGTATTTGTTGCGCTTAACAAATTGCATAAATAAATAAATCAATAAATATCTCTTGCATGAGAAATAAGACTGTTCAATAAACCCCTTTTATTGAAACGCCCCATCTATCTATTTCTCTGCAACTCTGTAGAAATGAAGCATGCACGATTGACTGAGTGAAATAGCTATCTATTGTTTCCACGACTCTGAAGATATTGTTCCGATTCTAGGGGAAACAAAGTTGTCATGTTTATGTGGTTGTCAGAGACTAATCACTTCTTGTTTATTCGAGAAAGTTTCTAGTGACCTCTGAGTTAGCTGGCACACACAGTTAAGTTTAATATACTCGATGGAGACATACTGACCTCAGTCCTATGTCAAATCTATAGTATATGTTATTCCAATGTGTAGAGCCTATTAGGGATATAGGAACTACACTACACACGGAGTTCAGAGGTTCCATAGGAAGAAAGTTCTTGTTTTGCTAATAGCTCTGGTGCCATTTGATGAACCTTCACCAAACTTTCCCCCAAAAATATTTTCCCCCTGGAATTTCCCATAGGAATTTTAGAAAGCAAAACAGAAAAAACGACTGAACAGAATTACACCAAATTTGTCAGAAAGCTACAACTTTGCTCAGAAAGTGTATTTTTTTGTCTTTTGGCATCAATTCATTAAGTACAATTTGATAAATGAATGTTCAAAAGTTATTAATATCTATTTATTTATTTATTACAAACTTGTACCGCGCTAGGAATCGACTCCCGAAGGAGTATCTCCGCGCCCCTGGCGTCATCTTTGAACAGAGCAGGTCCTACAATGTCGCATTGTTTCCCTTTGTCGGATAAACTAGTATTGGAAAAGGAAAGTTTTTAGTTTCTTCCTAAAAGGAGGATGTTCCCTACATTTTCTGATCTCTCTGGGGAGATTGTTCCACAGCTTTGGGCCAGCCACAGACAGGGCCCTACCCCTTTGCCTTGCCTTCTTAATCCTAGGAACACATAGGAGCTCTTGATCTCCCGATCTAAGAGATCGGGAGGGAGCATATGCATTAAATTTTTTGTCAGATATTCGGGGCCTTTCCCTGTGAGGCACTTATGGATGACACAACATGTCTTAAACAATACCCTCTGTTTCACTGAAAGCCAGTGAAGCTTAATCAACAGGTGTTTAGATGGAGTACGTGCAGGGGCATTAAGGACAAGGCGTGCAGCAGTGTTTTGCACAACCTGCAATCTGGAGATGACCCCCTCGTTGGCAGCTAACAGCAATCCATTACAGTAATCAAGCCTGCTCAACACGAGCGCCTGTACCAAGGTTTTTCTAGTGGTATCAGGGAGCTGGGGGAACACTCTTCGGAGAAGCCCAATGATATGGAAACAGGAGCCAACCGCTTGGTTTCCATGCTGTTTCAAGGAAAGCTCCTGATCCAGTTTTACTCCAAGATTTTTCACGCACTGTTTAGGTTCAGGGACTGGGCCCAGGTCTTGCGGCCACCAGTCAGGAGTCCACAGGCGTTTAGCTTCCCCAAAGAGCATCATCTCCGTTTTGGAAACATTGCACTGTAAAATGTTCGATGCCATCCACTGGGCCACTTCTTTCATACCCCGGGCAAAGGAGTTTCGCACTTCAGATGTCAGAGTTTTGAATGGAAAGAGGAGTTGTGTATCGTCCACATACGATACCGGGATGAAACCATGGGATCTCATGATGTTCGACAGGGGGGCCACATAGATGTTAAATAAAGAAGGGCTCAGACATGAGCCCTGTGGCACCCCCTTAGAGATCTCCACCTCCTCCGACCGGTACGTCCCCATGATGACACTTTGGGTACGCTTAGTGAGAAAACTCCTTAGCCAGGCCAGCACCCTGCCTTCCAAACCGATGTCAATTAGTCTGGAGGTCATGATGTCATGTGACACCATGTCAAACGCCGCTGACAAATCTAAAAGCACCAGGATAATGGAAAAACCCCCATCCTGTAGCATATGAAGATCGTCAGCGACGGACAACAGGGTAGTCTCAGTGCTGTGCCTAGGCCTAAACCCAGACTGGGAGGGATCCAGCCCCCCTGCACTTTCGCTGAAATTTGACAAGTGCCGATTGACAAATTTCTCCGTCAACTTCCCAAAAAATGGAAGGAGGGAGATAGGTCTTAGATTTGTCAATTCAGTCCAGGGGATGGTGTTGTTTTTCCTCAGTGGTTTCACCAGTGCCCGCTTCCAATCTAGGGGGACTTCCCCTGTGCTCAGGGACAGGTTGATTACATGCTGGATTCCTGTAGCCAAAACATTAGCCACTAATGGCATAATGTGTGCCGGGATGATATCAGAGGGGGCACCCGCTTTTTGTCTGGCTAATTAAAGTAATTACCTCCTCCGTTGTTATGAGAGGGAATTCTGCCATCTTATTTGGGCAATTGATATTCATATGTGCTCCAGTGGCTAGGTGAACCATGTTGCCCACTATGGTCTTATTTTTGGTGTTATCTTTAGTAGCTATTATTTTATCATATATACCATCGATCTTTTTGGTAAAAAATTGGGAAATATTGTCACAGAGTTCTTGGGATGCTATCTCGATGGTCTCACAGGCAGCAGGTGTAGTGAAGGTTTGAAGAACTTGATACCAAACCCTTGCATTGTTTCCTGCTGCTAATAGTTGTGCTGCTATGTGTTGTTTTCGTGCAGCCCTGATGGCTTTGTGATAGGTGTTTTGAGAGATCTTGTAATTCTCCCTATCCTCTGCCTTGTGAGTTCCCCTCCAGAGTTTTTCTAACTTTCTTGTGGTTAGTTTTAGCAATCTTAAGTCCTCTGTGAACCATACTTCTTGTTTAGAAGCAGATCGGGGTTTAAAAGTTCTCAAAGGTATAACCTCCTTTATGGCCACTGCCACTGCTTCCTCGAACTTGCGTAACGCAGTGGTCACATTGGCTACACATTCACCACAGCTGGGTTCGATGTATTTCCCCCTGAAACCTTCTGATGTTAATTTGTGCCAGGGTCTCCTGGTATCTGCCATCACCCTCTGTGTGGCTTGCGGTTTGTGGTTAATTCGGGTATGAAATTCAATGATGGAGTGGTCTGTCCATTCCACCTGAATAAGAGGGTTGCATATTATAGCATTTGAGTTAGACAACACCAAGTCCAATGTGTGGCCTTCCCGGTGTGTTGGTCCCTGATTAATCTTTTTAAGCCCCAAAGTGTCCAGATCTGTCAGTAGGGTCCTAGCCTCAACACAGTTATTTAATTCACTGTGGATGTTAAAATCCCCTACCAAAAGGAAATCCGAGTTCTCCTGTACATATGGTGCCAGGGCCTCAACCAACTGTATGGAAAAGTTTTCACATGGGCCTGGGGGGCGATAGACTAAAGCTCCCTTCCTAGTTTCCTTTGAGCTAGAATTGAGTCTAAAAATTAGAAGCTCCATCTGGGGGGTGCACACTGTCTCAATGATAATAACGTCTAGCTCCTGTTTAAACACAATGGCTATCCCTCCTCCAGTTTTGATTGGTCGGTCCATCCTCACCATCTTATAACCTAATGGAACCCCCAATGTAATGGCCGGTGTGGTTTGTGGCTTCAGCCATGTCTCGGTTAGGAAGCATAAATGTGGACTCTCGGATGTTATGAGGTCCCATACCTGAGGTCTCATCGCTGGTGTGCTGAGTGGTCGCTCCCCAGTCTCCCTGGCGAGATCTGGTATCGTTGTGCTGCGATTTGATTGTAAACCTACTTTAAATAATTGCCTGTAGACTGCCTTGGCTGCCGCTTCGCTTTGTTAGCGTTTATTATTGCCACAGTGACTTTCACTTTTATAGCGCGATAACTCCCGGCGCTCTGCATTGCTCACCCCTCCGCTGCCATTTTGTTTGTATTTGTTGTTGTGCTCGTTGTAGAAACCCGTCCTCTGTAGCCCGCCCCGCCTCCCAGCTGAGCCGCCCTCCCACTAACTACATACAGCGCTCCCATACCTGGAAGCGATGTGATCCTCTCATCGCTGGTGTGCTGAGTGGTCGCTCCCCAGTCTCCCTGGCGAGATCTGGTATCGTTGTGCTGCGATTTGATTGTAAACCTACTTTAAATAATTGCCTGTAGACTGCCTTGGCTGCCGCTTCGCTTTGTTAGCGTTTATTATTGCCACAGTGACTTTTACTTTTATAGCGCGATAACTCCCGGCGCTCTGCATTGCTCACCCCTCCGCTGCCATTTTGTTTGTATTTGTTGTTGTGCTCGTTGTAGAAACCCGTTCTCTGTAGCCCGCCCCGCCTCCCAGCTGAGCCGCCCTCGCCCCTCCCCCTCCACTACCCATATATGACAGATGCACTTTCGCGCAGCGGTCGCGCCCCATTCGCGCCGAAGGTGCGCCAAAGGTAAGCCCGTCTACGCCCGTCCGCGCCTGGACCGCGCCCAGCGCCAGATCCCCTGCCCCTCGTAGCACCCACCCACCCCGCATTACATACGATGCCACCTCCCTCCTAGCCCTTAACTCCGGCCGCTCCCTCTACTGCGTCCAAGCCGCTCCTGGACACACCCATGGACCCTTCTCATGCAACTCCTGCAAGTTCGACGGCACCAAAACCTACTCCTCATCCACCAACGCGACACAGAGACCCGACACCAACCACCTAAAATGCATCCTGCTCAACACCCGCTCAATCCACAGACATGCCATCGACCTTTGGAATCTACTAGACACCATCTCACCAGACGTCGCCTTCCTAACAGAAACATGGATGAACGCATCATCAGCCCCAGACATCACCATTGCCACCCCAGAAGGATACAAGATCATCCGTAAGGACCGCGTCAAGAATACAGGAGGAGGCATCGCCATCGTCCACAAGAATTCCATTCACATCTCAACCAGCTCAGATGACAACCTTGCCAGCGCCGAGCACCTCCACTTCCAGATCCACACCGACCCCAAAACCACACTTAGAGGCACCCTTCTCTACCGGCCCCCGGGCGCAATTCAATGACGATATCCCTGACTTCATCACCCCACACGCCCTCCCCTCCGAAGACTACATCCTATTGGGAGACCTCAATTTTCACCTGGAAAAGAGCAATGACAACAGCGCCACCACCCTTCTGGACAACCTCGCAAACCTCGGACTTAAAACACCTTGTCACTTCCCCCACCCACATTGCAGGTCACACACTCGACCCTATCTTCACCTCCAGCAAATACGTCTCCTTCAGCCACACCACAGCTCTTCATTGGACGGACCACAGCTGCGTTCACTTTCTCTACAATAAGCCCACAATCCACTACCACCCTCAACCCACCCTGCGTAGAAATTGGAACAAACTCACCATCGACCAGATCTCTTCATCGCTCCTCCTGATCCCTCCTGTCCACTCCTCAAACCCCGACAAAGCAGCCATTAACTTCACCCAATGGCTATCCAAACGCTCCGACATCCTAGCACCGTTGAAAAAACATCAAAACAAACTAAGCAGCAAGAAGGCCTCCTGGTTCAACGATGATCTTAAGAAATCCAAGAAACTCTGCCGCTCCCTCGAGAAAGCATGGAAAAAAGACCCAAACTCCAACACCAGAGACGCCTTCAAAAACGCCACCCGCATACACCACCAACTAATCCGGTCTGCCAAGAAAGCCGCCTTCAAAGACCGACTAGATAACAACGCCCACAATAGCAAGGAGTTATTCAACATCGTCAAAGAATTTACTAACCCATCAGCCAACTCCAACGACATCACCCCCTCTCAAGCCCTCTGCGACTCCCTAGTCTCCTTCTTCCACAACAAAATTGCAGACATCCACAACAGCTTCGACAACCGACCCGAAGACCTACCCACCCAACCTTCTGCAGGACCTTCTCCCCCCTTGAACATCCTTAACGACTGGAACCCAATCTCCACTGAGGACACCATCCGCCTGATGAACTCCATCCACTCAGGATCCCCAATTGACCCATGCCCTCACCACATCTTCAACAAAGCAGACTCCATCATAGCACCACGCCTCCGAGACGTCATCAACTGCTCCCTCAACTCCGCCACCTTCCCAGAAAGCTGGAAACACACAGAACTCAGCGCCCTTCTGAAGAAACCCACAGCTGACCCCACCGAACTCAAAAACTACCGCCCCATCTCGCTCCTTCCTTTCCCGGCCAAAGTCATCGAGAAAGCTGTCAACAACCAGCTTGCCGCCTTTCTCGAAAGCAACAAATCCCTCGACCCATCACAGTCCGGATTCCGAGCCAAACACAGTACTGAGACCGCACTCATCGCAGCAACAGATGACATTCGAACCCTACTGGATAATGGAGAAACAGTCGCCCTCATCCTTCTTGACCTCTCCGCAGCCTTCGACACAGTCTGCCATAGCACCCTATTACAGCGCCTCAGCAACATCGGAATCCAAGGAAAAGCTCTGGAATGGATCACCTCTTTCCTCACCGGAAGAACTCAGAGAGTCCGACTCCCTCCATTCAAATCAGAGGCCTCTGAAGTCATCTGCGGCGTGCCGCAAGGATCATCACTCAGCCCCACCCTCTTCAACGTATACATGAGCCCCCTCGCAGCCATCGTTCGCCAACACAATCTCAACATCATCTCCTACGCTGACGACACCCAACTGATCCTCTCACTCACCAAGAACCCCAACACCGCCAAAAACAACTTACACGAAGGAATGAAAGAAGTAGCCGATTGGATGAAGCACAGCCGTCTGAAACTGAACTCAGACAAAGCAGACGTCCTAATCTTAGGTACATCCCCCTCCGCCTGGGACGACTCTTGGTGGCCAGAGGCCCTTGGAAAAGCACCCACCCCGACGGACCACGCACGGAACCTGGGCGTCATCCTGGACTCCTCACTCTCAATGACCAGACAAGTCAACGCTGTCTCATCATCCTGCTTCAACATTCTTCGCATGCTCAAAAAAACTTCTTGCTGGATCCCCACCGAAACTAGAAAAACGGTCACTCACGCACTTGTCACGAGTCGCCTGGACTACGGAAACACCCTATATGCCGGTACCACCGCAAAACTCCAGAAAAAACTCCAACACATCCAGAACGCCTCAGCCAAGCTCATACTTGATATCCCGCGTAAAGAACACATCTCTGGTCACCTGAAAAACCTCCACTGGCTCCCCGTAAATAAGAGAATTACCTTCCTCCTATTAACCCACGCACACAAAGCACTTTACGAACTTGGACCCGAATGCCTCAACACACGCTTGTCCTTCTACACCCCCTCCCGTCATCTACGATCCTCCAACCAAGCCCTGGCCACTGTTCCCCGCATCAACAAAGCCACCATGGGAGGTAGATCCTTCTCCTACCTGGCAGCCAAAACCTGGAACTCTCTCCCCACTCACCTTCGGCTTACTCAGAACCACCTAGCATTCAGAAAGCAACTTAAAACTTGGATATTCGACAAGTAATTTCCCCCCTTCCTCAAGCGCCTTGAGACCCTATGGGTATGTAGCGCGCTATATAAATTTCTGACTTGACTTGACTTGACTTGTTGCATGTTTGGCTAGGGAGCGGATATTACATAGTAAGTTTTTACAGTCTAGAGGTAGGTCCTTAAGTGGAGTGTCAATCAGCCCAACTTGATGAAGAATAGGGGACGAAAGCCGTCGCTCTAACAGGCGAGTTCTGGTTTCAATGCAGATGGAAAATTGCTCATGACACCCCGAACATGAAAAGGGCCCCTCTAGATTGGTTCCCGCCTTATGGGTACATAATACGGGAGCATACCTGTCAATATCCAGCAGTGCCTGCATGATGTATAAATGCCTGGTACTGAGAGACATATCCTGGCAAATGATGTGTTCCTCCTTAGCCCCCTGCCCCAGGTCCCGTCCTGTCGCGGACGGGCGCAGACGGGCTAGTCTTTGGCTCGTCTTAGGCGCAGGAGTAGGCGCCACACTGCGCGTCAACACTGCGCGTTGAAGCTAACGAGTTGCTTTATATCCCTCAAGTAGGGGAGAGCTAGAGCGCTAACCGCTCGCCTCCCTGAGTGTGCCTGGCTCTGCCCTGCCTTCCGCACCCGTGATTGGCTGAAGGGTCGGACCGGGCGTGCAGGCACAGGTCAAGCTGCTGGAAAGAGCTGATCCCTCAATGCGTGCAAGTGAGTGGATATCAATATGACAGCGTGCCACTAATAAATGGAGTAACGTTTCAGCAATTTTAAAAATAAATTCTAAAGTGCAACTTTTACATAAAATATTTGAAAAAGTTTGAAAGCTCACGGAGCCGTTTTAAATCTTAAAACAAAGCAGAGCGACTGTGCTCAAATATGGCGCCAAACGGAGTTGAGCGGAAGCTGCCACCGTCCCCCCTAACCTTACAGGCTTGGCTGAGTCACTGACAGGACGCAATATCAACAGAAATGTTATGGCCTGTATTAAGGGGGAGGGGTAATAAGACAAAAAAAAAATGTGTGCCTCTGGGCCACTCCCAGCGGTCCTAGTGCAGCCCCTACAGAGATCTGTGGAAATTCTACATGGACAATTAAAATCAAAACCCAAACAAATGAGGGGTGGGTGTCCATAGGGTTGGCTGTCCGCAGGATTGGGTACAAGCCCTGCGGCTCACCCCACAATGCCCATGCTCAAAGGCCCTGCACGGTGGGGGGTTGGGAGCCCACTGGGTTGGGCGCATGGCCTGGCTGCAGGCTAGGTCAAGTGGCCATCCCTAGGTCAGGAAGTCTGCGGGGTGGGGGGGAGGTTGAGCACAAAGCCTGGTTGCAGTCCTGGCCCTGGGCCCAACACCCAGGTGAAGTATACTCAGGTATGGAAATATTATTATTATTATTATTATTAAGCAACTTGTATCGCGCAAACTAAACCCGAAGGTGTCAAGGCGCTTATGAAAACCAATCAAAAAGTTTGTAATAAGATGTTACTGTACGTTAAAAAAGTAATAGAAATTCACTGCAAAAAACAAAGTGAAAGCAGAGCTATGTGTAGGTAAGGGTACTAAGATTTTAACTTCTGTTAAAAAGCACCCTTAGCAATTCTCTGAAAATAAAAAAGGATAAAGTAGATCTTGTAATAATATAAAAACTAATGTTTAAAAACAAAAAAACACTGAAATTCAGCAGTTATAAGTAACTGACCAACGTATGACTTGCACCCTAAAGATGCACTGCTTATGACTTTATATATTGCATCACGCATGACATGTTAAATCACATCATTGATGACATCTCCGATGACAGGTTAAATCTATGGCAGTGCAACTTATACCTAGTTTGGTTATGTATGGTAACTGGGGAATTTCGGTGTTTTCTAGGTTTTTAAACCTTAGTTTTTATATTATTACAAGACATACTATATATAGACACACACACACTGTTGGAAAGGAAATGTCCCCTGCATGGTGACGGACGAGCACCCCTGCCTTGAGTGCCCCACCTGTAACAATATTTTTGGTCATGGGTGAACACGAACATGCAGGGAAGACCATCCCTTCTGCTCCAGAGGGAGAGGAGGATGAGGCTCTTGAAACGGACTAGGCCCTTGGGTCTGGGTCACTTCCAGAGCTGCAGGGTGTGTTAGCTGCTGAAGGGCCTATCCAGAGTGATTTCTGCAAGGCTGAGAAGAGTGCTCTAAGCTTGCAGGACTTTTTTTAGGAAGCCCAGGAACAGGTCAGCAGAGGAGTGTTTGGGAAACACTATGATGTCTGGGAGGATAGCTTACGCTATAGTGAGCTTGTGAATCCCAATCCAGGATCTAACAGAAGGCTTGTGGTTTCTTTAGTGCACACACATTTCCTGTTGTCAACTTCCCACGCGCTCCCTTTGGCATTAGAAACACCCATGATAAATTGGACTCTGTTCTACTAGCCAGGTATATGCAGTGACACAGAGGTTCTGTAGAGCCTGTCCAGTTTGCCAGTGGAGTGTTATTCCCCCTACCAGTTGCACGTTTTGAGCAGGTGGGGATAGACATTGTTGGACTGGTTGATCCTACATCACCTTCTGGCAACAAATATATCTTGCTTATGGTGGCTCATGTCACCAGGAATTCTCTCTTTGGTCTGAGAAGGGTGGGAAGGAGAATCAGAGTCTCCACAAAACAGTGTGTTAGACAATGTGATTAGTCTCAGAAGGTTGATGGCGTAATATGTAAGTGAAAACCCTCAGGGTAGCCAAGCGCTAATAAAGGAACGGTTTGACCAGAAAGCTACACTGACTGGGTATCAGCAAGGTCAGGAAGAGTTGTTGCGGAAGCCTATTTGTCCCATATAGGGTGGATCAGAAGATTTCTGATGTTAACTATTTGGTGGACACAGGAGCCACAAGGGAAGAAGGAGGGTGCTCCATGTGAGCCAGCTGAAGCCTTACCTATGAGAGATATTACACACTGACTTTCATGCTATGGCAAAGGAGGATGCGCAAGACACTGAGCATCTTCCTAACCTACTGCAAAGTGACATGAATGATGCCACTATGGAAGAGGTTAATTTACCCCCTATGAGTTAACACCTAAACAGAGAGAATACATAGAGGTGTTGGGATGGCCTACAACATCTTCTAGCTGACTCTAGGGTTGACATCTGTCTGTGTGCACGACACATCAGACAGCCGGGCAGTGAATGGGTGAATGCACAGAACGCCTGACCAGGGTCTGGATGCATCATGCATCAAGGAGGAGGTTGCCGAGATGATGGACCTGGGGATCACTGACCGATCTCGTAGTCCGTGGTCTAGTCCTTTGGTGCTACTACCAAAGCAAGGGACTGCCAATTTGCGGTTCTGAGTGGACTATCAAGCACTCATTGAGATAACTAAGATCAATGCCCATCCAATCCAGAGGGCGGATGAGCCTGTGGATGAGACAGGTGCTGCAAGTACTTGAGCACCTTTGATCTGATCAATGGGTGCTGGAGGATTGCCTTAGCACCATGTGCCAAGGAGAAGACTGCATTTTCTATGCCAGAGGGGTTGTATCAGGTCAAGATGATACTTTTTGGATTGAGGAATACCACTGCCATTTTCCAATGTCGTTGAATCACGTTCTCGAAGGGCTGGAGGAGTGTTGTGTTCCTGCCTGGAAGATATTACAGTGTTTAGCAATTCATGGCAGAACCACTTGAGAAACTCAGGACAGATGTTGGTTAGGATACAAGAGGTGAAACTGGCCATCAAGGCAACCAAGTGTCCAGTCAGGTATTCTTCTGCAGCCTACCTTTGGCATGAAGTGGGTAGCAGGAAGATTTGCCCGTTGGATGCCAAGACGCAGTCTGTGCAGGAGTGGGAGACTGAAGTGAGAGCCTGTTGAGGATTTACAGGCACATTGAGGTAGACTATGGAAGTATAGATGCCTCGTTACCACTCACCTCCGTGTAGGTTTAGAAGAATTGGCAGAAACATGTTGACTCCATTATCACATGCAGGATGAGGAGATATCCGCTTGTCTTTTTAACTGTGCTCTTCGGGATGTTTATTAAATTTAGTAACTTGCCCACCAGGAGGCATTTCTAATCTTCTATCTTTTCTTTTTCACTGTTTTTCTCACACTCCAAAATCCTCCACCTATACCATACAGTTTTCCTTGGTGTAACCTCGCAAAACATCTCCAGTTTCTGCAGTGTAGTAGTCCTCGCCAGTAACACATGTTAATGGTGCAAGGAGGAACCCAATGATGAAGCATGCCACCTAATGATGGGTGAGGATTATTTGTTATTAAAATTAAGATTATTCTCCTGTAAGAGACTCTCCTGGTATCAACATAACCCAACTACTGATTGCAGTGGGTCGACCCCCTGCTTTGTGTGTTTGGATAGGTTTGGGGATGAGGCAAGCTGGGACTCTAAACATCCCCTTTTGGTCCTCTTTGTGTTGATTATTAGGAGGAGGAGAGTGGCTGGAGGGAGCAAGATCTAGTGGGGACCCTATTGAGTGGACCCCGTAAGCGAAGTGTGAGATTCAGGGTCCATTCGGTGCTGCAGCACTGATTGGATGGTCTGCTCATTTTCCACTCAAGTAGAAGACACCTTATGCCAGGTGGTGTGGCCATGAAAAGTAAGAACCTCTGCTTTGGTGCTTCACTGTGACCATAGAGGAGCAACACCCTGTGCAGCTTGTGACCAGAGAGGGTTAATTTCCTTGTGTGCCACTGTTCAGGAATCCCGTATTGGAGGTGGAGGTGAGAGGGAAGAGAGAGGGTGTTGCCCTTGTGCAGAGTGAAAAAGTGAAGCCTTAAAGGTTGTATATATACAAATCCTCTGCTCACGTTCAAAAGTAGATACATAAAGTTACATAAAATATCCCAATGATGCTTGTCTTTATACTTTCATGTGTCTTTAATTTCAAGATCTCTAAGCCTTCTTAGCCAACACATGTTTCGTCGCTGTTACAGGGGATTACCCCGCAACTTCCTCAGGGCTGAGGTCAGTTTCAAGTAGTCTCTTAAACCAATTAGTCTTGTTTCCAGAAAGCTAAATATGCTTCCAAATGTAAGGTCGTTTCTTTTAGAAGAGCTGCCCAATCAGGCAGTATTAGGGGGAACCCTTTGTAACTCCAGGCCATGGCATGTTCGCTGTGCACATCAGCAGTCTTTTGTAACACATTTAACCATAGAATCTGTGTTGCCATCTGAGACCAGAAGCTGCCCAAAAGGTGCCACTGGAATCAGAAGGACTTATTGCACAACTGGAGGAGTGCTGTAAACATCCAGCCATCCTGCCTACAGTGGCAAGGCTACCATTTATCTCTCAGGACTGAGCAGAATTGCTGAACACCTGCAAGCTGCTGCTACACTCCCAGGCCTTCCCACCATAACAATGGAGGGAGCGGGTAAGACTGATAACCAGGCAACAGGGCCACTGGGAGAACTTGCTCTGATACCGGCATTACGGCACTGAAGGAAGGTAAAGCCATTGTGGAAGACTCATACTCACTAGAGGGGCCTAACCTTAAAGTTTCCTCATGTGCCATATTTTACTTTGTATTCCTATATAAATAGTACTTTTACTTAAAAGCAATAATCTGGCTGGAAATTCAGGTATCGGGGTTACTGTGTGTATTATGAGTCTTATGCCCGTATAAACCTTGAACCCATCTCCACCAGGGAAGCCTTGGATTGCTTGACCTGCGCTATCACAGAGTCAAGTGCTGAAGCAATGGTACTTGGCCCAGTTAATCAGGACCCATAGTAGGTTTGGCTCTGTGATGGCAGGAGTAAAAGGCCACAACCCCAATTGAGGGGAAGAATTGGGCCTGGTATAACCATGAGTGTAAACAGGTAAAAATTAATTTAAGATTGGTTATTCAGGAGGGTGATCACCTAGCTGTGACCCAAGCACGCAACAGGTATAAAACTGCCCTAGTAAAGGCCAAGGGTGACTGGGCCGATTAGAGCTGGCAAGCTCCTCTTGTCGCTGCCAGGTGTAACGGCAACCGCACTTTTTGGTACATCATAGCACATGGGAGCCTGGATGGTGTTACTACACCCGATTATTTTATTCAACCCAAGAAGTGGATTGACCATTTCACCATGCTCTATGATAATAGGAAGTTTTCCTCCATATGGGTGGTAATGAAAGTATGTCCAATTGTGAATCTACCGAGGTATGGAGCAGTGATGGTAATGGAGGACCCTCTTTAGCCTTGATGATAATCTTAGGGCCATTGACAGAATGAAAACAGCGGAAGGCCCTGGGCCTGATAAGATACCGTCTGATTTGTACAAGTCAGAGCAGCTAGTTTGGGCCCCCTACATAAACATCTTGTCTAATGCTGTTGCTGATGGGGGAGACATACCAGAAACCTGGAAATAATAACTATGCACAAGAAAGGTGATGCCTCCGTTCCATCGAAGTATAGACGATTAGTTTAATAGATAACATGCAAACAATCTTTGCCAGACTGGTCTTGGACAAATTGTTATTTTGGATAAATGACAATGGGATCCTGTCATCCTACCGAGCAGGATTTCGTACTAAAAGCAGCACTTGCGACCGGGTGTTTAGTTTATCTTACTGATTTGGAAATAGGTGCTGTTAAAGAAGCAAAAATTGTACGTTGCTTTTGTTGACTTCTGAGCTGCATTGATCTCATGCCCCAAGAAATACTATGGAAATTCTACTAGGGATGGGAGCCATTGCATACCTGGCAAATCTGCTTGTGAGGCTGCGCGAGGGTAACTATGCGCAGGTTAGGTGGAGGAGATCCGGGGAATTAACTGCCAAGATCCCTATTCCGTGCGGGGTACGCCAAGGTTGTGTGCTCGCACCTACATTGTTCTCCCTCTATGTAAATGAGGAAGCCCACAAACTGCGAGATTGTGAAAACGAGTCTCCATTGCTAAAGGGTAAGAAAACACCAATTCTGCTGTTCGCTGATGACTCACTACTTATTTCACGGACCACAATGGGACTGCAGATCAATAAATCAATAAATTCTTGGCATTCTGTGAAAACAGGGGCCTGGAATTAAATGTGGATAAAACAAAGAACATGGTATTTGGTAAGAACAAGGGTAAAACAAGACCAGTGAAAATAGCAGGAAATGCCCTTGAGAGGGTGAGCAAGTTTGATTACCTTGGAGTAAGGTTAACAGAAACTCTGGGCTGGAACCACTAACTTGAGACAAATCCAAACCCATACTGCGATTTCACAAACAGGATTGGTCCCAGTCGATTACCCGTGCTCTGGAAACTTACCGGATGAAAACCCAAAATGCAGCACTCTGTGGTGATGAGCTCTGGAGTCATGTTGACTTGCATGTTCACGAGCAACCCGGCCTCACCTCAGCGTAATCTGTAGTCTTCTTCAGTCTCCGAAGGGCCGTGCACATGCCGTTTCGCTCCCCCTCCCGCCTCAGGGCATCAATGTGCCAACCCAAAGCCTCTCCTGCCCGTGGGCCAGGATCGAGCCCCTCTGGCTGGTGGCACCAGGAACTAGCCCCCCGGAGTGGTCCCGCAGTTCCTCTTTAATTCTGGCTCCCGCTTGGAGCTTGCTCACCCGCCGTCCAGACTAAAGCCTAGGCAGCACTACACTGCGGACAGTATCCGCCAACCAGACCTCACTCGAGACTACGCTCTGTGCTTTGGCGGTTACGTGTCTCCCAACAACCCGCTGTTGCTGCCAATGGTATATTCGTTTGCCGGGGACCTGATCGAGCGGGATATGAAGGCTCATCACCACTTCCTGACTTCCTCCTCGCCGCCTTTCAGCGGATCCCATCGCAACACCGCTGATGCCTCTGACTTAATTTTTCCGGATGGCAGCTGAGGAACTGGTCTAAGGAACCGGGCTGAGGCTCTCCCCCCACTCCTGACCCTCCCTCCTCCTCTAGACTTGACTGACGCTGCTTTTCCTACTGCCATCCCGCCTTGCTTGCCTCCCATAAGACATCTGGGACAACTTGGAGGTTTTGAGCGGAGGTAAGAACTACTCCATCTGACTTTTGGACTACGTCGCTTTTGCACCCCAACATTTTGTGACCTTCTCCGATTGTCACTCCTGCCCCATTCCGCCATCTTGCGACCTTGTCTGTACCTCTGGTCTCCAGCTGGACTACTTTTGATCATCTCTCCTCTCCACGGATCTACGCATCGTCTAAGACTATTGCTGATACCTGTGTCCCCCCCACTCTTTTTATGTCATGTCGAGCCCCCTACCCGATTACTCGCATGTTTTAATGACATGGTTCGTATTGGGCAACACTGCATTTTTCCTTTGTTAACTCTGTGTAATTTTGTATCTTACCAATACCCTTGTAAGCACGCTGACTCCTCCGGGTCTTTCCAGCACCCCCGGTGACTGCCCCTGTGTTACTGCCTATCCCGGTCTGACTTTAAACTAGCAGCCAAACTTTACCCCCGGGCCACATCTTCCCTTTCCCTCCGCAATCATTTGTTTCCAATGTCTCTGTGATCTCCATATTCTGCCTAATTTAATTTTTTAAGTGTATCTTGATATAGCGTACCCCAACGGGGTGTCCCGACGCTTCTGTGTAACTTCATGCTGCATGAGATGGTTGTTAAAAAGGAAAGAATCAGCAAAACAGGTAGGTTTTTAAGGCTCTCCGGAAGGGTTGTTCGTCCTTGATCAGCCGAATGGCATTGGGTAATTTATTCCAGAGGGCCGCAGTCAGTACTGGGAAAGATTTCCCACCAGAGCGGGTTTTCCTGAATCTGGGTACGGAAAGTAAGTTTTTAAAAGAAGAACGAAGGGTCCTGGAGTTGTTATAAGGGATAAGGCACGTAGAGAGATAAGCAGAGCCCTTGCCTCGCAAGGCTCGATGAGCCAGGACTAGAGCTTTAAATTCTGCCCTCTTATGAACTGGTACCCAGTGAAGGTCGCGACGATGAGGGGTTATGTGCTCACTCAAAGGGATGCCGCGGACCAGTCGCACCGCGGCATTCTGGACCGTCTGAAGGCGGTGGCAGAGTCCCACAGACAGACCAGTGTACAGGCCATTGGCGTAATCAAGGTGTGAAGTGATTAACGCCTGTACCACTGTCTTCCTGGTATTACTGGGCAGAAAATGAATAAACGTCTTTATCATTCGAATTTTTGCTAAACAGGCCATGGAAACTGTGTGAACTTGATGGTTAAAAGAGAGGTTGGAATCCCATCTGACTCCTAGATTTTTCACTGAGTCCTTTGGGATGGGAGGCACGCTTAGATCAAGAGGCCACCAGATGTTAGAGTCCAATGGAGTTGGCTGATGGAAGAAAAGGACCTCCGTTTTTCCAGCATTCAACCTCAAGAAGTTATTATCCATCCACTGGGCGATGGTTCGTAAACAGTTTTTAAGGGGTCAAAAGTGGTGGGAGTGATACTGTTAAACGAAAACAAAAGCTGGATATCATCAGCATAAGAAGTGACTTTTATACCCGTTTGAGCAATGATATCAAAAAGTGGGGAAAAATATATATTGAATAAAAGCGGGCTCAGGGAGGATCCCTGAGGAACTCCCCACCGGAGCGGACGGCTTTCTGAGGTAAAAGGGGAAGTGAACACCGCCTGGGTACGGTTGGACAGGAAGGAAGATATCCACCCTAACGCTGTACCCTGAATGCCCTTAGAGTGCAGGCGTTCGAGGAGAAGGAGGTGGGAAACGGTGTCGAATGCTGCTGACAGGTCAAGCAGCACCAACACCGCTCTAGACCCCCCATCCTACGCTCTCTTCACTCTTTAACTCGCTTTTTACTGCTAGCCCTCCCATTTTAGACCATGAGGGTAACTGATTTTGATTAAGCTACGTTCATATTGGCAGACTACTCATATTATTTTCCTGGCTTTTTCCTACTACCTCCAACGTTAGCTGCTCTAGGGCAGTAGGCGTCTGTACCAGCGTACCTACTCTCATTTCCCCAATTCTGCTGTATAGATCCTCGCCTACCGCTCAACGGTCCCTAAACGGCCTCCATGAAGGTGCCCCTTGCCAAAGCAATCCCTTTCCCCTTGTTGGGGAGGGATCCAGCATTTATACCCTGGAGTCTCAGATACCCCTCTGAGAGAGTCCACAGTGTTAAGGAATTCACACATACCGCAGATTCACACCGCAGAACCCGAGCAACCTTGGCCGATGCCCGGTGGAGCTTTCCTATGCAGCTATAGAGGAGTCTGGCCCCTTGGCCGTCACCTACCCAGTCGGTCATCTGACATTGTCATCTTCATCTCCCCAGTTTGTGTTTCCTTCCCTCCCCCTCCTCCCTCCTCTGTGACTCTTTTCATTCTAACTGATGTAACTATGTATCCTATAACTCGCTGATCCTCATGTAAAGCGCTCTGATACCTCCAGGTCTAGCCAGCGCTATAGAAGACTTTGCAAATAAATAAATAAATGCATAAATTAGCTGTGAATGAAAACAATAATGCCAGATCCCGTGTCTCTGTCCCAGCTAGTACTCCATTGACTCCGATGTTTTTGACCTAGGGTTGAAGAGTATTGGAGATGTGGCTGCAATAAAACCATTGATTTACTGGCTGCGACTATGGATCAACCCGGAGTTAGAAGAATATTGTGACTCACCGAAAGAAGTATTAAATTTAAGTGGTGCCAAACAGATTCCCTGGCTGCTCCATGTTAAATTTTGGTGTAGATCACTGGGGTTAATCCACCTCTGGGATTGCCCGGAGTGCATTAGCAAAAAAAATACAGCCTTTGTGAAAGCTAAGTACTGGGTTTTGTGGAGGAACGGTATGTCACAAGCAGAATTGTGGGGCGCTTAACCACCGAGTTTTAAGCTTTACGTCTTTTCCTAAGTTCAAGCCCTTTTATGATCTGACTACGCCACCTGTGGCGAAAAGTCTCTATGTAAGATTTTGACTTGGTTGCTTACCTTTAAGGCCATTTTATACATGGGCCACTAATACTACATGCCCAGCCAGTGGTTATGCTCTGGAGACTGTTAAACATATTTTATTTTTCTGTACTGAATATGAATTCCTCCGCAGAAAATGGATTCGCCCTGTGTGTTGTAACTCAGGAGTCAGAAGCTATCCGGTTGTATTAAGGATACTAAAATCCGTTACTACTACAACCATTGTTTTGGCTGTAAGAAGGTTTTTTGATGAGTGTCTGGTTAAGGCGACAGATGTTTATGTCCCAGGTTGCACAAGAGGTCCCTGCATTAGCGGAGTTGTAATGGCCAGGTTAAAGACAATGCTATTTGTAGTATCCTAGTATCCTGTTCATGGTAATGTTATACCATTTTCACCATCTATTCAGCCAATGGAATGTTGCAGTGATGATGCGCTTAGGAATGTTGGGAGCCTGTGAGGAGAAGTCACAGTTGAGAGTGGGCTGAGCAGCATGCTGGCTACTCCTGGTGGGGCTGATCTACATATCCTGTAACTTCTACAATAAAACATCTTGGAGTACATCTACCTGCGCGGACCTCGTTACTGCACTATTGCCGGATTTTTACTGAGGATTGTATGATTATTCGAGGCCCCCAGCACTTTATTGATATGACAGAATGTTACTGATATGGTTTTACTTATAGGAGTTCATACCATGCCGCCCTTGATGTCTAATTCTAACGCAGTTTGGGCTGCCGGTTGATTAATGTGCGCAGCATAAGATTCCCCCGGCAGCCCATCAGAGTCCGGGACCTCTCCCCTGGACATCCCTATTACTGCTCTAATTTCCTGAACATTGATAACAGAACCCAAGGCCTCAGCTTCCTCCAAGGGCAGGGAGGGCAATGGCAAAATGTCGATAAAGCCCACTACACCCTGTTACCCATCTCCGGGGGCCCCAGCATGCAGTGCAGTATAGTACTGACAAAACTGTTCATTAATATCACCTTTTTTATTCCCCCCTCCCCCCAACTTCACTTCAAGTTCTAATAGTAAAGACACCTTCTTTGCGGTATTAGCCATCCAGGCCAACAGGGTACATGACTTGTCTTGTTCAGCATGTGCCCTGGTTACATACTCCCGGTAATCAAAATCTCTCTATGTGCCCACCTAATGTCTCTTTGGAATCAAGCAGGGATTGATGGAGTGCAGGGTTCTCAGGCTGCTTCTTCTAAACGTCCCTAAAGGCCTGTTCCTGCGCCTCAACTGCTTACACCAGTGTCTTGTGCATTCTCGCCGTTCCCACCAAACACTGACCTCTGATCACTGCCCTAAAGGTATCCCATTCCACTAGAGGCATGGATGCTGTGTGGTCATTTTATGTGAAATAGTGCCTAATCCCTTCTTTAGTGGTCTGCTGGATGACCTGGTCACCAAGAGACTCTACCTTCAATCTCCAGGTGGATATACAGCAGGGACATATGGCGGAGGAGCGTTTCCCCACAAGTGGCAGCCGATTAAAATACATTATCTTTCTTCTTACCTGCAGGCTTCCAGCGAGCACGGGCAGGGCAGGCAATCTATGTGCAAGCGCAGAGGGGAGGAGGGGTGACGGGCACTACTAAGTTTGCATGATGATTTGGCCGGCTGTCTTAAGTCGACCAAACCATCATGCGCACCATCATGCGCACTTATCATTTCTCCACCCGGCTGTGTTGTACAGCTGGCTGGAGTAAAGGCACAGGCTCCCAGGCACTGTCTGAGCGGCAAGCCAGGCCGCTCACACCAATTCCAGTGCTGCGCTCAGGCTGGGAATACTATTCTCAGCATGAGAACAGTGTCAGGATTTGCATCTGGGAGCCGGTGCAGTGTGCACCAGCCCTGGAGTTGAGGATTGGAAGCGGAAGAAGGCAACAACTGCAGCAGCAGGTAAGTATAGTCTTCTTTAATTTACTTTTTTGTCTGTGCTTATTTTTGTATCCCCCCACCGCTTTCACCACTGGTATAGAGGTACACATGGGGGTCCAAGCAATTAACAAAACAAGGAGATTGTGATCTGACACCATCCAGGACAAGTATTTGTCTCTCACAACTGAAACATGCACATCAGAAGTACTCTAGAATGTGTCAAGACAGACATGTAGCAGATGGAGGCCTGAATAAATTGAATAATCCCCGTCAGGGAGGTATGCAGCCCTCCAGGTTCTAATGAGTCTCCAGTGCTCCAAACCCACACATTTCTGAAAACTGGAGTCCAGGGATGTGGGGCTTGTGTGGATCACTCAACATTTTCCTCCCCAGAATCCCCTGCAAACCTCAAATTTAGCTTAATCAAATCACATTTTCCTTACATTTCAGTATGGGATCACCATGACGGCACAAATGTCCCACCACACTGTGTTCCCCTTGGTCTCCTGATAAAAATGATACTTCATTTGTGTGGCTGTTTAATGCAGACTTGCCTATTTTTTTTTTATTTATCATAGCGCTTAGAGTTTGATGTGCTGTCTTCTCAATCCCTATGTTTTAGGCCCTTCGTGACACAGGACCTTGGGTTTAGTAGGTTTCCCTAGATGGCCGCCGAGCCCAGGACAGAAAGGCTGTGATAATCTTGGGGAGAGGGGGTATCAGCATGCCCATCTTGTCCAGCCCTCACCCCTATGTATAAAAATAACCCTTCGGCCTAGTGGGCTTTCTGCACCCCAGGGTGCAGATATCTGCCTCCGGGTGGGGTAGGGGTTTTTGGCATTTCTGGGGGGATGGGGACATTGGCATCCTCATTCTGGTCCCTGGCGTATAGGGTACTTTCCGCCCCTCTATGGGGCAAATTGGGTACATCCCCACACTGGCCCCCCCAGGGGGGTTAGAAAGACTTAATATGCCTATTAGTAACAGGAGGATCGAAGACTCTTGCCCAAGGGGTTGCTCCCCCTCCCTGGTGGCTAGTGGGTGGGTCCCTGCTTGGGGACTGCCCTCCTGGTGTGATCCCCAAGAAGGGATCCATCTGGGAAGGGTATCATTGGAAAGGGGAGATACCTCTCCCTTGAGTTTTGGTGCTCAGGGGCTGAGATACCCGATGAACACTGAAACAGTGAAACTAAATCTAATTTCAATTTCAATGTAATGACGTCAGCATGCCATGCGCGCGATCGTCATTACAATGAAGGGGAAAAAGGCCTTGAGAGGTTGGGGAAGCTCTTCCCCACCTCCTGAGGCAAAAATAAATGAAAACACAAATCCCTCTGCTGTTTGCAGCAGAGGGATTCAGTGCACTTGTGCATAAGGTGGAATGGTTTCGTCATGAGCACCAGTGCTCCTGTGCTCATGACAGAACCATACCGTCATGAGCACACAAAGGGTAAAAAAAGATATATTAATAAAACACACCAAACTAGAACATTAGTTTAACCTTAAATGATGTGATGGGTGGATGTAAGAGTGTGTGTGTGAAAGGCTGTGTGGGTGTGTGAGTTTTTCTATGGGTCTGTGAGTGGATGTATCAGTGACTGTATGGGTGTGTGAGTGGATGTGTGAGTGGTTGTCTGGGTGTGTAAGTGGGTCTGTGAGTGAGTGTGTGAGTGGTTTTGTGGGTGTGTGGATGGCTGTGTGGGTCTGTGAATGGCTTTGTGGCTCTCTGAGTGGGTGTATGAGTGGTTATGTGGCTATGTAAGTGGCTGTACTTGTCTGTGAGATGGTGAGTAAGGGGTTATGTCAGTGTGGGAGCATCTCTATGGGGCTGTGAGTGTGTGTATGGGAGACTATGTGGGTCTGTGAGAGGACGTGTGAGTAGTTGTATGATTGTGGAAGTGGGTGTGTGAGTGGGTTTGTGAGCAGGTGCATAAGTCTGAGTGGATGCGTGAGTGTCTGTATGTGTGGGGGGTGTGAGTGATTGTGTGAATGGTTATATAGGTCTGTTAGTGGGTGTGTGAGTGGCTGTATGGGTTGGTGAGTAGCTGTATGAGTGTGCGGGTATCTGTATGGGTCTGTGGGTGGTTGTGTGAATGGCTTTATGGGTCTGTGACTGGGTGTGTGAGTGGTTGTATGGGTCTGTGAGTGGGTGTGTGAGTGGCTGTATGGGTCTGCGAGTGGTTGTATGGATCTGTTGTGCGAGTGGGGCCCACTACTTAAATTACAGTGAAGGAGGGCACACAACTCTCCTCCCCCAGGAAACAAATTTAGGCCTTGGGGACCCCATCTCCCAGGGCTTGGCCTTACTATAAACCCAAGTTTGGAAACAAATGAATGTAAACATGCTTAAATAATTGCATATAAACATATGACAGGAATATTTCTTGGCACATACATTCAAAAATGATGAATGCATACGCAGGAACACATTAGAAAGCTTGTGTTAGTTCACGTAGAAGAACATATGCATGGAAAAATGTACAGACACATAAAAAAAATCCCACCTGTGTACAAGTATACAAACATGTGGTGCAATGACCAATACATGTGTGGAAACATATCAGAATGCATGTATAGAAGCTTGGGGGCATATTAGCAGTGGCCAGCGATAATGCTTAGCGATAATTAGATCATCGCAGGCTATCTCTGCTTTTTAGCGCGTTATTAACAACGCATTACTCCAGGGCGATAAAAATTCCAGAGATAGCGAGGTTATCTCCCTTTTGCAGGGCACATCGCTGGTTTTACCACAGGGTCGTATCAGCACAATTCACCCCCTATGTTAGGGGTGGCTAAGTCAAGAATTTAGCAGACGTTAGTTTTTGGAGAAAACAGCAGTTAAAATGCTAGGGCATCCTTGCTGATAGCGCGAATCGGCGCTATTGATGTCCTGACATGTAGTGTATGTCAGGAACGCCCACTTTGCATCTCATTAGAGAGGCAATGGTAGTCATAGTGCAAAAGGGTGCTAACATGCGATTATGCATGTTAGCACCCTCTTGTACATAGGGCAACATTTTTATCTCCGCTTTTTTGGCTTTTTAAGCCAAAAAAGCAGAGATAAAGCCCTTGTAAATATGCCCCAAGGTGAGAACACAGTCATGTACAGGAATCAGTGGGACACGGGCGTAGCAAAACAATGTTGCATCAAGTGCAGTGAGACAGGAGTCCCCAGGTATGGCACCCCAATTACAACTGCTTTTTTAAAAACCCAATCCAGAGAATGAAACTTTTTTTGACTGTTTTACATGTGTTTTCATGACATTCTTGCTACGCCTCTGCGTGTGTAAACATGGCAATGCACCAATGGAGGCAACATATGTTTGGAAATATGCTCAGGTGCACAAACAGGAACAGACACAAGGTGACATGCTCAGTGGTCGAAGTGGGCGTGAACGGCAGGTCACGGCGTGCCCCTACTTCTTTAATTCTGTAGATTCTGTTCCCCTACTTTTTTATTATGAACATGTGTCCCTGGACGTCAGAAATATTCTGTTCGTGGACCTGCGGGAAGCAGAGAAGGAACAGGTCTCTGCCTCTTACTTCCTGCCCAGACAAGACAAGGAAGGTGTCCGCTTCTGCTCTGCCACTGGCAGCTGCCCCCTCTTTCTTACTCCTATTCCCTCTCTTTCTGTCTAACTCCTTCTCACTTTTCCGAAAACCATGAATCAAGAAATGGTTCTCACCGTCTCTTCCTGTGTCATCCATTTGTACCCCTGTGAAATGGATGCAAAAAGAAAACCACTTTTGCTGGAAATGCCGTTTTGACATTTTTCTATTCCAAAGTGCAGCCTCGGAAATAAAATGTTCAAACTCTGAAAAATAATTAAATAAAGCAAGATGGAGTGTTCTAAAGTGGCCAGATAATTTTTTTAAAACCCCAGCACATTAGTGCCACTTTACAGAGTTTGCCAGGAAAGCGCTACTTTTGTTTTCTTGTCTTTCAATTAACACCCCACTTCTCCTCGTGTATGTCTGCCGATCAGAGTGAAAGAAATGCTTCACAAACCCATGGGAGGGCCCCCCCTCCTGGGGCATCTAAGGGATGGTGTGGGAAGGCCATGGGGAGGGTACACCTCTCAGGCAGCCAGTTCAGAGACTCGGCAGGGCGCCCATGGTCAGCACTTTAGCCCACACAAGTTTAACTCAGCCCCCAAGCAATTCTCACACCTTCTGTTCGAAATGGGCTGTACAAGAGGTGCTTGAGGTGGCTGAGAGGAGGAGCTGGGGCCCAAGTGCAGTCTGCACAAAGCAGCTTCCCCGAGATCAGAAAGTGTCACTTATGTAGATTTCAGGGGCCTCCCACATTCCCTTTTGCCCAGGGCCCCGAAAATCCTAGGACTGGCCCCGCCTGGAGGTACTGCAATACCTGGTTGATGGGTGGATTGGAAAACGAAATGTGTACGGCGGCTTTGTGTTCACAAATGTGGTCTTTTGAAAACATACTGCTTACGTTTTGTAAGCATATAAGCAGTGGACATTGAAATGGGTCCTTTCTGGGCCCTGTAGTTATGTCCTTAACTTTTCAGGCAAAAATACTTGTTGATTTCTGAATAATGACTGGGAAAGCGTTAAGTTCACCATGTTGCTGCTTACATTTTACATGCTTTAATAAATCTTTCATTCATTATGATTGTTTGCTTTTTCCAGGATGTTGTTACCTTTTCTTTTAGGCAGCATATTGCTCTTGCCTAGTGTGTAATTTGAATTGAGTCGCATCCAGTTATTTATAGCAGGTCAAATTAGATTGTAGCTGAGGGCAGTATGAGTTTCTCTCAGTGGGGCAGTTTGGTGTTCAGTGAGGGAGCAGTTGTAGCACTGGGGGCAGAGCTGCTAAATTTGGAACTGGGGAACCAGGTTCAGCCTTCATGAACAGTCCCCCAGACCACTCTCCTGAGGGAGCACATTCCCATGCCAGACATTAGAAGGCACCAGAAAAGCCCTGGTGTGTTAGCACCATCAGGTGGACCCTAGCAGTGGCAAGTGTGGGTTGACCTTGAAGGTTTGCCCACCACAATCCATACTGAAGTTCACCTCCAGTGTTGCGGGCAGGCCTACGCAGTAGCAGACCCTAGAGCAACAGTGACTCTGTCACTGAGGTCACAGGACCCCTGAGAAGAGCGGGCTCTAGGGCGGTGCGACTGGTGTGACCGCAACAGGCACTGGCTTTCAGTGGGGGCAGAGTATATTATGGTTTTAAAAGCACTTGCTGCCTCCTTCCAGGCCGCCAGCTATTTTCGGCAATATTAAAAATGTCATGATAACTCTGATGAATAAACTTCTTCCTAGAGCGAGATCGGAGATTTGTCTAGTGGAAGTTTTGACACATGGAAAGATAGCGCAGAGGGTTAATGTGCCTGCTGCAAAGAAAATGTACCTGGCCCATCACAAAGTGCACATATTGTAAATTGGTCAGTGAGTCACTGTTTTTGTCAGTGAGATCCTTTTGCTACTTGCAGTTTATAAGTTAAAATCCTAACAAAGAACAGTGAGCTACTAACTTTCATCTAAGAGCTGCATGCAAACTGCAAGGTATAAACTAGAGCGTTATGGTTTTTTCCCTAAGCCTTTGATTATCCTAATGTTGCAAAAAGCGTTATTTTTGATACAAATCAATAATGATTTTTAAAGAGAACCCCCAATCATGGTATTACGTTTTAAATTCTGAGTTTGTATTTCTCCAGGCCAATCACTAATAAACTATTCTGTCTACTAGTATGGTTATCATGTGACTCCTACACCTTGTAGTCCTTTGTCTTATGTAACATTTCCCATACAGTCATTTACACACGTAAAATTGATTGTCTCTGTGTATATTGCTGACAACAGAAACTCCATGGCTCGGAAACAAATGGCTTGTGCTTCCACTTTTAAGCATTTTTGGGACATTCTGTGATTAAAATAAATTCACAAAGTGGAATATGCTTCTAATGTCAATAGCGCATATTAATCGTTAAATAATCATGTGTATCCATTGGTTGAATTACATAACATAATAAGCTGTAACTGGTCAGTGAAATGCCCCACAAATACTAAAAATTGGGATGTTTTGCGCATCCCGGCCACACCTCTAACTCCGCCCACTGATCCAATCCTCAGGTTATTCCCGCCTTCTGATTCTCCGCCCACAGTTCCCCTACTTTTCTTTCCCCACTTCGACCACTGGACATGCCCCAGTAACATACATGACTACATGGAAACATGCAGCATCCGTGTCTAAGCCCTCTGTACTCAAGCATCGGCGGTGGTGCCTCTCCTCACCCGAGATGTATTCACCCCTGTCTTCTGTCCAGGGCACAAGCTTTCCCCTTCCTGGCTCTCTGTTGTAGGAGCTTTACTCATGCGTTCCTAGGCCCAGGGCTTTAAGTGGGATGAAAAAACTAGGGGTCTCTTATCGGGGCGTGGCTGATGCAATTAGGGCGTGGCTTGCAACACATAAGCTAAAAACCTGGTAATTTGCTGCTTCTGTCATTGCACCTAGATATATAATACAACAAGTAACCTTACACCTATAACACGCAGGACTATTGGATTAGCCAACGGTTGTTAGTTGAATGAGATAAGTAAGCTACAGCTAGCTTCAGTTCTGCAACGATGAGACTGGAAATACTGTAACGAGTCTCTTTGAAGTTACATCAAATCAGTGAAGGGTGATACTGCTGCACTCAAGATAGGGACCCGTCTAAGCACCTGCTTTTTAGGACCCGGCCCACTTAAAGCCTGGCTAGACCCATTCGAGGTATGGACAACAGACGTGAGCCCTTAGCAGGTAACCTTGAACAGGAATGTTGCAGATGCACCCAGCACATGAGAAATGTGCAGTATAGGAGCGTAGTGACGTCACACACCAATAATCAAACGTCACACTCACAACAACCAGCAGCACAGTATAGACAGAACAGCGCACGCGCACCCATCTCAGCACAGACAGGCCTGTACCCGGCACTGACCCCCGAGGTCACAAACTGCATTTCCACAGGGGAATGAATGACCGAATCCTGCCCTGGAATTTGCTGAGGTGAGTCAGTGCAAATTTACCCCCACCCTCCCCTCCCCCCAACCACTGGTGTCGCCCGTAAACCCCCCACACGTTCAATCACACCTCTGCGAATATTAATACAAACTCACACGTGACTGACAGCAGCATTCGAACCGAAGCAGCCAATGGGGGGCTTGCGCCTCTCTGGACAGTCCTGCGCTACGGACAGCGCTGCGATGCGGCACTGGAGGCACGGTGGGCGCTACACAAAGAAACAGCACGAAATGGAGCAGGTTGAATCAATAGAATAATTCAGAAAGGAACGAGAGAGAAAGGGCGCGCGAGAAACAAAGAAGAGAGAGAGAGAGAGGGGCAAAGAGAGAGAAAGAGAAGAGAGAGAAAGAGAGAGAGTGTGTGTGTGTGAGAGCGAGAGAGACAATGGAAAGTGGGAGAGAGAGAAGGGGGGAGAGAGAGAGAGACAAAGAGGTGAGAGAGGGAGAGGAGAAAGAGAGAGGGAGAGAGAACAGAGACAAAGAGTAGTGAGAGGGAGAGAGAGAGGGAGTGAGGAGAGGGAGAAAGAGAAGTGAGAGCGAGCACAAGGGAGAGAGAAAGAGAGATAGAGAAGAGAGAGAGGCGCTGGGGGTGTAAGCTGCTGTTGTGCTTTGCACTCGGTAAATTCTCGATTGCCTCTTGGCGCTATAAGAACCACGTTACAAAGAGAATATGACAGCGCCCAGGTCCCTGCCGCTCGGCGACTGAGGGCATCGATTCGAGGAACCCACTGGGCTCCGGGGTCATCGTGTTTGGGCCTAGATGACACCAAACTCCTGCAGCCGAACACGGGGGCGCATAGCGCCTCGAAGACTATCTTAGCGACTTTAGAATGTATGTTTGTAATGGCTTCTAATATAGGTGAATAGTGGCCTTGTGTGAGTCATTCAACGCCCTCGGACCGACGGCCTCACGCGCTGGACGAGAAGGATTGAAAAGGAGGACACCGGCCCCCCTGCTCGCCCCCCCCCCCCCCCCCAGGATAATAATAATAATAATAATCCACATTTGTAAAGCGCACAATCACCCGTAAGGGTCTCTAGGCGCTGGGGGCCGTCGGGAAGATTAAGCAAGCTACTGCCCAGAGTCACATGGTGCTGGGCTAATATGCCGCCTGTGCCGGGGATCGAACCGTGATCCTCAGATTCCAGAGTTAGTCACCCTGGCCTACAGTACCTTGGTGTTATATTTGACCTCCATAAAACTAACCTCTTCCCCAAAAGGTGGTCAGTTTAAAAACAAATCCCTCGAGTCGTGTTTTTCCTGGGGGGTCACACCCTGACCCGCTCCCAGCCCCCCTCCCTCGCCCCCAGCCCCATCTTCAGCAGCTGCTGCGTGTGATCCCTGATGCTCCGTCCTTGTGCACCGGCTGTTGTTGTCTGTCTGTCTTTCCTCCGTGCGTCCAGCAGCGCCGGACTCTGAAGCCCGAGACCTGATTCTACACTTGCAGGTTCTATCAGGAAGGCTCGTGGGCGACCTACCAAGAAACTAGCGCTTAGAGACCGCCGGCTCGGTATAAAGCGCTGCACGGAAGCTGAAGTCCTTCACTCACTCCCTCACTCACCAGTGTTCTGAGGTGAAAGGCGCAATCTGCTGGATGGTCAGTTTCCCCCTCTCCAGGGTGTGCCCTCTGTGCCACCCCTCGGTGCAGGTCGAGGAGCAGCTTCTCGGCGCTAGAGTGCAGCGCGCCTGGACACGCAGGGTGGAGGCTGGAGTGGAGGAGAGGGAGTGTGCACTTCCTGCTCACTCAGGAGGCTCCAGGGAGGGACTGAGCATGAAATAGTGAGGAGGGGCTCTGGGGTCAGCCCATGAGGGCCCCTTCAGCTGCTGTCCCTGGACCAGCCAATCAGAGAGCGGGGGACGTGCTGCACACAGGGTCGTATCTTCAGGGAGGAGGCAGCTCCCCCCCTCCAACCCCCCATAAACTTCGGGCTATGACAGCTGTAGTCGCCCGTGTGGTGATCAGGTACATTTACCACCCTCAGGCTGGGAGCTTTGGGACAGTGAGAGGAACAGACGGGGCAGAGGCTGCGGCAGTAGGCAGTAGGCAGTGTGCCATGTGGTGGCAGCAGGACAGTGTGCGTTGAGGTGACAGGAGGGGCAGGGTGCATGTGGTGGTAACAGGGCAATGTGTGTTGTGGCAGCAGGGCAATGTGCATGTGGTGGAAGCAAGGCACTGTGCCATATGGTGGCAGCAGGGCAGTGTGCATGTGGTGGCAGCATGGCAGTGTGCCATGTGGTGGCAGCAGGGCAGTGTGCATGTGGTGGCAGCAAGGCAGTGTGCCATGTGGTGGCAGCATGGCAGTGTGCATGTGGTGGCAGCAAGGCAGTGTGCCATGTGGTAGCAGCAGGGCAGTGTGCCATGTGGTGGCAGCATGGCAGTGTGCCATGTGGTGGCAGCAGGGCAGTGTGCATGTGGTGGCAGCAGGGCAGTGTGCCATGTGGTGGCAGCAGGGCAGTGTGCATGTGGTGGCAGCAGGGCAGTGTGCATGTGGTGGCAGCAGGGCAGTGTGCCATGTGGTGGCAGCAGGGCAGTGTGCCATGTGGTGGCAGCAGGGCAGTGTGCCATGTGGTGGCAGCAAGGTAGTGTGCCATGTGGTAGCAGCAGGGCAGTGTGTCATGTGTACTGAGAAAAGAAACAAGCAGCTGGGTTTTAGATGACTGCACTGCCAAGATAAGTCACAAAAAAGTGGTAAGATATTGCCCACCTCAAATGGACAGCTGCAATATGAGGCAATATTATAAGAAATTATTTACAGTTTATACATCAAGTGGGAAAAATGAATGAGTCCACGTCGTTGCTTGTATTTCTTTGTTTTTATTCTTGATGTGCTCAAG
Source organism: Lissotriton vulgaris (assembly GCF_964263255.1). Lineage (NCBI taxonomy): Eukaryota > Metazoa > Chordata > Amphibia > Caudata > Salamandridae > Lissotriton > Lissotriton vulgaris. The sequence continues at coordinate 2,070,920,785 of NC_141691.1, read as the reverse complement.
GTGTAATACAGCCAACACGTTTCGCCCAGGCATGGGCTTCTTCAGGGCAAGGTAAGTAAAAGTAGCTGCGCCTCAGGCGGCAATTGCCATCAACGAAAGGTCTGGTCCAGGTCGTGACTGTAGAGTAGGTGTAAGAGATGCCTCTCAGTAGTGAGACTGAGACGATCCTGGAAATGCAAGGAGACTGTATTCTGTCTCCTGTTTGCCGATCCATGGTTGTGCAAGGAGACTGTATTCTGCCTTTTGTGAGATGATCCGTGGTAAGGATTTCGAGATTTGATCAAGATGTCAGGATCCGTGTGCGGTGAGCCATCAGCGTCGGTTCGTCCTCGTGGGTCAAAGGTGTGCACACCTTTGAGCCACGAAGATGAACCGTTGACGGCAATTTCCGCCTGAGGCACTGTGTAATAGGGGCACCCATTCCTGCACTGTGTAATAGGGCCACCCATTCCTGCACTGTGTAATAGGGCCATCCGTCCCTGCACTGTGTAATAGGGCCACCCGTCCCTCCCCTGTGCAATAGGGAGCCACCCGTCCCTGCACTGTGTAATAGGGGGCCACCCGTCCCTGCCCTGTGTAATAGGGGGCCAGCCGTCCCTGCAGTATGTAATAGGCCACTCATCCCTGCATTGTGTAATAGGGGCCACCCGTCCCTGCAGTATGTAATAGTGCCACCCATCCCAGGACTGTGTAATAGGGGCCACCGGTCCCTGTAGTATGCAATAGGGCCACCCATCCCTGCACTGTGTAATAAGGCCACTTGTCCCTGCAGTATGTAATAAGGAGCCACCCGTCCCTGCACTGTGTAATAGGGAGCCACCTGTCCCTGCAGTATGTAATAAGGAGCCACCCGTCCCTGCACTGTGTAATAGGGGCCCACCCGTCCCTGCACTGTGTAATAGGGCCACCCGTCCCTGCACTGTGTAATAGGGCCACCCGTCCCAGCACAATGTAATAGGGGGGCACCGGTCACTGCACTGTGTAATAGGGGGCTACCCGTCCCTGCACTGTGTAATAGGGTGCCACGCATCCCTGCTCTGTGTAAGAAGGGGCCACCCGTCCCTGCACTGTGTAATAGGGGGCCACCCGTCCCTGCCCTGTGTAATAGGGTCCACCCATCCCTGCACTTTGTAATAGGGCCACCAGTCCCTGCACTGTGTAATAGGGTCCACCCATCCCTGCACTTTGTAATAGGGCCACCTGTCTCAGCACTTTGTAATAGGGACCACCTGTCCCTGCACTTTGTATTAGGGACCACCCGTCCTGGCACTGTGTAATAGGGACCACCTGTCCCTGCACTGTGTAATAGAGGCACCCGTCCCTGCACCGTGTAATAGAGCCACCCGTCCCTGCACTGTGTAATAGAGCCACCCGTCCCTGCACTGTGTAATAGAGCCAACCGTCCCTGCACTGTGTAATAGGGCCACCCATCCCTGCCCTGTGTAATAGGGACCACCCGTCCCTGCACTGTGTAATAGAGCCACCCGTCCCTGCACTGTGTAATAGAGCCAACCGTCCCTGCCCTGTGTAATAGGGAGCCACCTGTCCCTGCCCTGTGTAATAAGGAGCCACCCGCCCCTCTACTGCTTAAGGCCCCCTGGTGGTGGCAAAGTTGTACTTGTAATTTATGACCACACATTTGAATCCACCTAAATCACCCTCCATGTCCATGTGCCTTTCAGAGCACTGCATGTGACTCAAGTCTTTGATTTGTATTGTAAGTAAGATACCTCAGTGGGTTCATGCTCTTGCTGCAGTGATGCACATGTAACCTGTGGGTCACAAGGTACTATCCTGGTAAAATGGTCCTGGAGGTTTTAGCAGGGGGGTTAGGTTGGGGTTGGTAGTCCAGTTCTGGACTGGGGGTTTCAACACAGACCTATGCGGGGTCACCTGAGAGCTCTTGTTGGAGGAGAGATCAAGTGCCAGCTCTTCGGTTGACTCAATGAGTTTTTGAATGACAGTTTTGAGAGATAGAAGTACTTGGTTTATTTCCTTGAGGTTTGCAGCAGGTTCTGAGTGAGGATTATGTAAAAGGTGAGGGGTAGGTGGAGGATTGTAGAGTGGGAGGGCAGGAGGGGAGGGCCGGGCTGGATGGGGGGTGAGGTCAGCAGGAGGGGAGGTCTCTTTGTGATGAGCTGGAGTGCAAGGATAGCGTGTAGTGGGAGGGAGGTTGGGAGAAGGGGGGTTGTGAGAATTACCACTGTGAAGTGGAGGAGTGTCAGAAGAGATGGCAAAGGGTTTGAGGTTGAGAGAAGGGGGGTTGTGAGATTTCCCAGTGTCCTGTAAGGTATTGTCAGGAGAGTGGGTCATGAGAGAGAGGTTAGGGGAAAGGGAGATAGCTGAAAGGAGGTTAGGGGAGGTGTCCTGTAAGGGATTGCCACTAGAGTGGGCCAAGGGAGCGGGGTTCGGGGAAAGGGGGATAGCTGAGAGGAGGTTAGGGGAGGGAAAGTTAGGGGAAGGGGGTTAGACGAGTTTAAGTTGAGGTGCGGCAGCACGGTCTGTTGAGTGAGGGAATGACGAAGGGGGGACATGCTGGGTGACGGGGAGGTGCCAGAGAGGCGGGCGGCAGCGCCGGGAAGATGCCGTGCTCCGGCGTTGGAGACAGATGAATAGATTGGACAGTGGACATTGGGTGCAATTGGGGCGCCTCTAGTAGGAGGAGATAAGGTCATGTGTGTGTTGGAAAAGGTATGATGGGCAGTCCTCAGGTGAAGATCCCGCATCGTCTAGAGACGGGGTAAGGGTACTCCTGCAACTAGGTTTGGAGAGGCTGATCGAATTATTGATTGTGTCCATTTTGGACTGAGGAAGGGTGGTCGTGAGGGAGCTCTCTTTGGAGGGGTGAATAGCAGAAAGGACAGGGAGGGGAAGAGACCCCAGGGATCTAGTAGGGGTGCGCAGAATACTATTAAAACCAAGGGTTCCCACAATGAAAGTAGATGATCAAAAGGGAAGTCGAGTTAGCAGTAGCCGGGCTCTAACAGTATTAGAGAGAAACAGATAATGTAGACAAGCAGTAGTTCTAGAGATACAAAGATTCACAGGAGTGAGCCGTGTGGGGGCGATCAGGAATAGCTCCGAGCCGCAGGCAGTGAATCGGGCCGGTGCAGAAACTATCCGCGGGAGCCTCCCGAGGGCCGCCGCGGAAAGGGGGATGCCCTGTAATTGAAGTTCGCCTCACATCACAATGAAGGGCAATCCTGCCGTGCGTCAGACAGTGCCACTCCACTGGCGGAGAGGGGAAACGACGCAGCCCAGCCAGGGGTGATCAGCAACGATGCTCGGTGGCAGTTGTGCTCTGCATGTCCCCAGTCCCTGCCAGTGAGGCGAAGAGGCCCGACGACCCAAGAGACCTCGGCGGCGAAGTTTGACACTGAGGATCGCAGGAGACTCCCAAGCGTCAGAGATCACACAGGCGACCGAAAGCAGTTGCTCTGGAAGTTCAGTCCCGGCGAGGGAGTCCGGTCCAAGAGTCGCGGGTCTCCTGACACAGAAGAGGTGGGCATGTGCAGGTAAGGAGGTTCCAAAGATCAGGTACGACAAGTTACATGTAGTATATGTCAAAGTAGACAGATGATGTTGGATGGCAGGTTAAAACGGGGATATCCAGCGATATGCGATCCCCAAACCAGGAGCTCTAGGAAAGAGCACCTACTATAGCTACCATAGCGCTGAGAGGAAGCCTACCCAGCGCTTTATCCAGCTTTTGCTTACATTCCCAAACAGGAGGATGTGGTTGGTGGTCTGCTTGTTAAAGGACAAGCTGTCTGTCCTCCTGCAGAGAAGACAATGGGACAGTTCTATTGCTGTGTGAGGCAGATCCAACCAGACCCTGTCTTGTGCTCACACCTGTCCCGCCTCCTCCCCTCAAGTCTGCTTCGATTGGCTCTGTTCATCAGCTCTGCTTGGGATGCTGGGAGATGAGGGGTGTCTTGGCCTGGACTCTCCGTTTCTCATCTTCTTACCTCAGCAGGGTCTCTGAGCCTGGGCTTCATTTGTAAAAAGGCAAATGCCAGAGCCTTCTGAAGAGGCCACTGCAACCTACATCCTTTCAGTGTCCCTTTCAGTGCTGCCAGTGCCAGTCTCAGCACCGCTACTGTCCTCACGTATGTCTGCTAATAGAGACTATTTCATGTCTGCCAAAGCTTACAATGTCCTGCATGGCTGGTAATATTTATTTCTAAAGTATATTGAATTATAAAACGCTCATTGGTGTGCTCACCTGAAAAATACACGTACAGCGCCACCAAGTGGTGGACTGCCATGAATGCCAGTGTAGAGAATTAGGTGCTGGTGCTAAGCACCGGCAAACACCGTCTCAAATTAAGCTCTGTCAATTTACCCTTCCAATTGTACATCCCTTCCAGCATTGCCCTAGTGAGTAGTTAATTGAGGATGGCCATCGCATGCCTACTACAGACATAGGGTGAGGGGTGGGGATATTACATCTAATGTGCCTGGTTTAAGTATGTTAGTGAGAGTCTCTGGGTTCAAGATAAAATGTCTGATGTGAGTGTGAACCCAACATCCTGTAAACAAGAGAGATGGTTTCTCTTTTGTTACCTTTAAAAAAAATCCAACTAGCAGAATGCATTACCTGTGAGAACATAATAAGACCTCTGGATTGAGGATTTTAACACAGGAAGAATCTGACCAGATTAGAGGAAGGTACGTTCTGACTGTGACCGGAAATGATGTGATGAGAGAGAGAGACTATAATATAAACAAGTTATTCAGAGCTCAGAGGCTCCCATTGGCCTCTCTCTTCATTACCTGTTCAGTGATGTAAGCAGACCAGTATCTCAAGGATGTCCTGAGGGTTGTCATGGATTATAGCCATTTTTCCTAACACCGCCATATTCTGAATAGGTTTTGGGACTATGCAAACAGTAGGAATGCCCGACTCAAAGGCATACATTACCTACCAGACATCCCTGCAGAGCACACACGTCTGCAAAGCTTGAGAAAGGCAGAAAACGCAAACACCATCAAACCCTCGATACTTGTAGAATTCAATCCATCAATCAAACATTTATAGAGTGCGGCCAATCACCTGCGAGGGTCTCGAGGCGTTGCAGCTGGAGTTTTGATCATTCAAACATCCAGGTCTTCAGTTCTCTCCTGGATTGCTGGAGCGACGGTGCCCTTCTGAGGTGCGGGGGAGCTTGTTCCAAGCCTTGGGTTCCAGGTGCGAGAAGGAGTGTCCTGCGGTGTTGGCTTGACGGATCCGTGGGGTACGTGCGAGGCAGAGGGAAGCTGATCGAAGGGGTGTGGTCGGTCAGAGTAGGGTCAGGTGTTTGTTGATGTATGCTGGTCCTTCGTTGTGCATGGCCTTGAAGGCGTGCGTCAGCATCTTGAAATGGCATCTCTTCTGAATCAGGAGCCTCTGCAGAGTCTTGAAATGTGGCGTGATGTGGGTCCTTCTAGGGAGGTCGGGTATGAGTCTTGCCACTGAGTTCTGTATTGTCTGGAGCCTCTTCAGGAGGCGTGGAGTGACTCATATGTAGAACGTGTTTTCATAGTCCAGTCTGCAGTGATAAGGGCCTGCATGACGGTCCTTCTGGTGTTTGCCGAGAGCCATCTGAAGATCTTGCGGAGCATGCGTAGGGTGTGGAAGCAGGCAGATGAGACTTTGTTGACTTGCTACTCCATGGATGGCTTCCTATTCAGGATGATGCTGTTTGTGGGCCTGGTCTTTTGGGGCGTGGGGTGTGCCAAACTCCGTGGGTCACCATCTGTTGGTCCATGGTGAGGTATTGTTCCCAAAGATGAGTATTGAGTTTGACAGTTGTCCTTCATCCAGTCTTCGACATTCATCATGAATCTGTGGACGTTAGCTTTAGTGGTGGGGGGGATCTTCGGGCAGTGGGAGGATGAGCTGTGTGTCGTCAATGTAAGAGATGATGTTGAATCTGTACGATCTGACGGTGGCGGCCAGGGGGATCATGTAGGTGTTGAAGAGGGTCGGGCTGAGGGGCGATCCTTGGGGGACTCCGCAGTTGATCTTCTTGTGCTCTGAGATGAACAGTGGAAGGTGGATCCTTTGTGTTCCACCAGCGAGGTACGAGGAGATCTATTAGAGGGCGTTTCCTTGAAACCTCATGTGGTGGAGTCTGTTGATGAGGATGTCGGGGGAGATGGTGTCAAACATGGCAGACGGGTCCAGGCGGATGAAGGCTGCTGTTTCTCAGTGGTCCAGGAGGGCTCTGATGTCATCAGCGGCTGCGATCAGGGCTGTCTCGGTGCTGTAGTTAGCTCAAAATTTTATTTGGGAGAGGACCAGGAGGTTGTGGTCTTCTAGGTGTTGGTGAGTTGCTGGCTGCTCGCTTTCTCGAGGAATGTTGCTGGACAGGGGAGCAGAGAGATGATTTGTCAGGAGGGACCTCACTTCAGTGTGCTTCGAGTCATCAGGGAAGGAGGCTGTGGTGATGGACCTTCCTGAGCTCGTCGCCAATTGTCTTGTTTCCGAGGTTGAAGGTGTGGTGGGGGCATGGGTCCATGGGTGCTCACGAGTGCACAGAGTTCATGATGGAGATAGTGTCTTGCATGGGGGGTAATTTCTAGTGGGTGAGAAGGTGTTCAGGGTATGTGTTTCACAGTGTGAGCTGGTTGATGCTGTCCATGGTGGAGGGTTGTGCTCAAAGAAGTCTGCAAGGTTGTCCCACAGTTCATGGGAGGGAGTAATGTTCTTAGTGGTTGCAGGATTTTTAAACCCCTTCACAATGGTGAAGGGTTCTTTGCTGTGGTTTGTGCAGGCTTTGAAGCAGTCTGCTAGGGCGTTCTTTTTGGTTTCTTTCAGGAGGCGATGGTACTTGTTGAAAGCGGACCTGAAGGTGGTGCGGTATTCTGTTTTTTAGCTAGTGCCCCGCTTCTTTTGAAGTTGTTGGCAGTTGCATTTGGTGGAGTGCAGTTCCTCAGTGAACCAGCTTACACTTTTGCTTTGTTCTTTGATTCTGGTTGTCTCTGCAGGGGAAATGGTGTTGATGAATTCTGTATTCCACTAGGAGAAGCTCTTAGCTGCTTGTTCAGGATCATGTGTAAAGTTTGAGAGTTGGGAGCGGAGAGTTTCGTTCCACTGGACTTCTGATACCTTCCTCCAATCTCTTCCAGTGGATTTGAGGGGAACGGTGCGGGGATAGGTGGGGTCTGAAATGGTAGAGTGTATGCTGTGATGGTTGGACCAGGTGAGTGGTGTGGTGTGGATGTACCTGACTCTGTTGCTGGAGGTGAAGATGGGGTCGAGCATGTATCCTGTGATGTGGGTAGGGTTGGTTACGAGCTGCTTGAGGCCGATGTTGCTTATTCTGTCCTGGAGGTCAGTGTAGTTGGCATTGCTGGGGTTGTCGTGGTGTAAGTTGAGATCCTCTGGGAAGATGGAGTGCTCGAGTCAATTGGGAGCAGGGTGATGAGTTCCAGGATGATGTTGCAGAAGCTGGGGCGTGAACCTGGTGGTCTATAGACAAGGGTGCCTTTAATGGTGCTTTTTCCCTCAATGTGTACAGTTGGAAGTTCAGGAGTTCCAATATTGGTGTTGAGTCGTAAGGGGATGTCGTGCAGTGGATGGAGTTCCTGTAGATGATGGCTATCCTGCCTCCATGCTTGTGGGTTCAGTCCAAGTGTGTTATCTTGTAACCTTCAGGGATGGTGGTGGTGATGTCTGCTTCAGAAGTGGGATTTAGCCTGGTTTCTATGGAAGATGACTTCTGGATGAGGGAGGAGATCATGTCACAGACCTCTGTGGCATGTTTACCGAGTGAACGTGCATTGTGTAGGATGCACGGGAGATGTGACGAGGTGGTCTTCATTGATGTAGCAGGTGGGGCCGCATTTGCAGTGTTGTTGACTGCTTCGCTGCTGAAGGTGAGGCAGGCTGCAGATATGTGAGCAGATGATAGGGGCAGAGAGTGATGGCAGGCTGCAGATATGTGAGCAGAGGATAGATGCAAAGAGTGATGGCAGGCTACAGATATGTGGGCAGAGTATAGGTGCAGAGAGTGATGGCAGGATGCAGATATGTGAGCAGAGGATAGGTGCAGAGAGTGATGGCAGGCTGCAGATATGTGAGGGGGATAGGTGACGAGAGTGATGGCAGGCTGCAGATATGTGAGGGGGATAGGTGACGAGAGTGATGGCAGGCTGCAGACATGTGAGCAGAGGATTGGTGCAGAGAGCGATGGCAGGCTACAGATATGTGGGCAGAGTATAGGTGCAGAGAGTGATGGCAGGATGCAGATATGTGAGCAGAGGACAGGTGCAGAGAGTGATGGCAGGCTGCAGATAAGTGGGCAGTGAGCAGAGGATAGGTGCAGAGAGTGACAGCAGGCTGCAGATATGTGAGCAGAGAATAGGTGCAGAGAGTGATGGCAGGCTGCAGATAAGTGGGCAGTGAGCAGAGGATAAGTGCAGAGAGTGACAGCAGGCTGCAGATATGTGAGCAGAGTATAGGTGCAGAGAGTGATGGCAGACTGCAGATATGTGAGCAGAGAATAGGTGCAGAGAGTGATGGCAGGCTACAGATATATGGGCAGAGTATAGGTGCAGAGAGTGGTGGCAGGCTGCACATATGTGAGCAGAAGATAAGTGCAGGGAGTGATGGCAGGCTGCAGATATGTGGGCAATGAGCATAGGATAGGTGCAGAGAGTGATGGCAGGCTGCAGACATGTGAGCAGAGGATTGGTGCAGAGAGAGATGGCAGGCTGCAGATATGTGAGCAGAGGATAGGTGCAGAGAGTGATGGCAGGCTGCAGATATGTGAGCAGAAGATAAGTGCACGGAGTGATGGCAGGTTGTAGATATGCGAGGAGAGAATAGGTGCAGAGAGTGATGGCAGGCTACAGATAAGTGAGCAGAGGACAGGTGCAGGGAGTGATGGCAGGCTGCAGATATGTGAGCTGAAGATAGGTGCAGAGAGTGATGGCAGGCTGTAGATATGTTATGTTATGTTAATAACTTTTATTTGGCGCACAGCTGCCCCAGCGAAGGGGCGTCCTGGCGCCTGATCAAATACTACAACATAACAGGTCAAAGCTGAAAGCAGAAAAATCAGCTAACAGAGGCGAACAGGTAAGTTTTGATGGCGCGTCTAAAAAGAGTGAGGCTGTTTAGGGCACGGATGTGAACAGGAAGGGAATTCCAAAGATCAACCGCCAGAATACGGAAAGAGCGTCCTCCCATCCTACTCAGTCTGAACCTAGGCTTAATCGCCAGATGGTGAGATTCAGACCTGAGGGACCGCGTGGGGACATACGAAGAAATAAGGCCCGCAAGGGCGGGAGGGGAGGACAGCTTCAAGATCTTAAATGTCAGACAGAGAGCCTTAAATTTGATTCTCTGTCTGACCGGAAGCCAATGAAGGGAGGTCAGGACAGTGGAGACGGAGCAACGTCTCGGAAGGCCCACAATGGCCCGTGCAGCAGCATTCTGCACCCTCTGAAGCCTAGTAGCCTCAGCCTGATTAACTCCAAGCAGCAGAGCACTCCCGTAGTCTAGCCGAGAAAGGATAGACGCCTGAACCACCAGTTGCCGCGTGGGGGGGTCGAAGAATTTGAGGACAGGTCTCACTCCTCGCAGAATACCAAAACAGGTAGCTGCTGTCTTCTTAGTATGACTGGTAAAAGAAAGATTGGAATCCAGCCAGACCCCCAGATTTTTAACTTCGGACGCTGGAATTGGGGACACCCCCAATTCGGGAGGCCACCACTGGTCTCCCCAAAGATCCGCCTGCTTCCCTAAAACCAGGACCTCGGTTTTCTTAGCATTAAGCTGAAGGCAGTTGTTACGCATCCAGTTAGCTACAGCTATGAGTCCTGCACGGAATCTGGGCGCATTCACCTCAGGGTCCCCACTGAGTGTCACCGCCAGCTGCGTGTCGTCGGCGTACGATGTCATGGTAAGACCACATTGCCTGACGACAGCAGCCAGCGGTTTCACATACAGGTTGAACAGTGTGGGGCTTAAAGCAGAGCCCTGAGGGACTCCCAGACCCAGAGAATGGAAAGAGGACTGGCCAGGTGGAATGCCTACTTTGAAAAACCGGTCCGAGAGGAAAGAGCGGAACCACTGAAGTGCCTTTCCCACAATACCCACTTCCTCCAAGCGCCGCATCAGGATGTCATGAGACACCGTGTCGAACGCGGCGCTCAGGTCTAACAATAGGAGCGCCGCAGTCTGCCCCGCATCCAGCACTGACCGCAAATGCTCGGTCATGAAGAGCAAGGCGGTCTCAGTGCTGTGTTGTGAGCGAAACCCATTTTGACTCTCGTCGAGAATATTATTACGAGAGAGATGGGCAGATAGGATGGAATTCACGTGTGCCTCAGTGACCTTAGCGGTCCAAGGCAGGAGGGAGATGGGCCGGTAGTTCTCCGGGAGTGAGGGGTCTAGGTTGGGTTTCTTCAGAATAGGGCTGACCACAGCTTGCTTCCAGGAGGAAGGAACCACGCCCTCACTGAGGGAGAGATTAATCAGATCCAAGATGGGCTCACGACAGAGGGGCGGGAGAAGAGTAAAAAACTCCGGCTTCAGCGGGTCTAAGGGAGAGCCAGATTTAATTTTGAGGCTCAGAGTGTCGAATACCTCGTTAGACATGGCCGGCAAGGAGGACAGAGTTTCAGAGACCGAAACCTTCACATCACTAGGAGCATCCCCGGGAACAGATGGTATAAATCCTCGATAGATTGTCTGCACCTTCTCCACGAAAAAGGATGCCAAGCTTTCGCAGTGCGAGTCCGTGCAGATTTCTTGCGAGGTAGCCCGTTTCCCCATCAGGTCTTTGAGTACCTTGAAAATTAATTTGGAAGGGTTAGGGCTATTGGAGAACTCAGCTGCGTAATACGCAGCCCGGGTTTGACAGATAGCTCTGTGATAGATCTTAAGCTGGGCAAAATACAGAGATTTTAACATCTGATCAAAGGATTTCCTCCAGGCCCTCTCAGCTTGCCGGCAGGTTCTCTTAAGCTCGGCAAGAGTCTCATTGTACCAAGGGCTGCGGGTTTTGGCGTGACATTTAGACCAACGCAGGGGTATAAGAGAATCGAGGGCAGTAAGGACCCAGTTGCAAAACTGTTCATATCCCTGTTCCACATTCTGCAGTTTGCCTAGGGGCTGTGCCTCCAATATCCTAACAAAGTCCTCCAGCTTGAGTTTACGCCAATTGCGCTTTAGGATCTGTTTATCCACAGGTTTCAGTTGTGGATTATCTAAGGGACATGACACTTTAACCAACATATGGTCCGTCCAGCCCAACACCATCGGGTCAGATGTTCTAGCCCGGGCTAAGGTGGTAAAGAAGGGGTCCAGTATATGTCCTCCTATATGGGTGGGGGAAGTAACTAGTTGGTTGAGTTGCATCGCTTCAAGGTCCGCTAGCAAGGAGCTGATAGATAGAGATGACGTCTGATCAAGATGTATGTTTAGGTCACCTACTATGTTAAAGTTAGAAAAGCTAGGAACCAGCGAGCTAACCACATCTACTAGAGCGGTCTTGAAGGTGGTGTCGTTCCCAGGTGGTCGATAAATAAGCATGCCACTAAAGGTGAATTGATGACTAACCTTTACCTTAAAAGAGGCGCTTTCACACATTGGAAGACCCTGAGCCTTCCACTCAGCCGGGAAGCAAGATTTAGTCGCCATGGCTATACCACCTCCCCGAGTTGCGCGGTTCAAAGTAAACACCGTATAGGTAGAAGGGAAAGCCAAGTTGATGATGGCAGTGTCAGCATCCTGTAACCAAGTTTCGGTAAGAAAAATGATATCAGGAGAGTCCGTATCATGTCCCGGAGTGACTGATAGTGCTTGACCAGAGATCTAACATTCAAGCTCCATATATTAAGTGTACGCTCAGTACAATCTATATGAATGCCGCGGGCAGTCCCTTCAGCAGGGCGCACCCCATTGGGTGAGGCCAGAGAGAAACAGCCGCAAGCGCAGTCATAAGGTCCCGAAAGAGGAAGCAAAGGGACATGGTTACACACCGGAAGACTATCTCTTATGGAAAGGATAGCAGCACGATCGTACCTGAGCGTCGCGATGTTACACATGATAAAAAAGTGGCAGGGGGCCAGAGTCCATAGCCCGCACCCGCTACCTCGATGCGGACGAGCGCAGACAGGCAGGACTCTGGCACGACTCCGGCTAAGCGACGGCGTCCCACTGCACGTACCCGCTGCGCGGGAGAGGACGACTTTAAATAGGCGCCTCCCTGACCAACTCGAGCGTCGGGACGCTCCAAAATGGCGCCCGCGCTACAAACACTCACCCCAAACTAAGATGGCGCCCAGGAAACCAGGAATCCAGCCCCAGGGACCCGGACCCGCCGAATGGCGGTGCGTTTTTCTAAAATTAAATGTGAGTAAGGGGGCAACCCAGTGACAGAGATCGTATTAAAAACAGGGGATAAGTTAAATCAGCAAAACCAAAATACACAAAAGGTAGGTTTAAAATATAGCAGCTCGCTAGCAGCGCGACCTGCGCTAGTGCAGCAATGATCAGGGCAAGGGAAACACGAGTCCGCCTTAAATAGGCGCCTCCCTGACCAACTCGAGCGTCGGGACGCTCCAAAATGGCGCCCGCGCTACAAACACTCACCCCAAACTAAGATGGCGCCCAGGAAACCAGGAATCCAGCCCCAGGGACCCAGACCCGCCGAATGGCGGTGCGTTTTCCTAAAATTAAATGTGAGTAAGGGGGCAGCCCAGTGACAGAGATCGTATTAAAAACAGGGGATAAGTTAAATCAGCAAAACCAAAATACACAAAAGGTAGGTTTAAAATATAGCAGCTCGCTAGCAGCGCGACCTGCGCTAGTGCAGCAATGATCAGGGCAAGGGAAACACGAGTCCGCCTTAAATAGGCGCCTCCCTGACCAACTCGAGCGTCGGGACGCTCCAAAATGGCGCCCGCGCTACAAACACTCACCCCAAACTAAGATGGCGCCCAGGAAACCAGGAATCCAGCCCCAGGGACCCGGACCCGCCGAATGGCGGTGCGTTTTCCTAAAATTAAATGTGAGTAAGGGGGCAGCCCAGTGACAGAGATTGTATTAAAAACAGGGGATAAGTTAAATCAGCAAAACCAAAATACACAAAAGGTAGGTTTAAAATATAGCAGCTCGCTAGCAGCGCGACCTGCGCTAGTGCAGCAATGATCAGGGCAAGGGAAACACGAGTCCGCCTTAAATAGGCGCCTCCCTGACCAACTCGAGCGTCGGGACGCTCCAAAATGGCGCCCGCGCTACAAACACTCACCCCAAACTAAGATGGCGCCCAGGAAACCAGGAATCCAGCCCCAGGGACCCGGACCCGCCGAATGGCGGTGCGTTTTCCTAAAATTAAATGTGAGTAAGGGGGCAGCCCAGTGACAGAGATCGTATTAAAAACAGGGGATAAGTTAAATCAGCAAAACCAAAATACACAAAAGGTAGGTTTAAAATATAGCAGCTCGCTAGCAGCGCGACCTGCGCTAGTGCAGCAATGATCAGGGCAAGGGAAACACAAGTCCGCCTTAAATAGGCGCCTCCCTGACCAACTCGAGCGTTGGGATTTGAAGCAACAAAAAATGAATTTACTTTTGTTGTTTGAAGTAAAACCCTAGTAGGTTTTATTGAAAGCCCTCACTCACCGACCTGGTCGGTGACATGCTTCATCATCGGGCCCACCAGGAATGGTCGAATGCCACCCCGGTGTACTGCAACGCCAGAATTACTGCGGAGCTGGTATCGTGATTGTGAAGTGATGAATAAAATGGCCAATTAAGTCGAAGAAAATGATTTTATTGGTTTCACCAAGTGGTCAGGTTAAAAAAGGTGTGGAGGATAACGGACACAAATTAAGGTCTACTGTTATCCCGGTAAAAAGAGCGGTCAACATGTTTCAGCCAATGTGACAAATTGTCAGGCATTCATCAGGACCAGTGTGTGTGAGTATTTACAGTGGTGTGTGTAGTGGCCTCGGTGGTATGAGCACGCTAAGGCCCACATTACCAGAGGACTGTTATGTTAAAAAACGTAATTACGTACATCAGATTCCCTTAGGAGTGGAATCTGATGTACATAACTTGCATAATTGCGTTTTTTAACATAACAGCTTTTAAAACCTACCACTTGAAGCAAAACCCTACTAGGGTTTTGCTTCAAACAACAAAAGTAAATTAATTTTGTGTTGCTTCAAAATCAGTAGTCATTCCTCTTTTTTACATGATGCTCCTTTGTTGTTTTTGAGTATTTACTTCCGATGGGAGCAGGAGCGTCTGTCTCCCTTCCTCTCTTGTTGTTATTTAGTGATTATCTCTTTTTACAGAAATTCACGGACTAATGAAGCATGGAAATCCAGAAAAAGCAACAAAAAGTTTGTTTTTAATATCATCTTCCCAAACAAGGTTATAAACAATGGGATGTTTGGTATAGTCTACTTTAGAAGCAAGTATTGAATGAACAATAGCTATCCACAAACAAGCACTGGCAAACCCAATAAGTCGCAGCGATGCAAGAGCTATTGGGTTTCTTAATGTTAATGTATTCTAGCCATGTAGCCCAAGAGCAGACAATTTAAGCAGGGAAGCCGTGATTTATCCTAGTTTTCTGGGTTAGCTTCTTTATTTTTGTTTACTTTCTATTTAGTACGAAGCGTGTTAAGGCAGCTGTAAAGACAAGTCGTAGTCCAATTTTCTCTGGGTGTTTATATGTATTCCCAAACTCCACCGCTACTCGCTATGTAGAAAGATGGCTGTGCCCTTTAATCTTAAGACTACGCACAGATGCCAAGTGCATTGAAGGAGTATTTTTGGAGTGTTACACATATGAGTCTTTGAGTTGATATAAAACAGTTTCTTGCTGAAATGCAGCGCCAATGTCCTCCAGTTGTCTTTATAAAGGGAGCAAGAAGCACTGAAAAGATGCAATCAGGCTGTCCCAAACACTACTAGAAAATTACCTGCAGCGAGAATCGTTTGCGAGCAATATGTGTCCATAAAATAGAGAATACATAACAGAAGCAGCATAATATGACTCTGTACTGCCCTCGTGTGGATGTGAAGACATGCACTAAAACAAAACGGTGCGTGTATCACAAGTGTATTGCTATAGCGCTTAGATTCCACAACATGGCGTTAGAAGAACGCTTTAACACATCTTATTGAGTGTTCAGATTAGAACGAGATATGTTTACCTCGTGTCGCTGTCTTTTCCTTGGCACACAAACTCGACTGGTCATACACAAGGATTTTTTGGCCCATTTTGATTTGGTTGTAGTCCAGAAAATGTTGTTTTGGTATTGTCTCACTTGTGTAGCGATACACACCAGAAGGGGATTTTATCCCATGCTTGCAAACATGCACACAGGCATGAGAAGTGAGGTTTTGCATGTAAAAGAAGCCTCGTACATGAGGTACAAAAGGAGATGCACACTGAGTGGGGGAGACGCTTGCATGTGCAAAAAGCTTGCGTTGTACCAAATGCTAGGATGCATGTGTGTGAGATATAGGTACACATGAGAGAAGCACGATGTGGAGTGGAAAATGCATACAAGCAAGGAGCATAGTGAGATATACAGTAGGAGATGTGTGTGGGTGATGTTTAGAAGTGTGGTGTTTGAGATGAACACAGACACGAGAGGCAAGTTAGATACTTGCAAATACAGTAAGTGTAGCGCGTGAGAAAATCTTACAAATTAATACACGGCACAAGAAGGTAGCAAAACAAAATAGTGCATGACAAATTATGTGGGAGACTTACAAACACATGAAACATTTTTTGTGTCATGCTTGGTATTGTGTGTTCTGTTTCTAAGCCTTCTCTACTCGAGGCTTCCTATGTTTGTGATGAGAAGTGTGGGGTGAGATAAGCTCATTAACATGGAAATACTGTGTGTGATTAAACCACACACGAGAACCATGGTGTGATTTACTCACAGAAGTGTACAGGGTGAAACACTCACAAACATGAGCAGTCAGGACATATAAACGAAGAGAAAGCAGCGGACGGATGTGAAGGCGAAGTGGCTTGGGTTGGAATAGGGTGGGTGAGAGGATGGCGCGATTGAAAACACAAGCACTCGGTAGAGTGCTCAAACAAAGAACCAATCTCTCTGTATTGCGTGGCTGGGGGGGCGGGGGAGCGGAGGCGGGTTACATGAAGTAAAAGTGACAATGGTGAGCAAACAAAATACAAGAGGTAGCAAACGGGGCCGGGCTGGGGGAGCGCATTCCTTTGAAGACTGAAGCGGGGGGGCCGGGGAATCAGAGCGGCTGCGGTTGCTTTTTCTGTTCTTGTCTTGTCTTGCTTTGTGGAAGGGGTAGGGGGAGCGAATTGCTGTGCATGCGCCTGGCTCACATGAACTGTACGCGATCCGCAGCTAGGTAGACTTTTCGGACCGCTTACTATAATCTCGCCTATCATCCCTTCGGGATGTAATAGGCGAGACCTAAAGAGGAAGGTTTTGGCTTTGCCACATGTTGAAATGGCACAGTAGACTTAGCCGTTTTAAAGCTGCTCTGCCAGCCTGCAATGGCAGCGTGAGAGAGATGTTACACCTTGTCACACTCGAGGTGGCATAATAAGTGTTTAAGTCCATGAGGAACACTTAACGTATAGGCCCCGGGTACATTGGGTGTCATATATTAGGGACCAATGTATAAGTAAACTTATGTCAATTGGAGATAAGCCAAATAAACAAACACTTTTAGGAGTCAGAGTACATGTACCGAGGCCAGGAATGCAGGGTCCACAGGGACTACAGAGTCATTACACAGCACTAAATCTAGTGTAGTGTAGTTCCTATTTTCCCTATACGCCCTGCGCATTGGAATAACATAAACAGCAGTGTAGACGTAGGACTGCGGTCTTCTAGGTCTCTACTGACTATGTTAGACTTAATTTAGGTTTGCGCCCGCTAGCTCAGAGGTCACTGGAAACTTTCTTGACTGAATAGGAAGTGATCAGCTTCCCTGGCTCAGACAAAAAGGGATTCAGTTTCCGACAACCGCATAAACATGACAACTTTGCTCCTCAGAATAAGAGTCAATCTCTAGAGTCGTTTGAAACAATAGACAGCTATTTCACTCAGACAGTTGTGCGTATTTTTAATTTCACCACTGTGCAGAGAATAGAGAGACAGGCGTTTTCAATAAGGAATATGCTACTTACCAGTATGCATCTGTTCTTGGCATAGAGGGCTGCAGAGTGGTACATTATGAATAGATCGCCATCTGGTGTTGGGCTCGGATGATTGCACTTTGTTTTTCTCTTGGAGAGTCTTTTGTCTCTTGGTGACTCCTCCCTTGGTTGGTAGTGCGCATGGGCATCGGCTCCATCCTTAGATTGTTTTGCCATAGTAGGGTTAGATGGAGTAGTATAGTAGAATACAGATAAGAGTGCCCATGTAAGTGTATCTAAATAAGATAATGTTGGAACAGACACAGGTTTCCGGGGAGGCTGGGAGGGCATGTACCACTCTGCAGCCCTCTATGCCAAGAACAGATGCATACTGGTAAGTAGCATATTCCGTTCGAGGCATATGGGCTGCAGATGGTACATTATGAATAGACTATATAGCAGTTCTCTCCCTAGCGGTGGTCGCCCGTGTCTGTTGCAACTGTCTGAAACAATGTTTTTAATACTGCTTGTCCCACTCTAGCTTGTTGTGTTGTGTGCACATCTACACAATAGTGTTTTGTGAAGGTGTGCGGTGTAACCCAGGTAGCCGCTTTGCATATGTCATCTAGTGGAATGTTTCCCAGAAATGCCATAGATGCTCCTAGTTTACGTGTAGAGTGAGCTCTAGGAGGAACAGTTAATGTTCTCTTTGCCTTTAAGTAGCATATTTGAATGCATTTTACAATCCATCTGGCAATGCCCGCTTTGGAGATGGGATTGCCTTTATGTGTGGGAGAAAACGCAACAAATAGCTGTTTTGTCTTTCTGAAAGTTTGTGTTCTTTCTATGTAGTACAATATGGCCCTTCTAACATCCAGTGTATGTAGGGCTCTTTCAGCTACTGTTTGTGGTTTTGGAAAGAAAACCGGTAATTCCACTGACTGATTGATGTGGAATGCTGAAATAACCTTCGGTAAGAATTTTGGGTTTGTTCTAAGAACCACTTTATTTTGGTGTAGCTGCATAAATGGTTCTTGAATCGTAAAAGCCTGCAGTTCACTTACTCTTCTAAGTGACGTGATAGCTATGAGGAAGGCTACCTTCCATGTGAGGAATTGTATTTCACACCTATGCATAGGTTCAAATGGTGGCCCCATTAGTCTGGTAAGCACTATGTTGAGATTCCAGACTGGGGAAGGTGGTCTTCTTGGTGGAATGACTCTTTTGAGTCCTTCCATGAAAGCTTTAATTGCTGGTACTTTGAACAATGACAGATGTTGTCTGTTTTGTAGGTATGCTGCTATGGCTGCTAGATGAACTCTGATAGAGGTATATGCTAGGTTACATTGCTGTAAGTGTAAAAAATAGCAAATGATTTGTTTAGTAGATGCGTCCAGAGGGTTGATGTGCTTACTGTTACAGTGTATAGCAAACCTCTTCCATTTTGCTGCATAGCATGCTCTGGTGGTAGGACGTCTTGCTTGTTTAATCATTTCCATGCATTCTGGTGGTAAATCTAAGTACCCAAACTCTATGACTTCAGGAGCCAGATCGCTAGGTTCAGTTGTTTGGGATCTGGGTGCATTATTTCTCCATGGTTCTGTGTAAGATGCATGGGTAATAACCTTAGCTTTTGATGTGGTACTTGTGAGAGTTGTAGCAGCGTGGTGAACCACGGCTGTCTTGCCCACGTGGGTGCCACTAGTATCATTGTCATTGAATGTTGCTGCAGCTTCCGAACTAGTAATGGAATTAGTGGTAGAGGAGGGAACGCGTACGCAAATCTGTTGGACCAATTTATCCACAGTGCATTGCCCTGGGACCTTTGGTGTGGGTACCTGGATGCGAATTCTTTGCATTTTGCGTTCTGATGATTGGCAAACAGATCTATCTCTGGTTGCCCCCATTTTTGGAAGAATGGCTGTAGTATTTGGTCGTGCAGCTCCCATTCGTGCACTTGTTCTGACTGTCTGCTTAGGATGTCTGCTATTTGGTTTTGAACTCCTGGTAGGTGTTCCGCTAACAGGTAGATCTTTTGAGGAATGGCCCATCTCCATATGTCCTGTGCTAGTCTGGACAGTTGGAGAGAGTGTGTCCCCCCCTGTTTTTGAATATAATACATTGCAGTCATGTTGTCTGTTCTGATCAGGACTGCTTTGCCTGTTATTTGCATTTGGAAGGCTTTTAGTGCTAGAAATATTGCTAATAGCTCTAGGTAGTTGATGTGCAGTTTCTTTTGCTGCACACTCCACTTCCCCTGTACTGTGTATCTGTCCATATGCGCTCCCCATCCGGAGAGCGATGCGTCCGCTGTTATTATTACTTGTGGAATTGGCTCTAGGAACGACCGTCCCTTGGAAATGTTTTCTGTGTTCCACCACTTCAGAGAGCGATACGTCCGGTCGTCCACCAACACCAGATCTGTAATCTGCCCTTGAGCCTGATCCACTGTGTCGCTAGACACTCTTGTAGTGGGCGCATTTGTAGTCTGGCATGTGGTATTAGCAGTATGCAGGAGGACATCATGCCTAATAGTTGCATAAACACTCGTGCTGGTAGTGAGTGTTGTGGTTGAAATCTTTGTATTAACCCGACCATTGTCTGTACTCTGATTGGGTTGGGGTATGCTATTGCCTTCTCTGTGTCTACTGTAGCCCCCAGGTATTGCTGAATCTGGTTTGGTTGCAGGTGTGATTTTTTGTAGTTCACCGTGAACCCTAGGTGGTGCAGCAATTGAATTGTCTTCTGTGTGTTGTGAAGACATTCTTCCTTTGACTTGGCCTTTATTAGCCAATCGTCCAAGTATGGGAAGACATGTATTTGTTGTCTTCTTAGGTGTGCTGCCACCACAGCTAGGCATTTTGTGAAAACTCTCGGTGCTGTTGTGACACCGAATGGAAGGACTTTGAACTGATAGTGTTGTCCTTCTAACACAAACCTTAGGTATTTTCTGTGGGCTTTGTGAATTGGGATATGAAAGTAAGCGTCTTTTAGATCCAGTGTAGAAAGAAAGTCCCCTTTCTTCAGTAAAGGGAGTACTTGTTGGAGCGTGACCATGTGGAAGTGCTCCGAATTTATGTAAGCATTGAGAGGTCTGAGGTCTAATATTGGTCTTAGGGACCCGTCCTTTTTGGGGATCAGGAAGTATAGAGAGTATACTCCTGTGCCCTGTTGATCTTTTGGGACCTTCTCTATTGCATGCTTTTGTAGAAGTGCTAGCACTTCTTCTCTTAACAATGTCAGATGATCCTGACTCATTGGACGCTGTTTGGGGGGGATGTTTGGCGGGGTATCTGTGAGTTCTAGGCAATAACCATGTTGGATAATTTGTCTCACCCACTTGTCTGACGTGATGTTTTCCCAGACAGGTAGGAACTGTGATAGACGTCCCCCGACCGGTGTTATGTGGTCTGGGGGGAGTTCTATGAAGTCACTGTTTCGGTGTTGAGGCGTTGCGGTTATTATTATTTCCGCGGCCTCTTCCCTTATTGTTGTTACCTCTGTAACTGCCTCTTGAATTACCTCTGGGTGATGTAGGTGTGAAAGATGTGGATTGCTGATTTGTTCCTGTATTCTTTGAGCCCCCTCTATAGGTGGATCTACGAAAGGAACCTCTGTGTGTTGGCTGTTGCAATGCTCCCATTGACTTAGCCGTTTCCGTATCTTTCTTCATTTTCTCTAATGTATCGTCTGTGCTTGAACCAAACAATGTCTTCTGATCAAATGGTTTGTTCAGTAGTGCTGTTTGTACCTCTTGTTTGAATCCTGAGATTCTAAGCCATGCGTGCCTTCTTAGCATGACACTAGTGTTAATAGACCTTGCTGCAGTGTCTGCTGCGTCTAATGCACACTTAATGGAAGTATTTGTTATTATTTTACCTTCCTGTATTAATTGGTCTGCCTTCTTCTGATGTTCCTTTGGGAGATGTGTAAGAAGTTTTTCTAGCTCATCGTAATGTGCCCTGTCATAACGTGCGAGTAGTGCTTGTGTATTGGCTATACGCCAGCTATTCGCTGCCTGTGATGCTACTCTTTTACCTGATGCATCTATTAACTTTGACTCCTTATCTGGTGGAGGAGCCTCTCCTGTAGATAACGAGTTTGCTCTCTTACGAGCGTTTGAGACCACCAGTGAGTCTAGCGGTACATGCCCTCTAATAAATATTGGGTCCCTTGGAGCCGCTTTGTATTTTTTATCAATTCTTGGGTTTAACACCCTGGCTCTCACTGGGTTTTCGAATATCTCATCTGTGTGAGTAAGAAGACCCTTCAACATAGGGAGAGTACCTGATGTTCTTTGTGCATTAGGTAGAGTCTCTAACAAGAAATCCTCTATTTGAGGTTCTGTATGTATATCTACTTTATGGTATTTCGCTGCCCTATTAATGAGCTGCACAAAACCTGTGTTATCATCAGGTGGTGAAGGCTTTGAGGGATATAGCTCTGGGTCGTTGTCTTCATCTGACCCTACATCATAATTTTCCCATGGATCCTCCTCATCTGGGATAGTTTCGTCATCCCCTTGAGGTTCTCCCTCCCCCAGATCACTGTCTACATCTGACTGAGGTGTAGCTGGTCTTGGTGTGGAAGGTGTAGGAATATTTGGCCTATTGTGAGGAATAGGAGAAGAGGGTGTTAGTCTAGGACGAGGAGAAGCTGGAGGAGTTATATTCGTCCCCATTGTTCTCTTTTTTGAAGGAAGAGGTTTATCTTCTGACTGTTCACTCTTTCTCTTCTTCGTGACCACTTTCCCAGTTTGTGGATCAATAAACAAAATCTTTTGTTTGGGATCTGTCTGTTGCTCCTGAATTGGTACCGAGGGTCCTGGTTCCGAGAGGTGCTTTTGTTTTCGATCGTCAGATCTTGTTGTTTTCGAAACCGAATGTTTGCTCGATTCCGACTTTCTTGGTATCGAGTGTCTCTTGGGCGATAAGTCATATTTATGTTTCGACATGGAATGTTTCGATCCCGAGCTGTCCTTTGTATGTAGCCTCGGTGCCGAAGTCGATGTCGCCCTTTTCTCGGATCCGACATGGTGGGAGTCCGAGTGTTTCGGTTTCAGTTTCGGTTTCGTTGCCGGGCCCGAAGGCGGGGCGTCGGAAACTTTTTTCAGCGGTTTGACCGGGCCCGAGGGCGGGGTCGTTACCGCACGGGGTCGGTTTTTCGGTAAGGGGACGTCGTCACTCACGGTTTGTTGCTCGATGAGTTCTTCAGCCTCCGACTGGTCCCCTTCCGACCCCGACTGGTCCTCTTCTTCCTCGATTTGTTCGTCTCCGAACAGCTCCGGGATCGCTTCCGCCTGCATTCTGGAAACCTCGTGTCTTCGAGCTCGACGATTTCTAATCGTTAGCTTGGAGGAGAATGCTGCGCAGGCTTCGCAGTCCCTGGATTCGTGTTCAGGCGATAGACAGAGGTTGCACACCTCGTGTAGGTCCTTGTGTGGGAACTTAGCACCACACGTTGGACATTTTTTGAATGGAGTCCTTTCCATGGATTCCGGGCTTGACTGCGTCGAGAAAGGCCTCCTATTCTTCGACGTAGTTCCAAGTTTTTCTCTTCTATTTTGAATTTGTAACGCGTCGGAATGGAAATGAACGCGTTCGAATAACAATACCGTCGAATTGGAAAGGGAATACGCGCCGAAAATCACTTTCTTGCGAAGTTGATCTGGAGCGTCTCGATCTTCATCCGAACCCGATGGCGGAAAAAAACAATCTAAGGATGGAGCCGATGCCCATGCGCACTACCAACCAAGGGAGGAGTCACCAAGAGACAAAAGACTCTCCAAGAGAAAAACAAAGTGCAATCATCCGAGCCCAACACCAGATGGCGATCTATTCATAATGTACCATCTGCAGCCCATATGCCTCGAACAAGATATTATTTATTGAGCAGTCTTCTTTCTCATGCAAGAGAAATGAATTGCCACAATTACAAGACTTGTTATTATAAAAAGTGCGTACAGTAAAAGGAGTATTACGAAATAATACTGTAAAAGCATTGATATCGTTTCTTAGCCATAAGATAGTTAAAATGAGTAAAATATGTACATTCATATATACATTGGCTAACGACCTCAACTGGTGCTTCTAACTTTGCCTACCCCGGTGTACCTGACCCAAGCCTAATACATGGGAGGGAGTAAGTAAGTAGCAGTTTAAGTTAAGTTGGTTTTGCCAAGAGTTTGATTCAAGAATTCTCTCTAAGGGTTTAGTCAGCACCGTACCTTTGGAATAGAATGTAGGAGGTCTAGTATCTCTCTCTCAGGACTCGATATCCCAGTCACCCGCAAGGGTAGGCTGGAAACGTCGGAGCTGGATTTTCTCGGCACGAGAAAAGACAGCGTCTTTCTCAGCGCATCAAAGAGGAGGGGCAGCGTCCGTGGGCTTCTCGCATCTGCTGGGCTCTCTGCAAGGGGACAACTGTTCTGCTCCAGTATTCCCCACCACAGTGTGTTTGCTTAAGGCAACGTTGGTATATTTATACCTGAAAGGTGCCGAGTTTGACGTAAGTTTTTGGACATAAGACGTCAATAAAGATGTCACTAAGAACTGATCGTTCTTACAGTGCTCGCAGGAGTTCTATTACTAATCAAAACAAAGCAAGCGGGGCTTTCCCAGGTTGCTGGGGGTTTGGTATGTCGAAAGAACTCGGTGTGCTATCTAGGAATCTAAGGAAGTGGCTTCTGCTGTGTCATGGACTTTCATGGACTGCAGAGGCGAGTTACTGAAATATGGTTCTGATTATTATGCCATTTATAGGGATATGTATTGATTATAGCCGTATAGGGGCATGAGGTCACAATATTGATCGGGGTCCTAGATAAAACACATCACTAGCAATAGTAGGACAAAAAGTGTATGGGGAAAGCATGCAAAAAAGAGTCTCTCTCACACTTATCTACCTAGTTAAACATTGATTTTGGCTTTTTACCACATACAACCAAACATTATAGCATTTCACCTAGTCATGAAATAATAATAAGCCTTTGAAAAAAAACAATGATACAGCATCTTACATGTGAGATCTTCATACAACATGATGTTTTCTCATAAGAATTAGTTTAAAATATTTTCTCAAGTCAGTTACATTGCATTGAAGCTTTAACATGGAATTTTGTCACAGTAAGAAATGTTTGAATCTTGCTTTGATGTTCCAAATAGCATGTTAATTCACATTTATTTTCACAGTGTGTGTCTACACGTGTGCGGTTAAATTCATGATACAGGTAGCATTTTTTTAAAAGGACAAACAGTTGTCATGGCGAGGGAATATTAAAAAGTGAGTGTATGGGTGAATACGGACTTTAAAACACTCTTGGTCTGACACCATGGCGATGATGATGTTTACCTTTATACTTTCAACAATTACACACACAATTATCTTTACCAGTCACGTACCCCTCTGCGGGGCAAGAAGGCAATGTTTCTAATATGAAGAAATTGTCAAATAATAGATTAAGTAAAGTGAAAGAGAGGAGTCTTATTGTATTTTGATCTGACTTCTGGATTCACTTTTGTATCCATTCTATCTTGCAAATGCTGATATATTTTAGGTCTCCTTGCTTCACTAGAATTCCACATTCTAGAGTATGAAATTTCTACAAAAAACAGATTCTCTGATTATTTTATTATGTCTGTTTTTTGTCAAGCTTTTCTCATGTTTGCCTCAATTAATTTCCTTTAATGAGGGAATCTGAGTGAAGTTTTTCCTAGATTCAGAACATTGAAAAGATTTTGCATCAGTATGGATTCTCTGACAGGGATTTCTTATCAGTAAAGCTTTCCTCGCAGTCTCTGCATGGATACGGTTTCTCACCAGTGTGGGTTATTGGTTGTCTTAAGATAGATTTCATCTTAGTGAAGCCTCTCCCTCATTTAGTGCACCCATGCATCTTCTCACCAGTATGGATTATCTGATGCTTCAAAAGTATGCCCTTCAAAGTAAAGCTGTTCTCGCATTTTTTACACTGTTAGGGTTTCTCACCGATGTGGATTCTCTGATGATCCTCAGCATACTCTTCTGAGTAAAGCTTTTCAGGCATTCTGTGCAATGATAGGGTTTCTCACCAGTATGGAGTCTTTGATGGCACAACAGTGTACCCTTATCATTAAAGTTTTTCCTGCATTCTGTACACTGATAGGGTTTCTCACAAGTATGGATCTCTGATGATTCCTCAGCGTACTGTTAGAAGTAAAGCTTTTCCAGCTTTCTGTACACTGTTAGGGTTTCTCACCAGAGTGGATTCTATGATGTTTTAACAAATGGCTTTTCTCAGTAAAGCTTTTCCTGCATTCTGTACACTGATAGGGTTTTTCACGAGTGTGGACTTTTTGATGCCTCAACAGTTTGCCATTCAAAGAAAATCTTTTCACGCATTCTGTACACTGATAGGGTTTCTCACCAGTATGGATTCTATGATGAATCCTCAGCGTTTGCTTTGAATTAAAGCTTTTCCCACATTCTGTACACTGATGGGGTTTCTCACCAGTGTGGAATCTCTGATGCGTCGCCAATGTCCTCTTTTCAGTAAAGCTTTTTCCGCATTCTGTACACTGAAAGGGTTTCTCACCAGTATGTGTTCTATGATGAATCCTCAGCGCACCCTTCACATTAAAGTTTTTCCAGCATTCTGTACACTGATAGGGTTTCTCACCAGTATGGATTCTATGATGATTCATCAGCATACCCATTGAATTAAAGCTTTTCCCGCATTCTGTACACTGATAGGGTTTCTCACCAGTATGGATTCTATGATGATTCATCAGCGTACCCCTTGAATCAAAGCTTTTCCCACATTCTGTACACTGATAGGGTTTCTCACCAGTGTGGATTATCCAATGCCTCAATAGTGTGCCCTTAAAAGTAAAGCTTTTCCAGCATTCTGCACACTGATAGGGTTTCTCACCAGTGTGGATTTTCTGATGCTTCAACAAATGGCTTTTCACAGTAAAGCTTTTCTGGCATTCTGTGCAATGATAGGGTTTCTCACCAGTATGGATTCTTTGATGTCTCAACAGTGTACCCTTAGAAGTAAAGCTTTTGATGCATTCTGTACATTGATAGGGGTTCTCACCAGTATGGATTCTCTGATGTATCAACAAATGGCTTTTCTGAGTAAAGCTTTTCCAGCATTCTGTACACTGATAGGGTTTCTCACCAGTGTGGATTCTCTGATGCATCAACAAAGGGCTTTTCTGAGTAAAGCTTTTCCAGCATTCTGTACACTGATAGGGTTTCTCACCAGTGTGGATTCTCTGATGTATCAACAAATGGCTTTTCTCAATAAAGCTTTTATCACATTCTGTACACTGATAGGGTTTCTCACCAGTGTGGATTCTCTGATGTATCAACAAATGGCTTTTCTCAGTAAAGCTTTTATCACATTCTGTACACTGATAGGGTTTCTCACCAGTGTGGATTCTCTGATGTTTCAACAAATTGCTTTTCTGAGTAAAGCTTTTATCACATTCCGTACACTGATAGGGTTTCTCACCAGTGTGGATTCTCTGATGTTTCCTCAGCTTACCCTTCAAAGTAAAGCTTTTCTTGCATTCTGTACACTGATAGGGTTTCTCACCAGTGTGGATTGTCTGATGCTTCAACAGTGTGCTCTTTTCAGTAAAGCTTTTCCTGCTTTCTGCACACTGATAGGGTTCCTCACCAGTATGGATTTTCTGATGATTCAACAGTTGGATCTTCTGAGTGAAACTTTTTCCACATTCTATGCACGGATAGGGTTTCTCACCAGTGTGGATTCTCAATGATTCAACAGCATGCCCTTCGAAGTTAAGCTTTTCCTGCATTCTGTAAATTGAAAGGCTTACTCACCAGTGTGGATTATTTGATGTTTCAACTCAGGGCTTTTTATAGTAAAGGTTTTCATGCATTCTGTACACTGATAGGGTTTCTCACCAATATGGATTCTCTGTGCTTCAACAATGTGCTCTTTTCAGCGAAGCATTTCTCACATTACATACACTGATAGGGTTTATCAGCGGAATTGGTTGTCTGATGCATCATTGGTGTCCCGTTCCCACTGAAGCATTTCCTACATTCTATACAGTGATAGGTCTTCTAACCAGTATGGGTACTCTGACGAATGTACTGTATGCTATTCCAAGTGAAGATTTTCTCACATTTGGTACACTGAAAGGGTTCCTCACTAGTATACATTATCTTATGCTTCACCAGTGGGCTGTTATCAGTTAATCTTTTTCCACTTTCTGTACAGTCAGATGGTTTCTAACCAGTATGTACTATATGACAACAGTGATTTCTTGTCGGGAAGTTTTTCTCACGTTCATTACACTGAAAGGGTTTCTCACTAGCATAGATTATCTGTTGCTTTACCACTGTACCATTCTCAGTGAAGCTAATCCCACATTCTTGACAATTATAGGGTTGATCACCTGTATGGATTCTCTGGTCTCTCAACAGCTTCTTTGGTTCAGTGGAGCTTTTCCCACATTCTGCACAGTGGTATGAGCTATTCTCTGAAGGAACTATTTGATGCCTGTGCAGCGAAGTACCCTCAGTGCAGGTTTATCCACATTCCATATACAATTAGATATTCTCTCCTGTAAGCATTCTATGATATTTCAACAGAGATGTTCTGGGCGTCACGCTTTTCTCACACTCCTTATACTGGTATGGCTTATCCTCAGGATATTCAGATTAACTGCTCTAATTTCAAATTAGAATTACAATTGTGGGAGTGCTGAGCAAAGCTTTTCTCCCAATCTGCAATAGTTTTTTTCTCACTAGAAGAGAACATCTGAGGTACTTATCAGACATATAAATTCAGAACAAAGGTTTTCACACTTGGTATACTCAAAGAATGATCTCTGGTGTGCATCTTTTTAAACTGTTCATAAAGATGAGCCCTGCATGAGCTTTTTCACACTGGCCCTCTGTTTCTTTCCTGAACGTTTATCGCAGGGTATGTATCCAGGTCTAACCTCCAGCTGAGAGTTTTCTCAGACTCTACACACTGATACAATTAATCATCTGGTTATAATCCAAGAGCTTTTCTGATGCTGGATTGTTGAAGGTCTCTTCATTAGGTTCTTTGATTCTGTGGGGAAAAGAAACAACTCTCTGTGAGGGTTGGAATTAAATCAAGTACCTGCTTTCATCAAAGGGACTATAAAAGACAGAGAAACTGGATAAGGAAAGCATGATTTTAAAGGGGAGAGGCACAGAAGGAGGGAAGAGAAAAGCAAAGGGGTCTGCACTCAATATATTAAGGTATAATGTTACAGTTAGATCATAAATGTAAAGAACAGTTTTCTGATTGAAACTGGTGAACTGGTCAATCCAGTTAGCTCCTCTGAACAGTCTGATCAGTTCCGATCTGATTGGCAGTTTGAAAAAACTTGTGCCCCTTAACAATGACACTTAACTGCTTGCTAGCCCAGCTACGGTACCAGTACTCCCAAGATTGGCCAATAACTTATAGGACTAGTGGAGTGTGTGACCGGTCCCTGCACTGACTCAGACTCCAAATACCAGATCCTGGAAGCCCCACTGGATTCGCTCCAGGATCTTTACTGACTTTGTGAATTAAACTTCCATAATGTAAGTAATATTGGATTCCTTCTGTGAGTAAATTAGCAGTATTTCAAATCTAAGGACTTGTTTCATAACATTTGCAGACCTACAATGCCCTAAGGCAAGTTAGTTATCTCCCATAAAGCAGCGATGTGATGACGTGCCATGCCATTTCAAAAATCCAGAAGAACTTTCTCTTCTTGTACTCATTGACTAACTGGGTAAGGAAGCACAAATCAACCAACAGAGAAGAGACACAGACAACTGATCTCTGGATGAATATATTCTATATTTATTAATCCACTAATAGTAAAAGACACATTGGTGAATCATAAATCACGGAAGCATACATGGCCAAGAATGATTGATGATCCCAACACAGGATCTCACAGAGCACATGTGGGTTCCAAGACAGCCAAGGCCTGGTACTGTGAGGAACCGTAGACAACATCCTTCTCTCACCAGATAAGAATGCAGGACCATAAGAGCCTCCCCAGCCTTGACAAGTAAGTTATACCACTTAGGACGCCCACTCACACCCATCAGCAATCTTTTGCTAAAGATTTCCCCCACCATAGCACCATGCTGTTCCAGGGGCATAGGGGTTGGGGTAAGAGGTACGATAAAGGTACAGGGGGATCTGGGAGGGTGACACTTACCTCTACCAGGAAAAACTGAGCATGCTCACTATAGAGTTGACTGCTGGGCAAAGAGTCACCTCCCTAAGACTGAGCATTATGGGGATTATCTGATCACCTCCCTCCTGCATGGTCTAAAAGTTGTAACCTTAGTAGAAAGTGGATTTTTGAGACCCAAAATAAAGACCTGGTTCCGAACACACAAAAACTGGCCCTAGACTAACCCCGGACAACCTTTCATTCATACATTTTCTACCCTACCATTGTCTCACAAAATCCCATACTCTTTGTACAGACACTCACCAAAAAATATATTTCACAGCTCTCCATGCATTCCACACATACCAAGAGAGAAACATGGACATTCCAAAGTTGATAGTCCACAGAGAATAAAGCTCTTTCCAGAGAGAGCTCAGATCTACAACCACGTCGGGTCTGCTATGACATGCGCCCTGAGGTTTAGGGGAAGGGGCAGAAATCATCACCTTCATCAGCACGCCAAGCAACACAATGTGCCCAGTAATCAGCCTTGGTAGAGGAGTAGCGTGCCGCCAGGATGACATCTGTCACTTTAACTGCAGATCAAGAGTGCTCATATCTTTACTCAGTCTCAAACCACGAAGGTGGAGAAATGTTTTTCCAGGTTTTATTTATTTAACCCACATCAGGCCTATTCTGACCTTGAGGTGCTTTATGATTCAATACAATTGAAAGTGAACACTAGATGTACTAGTGATTTCAGAGGTACCTTGTCATGTTATAACTGCTTATAGAGCGCACATACACCGAACGGTTTCTTGGCGCTAGGGGTCAAATGAATCCTGCCGCTAGCTAATTCATTCAGAGACTTGGTGGATCACTCACGTTTTGAAAAGTTTCTTGGATTGAGGGTAAATTGTAGTGGATCTGATATTCGCGGAAAAGAGTTCCAAAAGTGAGGAGCCAGGACGGCGAATATTGATCCACCTAGTCTCTAGCATTTGAAAGAAGGCGTAGCCAAGAGGTTAAGATGGGACAACCTAAGTTCCCAGCCTAGGAACATATCTTTGAACCCAGGTGGGTACAAATTTCAGCCATTTGCCGTGGAGAGATTTAAAGATGAGACAGTGCGAGTAACTATAAGAAGCAGATCCTACTCTCCTGCAGTTTGTGAGCACAGAGGGTCTGCCCCTATTTCCTAAATAATTGGAACTATTTCATCCTCTTTAAAAGCTTTGGGAACCACACACTCGATAAGTGAGTTGTTCAATAATGAGAGGGCAGGGTCAGAGCAAGTGAGAATAGCTTCCCCCAAAATGTGCGGAGGCAACCATCAGCCGGCGACCCAGATTTCACTTTCATCAACAGGTCCAGAAAGGCTTCTTTGCTAATAGGGGGGAAATGGTGCAGGGAGAAAGTGCTCCATAGAGCAGCTGACTGAGTTTCGAGGGAGTGGGTGGCGGGAGTTTACAGGGATACTGGTTTTTATGGTGATGATTTTAACAATAAAAAAGGTGTTTAGGGAATCACATTGTATCCGGGTAGGAGCTAATTTGACCATGACTGTCTGGATTGGATAGCTCCGCAAACATTGCAAATATATCTTTGGATTTATTTGTTGAACTCAGCATATTATTGGAGAAATAGGTGGCCTTGGTTTGTAAGATAGTTTTTATAGTGTCTAAGTTGCGCTTGGTAGATATCTTTTTTATCTGGAGAGTAGTTCCGTCTCCAGATATGTTCCGCTCTGCGTGGAGCTAATTTTTAAAGTTTTAGTTCTTCTGAGAACCATCTCTGAGCGTCGAGGCATCTAGCCACTATGACTCTCTTAAGGAGGCATGACTGTCGCTTGCAACCACTATCCAAGATTTAATACTTTCTGCATGTTGGTTGACCAGGGACTGCTCAGTTGGCATTGTAGTTGCCAGCAGTTTACAAACTGCGCTGATGTTAGTACGGTTCCAGTTTCTCACCATTAGACTCGCCTTTGTTTGAGGTCTGGCTAAGCGATTTAAAAAAGAACACTGAATAAGTACAGTGATTACAAAGGTACAATACAAGATCAGTATAGTGTACGCACTTGTCTGTGACCAATTAACAGGTTTGTATAAGTGACAGGTTAAGAAATGACTAACCACATTCCAATCAAGGTCCTAAGCTCAATCTCAGCATGCCTAATCTTCCTCCTAAGTAATATCCATCCGCAATCTCATGTGGGGTTGGTGCCCCATCTATCAGTAATATATCATCTCTCTCATGACCCATGGAAACACACCAAAATCATCCCTCTTTTGAAACTACCCTCGATTGATGCAGCTCAACCAGGAAACTATTGACTAATTTCTCTCCTAACGTTTCCATTGTTCAGTGCTCCTCTGATGCTGCAGGGAGCTCAGAGTAGTACTGGGGTTGCAGGGAGCTCAGAGGAGCATTGAAGCTGAGTGCAGCTCAGAGGAGCACAGAGGCTGCAGGGACCTCAAAGGAACACAGAGACTGGAAGGGAGCTCAGAGGAGTACAGAGACTGGAAGGGAGTTCAGAGGAGCACAGAGACTGGAAGGGAGCTCAGAGGAGCACAGAGACTGGAAGGGAGCTCAGAGGAGCACAGAGGCTGCAGGGGGCTCAGAGGAGCACAGAGGCTGCAGGGGGCTCAGAGGAGCACAGAGGGTGCAGGGGCCCAGAGGAGCACAGAGGCTGCAGGGGCCCAGAGGAGCACAGAGGC
Source organism: Lissotriton vulgaris (assembly GCF_964263255.1). Taxonomy (NCBI): domain Eukaryota; kingdom Metazoa; phylum Chordata; class Amphibia; order Caudata; family Salamandridae; genus Lissotriton; species Lissotriton vulgaris. Next base: position 2,070,888,806 of record NC_141691.1, on the reverse strand, counting down.
TGCAGGGGGCTCAGAGGAGCACAGAGGCTGCAGGGGCCCAGAGAGCACAGAGGCTGCAGGGGGCTCAGAGGAGCACAGAGGCTTCAGGGGGCTCGGAGGAGTACAGAGGCTTCAGGGGGCTCAGAGGAGCACAGCGGCTTCAAGGGGATCAGAGGCTTCAAGGGGATCAAAGGAGCACAGACGCTTCAAGGGGATCAGAGGAGCACTAAGGCTGCATGGAGCTATGTGAAGCACTGAGGCTGCAGGGATCTCAGAGGCTGCAGGGAGTTCACAGGACCAATTAGGTTCCATGGGTTCAGGGGGCCACTGAGGCTTTATGGGGCTCAGAGGGGCACTGAGGCTGCAGGAACTCAGAGGATCCCCAAGGCTGCAGGCAGGTCAGGGGAGAAATGATGCTACAGGGAGCTCAGTGGAGCACTTAGGGTGTAGAGGGCTCACAGAAGCACTGAGGCTGCAGGGAGCTGAGGGTAGCACTGAGACTGCAGGGAGCTCAGGGGAGCACTGAGTCTACAAGACGCTCAGAAGACTACTGAGGCTGTAGAGGACTCAGAAACATACAAATGGTGCAGTGGGATGGACTAAGGCTGCAAGGATCTCGGAGGAGCACTGAGGATGCAAGGAGCTCAGAGGCATGCTGTGACTGAAGAGTACTCAGTGAACCAATGAGGCTGCAAGGGGCTCAGAGGAGTACCGGGAATGCAAGGGTCTCAGACTAGCACCTGGAAACGCAGAGGGGTAACGATGCTGCAAGGATCTCAGACGAACACTGAGGCTACAGGAGTGCTCAGAGGAGCCCAAAGCTGCAGCTCAGAGGAGCACTGAGGCTGCAGGGGGGACAGGGGAGCACGAAGGCTGCAGGGGGACTCAGGCGAGCACTAATGATGCAGGGGGACTCAGGCGAGCTTTAATGCTGCAGGGGGACTCAAGCAAGCACTAATGCTGCAGGGGGACTCAGGCAAGCACTAATGCTGCAGGGGGACTCAGGCAAGCACTAATGCTGCAGGGGGACTCAGGGGAGCACTAATGCTGCAGGGGGACTCAGGGGAGCACTAAGGCTGCAGGGGGACTCAGGGGAGCACTAAGGCTGCAGGGGGACTCAGGGGAGCATAAAGGCTGTAGGGGGACTCAGGGGAGACAAAGGCTGCAGGGGGACGCAGGGGAGCACAAAGGCTGCAGGGGGACTCAGGTGAGCACTAATGCTGCAGGGGACTCAGGCAAGCACTAATGCTGCAGGGGGACTCAGGCAAGCACTAATGCTGCAGGGGGACTCAGGGGAGCACTAAGGCTGCAGGGGGACTCAGGGGAGCACTGAGACTGCAGGGAGCTCAGAGGAGCGCTGAGGCTGCATGTGGCTTAGAGGAGTACTGAGGCTGCAGGGTGTTCAGAAGAGCATTGACGCTGCCGGCAGCTCAGAGGAGTACTGAAACTGCAGGGAGCTCCTAGGAGCACTGTGGATGTAGGGAGATCAGAGGAGCACTAAGGCTGCATGGAGCTATGTGAAGCACTGAGGCTGCAGGGATCTCAGAGGCTGCAGGGAGTTCACAGGACCAATTAGGTTCCATGGGTTCAGGGGGCCACTGAGGCTTTATGGGGCTCAGAGGGGCACTGAGGCTGCAGGAACTCAGAGGATCCCCAAGGCTGCAGGCAGGTCAGGGGAGAAATGATGCTACAGGGAGCTCAGTGGAGCACTTAGGGTGTAGAGGGCTCACAGAAGCACTGAGGCTGCAGGGAGCTGAGGGTAGCACTGAGACTGCAGGGAGCTCAGGGGAGCACTGAGTCTACAAGACGCTCAGAAGACTACTGAGGCTGTAGAGGACTCAGAAACATACAAATGGTGCAGTGGGATGGACTAAGGCTGCAAGGATCTCGGAGGAGCACTGAGGATGCAAGGAGCTCAGAGGCATGCTGTGACTGAAGAGTACTCAGTGAACCAATGAGGCTGCAAGGGGCTCAGAGGAGTACCGGGAATGCAAGGGTCTCAGACTAGCACCGGGAAACGCAGAGGGGTAACGATGCTGCAAGGATCTCAGACGAACACTGAGGCTACAGGAGTGCTCAGAGGAGCCCAAAGCTGCAGCTCAGAGGAGCACTGAGGCTGCAGGGGGGACAGGGGAGCACAAAGGCTGCAGGGGGACTCAGGCGAGCACTAATGCTGCAGGGGGACTCAGGCGAGCTTTAATGCTGCAGGGGGACTCAAGCAAGCACTAATGCTGCAGGGGGACTCAGGCAAGCACTAATGCTGCAGGGGGACTCAGGCAAGCACTAATGCTGCAGGGGGACTCAGGGGAGCACTAATGCTGCAGGGGGACTCAGGGGAGCACTAAGGCTGCAGGGGGACTCAGGGGAGCACTAAGGCTGCAGGGGGACTCAGGGGAGCATAAAGGCTGTAGGGGGACTCAGGGGAGACAAAGGCTGCAGGGGGACGCAGGGGAGCACAAAGGCTGCAGGGGGACTCAGGTGAGCACTAATGCTGCAGGGGACTCAGGCAAGCACTAATGCTGCAGGGGGACTCAGGCAAGCACTAATGCTGCAGGGGGACTCAGGGGAGCACTAAGGCTGCAGGGGGACTCAGGGGAGCACTGAGACTGCAGGGAGCTCAGAGGAGCGCTGAGGCTGCATGTGGCTTAGAGGAGTACTGAGGCTGCAGGGTGTTCAGAAGAGCATTGACGCTGCCGGCAGCTCAGAGGAGTACTGAAACTGCAGGGAGCTCCTAGGAGCACTGTGGATGTAGGGAGATCAGAGGGGCACTGAGGCTGCAGGGGGCTCAGAAGAGCATTAAGGCTGCAGGAAGCTCAGGAGCACTGAGGCTGCAGGGGGCTCGGAGGACCACAGAGGCTGTGGGGAGCTCGGAAGAGCATTAAGGCTGCGGGGAGCTTAGAAGAGCACTGAGGCTACAAGGGGCTCAGAAGAGCACTGAGGCTACAAGGGGCTCAGAGTAACACGGAGGCTATAGGGGTTCCAAGAAGCACCGAAGGTGTAACACCTCGGAGGTGCACTGAGGCTGCAGGAGGAGGGTCAGAGGAGCACTGAGGCTGTAGGGATTCACAGGAGCACCGGAGGGCAGGGCACTCGGAGGCAGTAACATAGACTGGTCAGCGGTGCACTAAGGCTACACAGGTGCTCAGAGGCAGCTCTGCCAAGTTTCATGCATGAGGGGTTAAACTAACTAATTTTAGTGCGGTAATTCACATCACTGCACTAAAATGCATAGACATGCATTATTAGTGCCTTGACTCCACTTGCACGCTGCGAGGCACAGACAAAGACAGTGCTAAAAATACAGCTCCTCTCCTCCGTCGGTCAGAGCAGCGAGTGCTATGAACTCTGTGCTACAGCTGAGACTCGCTCTGCATACAGGCCTTAGTCTCTCTCTCTCTGAGTTTATATTATGAGAAAATAAAATGTGACACTACAAGTAGCCTGCAACTGAACCCTCACCACAGCACGCCCTGGGCTGGGGCGTGGCTGACTGCATTGATTTAAGAGCAGACCCAGCCGCAGCTTAAGAGGCCGTACCATGTCACTTGGTCTGTGTTGGACAGGCCACATGAAGGGCTTGCTTCCTCCCCGCATAACAGGGCCTGAGCACCGGCCCTCCAGGTGTTACCCCCAGAAGCAACCCGCACCCCGTCCCCTACGGGATTCCTGCCCCCGGACATCTCTGTATCATTGGGCCGAGCCACTGTCAGCTCCATCGCCCGGCCCGGCCGCCATCTTGGACACTGCACCACGAGGCCGCGTGGCCTCAACTCGACCCTAACCCTGGGCCTGGCCAGGCCCCGACATCCCGGCACCACCATCCACCCAGGAGGTGAACGGACCACTTGGCAGGTCAATGGGAGAAAGAAGTGTCGATGGCTCTCCCCCGCCAGGTGCCGATCGCCCCCAGCTCCCCCGGGCGCTGGCTCCACCCCCCTGCTGGGTGTCTGGACTCCCTCATCCCGGAACTCCCGACCTCCAAGTGCGAGGGTCCGGACATCAAAGGGCGCCAGACCTATAACTGGGGCAGCTCCAGAGCAGGAAGGCAGTTGTATCCTGGAGTCGAGAGACACCGTGAAGAACTCATCCTTGACGGACTGCTGGCGCTGCCGCAGCCCTGCCTTGTGAACTATCGTCCTGCCTGCTGGCGCTGCCGCAACCTTCTGCATCCTTCATCCTCGTCGGGACCTGCTGGCGCTGCCGCGGACCGTTGTAACTACCACCTTCACCGGGACCTGCGATCATCTCGGGACCTGCCGGCGCTGCCGCGGCCCGTCCTCCTAGAACGCCGAGCTCGAGGATTGTGAGCTACCCATCATATCATCGCAACTACCAGATTGGTAACAAGACTGTCCCGCTACCCCCTTTCCCATCCAAGAGACTAGAATCGAGGGGACCCCTGAGTCCTGACCTCCTTGTACCATTCTACCGTACCTAAAGATTGCTTATAAAGAACGTTAAACCTTATCTTTGTGTGGTGTATATCTGTGGGGGGGAAGTTACTCGTCTGTACGATCGCTGGAGACGGCTCTCCCCGGAGACCTCTCCCCTTGTCCTCGGCCGACCCTCCAGGTCCGTCTAACATTGGTGGCCAGCGGCGCGATCCGAATCAACGCGTACGTACAGAGAGTGACTCACCCCACGACTAAACCACAATGACAACCAGAGAGAGCGCAGAAAAATTCCAGATGGACAAATTGGAAGAGTACAACCATCGTGAGTTGAAACAATTTTGCATCGAACTAGGCATTGCTACCACCGGTCTGAGCACTAAAGACGATTTCAAGCACGCCATTGAGTCTTGGGCAGAAACCGGGGCCGTCAGACCCCCGGACCAAAACATTGCAGCATCAGAGAGGAACACCACTGCTCCCGAAGAGCGAAGGACGGGTCTCTCGCAGGAAGAGATCCAAGAGAGAGAAAGAAGCAGACTACATGAGTTAGAAATGGCATGGCTCAAAATGGACGGTGAACTAAAACTAGCCGAACAAAAATTGAACCTAGAACATCTGCGGCTCCGAGAAGAACGGGAAGAAAAACAGAGACAAAGAGAACTCGAAGAAAAGAGACTAGCGTACGAACACAAGCGCAAACTGGCAGAGTTAGACCTACGGAAGAAAAACAAAGACCTGGGGGTGCCCGAGCAACCGCGCACCCCAGGAGCGACAGAACAAAAGGTCCACATCCCCAAGGATGTCGTCCGAGAGTATTTCCGAGACGACGACATACAACAGTGGTTCAAGGCCTACGAGATCGCCATGACCTCCCACCGGATCGATCGAAGTGACTGGGGAGCCGGTCTATGGGGGAGGTTCATCAATGAAGGCCGTGATGCCCTGTTACAGCTCCCAGACCATCTAATGACGTCCTATGACCACATGAAGGCTGCCCTCCTCACTCGATATGGGCTTACACCCGAGATGTACCGCCAGAGGTTCCGAGACTGCACCCGAATCCCAGGTACAACTTGGGTGGAATATGTGAACTATTTCAGCCGAGCCTTCGAGGGTTGGATCAAGGGGAGCCACGTAACGATCACAAATACCTTCCCATCAGATACCACCATCACAATGGATGGTGAACAGATAGCGAAGATGACTTCCCCCCTCCGCTTTGACGAGTTTGGCCCAGTCCCCCTGGAGGAAACTGCCAAAGCTATTTTAGCCAGCAAATCAGGCTCCCCTTTTGATCCCTGTCCTCCTCCGGTGTTGCACCATCTAATACAGATAGTTAATCCTATGATTAACAGTATCATCAACTCTTCTCTAGCAACAGCAAGTATTCCAGAGGACTGGAAACTTGCAGCTGTCAAGCCACTCCAAAAAAAGGCCCTGGCCGATCCTACTACCCTGTCCAACCTGCGCCCGATCTCTCTGCTACCCATCTTATCTAAGCTGACTGAAAAGTTTGTCAATAGCCAACTGACAAACTTTTTGGAGAAGAATAACGCTCTCCATCCGAATCAGTCTGGCTTTCGGTCAGAACATTCTACCGAATCAGCTTTACTATACTCTGCTGAAACTTTAAGAGCAGCAATGGATCGGGGAAAACAGGCTGTCCTTATCCTTCTTGACCTGTCGGCAGCCTTCGATACCGTGTCCCACAACATCTTACTGGACCGGTTGGCTGCCGCAGGTGTGGGAGGACAGGTGTTGACCTGGTGTAGGAACTTCCTTACAAACAGACGCCAAATAACAGTGCTTGGCCCATATCAGTCTCAGGCTAAAAACGTCAGCTCAGGGGTGCCACAGGGCTCTAGCCTGAGCCCTGTCCTTTTCAATCTATATATGGCACCCCTGATGAACTTGATCGAGTCATTCAGGATCAGTTCTATCTCATACGCTGACGACACCCAGCTGATTTTGGTGCTGGATAAGGAACAACCAGGAGCCGAGGAAGACCTTAGGAACTGTCTTGCAGCGACATTCAAGTGGATGAATAACAACCATCTAAAGTGCAACGCCGGAAAAACGGAAATTTTACCCATAGGGATCAATAATCTTTTTTCCCCTTCAGTATGCTGGCCATCGGATGCAGAAGCTCCACCTAACACAATTGCATCCGCCCGTAACCTAGGCATAAAGTTTGACAACTGCCTATCCTTTAAACCTCAGGCTGTAGCAGTGGCAGGTATGTGCTTCCAAATTATCAAAGCACTTAGGAAATTTTTTGACCTCCTTCCCCTTTCGGCGAGGAAAACAGTCGCAGTGGCCTTGATAAATTCTAGGCTGGATTACTGCAATGGACTTTATGCTGGAGCAAACAAAATCGTGCTCCACAAATTGCAGATGATCCAAAACGCGGCTTCCCGCCTCGTACTGCGTCTGCCCCGTAGATCATCTGCCTCTGCAGCTCTAAATACTTTACACTGGCTGCCAATAGGAAAGAGAATTCTGTTTAAACTTCTCTTAATTACTTTTAGGGCCTTCCATCAACGTGGCCCGACCTATTTACGAAGGGGGTTCAAAAGATACTACCCAACACGCTGCCTAAGATCCGCTAGTCAGAACTTGCTTACCATTCCCCGTTTTAAACTGGCTACAAAGGGTGGCAAATCCATCTTTGTACTAGGAACCAAGGCCTGGAATAAACTCCCCCTTCCCTTGCGTTCTTTCTCCCAAGAAGCCCCTTTTAGGAAGGCACTGAAAACCTGGATCTTCTCCATGTCTGACTCTATGTGTAGAACCCTAGTGTAGTGGCTGTGTTTAAGAAATTGGACTTCTTTCCCTATCCAACTCTTCCACCTGGGTTGTGTAAGCGCCAAGACACTCCTTGGAGTGGTAGCAGCGCTCTATAAATGCCCATTACATTACATTACATTACATTACGACCTACGAGCAACTTTTTAATCTCATTGTGTGGGAGCAGCTCTCCAACAACTGCGTCATCGAGCTCAGGCAGCACCTCCTCGACAGTAAATTGACTGATCCACGGCAGCTCGCCGCCGAGGCTGACCGATGGGAGAGCACCCGAGTAGGCCGGAGTGGGTCAAACGAACAGAACAGGAACAACCAAGGTCAGCACCGTCCCCGAGGAGGAGGAGGCCAGGGACGGGGAAGAGACACCGTCCTGGCCGCTCCCGCTACCAGCACCCCGCCCCCGGCCGGCCGGGGCAACCCCCCGATGCGCCCGGGGTTCCGGGCCAATGTCACTTGTCACCGATGCCAGCGAGTCGGCCACTACGCCAATGATCCGAATTGCCCAAAGAACCAGGCCCCGGGGACCCGCCAGGTAGCTGCCGTCGCCCTGGGAGGAGAGCAAATCTCCGAAGAACAGGAAGAATACGAACAAGAACAACAAGAGTGGGAACCGGCCGCCATGGTTCTAGCGTGCCTAGGGGGAAGAGACATGATCCCGCGGGCTCCCCTACCCGCCAACACCAGAAAATACAGTCAGTGGGTGAACATTAATGGGTGCAGGGCTGAAGCCCTACGTGACACGGGGGCCAGTGTGACGGCCGTCCGCTGTCACCTGGTGACCCCAGAACAGATCCTGCCGAACATCCTCTGCCCCGTCCGTTCAGCCGACAATTCCGAGAGTCTGTGTCGGATGGCCTGCGTCCCCTTCGAATGGGGAGGAGTCTCCGGCATGTTGAAGGTGACGGTCCGAGATGATGCCCCCGTGGACTGTCTCCTGGGGGATGATCTCGAGAGTTCCCCGTGGGCCGCTGTGGAAAGAAGAGAGCACCTGGGGATGTTGGGCCTCCCTGACTGGGCGTGCGTAACCACCCGGTCCATGGCCGCCCGTGCCATCTCCCGACCTGAAGAACCAGAATGGCCAGCACCTCCTCCCCCGATCGCTCCAGTGGAGGACACCGACCATACCGACCCCCCAGAGCAAACCCCCGAAGGGCTCGCTCAGCTCCAGGACCTTCCCGACCTGGCTCAGTGGCGTCAAGAAGGGGGGCCCACCCAGGAACAGTTCCGTCAAGAGCAGAAGACCAGTCCCTCCCTCGAGGGACTACGACAGCAAGCCCTCACCCAGAGCGCGGGAGATACCGCCGGAGCCCATTGGATCTATTGGGACAACGACCTGTTGTATAGTGAACAGAGAATCGCGGAGTTAGGGGCCAGTCGAGTGTTGGTGGTGCCCCTCCGTTTTAGGGACTTCCTGTTGAATTTGGCCCACGATGTCCCTCTGGCTGGACACTTGGGACAGGACAAAACCTACAGTCGCCTGGTGACCCACTTTTTCTGGCCAAAGATGAGAAACGACGTCCTCAACCACCGCCGATCCTGCCCCATGTGCCAGGCCAGCGGGAAGAGCGGCCGCAAACTCAAAGCACCTCTGCAACCCTTCCCAGTTGTTACCACCCGGTTCGAAAGGGTGGGAATAGACATTGTGGGGCCCCTGGACCCCCGAACAGCACAAGGACATCGGTTCATCCTGGTACTGGTGGACCACGCCACCCGCTACCCCGAGGCTGTTCCCCTGCGAACTGTAACAGCCCCGGTGGTCGGCCGGGCCTTAATGGGGATCTTCTCCCGGGTGGGCTTCCCCCGAGAAGTCGTCAGCGACAGAGGCACAAACTTTATTTCAAAATATATGAAATCCCTCTGGCAACAGTGCGGGGTCACCTACCGATTCACGACCCCCTATCACCCTCAAGGAAACGGACTAGTCGAGCGGTTCAACCGCACACTCAAGGGGATGATCGGGGGGTTGGAAGAGCCCCTCCGTCGCCAGTGGGATGTGCTACTCCCGTGCCTCCTCTTCGCCTATCGAGAAGTCCCCCAGAAGTCCCTCGGCTTCAGCCCTTTCGAACTCTTGTACGGACACCCTGTTTGAGGGCCCCTCAGCCTAGTCAAAGAAGGTTGGGAGATGGCCCCCCTGAGGACCCCTCCAGACGTCTTCAAGTACCTCCTGACCCTACGCAATCAGACCAGACGATTCAGAGAAATAGCAAAAGCGAATCTGGAGGCCAGTCAGGAGGACATGAAGAAATGGTACGATCAAAATGCCTCCTCCATCGAATTCGAACCTGGCCAACAAGTATGGGTGATGTCCCCCACCGAACCGTGTGCCTTGCAGGACAAGTGGACGGGGCCCTTCAAGGTAGTCGAGCGCAAGAGCCCTGTCACCTATGTCATCGATATGGAATCTCCCCGGAACCCTCTCCGGGTCCTCCACGCCAACAGACTCAAACCCCACTTTGTGCGCTCGGAGCTCAGCCTAGTGATGGCTACAGACAGTGGAGCGGAAGAAGACTCTGAGCCCCTCCCTGACCTCCTAAGGACCCGTGAGAAAGATGGTTCAGTGGACGGGGTCCGACTCTCAGATGCCCTCAACCCGGAACAGCGCCAAGATTGCCGGGGCCTCCTGCTGCAATTTGCGACCCTGTTTTCCCTCACCCCAGGGGTCACCCCCTGGTGCTTGCACGACGTGGACACTGGGGACAGTCCCCCTATCAGACATCGGGCGTACCGCGTACCAGATCGGGTACGTGCCTGCATCCAAGAAGAAGTGTCAAAAATGCTCACGCTCGGGGTCATCGAGCCCTCGGACAGCCCCTGGGCCAGCCCGGTCTTGCTGGTCCCCAAAGCTGCTGCCCCAGGCACCACTCCTGAGCTCCGATTCTGCGTCGACTATCGGGGTCTGAACGCTGTCACCAGAACCGACGCTCATCCTATCCCCCGAGCAGATGAACTGATCGACCGCATGGGGGCTGCCCGCTACCTCAGCATCTTTGACCTGACAGCGGGCTACTGGCAGATCGGCCTCACCCCCCGGGCTCAAGAACAATCCGCTTTTTCCACCCCCGATGGCCACTACCACTTCAAGGTCATGCCATTCGGCATGAAGAACGCTCCAGCTACTTTTCAGCGACTGGTGAACCAGGTATTGGCGGGACTCGAGGAGTTCAGCGCCGCCTACCTGGACGATATCGCTGTGTACAGCCGCCACTGGTCAGACCACCTCCGCCACCTCCGAGAGGTCCTGCAGGCCCTCCAACAGGCCGGCCTCACAATCAAGGCCAGCAAGTGCCAAATTGGTCAGGGGTCCGTGACCTATCTCGGACACCAAGTGGGAAGCGGTCTGGTGGCCCCTCTTCAACTCAAGATCGCTGCCATCCAGTCCTGGCAGCCTCCAGTCACGCAAACCGAGGTCCGAGCCTTCTTAGGGCTCACCGGATACTACCGGCGGTTTGTGAAGGACTATGGCAGCATTGTGGGGCCCCTCACAGAACTCACATCCAAAAACCACCCGAAGAAGGTCAACTGGACTCCAGACTGTCAAGCGGCCTTCGAGAAGCTGAAGGCCGCCATGTGCACTGCCCCTGTGCTCCAGGCCCCCGACTACAGCCGGGAATTCATCGTACAAACTGATGCCTCTGACCATGGCATCGGGGCGGTCCTCTTCCAGTTGAACCCCGAGGGACTTGACCAACCGGTGGCCTTCATCAGCAGACGCCTACTGGCCCGAGAACAGTGCTGGAGCACCATCGAGAGGGAGGCCTTCGCAGTAGTGTGGGCCCTCAAGAAGCTCCGGCCCTATCTCTTCGGTACCCACTTCCGGGTGCAAACAGATCATCGGCCCCTGCAGTGGCTAATGCAGATGCGGGGGGAAAATCCCAAACTATTGCGTTGGTCCATCTCCCTGCAGGGGATGGACTTCACTATGGAGCACCGACCTGGCCAAGACCACGCCAACGCGGATGGCCTGTCACGCTTTTTCCGCCTCGACGAGGAGAGTCCCCAAGAGGATGAGTGCCTCTCCCCGCCTTCAGCTGGGGGGGACGCATGTTGGACAGGCCACATGAAGGGCTTGCTTCCTCCCCGCATAACAGGGCCCGAGCACCGGCCCTCCAGGTGTTACCCCCCAGAAGCAACCCGCACCCCGTCCCCTACGGGACTCCTGCCCCCGGACATCTCTGTATCATTGGGCCGAGCCACTGTCAGCTCCATCGCCCGGCCGCCATCTTGGACACTGCACCACGAGGCCGCGAGGCCTCAACTCGACCCTAACCCTGGGCCTGGCCAGGCCCCGACATCCCGGCACCACCATCCACCCAGGAGGTGAACGGACCACTTGGCAGGTCAATGGGAGAAAGAAGTGTCGATGGCTCTCCCCCGCCAGGTGGCGATCGCCCCCAGCTCCCCCGGGCGCTGGCTCCACCCCCCTGCTGGGTGTCTGGACTCCCTCATCCCGGACCTCCCGACCTCCAAGTGCGAGGGTCCGGACATCAAAGGGCGCCAGACCTATAACTGGGGCAGCTCCAGAGCAGGAAGGCAGTTGTATCCTGGAGTCGAGAGACACCGTGAAGAACTCATCCTTGACGGACTGCTGGCGCTGCCGCAGCCCTGCCTTGTGAACTATCGTCCTGCCTGCTGGCGCTGCCGCAACCTTCTGCATCCTTCATCCTCGTCGGGACCTGCTGGCGCTGCAGCGGACCATTGTAACTACCACCTTCACCGGGACCTGCTGGCGCTGCCGCGGACCGTCGCTACCTACGATCATCTCGGGACCAGCCGGCGCTGCCGCGGCCCGTCCTCCTAGAACGCCGAGCTCGAGGATTGTGAGCTACCCATCATATCATCGCAACTACCAGATTGGTAACAAGACTGTCCCGCTACCCCCTTTCCCATCCAAGAGACTAGAATCGAGGGGACCCCTGAGTCCTGACCTCCTTGTACCATTCTACCGTACCTAAAGATTGCTTATAAAGAACGTTAAACCTTATCTTTGTGTGGTGTATATCTGTGGGGGGGAAGTTACTCGTCTGTACGATCGCTGGAGACGGCTCTCCCCGGAGACCTCTCCCCTTGTCCTCGGCCGACCCTCCAGGTCCGTCTAACAGACTGCCTGTCGCAAGATAATCATTCAACCCAAAGTGAATCATTACCCTGGCAGCAGTGCCCTTACTTAAATCTGGGGGGTGGCATTTTTCTGGCAACTGGTGCCACCTCACCAGAATAGTGTCACTGACCTTTACTGGCTAGCATTCATGGGCAAATTAGTTTTGCTTTTTCATTGTGTGCGGTGCCAGCTGCCAGGGATGGGGACGGCACTTCTCAGGACCATGTGGCATGGCCCTCAGATGACAGTGTACCACTGTAGCCAGCTGCCTGCTATACTGAGGAGGGTCGGTCTCTTGCTGCAATATTCACCTCCCCATCCTTTTCAATGCATACATCGCACCGCTGGCAAAAGTAATCAAATGAAATGGATTTGAGGGCATCTTATATGAAGATGACACACAGTTGGTCATACTCATGGGAACCCATGCTTGCACACACCAAAAAAAGATTTAGAAACTACATGAATCATATTGCCAGCTGGATGCAGACGAACTGCCTACAACTTAACATAAGTAAAACGGAGGTGGTTCTATTCGGGGAAAGTACACAAATTCTGGTCGGACGAATGGTGGCAAACAAGTCTCGGTCAAAGAACCATCCCAAAAGCAACAGTAAGGAATCTAGGAATAATAGTAGACAACAAACTGTCCATGAAGGACCACGTAAACTATATAGCAGGCACCTGCTATGGCATCATGTGCACCCTATGAAACATATTCCAGTGGATTCCACTGGGTTCGAGGAAATCCCTAGTCCAGGCACTCATAATCAGTAGGCTGGACTATGGAAACGGCCTAACGGCGTCTATGAATGAAGAACCAGGCTCCAGGTGGTGCAAAACACTGCAGCATCTTTTGTACTTCATCTTCTTCCACGTTCACTGTCCAACCTCACCCTAAAAAACCTACACTAGCTACCAATAAGTAAACAAACAGGTTTCCAACTCATCTGCCTAATACACAAATTTTTACATAGAAATGGGTGTTAGTACTTACAAAAAACTTAATTGTCATACACCAATAAGGAGTCACTGGTCGAGTGGAAAGCATTTGTTGCTCCCCCACAGGGCACGCACTGTCAGAAATGGCTGGAGCTCATGCTTAACAATACCCAATTAACATAACATAGCACCATCTGCTTTCCTCCAGCCCTGCCTCCATCTGAGGTGGCTACCGTGCAGGGTATGTGGTTGGAAGGATGTCTTTATTTTGATCAGGATTTACAAAAAGGGGGTGGTGATGAACAGAGTGTCTGAGTTAAACAGACCACTCTTACCCAGTCCAAAGATCAGGGCTTGATCCATCACCGTTATTTATCTCACTGCCCCATCCCAGCTCAGAACCTGGCTATATGCAAATCAGTCTGTCCCTGGCCCAGTGCATCATGGGAACAGGGCAGACTAAACTACCAAGCCAATTCTTCACCAGAAAGGAGACAAGCTACCGGGGACCGGTTTCTGGCATTTCAGCCCTGTTCCCATCATGCACTGGGACAGGAACAGACTAATTTGCATACAGCCAGGTTCTGAAACTGGGATGGTGCAGTGAGCTAAAAAACTGTGTTGGATCTAGCCCTGATCTCTTGACTGGGTGAGAGCTTTCTGTTTAATTCAGAGACTCTGTCCCTCACCACCCCTTGTTGTAAATATTTTTGTCCACCCTAAGCGTGGAAGGGTATTCTCAGATGTGAGACCCTTGCTCATTGCACCATCAGGATTCAAGCAAACCGGGCCGAAGACGGCTGTAATGCCAGAAACCGGTCCCCGGGAGCTTGTTTCCTTCCCAGTGTAAGAATTGGCTTGTGTAGTTTGGTTTGCCCTGTTCCCATCATGCACTGGGACAGGAACAGACTAATTTGCATACAGCCAGGTTCTGAAACTGGGATGGTGCAGTGAGCTAAAAAACTGTGTTGGATCTAGCCCTGATCTCTTGACTGGGTGAGAGCTTTCTGTTTAATTCAGAGACTCTGTCCCTCACCACCCCTTGTTGTAAATATTTATTTTGATCAGGGCACAAGTCCGAAAAAAAAATGGGAGGACTAACCAAATTAGACAGAATGCAAGTGCCATCATGGCACGTGATATCACAGTGCATGACATTATAAGTGGCAATCCAGAAAGTGACATCACAGGAAGGAGCATTACAACCCATAACCTCACAGGAAGTGACATCACAAGAAGTGACATCAGATCTCAAGACTTCACACATACCGTTAGTAAGTATATGAGGAGTACATTTGAGCGAATTTCCAGATTTAACAAATGAGATTTTGCATTGGGCTGTGCCAAAAAAGTGGTACAACCCCAACACAAACCTGGGTCTTAATTTCTACATCTATTTTTTAAAATCTCTACCACAAACAAATTGACACAAGGAGAAACGTGGCAATAAATATCTTCTGCTTAATTGGATGCAAAGTCTGCTTTTAAAATATGTTCTGAGGGTTAATGCACCTGCTGCAGAGAGCTTTGTGTGCCCCTTAAATCTCATTAAATAATAACAATGGTAAAATAATCCAGGAGGTTAACACATTTGCTGGAGAGATCTGTGTTTTGTCTAGTCAGGGTTTTGAATCAAAGTTAATGTGTCTCCTGCAAAGTACATCATGAAGCATTTAACATGGCAATTCTATTGTTATTTGCAGTTCATAAATTGTAATCCTCCTAATATAGCACAGCGAGCTACGAAGGACACGTGACTGCTTCACCTTGTAACTCTCACTGTCCTATGTAGCACATCATGTACATTGACAATAAATCATGTGTGTGTAAATCAATGTTGAATGTGTAAGTGGGATGTAAAGCGCTCAGACACCCTGCATTGGCTATAAAAGAAATAAAACATTATGGTGATATTTAAATTGGTATTTGAGGAAATACTGGAACAGGCCAGCACAGCTGATATTCTTGCTGTGCGTGTGCATATCTCATATATCCAGAGACTGACCAAAGCCAAAATCATGCCTCTCTTAAGGATCTGTGAAGTGACAACAAGCAGTGGCCTTTGTTTCCCCTCCATTGCATTTGCCTCTAGATGTGAGGCCCCAGGCAGCTCCCAGCCAAGCGAAATAAGCATTTACAATGCAATGGTCTCAGCATTGTTAAAGTTAGAGCTATTGGCATTGCTCATGACATTTTTATTCATGTTTTTGTTTTTAAAACATATAAATAAATGGCATTGTCATTTACAATGCCAATAGCTTACTCGCTCGCAAATGCGAGACCTATTGCATTTGCACCCACACAGAACCACACACACAAAACCACCCACACACACATACAGAGCCACCCACACATAGAGCCACCTACAAAAAAGCTACCCACACAGAGCCACACACACACACAGGATCACACACACACAGAGCCACACACACACACACAGACAGAGCCACACATACAGAGCCACACACACACACACAGAGCCCCCCACACACACACACACAGCCACACACACACAGAGCCACACACACACACAGAGCCACACACACAGAGCCACACACACAGAGCCACACACACAGAGCCACACACAGAGCCACACACAGACAGCCACACACACAGAGCCACAGAGCCACACACACAGACAGAGCCACACACACAGACAGAGCCACACACACAGACAGAGCCACACACACAGACAGAGCCACACACACAGACAGTGCCACACACACACAGACACAGAGCTACACACACATAGAGCCCAACACACACCAGAGAGCCCAACACACACAGAGCCCAACACACACACAGAGCCCAACACACACACAGAGCCCAACACACACACACCAAGCTCAACACACACACACCGAGCCCAACACACACAAACACACACACAGCCCAACACACACACACACAGCAAGCCCAACACACACACACACAGTGAGCACAACACACACACAGCGAGCCCAACACACACACACACAGAGCCCAACACTCTCACACACACACACAGAGCCCAACACACACACACACACACACAGAGCCCAACACATACACAGAGCCCAACTCACACACACAAACACACACAGAGCCCAACACACACAGAGCCCAACACACACACACACACACACACACACACACACAGAGCCACACACACAGAGACACACACAGGGAACAGAGGGCAGAAAAACAATCACAACGAGGGAACAGAGGGAACAGAGGGCAGAATCATAACGAGGGAACAGAGGGCAGAATCACAACGAGGGAACAGAGGGCAGAATCACAATGAGGGAACAGAGGGCAGAATCATAACGAGGGAACAGAGGGCAGAATCATAACGAGGGAACAGAGGGCAGAATCACAACGAGGGAACAGAGAGCAGAATCACAACGAGGGAACAGAGGGCAGAAAAACAATCACAACAAGGGAACAGAGAGTAGAAAAACAATCACATTGAGGGAACAGAGGGGCCAGAAAAACAATCACAACGAGGGAACAGAGGGCAGAATCACAAGGAGGGAACAGAGGGCAGAATCACAAGGAGGGAACAGAGGGCAGAATAACAACGAGGGAACAGAGGGCAGAATAACAACGAGGCAGAATCACAACGAGGGAACAGAGGGCAGAAAAACAATCACAACGAGGGAACAGAGGGCAGAATCACAACGAGGGAACAGAGGGCAGAATCACAACGAGGGAACAGAGGGCAGAAAAACAATCACAACGAGGGAACAGAGGGCAGAAAAACAATCACAACGAGTAAACAGAGGGCAGAATTACAATCACAACGAGGGAACAGAGGGCAGAAAAACAATCACAACGAGGGAACAGAGTGCAGAAAAACGAGCACTCAACAAGTGGGCACGGGGTAGAGGGAGAGCTTACCTGCGTTATCCAAGCTGCGGGCCGGGGTCACATAAGTTCCTCCTCCCAGGGATCCTGAGTGCGGGGCAATCACAGCGCTCGCAATCCAGGAAATGAAAAGCGAAAGCTCGGCCGAGCCAGCACCCGGGGCGCGGGAAGGTGCTGCGCGGGCAGACGAGGCAGTCAGCTCATCTGATCCAGTTCAGCGGCAGCCTGGGGAAATCTCAGCGCAGCCTTCCCTGGCAGCACCGCCCGGCCAGCGCCAAGAAGCCAAAAAACAATCCACACAAACAGTGACAAACTGTGCCTGCCCCCGGCGCCAGCGACCAGGAGAGACTAGGCGCCGGCTCGGGCCCTGCAGGGCAGAGGGACGCGTGCTGCACTCGCTGCTTCCACGGCTGCTGCACCGTCCTGCCCGCCTCCTGCCCCTCCTCCTTTCACTCCCCTCTCCGGTACATGGTGCGCTCCCAGTTCCGCAGGAAGGACAGCGACAGCAGGCGCCCCTCGGAGCTGCAGTTACAATCTCCCCAGTAACATGGCGGCCAGCCTGAGGAGCGGGAGAAGGAGGGAGGAAGATGGGCTGCAACGGAGCGGGAGGGAGGGAGCGGGTCAAAGGGAAAGTGCTGCTCCTGCGGGGGTGATCGCCGCACGAGTCACTGGAGCTCGCGTCACTCCACCCACTCCTCTCCCACTGTGGCAGCAATGTTCCAACTTAAACATGTCAGTGACAAAGTACAATGTAAATCTCCTTCAAGTCACATAAAATTGTATCTTTGTTTCTGAGATAAGACTGCAACTTTGCAGTGCCTGTGCTGTTTTTCATCTTAACTACAGTGAGCACTGCACAACAACATTCAGGTGTTCCAAATGTGAGATTAAATAGTAAAATCAGAAACCATAATAGACGGGAATGACGCCATGCACACCACCATCTTTCTCCGAGGTCATGCAGAAATGCCTCTAAGAAACGCGCCTTGATTTTCGGATTCGGGGCGTGTTTTTCTTTCTCTCCTCTTCCCATTGGCTGGAATGTAAAATTCCCGCCAATGGGAAGAGAAGAGAAAGAACCTAAAAAAAACACCCCTGAATCCGAAAAAGACGGGGCTTAAACGGACAGACGCCCTCTTCTCCATTGGCTGGCCTCCGTTTAGGAAGCCAGCCAATGGAGAAGAGGGGCGGGTTCAAGCCCCACTATTAGAAATATAAAGTCTCGGAGCGAGACTGCGCAAGCGCAGCCTACGCAGGCCGAGACCTAAAAAAGGAGGCCTGATGGTCCCTTAACTTCGAACATAGTTTAGGGCCCAGCTCGAATTTAAGATAAGAAAGCATCCTGCTGCCGCCAGCGCACTGCTGCTCAGAAGGAAAGCAGACAACGTGCTGGCGCTACTGAATGTGTCTCTGGGAAGTGGTGTGGCGCAGCGGCCAGGGCGACTGACTCCGGAACCCGGGGGCTCACGGTTAGATCCCAGGGTGGTCGGCAGATCGGCCCAGCACCATGTGACTTTGGGCAAAAGCTCACTTTATCTTCCCGACGGGGTGATTGTTCGTGCTTTACAAATACTGGACATTTACTGGACTGGACATTTGTCTAAATAGTACTCTGGGCGAGTTCAGCATATTTCAGTGGGGCACAAATTCTTGGCAGGGTGGACATTGTCCATCATGTGAATATAATGGGTGGACACCGTGTAACCGCATGTAACCCCAATTTGTGACTTGGTTTTGATCATATGTGAGAAGTGTGTCCATGACATGCGTGATGATCAATGAGGTGCGGTTAATTTGTTATAGGATGTGGCGCATCGCAGTGTGTTGGATGACAGGAGTGCGGTTTTGTGGTTTAAGGGTCAACATTTTAACTTAATTTAGTCACAGGAATGGCAAGTTTAATTAGAGGAAGCACTTTGTTAAGGAGCTTTTTTTGAGTAACATTTTTAATTTGGTTTTCACAAATTAGAGCAATATATCATATCACTTGGATAATTAATAGGCCCATTAAGGTGCAAAGAGGGAGACATTTTTTTTAATGTTATCTAGTCTTCCAAATGAGGAAAAAAACGTGTTATAATTAGCATACTTCACTATGGAGCAGCTGGGGTTAGCACCTGGCTCATATATACAAATATGATCAGTAGTTTTATGTCGTAGTTGTCAAGTTTTCAAGTTGCTTATGTGTGAAATGTCCATTGTTTCAGTGTACTTATAAGTGACATTCAAATGCCAAATGAGTGACACTTAAGATGACACTTTCACACAAGTTACTGCAAGTAATGACACCGCCTCGATGCTGCACTCACCCATGCCGTTGTAAGCAGGGCCACTGGAATTATGTAATTCTGCAGCCCCAGCTTTTTTCCACATAATTAAGGATTTGCAGCATTTGCCACATAATCCATCATCTGGTGTATCATCTGCAGATTTTAACAAAAAGCTAATTGTTTCTAGCTCAAATGATCAAATGTTATATGTATTCGAGCACGGGACCCTTCTCAAAGGTTAACTGGTCATCTTTCAGTTGCTTATTTATGTATTTGGTTGTGAAACCGGTACTGATGAAGTGAAATATTTGCCCAGACAGAATTAACAAGTGTACAAATTACAAAATAGTGAAGAAATACTATCAAAAACTGTGCTGCATTATACCGCACAATTTCCCTTTTTTTGCCGCATAATTTAGTCAACACTGCACCATAATTTGGTGCTCCCCTGCAGCATAATTCCAGTGCCCCTGATTATAAGTGCCTTCTCAGTGACGGCCAGACTGAACCAGTGTAGATATTCAAGCCGGGCTAGTCAGGGGGGCCATCGGGCTGCAAGCAGTGCTGATTGTAGGCTGAGGCACCTGGGCAGTGTTTGACTTTGGACTGTAGTGTTCCAGTGCAGCAGTACGCGTCATTGCTCACTATCGTAATCACGTTTTCTGTTCTGCTATAACTGTTCTCCCACCCGATTCCAGTCCACAGCATTAAACAGGAACTCTTACTTCACTGGCATCACATTCTCTCGAGCCCTACCTTGGCCACTGTTAACCCTCTTACACATTTGACACCGTCCCCCACGAGGGTCTCCTAGTAAGACTCAGGGAGATCGGTGTGCAGGGGACGGTGTTCAGCTGGTTCCGCTCCTTCCTGGCTGGGCGGAGTCAGACTGTCTGGGCTCCTCCTTTCTCTGCCGCGGTGCTGCCACTGGAGGTCGGGGTCCCGCAGGGGTCGATATTGAGCTGACCCTGTTTAACATCTTTATGACCCCTCTGGCGGCACTGGCGAAGCCCAGATCTTGTCATATGCCGATGACACGCAGCTCCTTTTCACTTGTGGGAAAGGGGCTGAGTTTGATGGGGAGAGTATCAGAGGTTGCCTGGGGGCTGTGTTTATCTGGTTCCATCTACACAGCCTCAAGTGTAACTCTGATAAGTCAGAGGTGCTTTTCTTTGGTTGTCGCTCGGATCCCATCTGGCAACCTTGGTGGCCTGAGAAGATGTTTCCACCTTCGGCTGCCTCTACAACAGCCAAGAACCTTGGGATAAAAATTGACAAGGATCTAACGATGAAACCCCAGATTCTTGGCCTAACCGCGAGGTGTTTTGGTTTGCTCAAGATGCTGCTCAAATTCCTTCCACTCTTGACACCTGCACATAGAAAGATCACTGTGCAGGCGCTTATTGGGTCGCATCTGGACTACGCCAACATCCTGTATTTGGGTCTTCCAGAATACCTTCTCCAACGTCTGCAGGTAGTGCAGAACTCAGCGGCGCGTGCCATCTTCGGACTACATCGGCGCGCAAGAGCTGATCTCTTGCAGACCTTGCACTGGCTGCCCATCGGGAAGCGTATCGCTTTTAAAGCCCTTACTCTGGCCTTTAAAGCCCTTCACATGACCGGAGCTAAATACATTAAAAAAAGGCTGGCTTTTTACCAACCTGCCAGATCACTGAGATCAGAGTATTTGGCTCTGGCCTCGGTCCAGGCCGTAGGAACAGCTCGGATTGGCGGCCGGTCATTTCGGTGCCTAGCCCCTCAGCTGTGGAATACACTGCCGGTCACCCTGCGCAGGAATCCTAACCTGTCGGCCTTTAGGAAGGACTTGAAATCTTGGTTGCTTGTGCAGTAGTTCTCTTTTCCCCTGACGAGCGCTATACAAAACCATCCTTAACATTAACATTAACATACCATCACTGGTGTGCCATGCCACTGCCCCTTTTGTACCTTATTTGTAAACCTCACTCTTGTACACTGCCTGTTGCTACATTCTCGCTTAATAAAAGTCACACATTTAATTGGGTTGAAGTAAGAAATACTCTTTAAGAAAAACATTGCTTTATGGCCTAAATGAAAATGTAAAGCAGATTTACAATAAACAAGACTGTGGTGAACTCTAGTGGTCCGGGTGTATCCCTAAAGAGGCATTACTCATGCCTTTTTCTGTAACACCCCCCGTACATTCTTGCCTCCTTTAATACTCTAACCCATGATTTTTAGTGACATACACTTCTTGAGACAACAGTCTGATCATGACGCCAATAAGTGATGTTCTCTCAGTCTCAGAATAATTTTCCATTGACGTTTGGTTAACAGAAGTTCAACATTGTAAGTCTTTCAGCACATCCCTGCCACGACCTCCTGGAGCAGAGCACTTATCCTTACGTCGAAGAAAGAAAAAGGGGTAGGTGGAGGTGGACGTTTAGAGAGCAAGTACTTCTAAGTAGGCTTCAGAGGTGACAGCGAAGGCTGTTTGCATGGAATGGAGACTCCTCTTTAGGTCCAAGAAGTGTTGATTCGTACAGAGTTCCTTCATCTATTAGCCTGGGGCCATTCAGGAAGATGACTCTGGTAACAAGGTTTGTGTGTGTCAGGATAGGCTCTAGTGGGTTGTGGTTGACAAGCTTATGCCACTAGAGTGGGTGGTTCTTTTGGATAAGTCTGTAGAGCGTGCATCTGAGGTAGAGTGTTCCTCTGGGAGGTTCAGGAGGCCACTAAACACAGCAACAACCCTTATGTAAGAAAGTTTACTGACAAGGCTCTCTGCTGCAGTTACAGAGACACAAATATAACAAGTCAAAATATGATAGACTT
Organism: Lissotriton vulgaris; assembly: GCF_964263255.1. Lineage (NCBI taxonomy): Eukaryota > Metazoa > Chordata > Amphibia > Caudata > Salamandridae > Lissotriton > Lissotriton vulgaris. The sequence continues at coordinate 2,070,866,658 of NC_141691.1, read as the reverse complement.
AGATGATTGAAATCAAGATATCCATGAGGCCTTCCTCTTGGCAGCACACCATTCCACTGCATTGTACGTTGTCTGCACGATTGGAGATGGGGATCATCTATATCAGTGTTTCCCAATCTGTTAGTCGCACCCCTGTGGTCACTCAGGAGCTGGTGGGTTGGGAAAGTCCAAGAAATAAATAAAGATGCCTTTAAATTCGGTATTTATCTTGTCACGTTCATTGCGCTCCAAAAACAGAGGAGTAAAATTCCAGTCTACGTCATCTGACAAACTGCTGCTTATTTTATTAACATGGAATTGGTGTTTAGAAACTCCTCTCACTTTGCCGTTAGAGAAAGAAAAATAAATTGATTTATATGACAATCTTACTGTGCTACAGAGACTGTGAAAGGAAGGCTTCAGTGTTTTGTAACTGACAACAAAATGTAATCCCTGCAAATGAGTTATATAAAATTGGCAGTGAGGAAAGTAAAAATGAAGCACATTTCTCTGACTTTCTGAAGTGCAAGGCAAGCAAAGATTTTAATAGGATCAATACACATCAAGACACTTTACTTGGTGATGTACAAGTGATATTCACTGAAATGCGATGTGCACATTTCATCTAAGGACAATATATTTATTCAGTAAAATTGTTGGTCTGTGCAAATATAGTGGCCATTTCAACTGGAAATTTTCTGTTTGTAAATGACAGTTCCCTGTTCCACACTATGCTTTAGTAACATTGAAAAAAATAGTACACCTCGTGACCATTCAAGCCTGGTGGCTCCTAAAAGTTTGTTGATGTAAAAATTGGGTTGTGGTTCTCAAAAGGTCAGAAACCAGTGAGAATATATATATATATATATATATATATATATATATATATATATATATATATATATATATATATATATATATTCTGAATAAGATTCCAGATTCCACAGTTTTTGACACTGAAAGCATCCAGGCACTCACGAACAGGTTTTTGTCAAAAGCTTATTTATTTAAGCATATATCATCAACGCGTTTCGGGAGTCACGCTCCCTTGATCACGATGTTTATGCGTTGGTCTGAGCTTTCCTTTTCACACACATACAGGGTGGTAAAAACAGAAAAGGGACTCATAGAAAAACACTGTTAAGTAAAACACAGCGGCCATCTTGACATTTTCTGAATACATAGATATCCAAGTGAATACCTTATTATAGGACCTCTTCACAACAAAGCATTAATACAGGGATAATTGTAAAAAATGCTCAAAATAGAAGAGATATATACATATGTGTATCTCTATCTATTAAATGTAACATTCATAATTTTCAAAGTGCAAGTGCATCTACCATTCAACATAAACATGTTGACTCCCTTGTACAAACAAAGAATTCTTGGGTTTGTGCTTATTAGAATAAGGCAAGTGCCTATTTCAATAGAGCATAACCCTTCCTTCTATGTGAGAGAAAAATGATTGTCCTTAATTCAATATATTGCCTGAAAAGTCGCTGTATTCAATTTGACACAGTCTATTCTCCTGAGAGATCGTCCTGGCTCTAATTATCAAATTACATTACTACAACATGTGGGAGTTATATTAATGGTAATGCTGTCCAACATTTCTACCTTATTAAAAACATAAAGTGCAAGTGCATTGGTCAACAGATAAATGAAAACTGTAAACAATTTGACTGGATATTGCACATGGAAAATGACAAAGTGCTAGTGCTCAAGAGGTAAAAAATGTCTCAAAAAGAGTGCAAATATTTCTGTGTTTCTCACAGGATTTCATATCTACACACCATCCTCCTATGATCTATAATTAAATAGCATTGGAGGGATTCCTTGGTCTTATTATAAAGTTGCAAGTGCTTTTGCATCAAAATACAGTACTTTATAAATGTAAACATTCCACTCAAATTGCACAATCAAAAGCATTAATCCAAAGTGACAGTGCAAATCACAGAGTAAAAGACAGCATTAATACATTAAAAAAGATTTCTCCCAGAGCCTTCGTTCAAGAATGAAACCACCTCTGTATGTGAAAGTACAAAAAGGAAAGACTTCAGATTTGAACCATTAAAATCAACAAGAAATTTTCACAAAAAAGAGAAGTTCATAATGAAAAAATCTTAAAAATGCAGTTCTAGGATCGTAGAGGTTTCAGAAACAATTCATTGGATTTGTACAGTCAACCCAGGCAGGTGTATAGGTCTTCATCAACGTTCAAACCCTGTGGTTCCTTACAATTAAATTCTAAAATAAAGTAAGTTTCCAATCTCCTTAACTCCCCCTTCCTATCTCCCCCTCTCTTCTTTTTGGGGACCTCTGCAATACAAGATATTATATATATATTCACTGGAAAAAAACATAGGTTTCACACCAGTTATAGTTAGGAATTAGCATTTAAAAAACCTAAGAAATTCACTGAAAAAACCATAGGTTTCACACCAGTTATAGTTAGGAATTAGCATTTAAAAAACCTATTAAATTCACTGAAAAAAAACATAGGTTTCACACCAGTTATAGTTACCTGGAAATTTTACTGACATAAAACCATTGAAATTCCCACGTTATAGTTAGTTGGACTCACTATAACTTGCGCGCCTGCAATGCACTGCTGATGACGTCACATATTACATCAATCATGACATGGTCAGTGACATCACTCATGACATCACTGATGACACCATCCAGTGAATGTGTGTCTTTCTGAAAAATAAATATGTTTTATATATGTATTTGTAAAGGACGATGGAAGAATAAATGGTTAAATAAGTGTGTGAATGGATGCTTTTTTAAAAAAAAGAATTGATTGGTTAACTGCCTTATTAAGTGTATCTTAGTGAATACATATATTAGCGAGTAACTTTTAAATATTGTAATATATGTATCAGTGTTTCACTTTGTGTATAAGTGGCTCCATGGGTTGCTGACTGACTCACTGTTTGTATGTGTTTTGAAGACAGCATATGTGCAGGACTGTATGGGTGGATGAGTGTGTATATGTGTGTGTTAGTGAGTGAATGACTGTCTCACTAGTGTCTTTATCAGTAACAAGATATGTTTTAATCTAGTATATGTGAGTATTGATGTATATAAGTGAATATATGAGAGAGTGAGAGATTGTAAGAGTTCCTGTTTAAATAAGTATGTGTTTCTATAAGTGATTGTTTAATTGAGTAAGTATGTGTAAGTTTCCTTAGAAGTAAGGTGATAGTGTGTGTATAGTTGTATATGCAAATAAATGGATGTTCAATAGTTTATTTGCATGTGTGAGTAACTTTTGGATGACTGTCGGTGTGTAACAGGATGCATAGGTGTATCACTACATATGATGAGTGAGAATATGTATGAGTGACTATATAGAACTGTTGGTGAATGAGTGGATGTGTATATAGATGGTGGAATTACTGAATCGGTTGTTTTAACTGGTATGGGTATCTCCATTTTTTTGAAAATGTTAGTTTCTATTTTTGAATATGTGTTTCAAGGGTTACATTACACTGAAAGGATAACTGTCACTTTCTCACAAGGATGGTGTCATCAGTGATGTCATGAGTGATGTCACTGACCATGTCATGAGTGATGTAATATGTGACGTCATCAGCAGTGCATTTCAGGCATGCAAGTTATAGTGAGTCCAACTAACTATAACGTGGGAATTTCAATGGTTTTATGTCAGTAAAATTCCCAGGTAACTATAACTGGTGTGAAACCTATGGTTTTTTCAGTGAATTTAATAGGTTATTTAAATGCTAATTCCTAACTATAACTGGTGTGAAACCTATGGTTTTTTCAGTGACGTTCAAAGGTTTTGTAAATGCTAATTCCTAACTATAAGTCTCACTTTATAAGTAAGACTGTTAGCGCTCTAGTTGTTCTTTAGAACACTCTGGGACATTCTGTCATTGGGCTATAGTTGGGCTACATCTCGCTGATATTTGGGCTACATTTGTTTTTTTTGTCTCTGGTGGCCATCTTTGGGCTATATTGGGCTACATTGGGCTACATTTGGGCTCTAACATATATATAGCCCAATGTAGCTCAATATATATTTTTTCTAAATTCATTTTCGTAAAAACCACTGGAGCATATATCTTGAGACATAGCAAAGGCACATCGGGCTACCAGTCCCTACAATTTTGCCAAGTTTGGTGGAAATCCATTCAGCCGTTCGGGCTAAAAGTGAGTTCGACCGCCCTATGGAAATTAACATGGAGAAAACACGTTTGGGACCCCCCTTTTATCTCGGCCCCCGCTTGACAAATCCCCTCCACATTTTCAGGGAAGGAGCGGAGCGGGCCACCTACTTTGAGAAATTCGCGAAGATTCATCCACCGGCGCCAAAGTTATCCCCAATAGAATGTTACGGATTTCCTATGGAAAGTAGATCCTAACTATAACTACCAACTGGCGACCGCCAATAGGTAATTTATATATATATATATATATATATATATATATATATATATATATATATATATATACATATATATACATATATATACGCTGACGCTCCCACAGCGCACCGCACATGCCAGCACTCCCCAGGAGAAGAACGGACACCAAACCTGGCAATGGATGCCGCAGAGTTTTTTAATTTGGGGGTGGGGGTGAAGGACGCAGCTCTAGATCTACTGACCTCCTTCCTTGACGGAAGGGAACAAAGAGTCAAGCTGGGGGAGTTCCTATCTCCATCCTGACCGGTGCTGTGTGGGGTCCCGCAAGGGTCGGCTCTTGGTTCGACCCTATTTAACATCTACGTGACCCCACTAGCCAGATTAATTAGAACTTTCGGGATGGAGGTAGTTTCTTATGCAGATGACACCCAAATCCTCGTCTCTCTTTCCCATTCAGATGTACCAACTGCCTCCAACTTTAGATCTTGCATGGAGGCGGTTGGTCAGTGGATGATCCAGAACTCACTCAAACTGAATGGGGAGAAGGTGATGGTGTTTGGAGGGAAAGAGAACATCTGGTCAGCCAGCTGGTGGCCTGACTCGCTAGGAGTGTGCCCCTTCCCCACGACATCTGCTAAGAATCTTGGGGTGATGATAGACCCTGCCCTGGATATGGGCAGACAGGTTAGTAGAACCATCTCCTCTTGTTGGGGCTTAATCCACACCCTGCAAAGAATCAGGAAATATCTCTCTCAGCAATCCAGAAAGCAAATAGCTGTCGCACTTATCGGCTCACGACTGGACTACTGTAATGCGCTGTATGCGGGGCTAAACAGGAGCCTGCTGCAGCGTTTGCAGGTAGTCCAGAATGCCGCAGCCAGATTTGTTCTGGATGTTCCCAGACGCTCCTCGGCCACGTTGGCCAGGAAAGCGTTGCATTGGCTACCGGTAGAGCACCGAGTACAGTTTAAAGTCCTATGCATGACCTATAGAGCCATTGCAAAGAACAGCGACACGGGAGTTGGTTCCATCATCTCCCATTACACTCCTGGAAGGGACTTGCGCTCATCCAGGAAACTGCTCCTGACAGTTCCCCGCATACGAAGAGCCAAGTGGGGTGGCAGAGCCTTCTCCACCCTGGCCCCTAAATGGTGGAATGATCTCCCTCTGGATCTCAGGTCCCTACCCTCCCTACAGAAATTCCGAAGTGCCCTTAAAACTCGCCTCTTCCTGCAAGCCTATGTGTAAGGATGCATGTTTCCTTTTTTGTGATGTTATTGTTAGGCGCCTTGATACCTGCGGGTTATTGTTTTGCGCATTATAAATTTTTATCAAATCATTTATTTCATTTTCAGTGTATCAGGGGTGCCGCGATCTGAAGCGTTTCGGCGATCCTGTCGTCTTGCTCACCAGATGAAAGTGTTTGTAAGTGCATAACATTTAAATTGTGAACCACCAATCAGAGCACTTTTTACCAGATATCACGTGACCATGAGTCATAGCTATTGGCATAGAAAACAGACTTAATCATAGTCAACTTTCCTATGGTAATAGTCGCAATGTGGATAATGTCTGTACAAATACAATAACATTGCAGAAGAAATATTTGTGGGAAAACAAAACGATATTTTAGTATCATTGCCCAAATTAATATCTAAAACAATAAATATTTTGATCATTATTAAAAGCATAACAATACAATGCAATGAATAAACTTTTTTTCTTGTAACTGCTTAATTTATTTGATGCTATTTATAAAGCGCATACAATTACCCTTAGGCGTCTCGGCGCTGAAATTGCATTTAGGTTTCACCCTGGAGCGGTAATACGGAATAAAATCACTGATTGAACAACCAAGTCTTCAGTTTTTTTCTGAACTGAAGAAGAGTGGGACTTGTTCTTATGTGAATGGGCAGAGTGTTCCAGAGTCTAGGGGCCGCAGTTGAGAAGCGGCGATCTCCCCAGGAAGCTGTGCGACTGCGTTGTATCACCAGTTGATTTAGAGAGGTGGATCTGAGCGTTCTTGGGGGATTATAGGGGATAAATTGCTCTCTAAGGAATCTAGGTCCTAGTTTCTGGAGCGATTTAAAGACAATACACAGCGCTTTAAATTTGACCCGATTGTGAATGGACAACCAATGGTATTGTTTAAGCGTGTCCGAGATGGGAGCAAATCTAGGTTTTTTTGATAGCACTCGGGCGGCAGCATTCTGCACTGTCTGTAGTTTTTTAATGACTCTGTTCTGGGCATTGAGCAGCAGACCATTACAGTAGTCCAATGAGGACAACACTAGTGAAGAAACCAGTGTTTTTGCTGCTGATTCTGGCAAGTAAGGAGTAATTTTTCTTACCATTCGCAACTTAAAATGAGCATTGGCAGCCACCTTATTCGCGTGGGCCATGAAGTTGAGCTGGTTGTCGAAAGTGACACCCAAGTTTCTAACTTTGGCCGTGGGGCATGGAGGAGTGCCCATGGCCGTTGGCCACCAGGTTGCCGACCAGGCTGGGGAGAGATTGCCGAAAATAACCACCTCTGTTTTATCAGAATTGAGTTTCAGGCAATTTCTTGCCATCCACTCACCAATGGCAATCATCCCGTCTTGAAATCTCTCTGCCATTTCCTGACCGTCTCCCTTTATGGCCAGAACCAACTGAGTGTCGTCTGCGTATGAGGTCAGGCCCATCCCGTATGCTTTGATGACACTAGCAAGGTCCGACACATATATATTAAATAGTGTCGGACTCAGGGATGAGCCTTGTGGGACCCCACACGGTAACGACAGCTTGGCCGACTGGAAGGGACCCATAGTGACCGCCTGAGTTCTGTTGGTCAGGAACGAAGCCAGCAGGTCTCTAGCAGTGGACTGAATGCCCATCCTCTCGACACGGTCGACCAAGATCTTGTGGTCGACCGTGTCGAAAGCAGCCGACAAGTCAAGGAGGACTAATACAGCAGTACCTCCTTGGTCACGAATGATTCTTATGTCGTCAGCTGCTTTGATGAGGGCGGTTTCCGTGCCGTGGTATTTGCGGAAGCCGAACTGGGTATCATCCAGCAGGTAGTTGTTCTCTATATAAGCTGATAGCTGCTGGTTCATAGCCTTTTCTATGACCTTTGCTAGAAAAGGGAGACTAGCAATGGGACGGTAGTTCTTCAGTTCATTTTTGTCTAGCCCAGGTTTTTTAAGCAGAGGTTTAATAAGTGTATTTTTCAGTGAGTCAGGATAGGTACCGGATGCTAGAATAATGTTACAGAGGGTGGTTATGATGGGGACGACTGTGTCTGGTACTGTGGCTAGTACAGAAGACACTATTGTTTACATCCCAAATATATCTGTATTGATTTCGTAATGTGTTGCCATCAAGCTATTTAGTCACATGTATAAAAATCATGTAGAATAGTATCCGTACAATTGAAAGTGCTTTTGTACTAAAAAAAAAGTGCAATACGTGAATAAAGTGCTTAAATATAAATAAATATTGGGGAAACCCAGCCGGGAACCCCATTCAAGGGAGAGAATCAGCGTTACTTGTTGGATTGTTACTTCTTCTTAAGAAACATTTGCCAGCAGATTTTTTCAAGAATAAAGTGATCCGTGCATAGCAGCTGGGTAAATACATTTTTGGTAGTGCAAATTACATCTCTGCAAATGAGTGCCAATAAATAGTATAAAACCATAAACTAAAAAGTTCATGATAATACACACAATCACCGGCGACCAAATGGAGACATAAAAATGCTACTATACACACAATATAAAACCAACTGCTAGCTCTGAACTACTTCTCAGGACCATGTCATAAATCTCTGTAAAAACCCACTTACTTAGTATTGTATATTCAATCATAAATAGTGATACATGTCCTCACACATATTCAAACCCCGGGGGCTCTTCGTATCGAGATCTAGAATGTATTTGGTTTCCAGTTGTCTCAGAGCTTTATCTCTATTACCTCCTCTTTTATTTATAGGGACACTGTCAATCACAAAATAAGATAGTACATTCAGATTGTTTCCGTGTTCAAACTTAACGTGTCTCGCAACGGGGTATGTTGGGTCCGAATTAACTGTTGCTCGCAAATGTTGTAAAATGCGTACCTGTACTGGAAGTTTTGTGCTTCCTACATAGCGGAGACCACATATACATGTCAAGACATACACTGCGTAGTCTGTTTTGCAGTTAAAATTGCCTTTGATCTCAATCAACTCATCAGAGAAAGCGTTTTTGTAGGATTTAGTGTTCGCACCGAACTTGCAGGCTCTGCAACTGCTACATTTGAAAAAGCCCTTCTTTGTGCAGAACCATATATCTTTATTCAAAAGTTCTGGACTATTTTTTACCAGATCCGATCTCATAGAATATGCTTTTCGGTAAGTGATACTGGGTTTTACAGGCAAGACTCCCTTAAGAACCCCATCAGTTAAAACAATGGGCCACTGAGCATTAATGATTTTTCTTATGGCATGAGATTGTTTGCTGTAATGAACCTTCATTGTGAATTGCCATTGCAGCTAACCGGATTTGTATGTATAGCTGGAGTTAGCTCTGTTCCACTACTCTGGATGGTGGCAACTGATTGTAGTAAAGCACACCTATCCTGTTGATTGACCTTTTGTAGAGCCAATTTTACTTTACGTGCCCCATATCCACGAGCTAACAGTCTAGCTTTGGCAATTTCCTGTGATTCTTTCCATGCCTTGTCAGTCAGTCTTTAATCCCAAAGGGGCAGGACAGCTTTACTCACACAACACTTCCCCTCTGAATGGGAACACAAACAACCTAAAACTTTCTGTAGCCTGGTCGGTCCTCATCAGTGTGGCGAGTTGATACAAAAGTGTGTTTACACCTCTCCGGTAAGGAGAAAAATGTAACACACAAATGTTACACAGAGACATGGCACAGTAGCAAAAAGATCTTCAGAGCAGGCTCAGAGACATTAGACACAAGGAGCATTACTCTTGGAGCAAAGAAGATTGTGTGAGGTGACAGGTAAAGACCATCCTGTGTAGCATGAGAAAATAGTCATACATAGATGATCGAGTTTGTGACCCTGGTGCACTCAGGACGGTGTTCTGTGTTGCTCAAGGAGGTTGATGACGAAAGCTTGACCCCTGGAAAAGGTGAACCTGAGATTTGGGACAACAAACCAAGACCCTTATTTACTTAACCCCCTGAAAAACCAACTGAACCGTCCATCTCCTGCACCCGTTCTGCTCCCTCTCCCCACAAATTCTTGATCCCAAGTTCCATTGCATCATAGAACGCTATGGCATGGAATGGAACCTAGAATCAACTCTACACATATCTTCAACCTTTCAATAACAATAAAGTATAAGACAAGACATTTTGTTTTTATAAATACATTCATTTCAGGTTTAATAATAATAATAATTAATCATAATAAGTCTGCAATTGTAACATTCATGCAGTTAAAAAAACAAAGTAGCAATAAAATATGAACAGCTAAAATATGGTGACTTGCAACAGAACCTATGGAAAAAAACAAGATATAACTTGTGGTTTATATTATGGTAAAGCACAACCCTCCCTCAAAAACATAATATTGATAACTAAAACGACTTCAAAACATAATCCTGGACCTTAACGGATAAACTAATAGGGCTACCCATTCGACTCAATTGGCATTCCGCCACTGACATTCCCGACCCCTCGCCTCCTGTTGTGTCCAACAACCGATCACTGGCCTCCCAGTACACCCACGTAAATCACACCCTTCTTTTTCCTATTATCTTGCAATACAACTCAAATACCACACCTTACCATCACTTAAGCGTACTGAATATACCATACCCTACTATCACTTAAGCGTATAAGCGTACTGAATAGGACACACCTCTACCACCTTCAATGGTTCAGAAAAAGAACTTTGACCGTTTAGAACTCTGCCTGCCTTCTTAACAGAGACCCATTCCCCTTTAGACAAAGTCACATCATTGCACGCATGTTTCGCATTATAATAACCATTATGAACGTGTTACGCCTTCATTATGCTATCTCTCGCTTCTTCAGCAGAGCATTCCACCGTTCTAGACTCACTCAACCAACCCATGTTGTCCTTAGTATACGGTTTCCCACTTCACATGAATTGAAAAGGACTATATCCAGGATCAGAAAAAGGGTACTGTGGTATCTCCCTCTTACCTATAACCCCACATTATTTTCTTTACTTAAACGAACGTGTCCTTATCACCCATTTCTGGCAAATGAATATTTGGGCAAGAAAGCAAGCAGGAAAGGAAAAACAGAAGGCACAAAAACAAGCAGAAAATGCAAAACAGCAGACAAGCAGAGGAGGCACAAAGAGAGGCCAGAAAAAACGAGCAGAAATGAGCAGAAGAGGGCAAATCAGAGGGCAGAAAAACAAGCAGAAAACGCAAAATGTAGCACAGAGAAACAAGCAAAAAAGGCAAAGAAAGGTCAGAAAAATTAGCAGTAAAGGTGTTGGACCTGGCTCTTTTAGCAGGGCTATCCCAAACCTTTTGCCTACTTTATTTATTTATTTATTTTAGTTTTGTATAGCGAACAGGACCCAAGCGAGTATCAGGGCGCTTTACATATGAGTTGTGAAAGACATAAGTAGATAGCTGTGGGAGAAAAGTAGAAAAATATACATCAGGAACACAATGACATATTAGCGGGCGGCAATGAGGCCATAACAAATGCCAGGCAGCAAAAAGGAGAAAAACAAAAGGACAAAAGGAGAAAAACTTCTAGTTTACCGCAGTGTTCACAAGTAGGGCTTTCACTTCCCTTTTGAAGGCAAATGTTGAAGGAATCAGTCTTGTTTCCACAGGTAGGGAGTTCCAGATTCTCTGGGCAATACCAGAGAATGTACGATTGTAGGTTTCCATTTTTTTAGGGCTCGGCCTACGTCAACCCTGCGTCAGCAGGGGAGGCGGAGCTCCGAGCTCTTATGTTAGAAAAAAAAAAAGTTTCTTTAGGGGTCCGGGCTGCCACATTCCTTAGTGCGCGCGCGTGTTTTTTGGCATCTGCATAGTGACTCGTCTTCGCTGTGCTGTGTTTTTATTATCCTTGACGCGATAGGCTTAATGTAATTTGTCAGTCGCCATGTTGGCATTTTCTGTGAGGTTACGCCCACAGCAGTGCATTAATTTCAATTAGGAGCTGTCAGGGTGCCGCGATAATGTAATGCCATGTTGTGGGCGCGTTCACCAGTCTGCAGTGAATGGCGCGCGTTTGTGCTTTTCTTGTGTTTTCTTTCCGTGTAGGGCAGACGTGAAAGGCATGGTCTTAAGAGCAGAAGGCCATATATCTTGAATTATCTCGCCATCACGGCGGAGATAATTGAAAACATATGCCTGGAGTGGCGCGCGCGCGAGGCCGAGAGCTGAGCAGGATGACTCCATGCCACAGTGTAAGCAGTGCTTAATTTGTAGAAAAATAACTCCCGGTGCTCAAAATCTTTCTTATGCGGCGCCCGCAACTTTTCACAGTTATTCACCTGGGTAAATTACTACGCAACCCAATTGTACCATTGTTATGGCCACTGCCTACACTGACAACTCGGAAGCAGCCAGAATCAAAAAATAAACTACTGCTTGAGCATCACAACATCGATTATAACAGTCTACTTATTTCACGACTGCATTCATTCAAACAAAATGCATTTGAAAGTGCGTTAATGGGGAAATTGCTATCATGTGCCGAGCATTATGATCCGCTTCAATAAAGAGGTGTTTTTTAGAAACAAAGTTGGGTAGACTGTTAATTGCTATATGTAACAAAATCAGACCATTCAGTTCAGCGTGTAGAAGCAATTTACTTGAATGTTTTTGCATGAAAGTATAGCCATTCAAACATGTCAAGGCACTGGATTGTCCACAGGGGATTAAACAGTCCACCTAAATACTTTTTTATTTATTTTGTAGTGAATTTATGAGCGTTTATGTAGTGAATGCCACCTGGTAGGCATACGATTTTGGTGCAAGAGCTTTACATTCTTAAAATGTATCAGTTTGTAAGGGTAGTCCACTGTGCCTCGCAGCGCTTTGGTCGCCTTTGACTATGAACATAAAGCAGCTTTGGAAAAGTGCGTTTTGCCTACTAGCCCCGAACTAGTTATAAGTACAGGGCCAGTGTAATGCCCCCAATAAACAGCGGGTGCTGGTAAAAGGTAGCAGTGGGCATTCTTGGCACAGTGGTGCAGTGTGCAGCCTGCAGTGGAAGGTAACCACGAGCTCAGGCAAGTGAGTGTGCCCAGCACCTGTCAAAGACTTTAATGCCTCTGGGCACAGCCCGGGTAACTTGCCGTTATCGTGTGTGTAGTGAGTGCAGAGTGCAGAGTAGTGAGTGCAGAGTGCAGAGTAGTGAGTGCAGAGTGGTGAGTGCAGAGTGGTGAGTGCAGAGTGGTGAGTGCAGAGTGGTGAGGGCAGAGTAGTGAGGGCAGAGTAGTGAGGGCAGAGTAGTGAGGGCAGAGTAGTGAGGGCAGAGTAGTGAGGGCAGAGTGCAGAGTAGTGAGTGCAGAGTGCAGAGTAGTGAGTGCAGAGTGCAGAGTAGTGAGTGCAGAGTAGTGAGTGCAGAGTAGTGAGGGAAGAGTAGTGAGGGCAGAGTGCAGAGTAGTGAGTGCAGAGTAGTGAGTGCAGAGTAGTGAGGGAAGAGTAGTGAGGGCAGAGTGGTGAGGGCAGAGTCGTGAGGGCAGAGTGCAGAGTAGTGAGGGCAGAGTAGTGAGTGCAGAGTAGTGAGGGCAGAGTAGTGAGGGCAGAGTAGTGAGGGCAGAGTAGTGAGGGCAGAGTGGTGAGGGCAGAGTGGTGAGGGCAGAGTGGTGAGGGCAGAGTGGTGAGGGCAGAGTCGTGAGGGCAGAGTGCAGAGTAGTGAGGGCAGAGTAGTGAGGGCTGAGTGCAGAGTAGTGAGTGCAGAGTAGTGAGGGCAGAGTAGTGAGGGCAGAGTAGTGAGGGCAGAGTAGTGAGGGCAGAGTAGTGAGGGCAGAGTAGTGAGTAGTGAGGGCAGAGTAGTGAGGACAGAGTGCAGAGTAGTGAGGGCAGAGTGCAGAGTAGTGAGGGCAGAGTAGTGAGGGCAGAGTAGTGAGGGCAGAGTAGTGAGGGCAGAGTAGTGAGGGCAGAGTAGTGAGGGCAGAGTAGTGAGGGCAGAGTAGTGAGGGCAGAGTGCAAAGTAGTGAGGGCAGAGTAGTGAGGGCAGAGTAGTGAGGGCAGAGTAGTGAGGGCAGAGTAGTGAGGGCAGAGTGCAGAGTAGTGAGTGCAGAGTAGTGAGTGCAGAGTAGTGAGTGCAGAGTAGTGAGTGCAGAGTAGTGAGTGCAGAGTAGTGAGTGCAGAGTAGTGAGTGCAGAGTAGTGAGTGCAGCGTAGTGAGGGCAGAGTAGTGAGTGCAGAGTAGTGAGGGCAGAGTAGTGAGGGCAGAGTGCAAAGTAGTGAGGGCAGGGTAGTGAGGGCAGAGTGTAGAGTAGTGAGGGCAGAGTGCAGAGTAGTGAGGGCAGAGTAGTGAGGGCAGAGTAGTGAGGGCAGAGTAGTGAGTAGTGAGGGCAGAGTAGTGAGGGCAGAGTAGTGAGTAGTGAGGGCAGAGTAGTGAGGGCAGAGTGCAGAGTAGTGAGTGCAGAGTAGTGAGTGCAGAGTAGTGAGGGAAGAGTAGTGAGGGCAGAGTGGTGAGGGCAGAGTCGTGAGGGCAGAGTGCAGAGTAGTGAGGGCAGAGTAGTGAGTGCAGAGTAGTGAGGGCAGAGTAGTGAGGGCAGAGTAGTGAGGGCAGAGTAGTGAGGGCAGAGTGGTGAGGGCAGAGTGGTGAGGGCAGAGTGGTGAGGGCAGAGTGGTGAGGGCAGAGTCGTGAGGGCAGAGTGCAGAGTAGTGAGGGCAGAGTAGTGAGGGCTGAGTGCAGAGTAGTGAGTGCAGAGTAGTGAGGGCAGAGTAGTGAGGGCAGAGTAGTGAGGGCAGAGTAGTGAGGGCAGAGTAGTGAGGGCAGAGTAGTGAGTAGTGAGGGCAGAGTAGTGAGGACAGAGTGCAGAGTAGTGAGGGCAGAGTGCAGAGTAGTGAGTGCAGAGTAGTGAGTGCGGAGTAGTGAGGGCAGAGTAGTGAGGGCAGAGTAGTGAGGGCAGAGTAGTGAGGGCAGAGTAGTGAGGGCAGAGTAGTGAGGGCAGAGTAGTGAGGGCAGAGTAGTGAGGGCAGAGTAGTGAGGGCAGAGTAGTGAGGGCAGAGTGCAAAGTAGTGAGGGCAGAGTAGTGAGGGCAGAGTAGTGAGGGCAGAGTAGTGAGGGCAGAGTAGTGAGGGCAGAGTGCAGAGTAGTGAGTGCAGAGTAGTGAGTGCAGAGTAGTGAGTGCAGAGTAGTGAGTGCAGCGTAGTGAGGGCAGAGTAGTGAGTGCAGAGTAGTGAGGGCAGAGTAGTGAGGGCAGAGTGCAAAGTAGTGAGGGCAGGGTAGTGAGGGCAGAGTGTAGAGTAGTGAGGGCAGAGTGCAGAGTAGTGAGGGCAGAGTAGTGAGGGCAGAGTAGTGAGGGCAGAGTAGTGAGGGCAGAGTAGTGAGGGCAGAGTAGTGAGGGCAGAGTAGTGAGGGCAGAGTAGTGAGTAGTGAGGGCAGAGTAGTGAGTAGTGAGGGCAGAGTAGTGAGGGCTGAGTAGTGAGGGCAGAGTAGTGAGTAGTGAGGGCAGAGTAGTGAGGGCAGAGTGCAGAGTATTGAGTGCAGAGTAGTGAGGGCAGAGTAGTGAGGGCAGAGTAGTGAGGGCAGAGTGGTGAGGGCAGAGTGGTGAGGGCAGAGTGGTGAGGGCAGAGTGGTGAGGGCAGAGTGGTGAGGGCAGAGTGGTGAGGGCAGAGTCGTGAGGGCAGAGTCGTGAGGGCAGAGTGCAGAGTCGTGAGGGCAGAGTAGTGAGGGCTGAGTGCAGAGTAGTGAGTGCAGAGTAGTGAGTGCAGAGTAGTGAGGGCAGAGTAGTGAGGGCAGAGTAGTGAGGGCAGAGTAGTGAGGGCAGAGTGCAGAGTAGTGAGGGCAGAGTGCAGAGTAGTGAGGGCAGAGTGCAGAGTAGTGAGGGCAGAGTGCAGAGTAGTGAGGGCAGAGTAGTGAGTGCAGAGTAGTGAGTGCAGAGTAGTGAGTGCAGAGTAGTGAGTGCAGAGTAGTGAGTGCAGAGTAGTGAGTGCAGAGTAGTGAGTGCAGAGTAGTGAGGGCAGAGTAGTGAGGGCAGAGTAGTGAGGGCAGAGTAGTGAGGGCAGAGTGCAGAGTAGTGAGGGCAGAGTGCAGAGTAGTGAGGGCAGAGTAGTGAGGGCAGAGTGCAGAGTAGTGAGGGCAGAGTGCAGAGTAGTGAGGGCAGAGCAGTGAGGGCAGAGTAGTGAGGGCAGAGTAGTGAGGGCAGAGTAGTGAGGGCAGAGTAGTGAGGGCAGAGTAGTGAGGGCAGAGTAGTGAGGGCAGAGTGCAGAGTAGTGAGTGCAGAGTAGTGAGGGCAGAGTAGTGAGGGCAGAGTGCAGAGTAGTGAGGGCAGAGTAGTGAGGGCAGAGTAGCGAGGGCAGAGTAGCGAGGGCAGAGTAGCGAGTGCAGAGTAGCGAGTGCAGAGTAGTGAGGGCAGAGTAGTGAGGGCAGAGTAGTGAGGGCAGAGTAGTGAGTAGTGAGGGCAGAGTAGTGAGGGCAGAGTGCAGAGTAGTGAGGGCAGAGCAGTGAGGGCAGAGTAGTGAGGGCAGAGTAGTGAGGGCAGAGCAGTGAGGGCAGAGTAGTGAGGGCAGAGTAGTGAGGGCAGAGTAGTGAGGGCAGAGTAGTGAGGGCAGAGTAGTGAGGGCAGAGTAGTGAGGGCAGAGTGCAGAGTAGTGAGTGCAGAGTAGTGAGGGCAGAGTAGTGAGGGCAGAGTGCAGAGTAGTGAGGGCAGAGTAGTGAGGGCAGAGTAGTGAGGGCAGAGTGCAGAGTAGTGAGTGCAGAGTAGTGAGGGCAGAGTAGTGAGGGCAGAGTGCAGAGTAGTGAGGGCAGAGTAGTGAGGGCAGAGTAGCGAGGGCAGAGTAGCGAGGGCAGAGTAGCGAGTGCAGAGTAGCGAGTGCAGAGTAGTGAGGGCAGAGTAGTGAGGGCAGAGTAGTGAGGGCAGAGTAGTGAGTAGTGAGGGCAGAGTAGTGAGGGCAGAGTGCAGAGTAGTGAGGGCAGAGTGCAGAGTAGTGAGGGCAGAGCAGTGAGGGCAGAGTAGTGAGGGCAGAGTAGTGAGGGCAGAGTAGTGAGGGCAGAGTAGTGAGGGCAGAGTAGTGAGGGCAGAGTAGTGAGGGCAGAGTGCAGAGTAGTGAGTGCAGAGTAGTGAGGGCAGAGTAGTGAGGGCAGAGTGCAGAGTAGTGAGGGCAGAGTAGTGAGGGCAGAGTAGCGAGGGCAGAGTAGCGAGGGCAGAGTAGCGAGTGCAGAGTAGCGAGTGCAGAGTAGCGAGGGCAGAGTAGTGAGGGCAGAGTAGTGAGGGCAGAGTAGTGAGTAGTGAGGGCAGAGTAGTGAGGGCAGAGTGCAGAGTAGTGAGTGCAGAGTGGTGAGTGCAGAGTAGTGAGTGCAAAGCAGTGAGGGCAGAGTAGTGAGGGCATAGTAGTGAGGGCAGAGTGCAGAGTAGTGAGGGCAGAGTAGTGAGTAGTGAGGGCAGAGTAGTGAGGGCAGAGTGCAGAGTAGTGAGTGCAGAGTGCAGAGTAGTGAGTGCAGAGTAGTGAGTGCAGAGTAGTGAGTGCAGAGTAGTGAGTGCAGAGTAGTGAGTGCAGAGTAGTGAGTGCAGAGTAGTGAGGGCAGAGTAGTGAGGGCAGAGTAGTGAGGGCAGAGTAGTGAGGGCACAGTAGTGAGGGCAGAGTAGTGAGGGCAGAGTAGTGAGGGCAGAGGGCAGAGTAGTGAGGGCAGAAGGCAGAGTTGTGAGGGCAGAGTAGTGAGGGCAGAGTAGTGAGGGCAGAGTAGTGAGGGCAGAGTGCAGAGTAGTGAGGGCAGAGTGCAGAGTAGTGAGGGCAGAGTAGTGAGGGCAGAGTAGTGAGGGCAGAGTAGTGAGGGCAGAGTAGTGAGGGCAGAGTAGCGAGGGCAGAGTAGCGAGGGCAGAGTAGCGAGTGCAGAGTAGTGAGGGCAGAGTAGTGAGGGCAGAGTAGTGAGGGAAGAGTAGTGAGTAGTGAGGGCAGAGTAGTGAGGGCAGAGTGCAGAGTAGTGAGTGCAGAGTGGTGAGTGCAGAGTAGTGAGTGCAAAGTAGTGAGGGCAGAGTAGTGAGGGCATAGTAGTGAGGGCAGAGTGCAGAGTAGTGAGGGCAGAGTAGTGAGTAGTGAGGGCAGAGTAGTGAGGGCAGAGTGCAGAGTAGTGAGTGCAGAGTAGTGAGTGCAGAGTAGTGAGTGCAGAGTAGTGAGGGCAGAGTAGTGAGGGCACAGTAGTGAGGGCAGAGTAGTGAGGGCAGAGTAGTGAGGGCAGAGGGCAGAGTAGTGAGGGCAGAGTAGTGAGGGCAGAGTAGTGAGGGTAGAGTAGTGAGGGCAGAGTGCAGAGTAGTGAGGGCAGAGTGCAGAGTAGTGAGGGCAGAGTAGTGAGGACAGAGTAGTGAGGGCAGAGTGCGGAGTAGTGAGGGCATAGTAGTGAGGGCAGAGTGCAAAGTAGTGAGGGCAGAGTAGGGAGTGCAGAGTAGTGAGTGCAGGTGCAGAGTGGTGTGTGCTGTTGAGTGCAGAGTGGTGTGTGCTGTTGAGTGCAGAGTGCTGTGTATTGACAATGTAAATGACAATGCCATTTATTTATGATTTAAAGAAAAAAAAGAAATGTCATGAGCAATGCCAATAGCTCTACCTTTAATGATGCCGAGACCATTGCATTGTAAATGCTTGTTTTTAATTTCTTCAGCTTGAGCAGCAATGTGCTCGTGCTCCTAGAGAGCTGGGAGCCTCCTGATAGTTCGAGCTTCGTTACCAGGTAAAGTGGGGTGTTGAAGTGTAGTGCTCTATGAGTCATCATGCAATTTTTAACTGGATCCATGACTCAAACGGAAGCAAGTTGAGCGATTTCAGGTCCGGAGAGATGCAGTAGGTTTTCTTTGAACCAGTGATGAGTCTAGTTGCAGCATTCAGAAATGCTCTGAATGCGGCTAAACTGAGTTTTGGAAGCCTGCATAGAGAAGCACTGCCGTAATCTAGTCTTGAGATGACTAGTGCTTGCACAGCAGATTTGAAGTCATCTTGGGGAAGGTAGGGTTTGAGTTTTGTATGATGCGTTAAAGGGTTCGCTGGGGTGAGGATGTGTGTAGTTTCCAAATTATGGACATAAAGTATAGCAAAATTGTGCGCAAAACAAGCTCCATAGAGACGCCCTTGACCTGTAGGTAGGATGTGTCTTTATACAAAAAGTCGTTGTTGTTTAGAGCAATGCGTAGTAGGTCTATTATGAATTTAGTGGGGATAGGTGTAGGTTTGGGATGAGTAAATTCTGGATTATCTGTAGACCCTCATGGGGAATGTTGGTGTAAAGAGACTCAATGTCTAAGCCAACCATCAGATCAGTCTCGATGTTGAATGGTCTATACTCAATTAGGTTGATAAGGTCACTGCTGTCCTTTATAAAGGTATCTGTCGGAGGGACAAATTGTTTGAGAATGGCATCTATGTACTTGCCCAGTCAGTCGGAACTATCAGGCAGTCTAAGCTGGCATCTTGTTGTTTATGGGGTTGCGTGCAAGGGCGCCTGGCCGTAGCTGGTTTCCCAGCTTTCCAGCAACTGGGCAACTCGTGTCCTCTCATTATAAGTTGGAGCTGTAGGCCTCGCAGACGGGCCTGTGTAGCAAAATGGTGAAGTACGCTGTAAAACTTTTCACGGATGACCAAGAGCCCGAGCGCTTAGAGGAGCACCTGTGAACGGAGAGAAAGGAGTGCTGGTAACGGACCCTCTAAAGCCTGCCTGCAGCGCCCCCCTCCCGCCGCCGCAACTGAGCAAGAGTCGCGGCCGCCGAGCGGAGGGGGACACCAAAACTACATCCCCCATAAGGCCTTGCGGTGCCAGACGCCCTTCCATCGCGCCAGGCGGCGCATAAAGGCAGCGTCACCCCGGCAGAGCGGGTGACTCGGTAAAACTTTTCACGGATGACCAAGAGCCCGAGCGCTTAGAGGAGCACCTGTGAACGGAGAGAAAGGAGTGCTGGTAACGGACCCTCTAAAGCCTGCCTGCAGCGCCCCCCTCCCACCGCCGCAACTGAGCAAGAGTTGCGGCCGCCGAGCGGAGGGGGACACCAAAACTACATCCCCCCTAAGGCCTTGTGGCGCCAGACGCCCTTCCATCGCGCCAGGTGGCGCATAAAGGCAGCGTCACCCCGGCAGAGCGGGTGACGCGGTAAAACTTTTCACGGATGACCAAGAGCCCGCGCGCTTAGAGGAGCACCTGTGAACGGAGGGAAAGGAGTGCTGGTAACAGACCCTCTAAAGCCTGCCTGCAGCGCCCCCCTCCCGCCGCCGCAACTGAGCAAGAGTCACGGCCGCCGAGCGGAGGAGGACACCAAAACTACATCCCCCATAAGGCCTTGCAGTGCCAGACGCCCTTCCATCGCGCCAGGCGGCGCATAAAGGCAGCATCACCCCCGCGTCGCGGGCGCGTGCGGGAGCGCCCGGGGCTAAGCCCGGGCAAAGGGCGGGCCCTCTGTGGCCCTCAGGGGCCTGAAGTGGCCGGGCCGGGCCACCTTCTTAAGATCGACAGTTGGGATCCCTAAGTCAAATTAACGTGAAGAACATACGGAGTGTGGATAATCTAATATTGCACAAGGATGACCAAAACACAGAAAACCCCGATGGCAACAAGATCTACCACCAGATTAAAAACGGTGAGTAAACCACTACCCACTATAACTGCCATAGACATCATGTTGCAAAAAACTATTAGCGTAGTGGCGGATGCCATCCAGGACACAGAGAGGCGACTCTCTCTGACACCAGACTTGTGCTTCCCAAACTTGTCCTCACATACCACAAACAATACCCAAAACATGGACGATACCGCCACATCACAGGAATCCCTACTGATGCAATCTTTCACAGACCTACCAAGGTCGCATGTCAAGGATAATACACCAAAAACTTTGTTTTCTGACCCTACAGTGAATACCTTGGACAGTAGCCTCTTGATTCTAACCAACCGTGGAAACAACATAAATTGTGAACACACTTCGTCTCCAGACCCTGCTGTTCAATTAACAGAGAGCCACACAACGGTTACCCACTTGACAGAAACTCAAACTTCTAACAAACCAGTATTCCCAAGTGTACCCGGAAAAAACGCAAAACAAAACATCTCATGAAAAAACCCCATTGCCTATTAGGCAAACCGAAACGCTCAATTAAAGATATGTGGCAGAAAACAACTCAGGGGAAACCCACTGAACTCATCTTCACAGGGCTCTCATTGACTCCCTCACAGGTTCTAGACGCACACCGAAACAACAAGAACAATGCAGAGAGTATTCAGGTCAATGAGCAGACAGGACACATAGTTAAGACACCCACTGCGAAAACACCATCCATGAGTGAGATCGAAACTCTGGTTAAGTCACTCTTAAAACCCATTAGCCAACAGATTGCCAACATTGAAAAGGCTTTAAGTAAATTCGAGAGAGCACACAAGGAAATATCGTCTAGCATTCTCAAACTGCTAAAAATGCCCAATACAAGCCCTACTTTTGTCCCAGCTAGTACAACCCTTAATGTTAAAAATCCAAAAATTGTAAAAAACTCAAGTGATCCACTAACAAGTACAGGTAAACAGAAAAAGACACAGCAACAGGGTCCCCCTGCTACTAATGATTTGCCTTTAACTCCACAAATAGCACATCTCTCAGAAAAAACTGCAGCTACACCCACTAACAACACGAAAATCACCCACATACGTGAGGATGACGATGACAGTGAGTGGGCAGCAGAGGGTTATCCTTCTAACACAAACACAGCTCCCGTTGAGGCATCAAGACATTCAATTTTACCAACCGCAAATATACCTACTAAAGCAACTGGAGTACAGCAACCTAGACCCACCATGACACGAACATCCTCCCACATAAACTTACCACCAGAGTATAATGCCTACACAATAGTCATGATCGGGGCACCGAAAATAGATGAAAACAGGGGGGAATCCTACGTGGAATTAAAGAACAAAGTGATGCAATGGGTAACTACCCACGGGCCACTTCCCTCCAACATAATAGGAACCATCTCCCACGTGAAGAGAGTAGATTGGGTGGGTACACGATTTAAATCTACAGAGGGTGATTGCATCGTGGTCACCTTTAAAAACAGAGGAGCGGCGAAATTCATTGCAAACTGGAGGAGCTCTGTGACAAATAGTCTGATTCGAACAATGGGTCTAAGTTACTTTTATCCCCTTCACTCGGATGGCCAAAGGAAAAATTACAAACACCATTATGTCCAAGAAGGGCCCCTTGCACCGCAATCTTACCTTCAACCCTGGGCCCCCCCCCCCCTTTGATCCAACTCAAGGGATGCTAGTGGACTTAGAACCTCATACATATGATCATTCTTGGGAAGGTAGAACGTATAAGTACCCACCTCCAGCAACATTTGAGAGACTAGGGCCCACTCAACACCGAGATTATAAGCACTCGAATTTATATTATAATCATTTCGGGATTCCAACATCAAATAGATATGATGCCTTATACACCTATGATTATCTGGACGAGGCGGATGGACTGCCATCCGCTTTGCCCCCTGGTCCCTCACCTGACCGGTTAGATACCCAAGGTTATTCTAACACAGCATGTAAGGTTAATCCAACAATAACCTTTGACCTCTTAGGCGTTATTCCAGCTAACACTGTAACAACGACGATAACCCTTTGCCCAGAAAGCTCTCCCCTACATCACGCCCCTACCCCTCCCCTACATGAAGCAAGTAGCTCCCCTACCTCTACAGCTCTTCACTCCTTACTTGTCACCAGAAGTCAACGGATAGATTTAGCAAGCAATGTTAATCCAAAACTGCACCCCTCACCCAACACGACCACAGAGTCAACAACAGATTACAATGATTTCAACTCCATCAAAATCCTGTCATGGAACATCGCAGGACTGGCTACCAAAGCAAACGACCCGTTGTGGGTATCCTTTGTTAAAAACTACACCATACTGTGTTTCCAGGAGACTTGGCTTGTAGACAGTAACGTTTTCATTGAGGGCTATCAAAGCTTCTTTGTCCACACATCTCCCTCACCTAGTGGTAGGGCAAAGGGGGGCTTAGCAACATTTATCAGTCTGTCTCTCATATCTCAGATAAATAACACACAGCTGGATAGTGGGAATATTCAGATACTGGATCTCAGGAAGGGAAAAAAAGCATTAACCCTGGTCAACTTCTACAACTCTGTTACATCACCAGGGGATTGTAATATCGTCACACTCCAAAATTACCTATGTAAAAATCTGACAAAACTGTCCCGGGATAAAATAATTGTTGGCGATTTTAACACGCATATTTGTGGAAATCCATCTGTGACATCCCTGGGGTCTCTGGGCTGTGGAAATAGATCAGGTCCTCACTTTGCACATTGCCCTCGGGGAACAAGTATGAACACCCTAACAGTTGTCCCGAACCTGAGTATGGCACTGTCTTTGAAAGATGACTCTTTTACCTTTAAAACTCCAACCTATAAAGGATCAGAGTCAGGCTCTTTTATAGATCACATACTTCTTTCAGCTGGTGTGGCAAACCAGGCCTTAAACTTTGACATACTTGAAAGCACTTATAGTGTCCATAACCCGCTCTACCTTGAGTTACAACGTGGCCCCTTTGTACTCCGGAAAAACATCAAGGACCCGGGAGTGCTAAAACCGGTTAATAACAACCGCCGTCTGAAATGGACCACGATAAATAGCGACATTTTGCACGAGTCTGTCATAAAGCTCTGTGAACAAGAACTCAACCTTTGTGCCTCAAACACCACACCCCCGGAATCCATCTTATCTGCCTTTGTGGTGGTTACAAAAAGGATTGATCAACTGCTCTATGTATCAACAAAAGGAACAACAGTCCAACAACCACGATGGTTTGACCACACTTGCTCATCAGCCAATCGAAAACTGAAAATCGCCCTTAAGAATAAACCAAGAGACCCGGCACTTATTAAGGCCTTGCGATCAGAATATAAAACTGCTCTGGCATCTCGCAAAAAGACCATAAAAATGAACATTTGGGAGTCTTTGCTTGATCCCTCAACCCTGGGTAACACCCACCACACAGCTCCACCAATGCACCCACCACACACCTCTACCAATGCACCCACCACACAGGTCCACCTACACAGCTCCACCGATGCACCCACCACACAGCTCCACCAATGCACCCACCACACAGCTCCACCAATGCACCCACCACACAGCTCCACCAATGCACCCACCACACACCTCCACCGATGCACCCACCACACAGCTCCACCTACACAGCTCCACTGATGCACCCACCACACAGCTCTACCGAGGCACCCACCACACAGCTCTAACGATGCACCCACCACACAGCTCCACCGATGCACCCACACACACAGCTCCACTGATGCACCCACCACACAGCTCTACCGATGCACCCACCACACAGCTCCACCGAGGCACTCCACCGATGCACCCACCACACAGCTCCACCGATGCACCCACCACACAGCTCCACCGAGGCACCCACCTCACAGCTCCACAGATGCACCCACCACACAGCTCCACCGATGCACCCACCACACAGCTCCACCGACACAGCTCCACTGATGCACCAACCACCCAGCTCCACCGAAGCAGCCACCATAGAGCTCCACCGATGCAGCCACCACCTAGCTCCACAGATGCACCCACCACCCAGCTCCACCGATGCACCCACCACCCAGCTCCACCGATGCACCCTCCACCCAGCTCCACTGATGCACCCACCACCCAGCTCCACCGATGCACCCACCACACAGCTCCACCGACACAGCTCCACTGATGCACCCACCACCCAGCTCCACCGATGCACCCACCACACAGCTCCACCGATGCACCCACCACACAGCTCCACCGATGCACCCACCACACAGCTCCACCGATGCACCAACTACACAGCTCCACCGATACACCCACCACACAGCTCCACCGATGAACCCACCACACAACTCCACCGATGCACCCAAAACACAGCTCCACTGAGGCACCCACCACACAGCTCCACAGATGCACCCACCACCCAGCTCCACCGGTGCACCCACCACCCAGCTCCACCGGTGCACCCATCACCCAGCTCCACCGATGCACCCACCACAGCTCCACTGATGCATCCACCACCCAGCTCAACCGATGCACCCACCATACAGCTCCACCGACACAGCTCCACCGATGCACCCACCACCCAGCTCCACTGATGCAACCACCACACAGCTCCACCGACACAGATCCACCGATGCACCCACCACACAGCTCCACTGATGGACCCAACACACAGCTCCAACGATGCACCCACCACACAGCTCCACAGATGCACCCACCACACAGCTCCGCCGAGGCACCCACCACACAGCTCCGCCGAGGCTCCCACCACACAGCTCCACCGATGCACTCACCACACAGCTCCACCGATGCTCCAACTAAGCTCCACCAATGCACCCACCACACAGGTCCACCAATGCACCCACTAAGCTCCACCGATGCACCCACCACACAGCTTCACCGAGGCACCCACCACAGAGCTCCACAGAGGAACCCACCACACAGCTCTACCAATGCACCCACTAAGCTCCACCGATGCAACCACCACACAGCTTCACCAAGGCACCCACCACAGAGCTCCACCAATGCACCAACCACACAGCTCCACCGAGGCACCCACCACACAGCTCTACCGAGGCACCCACCACACAGCTCCGCCGATGCACCCACAACACAGCTCTGCCGAGGCTCCCACCACACAGCTCCACCGATGCACTCACCACACAGCTCCACCGATGCTCTAACTAAGCTCCACCAATGCACCCACCACACAGCTCCACCAATGCACCCACTAAGCTCCACCGATGCACCCACCACACAGCTTCACCGGGGCACCCACCACAGAGCTCCACAGAGGAACCCACAACACAGCTCTACCAATGCACCCACTAAGCTTCACCGATGCACCCACCACACAGCTTCACCAAGGCACCCACCACAGAGCTCCACCAATGCACCAACCACACAGCTCCACCGAGGCACCCACCACACAGCTCTACTGAGGCACCCACCACACAGCTCTGCCGAGGCACCCACCACACAGCTCCGCCGAGGCACCCACCACACAGATCCACCGATGCACCCACCACACAGCTCCACCGATGCTCCAACTAAGATCCACCAATGCACCCACCACAGCTTCACCGATGCACCCACCACAGCTTCGATGCACCCACCACAGCTTCACAAATGCACCCACCACACAGCTCCACCAATGCACCCACCACACAGCTCCACCAATGCACCCACCACAGTTCCGCCGAGGCACCCACCACACAGCTCCACCAAGGCACCCACCACACAGCTCCACAGAGGCACCCACCACACAGCTCCACCGAGGCTCCCACCACACAGCTGCTCCGAGGCACCCACCACACAGCTCCACCGAGGCACCCACCACACAGCTCCACCGATGCACCCACCACACAGCTCCACCGAGGCACCCACCACACAGCTCCACCGATGCACCCACCACACAGCTCCACCGAGGCACCCACCACACAGCTCCACCAATGCACCCACCACACAGCTCCACCTATGCACCCACCACGCAGCTGCACCGAGGCATCCACCACACAGCTCAACAGATGCACCCACCACACAGCTCCACCGATGCACCCACCACACAGCTTTACCAATGCACCCACCACACAGCTCCACAGAGGCACCCACCACACAGCTCCACAGATGCACCCACCACACAGCTCCGCTGAGGCACCCACCACACAGCTCCACTGAAGCACCCACCACACAGCTCCACCGAAGCACCCACCACACAGCTCCACCGAAGCACCCACCACACAGCTCCACCGAAGCACCCACCACACAGCTCCACCAATGCACCCACCACACAGCTCCACCAATGCACCCACCACACAGCTCCACCAATGCACCCACCACACAGCTCCACCAATGCACCCACCACACAGCCCCACCTATGCACCCACCACACACATCCACCGATGCACCCACCACACAGCTCCACCTACACAGCTCCACCGATGCAGCCACCACACAGCTCCACAGATGCAGCCACCACACAGCTCCACCGATGCAGCCACCACACAGCTCCACCGATGCAGCCACCACACAGCTCCACCGATGCAGCCACCACCCAGCTCCACTGATGCACCCACCACCTAGCTCCACCGATGCACCCACCACACAGCTCCACCGATGCACCAACCACACAGCTCCACCGATGCACCCACCACACAGCTCCACCGGTGCACCCACCACGCAGCTTTACCAAGGCACCCACCACACAGCTCCACGGAGGCACCCACCACACAGCTCCACCGAGGCACCCACCACACAGCTCCACCGAGGCACCCACCATACAGCTCCACCAATGCACCCACCACACAGCTCCACCAATGCACCCACCACACAGTTCCGCCGAGGCACCCACCACACAGCTCCACCGAGGCTCCCACCACACAGCTCCACCGAGGCTCCCACCACACAGCTCCACCGAGGCTCCCACCACACAGCTGCTCTGAGGCACCTACCACACAGCTCCACCGAGGCACCCACCACACAGCTCCACCGATGCACCAACCACACAGCTCCACCGAGGCACCCACCACACAGCTCAACCGATGCAGCCACGACACAGCTCCACCGATGCAGCCACCACACAGCTCCACCGATGCAGCCAACACACAGCTCCACCAATGCACCCACCACACAGCTCCACCAATGCACCCACCACACAGCTCCACCAATGCACCCACCACACACCTCCACCGATGCACCCACCACACAGCTCCACCTACACAGCTCCACTGATGCACCCACCACACAGCTCTACCGAGGCACCCACCACACAGCTCTAACGATGCACCCACCACACAGCTCCACCGATGCACCCACACACACAGCTCCACTGATGCACCCACCACACAGCTCTACCGATGCAGCCACCACACAGCTCCACCGATGCACCCACCACACAGCTCCACCGAGGCACCCACCACACAGCTCCACCGATGCACCCACCACACAGCTCCACCGAGGCACCCACCACACAGCTCCACCAATGCACCCACCACACAGCTCCACCTATGCACCCACCACACAGCTGCACCGAGGCATCCACCACACAGCTCAACAGATGCACCCACCACACAGCTCCACCGATGCACCCACCACACAGCTTTACCAATGCACCCACCACACAACTCCACAGATGCACCCACCACACAGCTCCACAGATGCACCCACCACACAGCTCCGCTGAGGCACCCACCACACAGCTCCACTGAAGCACCCACCACACAACTCCACCGAAGCACCCACCACACAGCTCCACCGAAGCACCCACCACACAGCTCCACCGAAGCACCCACCACACAGCTCCACCAATACACCCACCACACAGCTCCACCAATGCACCCACCACACAGCTCCACCAATGCACCCACCACACAGCTCCACCAATGCACCCACCACACAGCCCCACCTATGCACCCACCACACACATCCACCGATGCACCCACCACACAGCTCCACCTACACAGCTCCACCGATGCAGCCACCACACAGCTCCACAGATGCAGCCACCACACAGCTCCACCGATGCAGCCACCACCCAGCTCCACTGATGCACCCACCACCTAGCTCCACCGATGCACCCACCACACAGCTCCACCGACACAGCTCCACCGATGCACCAACCACACAGCTCCACCGATGCACCCACCAAACAGCTCCACCGGTGCACCCACCACGCAGCTTTACCGAGGCACCCACCACACAGCTCCACCGAGGCACCCACCACACAGCTCCACAGATGCACCCACCACACAGCTCCACCGATGCAGCCACCACACAGCTCCACCGATGCAGCCACCACACAGCTCCACCGATGCAGCCACCACACAGCTCCACCGATGCACCCACCACACAGCTCCACCGAGGCACCCACCACACAGCTCCGCCGAGGCACCCACCACACAGATCCACCGATGCACCCACCACACAGCTCCACCGACACAGCTCCACTGATGCACCCACCACCCAGCTCCACCGATGCACCCACCACACAGCTCCACCGATGCACCCACCACACAGCTCCACCGATGCACCCAAAACACAGCTCCACTGAGGCACCCACCACACAGCTCCACAGATGCACCCACCACCAAGCTCCACTGGTGCACCCACCACCCAGCTCCACCGATGCACCCACCACCCATCTCCACCGATGCACCCACCACAGCTCCACTGATGCATCCACCACCCAGCTCCACCGATGCACCCACTACACAGCTCCACCGACACAGCTCCACCGATGCACCCACCACCCATCTCCACTGATGCAACCACCACACAGCTCCACCGACACAGCTCCACCGATGCAACCACCACACAGCTCCACTGATGGACCCAACACACAGCTCCACCGAGGCACTCCACCGATGCACCCACCACACAGCCCCACCGATGCACCCACCACACAGCTCCACCGAGGCACCCACCTCACAGCTCCACAGATGCACCCACCACACAGCTCCACCGATGCACCCACCACACAGCTCCACTGATGCAGCCACCACACAGCTCCACTGATGCACCCACCACACAGCTCCACCGACACAGCTCCACTGATGCACCAACCACCCAGCTCCACCGATGCAGCCACCACACAGCTCCACCGATGCACCCACCACACAGCTCCACCGATGCACCCACCACCCAGCTCCAAAGATGCACCCACCACCCAGCTTCACCGAGGCACCCACCACAGAGCTCCACAGAGGAACCCACCACACAGCTCTACCAATGCACCCACTAAGCTCCACCGATGCACCCACCACACAGCTTCACCAAGGCACCCACCACAGAGCTCCACCAATGCACCAACCACACAGCTCCACAGAGGCACCCACCACACAGCTCTACCGAGGCACCCACCACACAGCTCCGCCGAGGCACCCACCACACAGCTCCGCCGAGGCACCCACCACACAGATCCACCAATGCACCCACCACACAGCTCCGACACAGCTCCACTGATGCACCCACCACCCAGCTCCACCGATGCACCCACCACACAGCTCCACCGATGCACCCACCACACAGCTCCACCGATGCACCCACCACACAGCTCCACCGATGCACCCACCACACAGCTCCAGCGATGCACCCAAAACACAGCTCCACTGAGGCACCCACCACACAGCTCCACAGATGCACACACCACCCAGCTCCACCGGTGCACCCACCACCCAGCTCCACCGATGCACCCACCACCCAGCTCCACCGATGCACCCACCACAGCTCCACTGATGCATCCACCACCCAGCTCCACCAAGGCACCCACCACACAGCTCCACCGACACACAGCTCCACCGATGCACCCACCACCCAGCTCCACTGATGCAACCACCACACAGCTCCACCGACACAGCTCCACCGATGCACCCACCACACAGCTCCACTGATGAACCCAACACACAGCTCCAACGATGCACCCACCACACAGCTCCACAGATGCACCCACCACACAGCTCCGCCGAGGCACCCACCACACAGCTCCGCCGAGGCACCCACCACACAGCTCCACCGATGCACTCACCACACAGCTCCACCGATGCTCCAACTAAGCTCCACCAATGCACCCACCACACAGCTCCACCAATGCACCCACTAAGCTCCACCGATGCACCCACCACACAGCTTCACCGAGGCACCCACCATAGAGCTCCACAGAGGAACCCACCACACAGCTCCACCAATGCACCCACTAAGCTCCACCGATGCACCCACCACACAGCTTCACCAAGGCACCCACCACAGAGCTCCACCAATGCACCAACCACACAGCTCCACCGAGGCACCCACCACACAGCTCTACCGAGGCACCCACCACACAGCTCCGCCGAGGCACCCACCACACAGCTCCGCCGAGACACCCACCACACAGATCCACCGATGCACCCACCACACAGCTCCACCGATGCTCCAACTAAGATCCACCAATGCACCCACCACAGCTTCACCGATGCACCCACCACAGCTTCACAAATGCACCCACCACACAGCTCCACCAATGCACCCACCACACAGCTCCACCTACACAGCTCCACCGATGCACCCACCACACAGCTCCACCAATGCACCCACCACACAGTTCCGCCGAGGCACCCACCACACAGCTCCACCAAGGCACCCACCACACAGCTCCACAGAGGCACCCACCACACAGCTCCACCGAGGCTCCCACCACACAGCTGCTCCGAGGCACCCACCACACAGCTCCACCGAGGCACCCACCACACAGCTCCACCGATGCACCCACCACACAGCTCCACCGAGGCACCCACCACACAGCTCCACCGAGGCACCCACCACACAGCTCCACCGAGGCACCCACCACACAGCTCCACCGATGCACCCAACACACAGCTCCACCTATGCACCCACCACACAGCTGCACCGAGGCATCCACCACACAGCTCAACAGATGCACCCACCACACAGCTCCACCGATGCACCCACCACACAGCTTTACCAATGCACCCACCACACAGCTCCACAGATGCACCCACCACACAGCTCCACAGATGCACCCACCACACAGCTCCACAGATGCACCCACCACACAGCTCCACAGATGCACCCACCACACAGCTCCGCCGAGGCACCCACCACACAGCTCCACAGATGCACCCACCACACAGCTCCACTGAAGCACCCACCACACAGCTCCATCGAAGCACCCACCACACAGCTCCACCGAAGCACCCACCACACAGCTCCACCGGTGCACCCACCACGCAGCTTTACCGAGGCACCCACCACACAGCTCCACGGAGGCACCCACCACACAGCTCCACGGAGGCACCCACCACACAGCTCCACCGAGGCACCCACCACACAGCTCCACCAATGCACCCACCACACAGCTCCACCAATGCACCCACCACACAGCTCCACCGAGGCACCCACCACACAGCTCCACCGAGGCACCCACCATACAGCTCCACCGAGGCTCCCACCACACAGCTCCACCAAGGCTCCCACCACCCAGCTGCTCCGAGGCACCTACCACACAGCTCCACCGAGGCACCCACCACACAGCTCCACCGATGCACCCACCACACAGCTCCACCGAGGCACCCACCACACAGCTACACCAATGCACCCACCACACAGCTCCACCAATGCACCCACCACACAGCTCCACCAATGCACCCACCACACAGCTCCACCAATGCACCCACCACACAGCTTCACCAATGCACCCACCACACAGCCCCACCTATGCACCCACCACACACATCCACCGATGCACCCACCACACAGCTCCACCTACACAGCTCCACCAATGCAGCCACCACACAGCTCCACAGATGCAGCCACCACACAGCTCCACAGATGCACCCACCACACAGCTCCACAGATGCACCCACCACACAGCTCCGCCGAGGCACCCACCACACAGCTCCACAGATGCACCCACCACACAGCTCCACTGAAGCACCCACCACACAGCTCCATCGAAGCACCCACCACACAGCTCCACCGAAGCACCCACCACACAGCTCCACCGGTGCACCCACCACGCAGCTTTACCGAGGCACCCACCACACAGCTCCACGGAGGCACCCACCACACAGCTCCACGGAGGCACCCACCACACAGCTCCACCGAGGCACCCACCACACAGCTCCACCGAGGCACCCACCACACAGCTCCACCGAGGCACCCACCATACAGCTCCACCGAGGCTCCCACCACACAGCTCCACCGAGGCTCCCACCACCCAGCTGCTCCGAGGCACCTACCACACAGCTCCACCGAGGCACCCACCACACAGCTCCACCGATGCACCGACCACACAGCTCCACCGAGGCACCCACCACACAGCTACACCAATGCACCCACCACACAGCTCCACCAATGCACCCACCACACAGCTCCACCAATGCACCCACCACACAGCTCCACCAATGCACCCACCACACAGCTTCACCAATGCACCCACCACACAGCCCCACCTATGCACCCACCACACACATCCACCGATGCACCCACCACACAGCTCCACCTACACAGCTCCACCAATGCAGCCACCACACAGCTCCACAGATGCAGCCACCACACAGCTCCACCGATGCAGCCACCACACAGCTCCACCGATGCAGCCACCACACAGCTCCACCGATGCAGCCACCACACAGCTCCACCGATGCAGCCACCACACAGCTCCACCGATGCAGCCACCACCCAGCTCCACCGATGCAGCCACCACCCAGCTCCACTGATGCACCCACCACCCAGCTCCACCGATGCACCCACCACACAGCTCCACCGACACAGCTCCACCGATGCACCAACCACACAGCTCCACTGATGCACCCACCACACAGCTCCACCGATGCACCCGCCACACAGCTCCACCGATGCACCCGCCACACAGCTCCACCGATGCACCCAAAACACAGCTCCACTGAGGCACCCACCACCCAGCTCCACAGATGCACCCACCACCCAGCTCCACAGGTGCACCCACCACACAGCTCCACCAATGCACCCACCACCCAGCTCCACCGATGCACCCACCACAGCTCCACTGATGCATCCACCACCCAGCTCCACCGATGCAACCACCACACAGCTCCACCGACACAGCTCCACTGATGCACCCACCACCCAGCTCCACTGATGCAACCACCACACAGCTCCACCGACACAGCTCCACCGATGCACCCACCACACAGCTCCACTGATGGACCCAACACACAGCTCCAACGATGCACACACCACACAGCTCCACAGATGCACCCACCACACAGCTCCGCCGAGGCACCCACCACACAGCTCTGCCGAGGCTCCCACCACACAGCTCCACCGATGCACTCACCACACAGCTCCACCGATGCTCCACCAATGCACCCACCGCACAGCTCCACCAATGCACCCACTAAGCTCCACCGATGCACCCACCACACAGCTTCACCGAGGCACCCACCACAGAGCTCCACCGAGGAACCCACCACACAGCTCCACCAATGCACCCACTAAGCTCCACCGATGCACCCACCACACAGCTTCACCGAGGCACCCACCACAGAGCTCCACCGATGCACCCACCACACAGCTCCACCGAGGCAACAACCACACAGCTCTACCGATGCACCCACCACACAGCTCTGCCGAGGCACCCACCACACAGCTCTGCCGAGGCACCCACCACACAGATCCACCGATGCACCCACCACACAGCTCCACCGATACTCCAACTAAGATCCACCAATGCACCCACCTCTGCTTCACCGATGCACCCACCACAGCTTCACCAATGCACCCACCACACAGCTCCACCGATGCACCCACCACACAGCTCCACCTACACAGCTCCACCGATGCACCCACCACACAGCTCCACCAATGCACCCACCACTGAGCTCCACCAATGCACCCACCACACAGCTCCACCGATGCACCCACCACACACCTCCACCGATGCACCCACCACACAGCTCCACCTACACAGCTCCACCGATGCACCCACCACACAGCTCCACCGAGGCACCGACCACACAGCTCCAACGATGCACCCACCACACAGCTCCACCGATGCACCCAACACACAGCTCCACCGATGCACCCACCACACAGCTCCACGAGGCACCCACCACACAGCTCCACCGAGGCACCCACCACAAAGCTCCACAGATGCACCCAACACACAGCTCCACAGATGCACCCACCACACAGCTCCACCGATGCAGCCACCACACAGCTACACCGATGCAGCCACCACACAGCTCCACCGATGCACCTACCACACAGCTCCACCAATGCACCCACCACACAGCTCCAGCAATGCACCCACCACACAGCTCCACCAATGCACCCACCACACAGCTACACCGATGCACCCACCACACAGCTCCACCGAGGCACCCACCACACAGCTCCACCGAGGCACTCCACCAATGCACTCACCACACAGCTCCACCGATGCAGCCACCACACAGCTCCACCAAGGCACCCACCACACAGCTCCACCAAGGCACCCACCACACAGCTCCACCGATGCACCCACCACACAGCTCCACCGATGCACCCACCACACTGCTCCACCGATGCAGCCACCACACTGCTCCACCGATGCACCCACCACACAGCTCCACCGACACAGCTCCACTGATGCACCCACCACCCAGCTCCACCGATGCAGCCACCACACAGCTCCACCGATGCACCCACCACACAGCTCCACCGATGCAGCCACCACCCATGTCCACCAATGCAGCCACCACCCAGCTCCACAGATGCACCCACCACCCAGCTCCACCGATGCACCCACCACCCAGATCCACCGATGCACCCACCACCCAGCTCCACTGATGCACCCACCACCCAGCTCCACAGATGCACCCAGCACACAGCTCTACCGACACAGCTCCACCGATGCACCCACCACCCAGCTCCACCGATGCACCCACCACACAGCTCATCTGATGCACCCACCACACAGCTCATCTGATGCACCCACCACACAGCTCCACCGATGCACCCACCACACAGCTCCACCAATGCACCAACCACCCAGCTCCACCGATGCACCCACCACACTGCTCCACCGATGCACCCACCACACAGCTCCACCGATGCACCCAAAACACAGCTCCACTGAGGCACCCACCACACAGCTCCACAGATGCACCCACCACCCAGCTCCACCGATGCACCCACCACAGCTCCACTGATGCATCCACCACCCAGCTCCACCGATGCACCCACCACAAAGCTCCACTGACACAGCTCCACCGATGCACCCACCACCCAGCTGAACTGATGCAACCACCACACAGCTCCACCGACACAGCTCCACCGATGCACCCACCACACAGCTCCACTGATGGACCCAACACACAGCTCCAATGATGCACCCACCACTGAGCTCCACCAATGCACCCACCACACAGCTCCACCAATGCACCCACCACACACCTCCACCGATGCACCCACCACACAGCTCAACCTACACAGTTCCACCGCTGCACCCACCACACATCTCCACCGAGGCACCCACCACATAGCTCCAATGATGCACCCACCACACAGCTCTACCGATGCACCCACCACACAGCTCCACCGATGCACCCACCACACAGCCCCACCGAGGCACCCACCACACAGCTCCACCGAGGCACCCACCACACAGCTCCACTGATGCACCCACCACACAGCTCCACAGATGCACCCACCACAAAGCTCCACAGATGCACCCACCACACAGCTCCGCCGAGGCACCCACCACACAGATCCACCAAAGCACCCACCACAGCTCCACCGATGTTCCAACTAAGATCCACCAATGCACCCACCACAGCTTCACCGATGCACCCACCACAGCTTCACCAATGCACCCACCACACAGCTCCACCTACACAGCTCCACCGATGCACCCACCACACAGCTCCACCAATGCACCCACCACACAGCTCCACCAATGCACCCACCACACAGCTCCACCAATGCACCCACCACTGAGCTCCACCAATGCACCCACCACACAGCTCCACCAATGCACCTACCACACAGCTCCACCTACACAGCTCCACCAATGCACCCACCACACAGCTCCAACGCTGCACCCACCACACAGCTCCACTGATGCACCCACCACACAGCTTCACCAATGCACCCACCACACAGCTCCACCGATGCACCCACCACACAGCTCCACCGAGGCACCCACCACACAGCTCCACCGAGGCACCCACCACACACCTCCACAGATGCACCCACCACACAGCTCCACCGATGCAGCCACCACACAGCTCCACCGATGCAGCCACCACACAGCTCCACCGATGCAGCCACCACACAGCTCCACCGATGCAGCCACCACACAGCTCCACCGATGCACCCACCACACAGATCCACCGATGCACCCACCACACAGCTCCACCGATGCTCCAACTAAGATCCACCAATGCACCCACCACAGCTTCACCGATGCACCCACCACAGCTTCACAAATGCACCCACCACACAGCTCCACCAATGCACCCACCACACAGCTCCACCTACACAGCTCCACCGATGCACCCACCACACAGCTCCACCAAAACACCCACCACACAGCTCCACCAATGCACCCACCACTGAGCTCCACCAATGCAGCCACCACACAGCTCCACCAATGCACCCACCACACAGCTCCACCAATGCACCCACCACACACCTCCACCGATGCACCCACCACACAGCTCCACCTACACAGCTCCACCGATGCACGCACCACACAGCTCCACCGAGGCACCCACCACACAGCTCCAACGATGCACCCACCACACAGCTCCACCGATGCACCCACCACACAGCTCCACCGATGCACCCACCACACAGCTCCACCGAGGCACCGACCACACAGTTCCACCGAGGCACCCACCACACAGCTCCACAGATGCACCCACCACACAGCTCCACTGATGCACCCACCTAACAGCTCGGCCGAGGCACCCACCACACAGCTCCACCGATGCACCCAAAACACAGCTCCACTGAGGCACCCACCACACAGCTCCACAGATGCACCCACCACCCAGCTCCACAGGTGCACCCACCACCCAGCTCCACCGGTGCACCCACCACCCAGCTCTACTGATGCACCCACCACAGCTCCACTGATGCATCCACCACCCAGCTCCACCGATGCACCCACCACAAAGCTCCACCGACACAGCTCCACCGATGCACCCACCACCCAGCTCCACTGATGCAACCACCACACAGCTCCACCGACACAGCTCCACCGATGCACCCACCACACAGCTCCACTGATGGACCCAACACACAGCTCCAACGATGCATCCACCACTGAGCTCCACCAATGCACCCACCACACAGCTCCATCAATGCACCCACCACACACCTCCACCGATGCACCCACCACACAGCTCAACCTACACAGCTCCACCGCTGCACCCACCACACAGCTCCACCTGATGTAAATAATTAATTTACTCTCTTAATTTCTATGCAGGTAAGTACTTAATCAATAATAACTCAATCGGAAAGAAGGAAAACAGAGTCCGTGGTGTAAGAGTTTCTAAGGGTTTTATTCCTCATAAAGGAATCAGGATATCATGTTCTGACCACCACACAGGATGTCAGAAGGGATAGATGAGCGCGCCGTCGTTTATTGACAATACATAGCTTATATACTTGATTTACATCATAATGTTCAATGTAAGAGGCGTAACAGCTGAGAGAAGACAAGATAACAGTATACACGTGGTGCTAGTACATCATCAAGAGGCGTAAACTAGGCGTGTGTGCTAGAAACGTCACTGATAGGTGACGCAAGTGGGTGGCACCAAGGGGTGGTGCTAACAGAATGTTGCAATGTCAGCGGAAATCGGAAGCTTGGATGCGCGCGCAGCTGCATGACGTGTGATAGACGGGGTGCAGGGGACTTGACATTTACACTGACGGAAAGAGACAGAAGTCTGGCATGTCAGATCAACTTGTGCTTCTATCATATCTGATATCTGATGTTTAGGAACTAAGCTATCTGGGCAGAAAGGTCTCTAGAGCAGAAGCTATTCTATACTTGCTGTGAGTGCGTGTATAAGCGCCTGAGTGTCTGTATGAGAAGCGTGGGGGCATGGGGCCTTCCATGGAAGCATGGCAACAGAGGCTATGAATTACTTGCATAAAGACAGGTCGGCCCTTTAGCCCTGTAGCTGAGGAAGGATGTTTACTGAAGCTAGCAGGCCGGAATGTATCTTCGGGGAGGAAAACAGATAACTCGAAGGTTATAGTCAATCTTGGCAGGCAGCAGGCTGAGCTGAGCACGGAGGGCCGCGCTAGAAGTAAGTCAGAGTTCACGGGTACGGGGGCTGCTTGGGCAGAGGCCCTCGCAGTCAGAAGCCAGAAAAGAGGCTCGGTGGCAGAGATTCAGGGCCTACTTTCAGCCAGGCTGAAAAACGTAGGAGTACACTTCAAAAAGACGTTGGCATAGCATACTTAGGAACGGACCATCAAACCCATTCATGGTGGGTCTGAAAGAGGACAAGTTAACGTTGGACGCAAATGTATTTGCGTCTTCATAGCTGGTACAGGAGGGAAGTTACATGCACTTTTAACTCGTACATGGAGTCGGTGGGGTACTCGCTAGGGAACACAACATGACCATAAAATTTATATTACCTCATTCCCTCCTTGTTCCCTACGGACCCTTCATGATATATCGATCCTCATAAATCGATCAGTTTGTTCTTGTAACATTATATGTTCGTCTTTCTTTCTTTGACTGTTTGAGAGGCAACTGGAATGCTCAATGCAGGATGTGGCACACAGTCCACATATCGCTGGCCCACACTGCAGGCACAGGCAACAACTGAATACCATAACAAGGCCAATGCCTAGGAATGATAAGATCTTCCATCCCCAAGCTGTCAACGTAGTCCAGAACCAACCGGACCAAGTCCAGGTGCCTGGATTCTGATGTATCTGATTTGCAATTTTATGTAAACGGGTGATAGCTTGATAGACAGATGGTGCATTTTGTGGAATGAAAACACAGCAACTTGACCCGATGACCTTACAAGCTCCACCTCTATCTGCCAAGATGACGTCAATCACAAGACGATTTTGAAGGACAACAGTCCGTATAGCAGACTGCTCCTCTGTTAGGTTACCTAGAGCGGAGGCAGTTTCGTTCACTACTGCTTCAAGTGTTCTCGTTAATCTGCGTATTAATTTACTGTTTTGGACAGGTCCTAGGAAGAAAAAGAATCCTTTATTGAAATCAGTGTACTGTTCCCATGCCGTTTCTGTGTAGTCGACAAGGGGAATATCTCTTTTGGGTCTATTCGGTGCTAGATTCGTATTTCTATGGTAATCAGGAGGAGCTAGGAAAACAGGTGGCAGAAGGAAGGCAATGTAACAGGTACCATCCCAATCTGGAGGCAAACGTATGTATGCGGTATGACCACAAACAAAGTAGGAATGACTGATAGCTTTAAAGGACGATTTACCATGGTCACTGAACTCGACCACAGTAGTGCATTTACTATGACCTACGTGTACTGAACCTTTCTTGCTAACACATAATTCACCTGTGACTGGTAACACTAACATATGGGGCAGAACTGGAGCAGTTTCAGATTCAACAGTGAGGATCATAAGGCTAATTGTGTAATTACCTAATCCATACACTTCATTTTCTAGATCAGTTCCTATTCGAGTGGGAAGTCCTTCTTGATCAGGATAACAGACGTTGAGCAGGACTAAGTTCAAGTTTCCCCAAACCCAGCCCCCATCGAAAACAGCAATATCAGGATCTAAAGAATTAATTATTTTAAACCATGCTCCACAGGAGCCATTGTGAGTGAATGGGTACGGAAAGAGAGGCAGAGCTCCCTTGTAATTCTGGTAGGGAGGGAGTCGGCCACATATCCAACAGTCTGTAGCATTATTTGTCTGATGGGAATGGTGTAACATACTAATGAATGTATTGTTGCGCAGCGCAAGTCTGTAAGAGAGTTCATGTGCAGGAAGTTCACTAAAAGTGTGTTCAGCAGAGACATTGTAAGCAGATTGTTCACGCCTG
The DNA here is from genome assembly GCF_964263255.1 of Lissotriton vulgaris. Classification (NCBI taxonomy): domain Eukaryota; kingdom Metazoa; phylum Chordata; class Amphibia; order Caudata; family Salamandridae; genus Lissotriton; species Lissotriton vulgaris. The sequence goes on along the minus strand of NC_141691.1, from coordinate 2,070,826,555 downwards.
AAAATAGGCCAGTACATAGGAAGCAGAATGCTGGCAATAATAATTAGAATACTCAGAATAAACATGATTATTAGTGTCACTATGCAGTGACTACGAAGTGATTTGCAATATGTTCTTCTCTTTTCCTCTCTCTCTCTAACTCGATCTAGGGGATACATGTCAGAAACTATTTAACCGATTCACCTAAGGGAGGACTTAAACAATTAAACTGTCTGACTTGCTAGATCGAAGCTTCATTCGGTAAAGTTCTTGAGGAGTCTTTTCTCTTTTAGGCACAGTAACGTCTTGTGCTTCAACACAGTCTTTGGTGGGGGTGGACGAGTCAGAGTCCTGTTTCAGTCCGTTTTTTAGTTCATTGCATAGTTTGATGTGACTCGTGTGGACCCACCCCTTTCTCCCCTCGATTTTCACGGCGGTCCTAGTGGTAAGCAGAACGGTCTTTGGAGACTTCCAGCGGGGCTCCAGCGGACTTTTCCGGTCGAAATTCCGGACGACTACCAGGTCACCTGGGCGGACCTCATGCGCCTTTACATCGGTGTTGTCAGGGAAGGCTGCGGCAACCTGTGAACGACATGATTGGAGTGCAGACATCAAGGAGGCAAGGTAATCTGTCAACATGTTACAATCAATATCAGTGATCTTTTTCGGAACGGGCGTCCCCCACATATTCGGCGGTCTGCCAAAGACCACTTCGTACGGAGATAGCCCTGATCTCGAGTGGGCAACCATCCTCATGTAGAATAGTGCCACGGGCAGGGCGACTATCCAGTCGACCCCTTTTTCCTGACAGATCTTGGCAAGACGGATTTTTAGTGTCTGATTATGCCTTTCTACAAGGCCAGCTGCTTCGGGATGTCGGACACAGTGGAACCTCCACTGATATCCTAGCAAGAGGGAAACTTGTCTCATCAGCTCGGACGAGAACGGCTGTCCGTTATCTGAGTACACGACACGGGGCAAACCGTACCGTGGGAAGAATTCACGAACCAACTGTCTGGCAGTGGTCGGAGCAGTGTAGTCTGGGACTGGGTATGCTTCGGTCCAGCGGGACAGAGCACAAACAATTACAAGGACATACTTAAATCCTCTACAGCTATTCATCTGGATATAATCCATCTGGAGGACTTCAAAAGGGTGATCGGGAGGATGGAATCCACCTTGCTCAACAGGGACACTTTTACCTGGATTGAACTGACAACAGATCATGCAAGTACGCACTTTCTGTTTTGCTGCTGCTCGTAAGTGTTTGTTGTACCAGAGATTCTGTAAACTGTCTAACATGGCTTTCTCTCCAAGATGGGCAGGACTATGTGCTGTATTTATCATGACTTGAACCATTGAGTCGGGGAGAAACCATATAGATTTTCCCTTCGTCACCCAACCTTGATCTGTCTGAATCCCTCCTAGTTCAGTCCATTTCTTTATCTCCTCTGGAGTAGCATGTGTCTGGATATCAATTACATCTAGGGTGGGATCTCTAACTGCCATACACTGGGTCTGTACTATTGTCTTTGTCACATCAGTAGTCTGGGTGTAAGTCAATGCTGTATGTTTTGCTGTCTGGTCTGCCAGGTCGTTACCCTGGGAAACAGGATCTGTGACTTTGGTATGTGCCTTACACTTCATGACTGATATGCCCGAGGGCAAATGTATTGCTTCTAACAGTGCTTGAATGAGGGGGCCATGTTGTATCTTGGCCCCATGAGAAGTCAGAAAACCTCGTTCTTGCCAGAGGACTCCGAAGTCGTGTACAACTCCGAAGGCATAGCGGGAATCTGTGTATATGTTAACATTTCTGTTCTTGGCTAGAATACAGGCTCGAGTCAGAGCGATGAGCTCTGCTGCTTGAGCAGACAGGGTGTCAATACGATGTGTTTCTTTAACTTCAGTTTCAGTGGTCACGGCGTACGCGGCCACTAATTCTCCTGTACTTGTTCTCATGCATGAACCGTCCACATAAAGTGTCAGGTCTGGATTTGTCAATGGGACATCTGTTAAGTCTCGTCTAGGCTTAGTTACTGCATTAATTATTTCTATACAATCATGCGGAGCTGGATCTGTCATAACGGTAGGTAACAGTGTTGCGGGGTTCAGGATGCTGCAACGTCTGATTTCTATGTGTGGCTGGAATAGTGTTAATTCATAACCTGTCAGTCGTGCTATAGTTAAGTGTTGAGTCTGGGTTCTGTTTAACAAAACCTCTACAGAATGTGGTACTTGAACTGTTAACTGATGACCTAAAACAATTGAATCACTTTGTCTTATTGCTAACGCTGTTGCTGCTACTGACTTTAAGCACGCAGGGAGTGCTTGAGCTACTGAATCCAATGTACTAGAAAAATAAGCACAAGGCTTATGTGAACCTGCTTGGTCTTGAGTGAGGACAGACAACGCTGTGCCATCACGTTCTGTAACAAAAAGTGTAAACGGTTTGCTGTAACATGGTGTCGCTAAAACTGGTGCTTGGCATAAAACTTTCTTTAATTCTTCAAAAGCTTGTGTGTGTTCCTGAGTCCAAGGGAGGACAGTCGAAGTCGCTGCCTCCTGTGTCGTTAACTGGATGAGTGGTTTAGCTAGAAATGCATACTGGGGAATCCATTGTCTGCAGTACGAGGTGAGGCCTATGAAGGCCCGCACTTCCTTTTGTGTCTTGGGTTGCGGCATGTTCACAATTAACTGAATGCGATCGGGAGTGAGCTGTCTCCCCACTTTGGACAGCAAGTGACCCAAGTACACAACTTGCTGAACACAGAATTGTAGCTTCGAAGGAGACACCTTGTGTCCCTTGTCGGCCAGGAAATGTAAAACTGTCAGTGATGCTTTTTCACATTCGGGCTCACTTCGTGCGGTGATCAGCAGATCATCGACGTATTGTAGTAAAGCGGTGTTAACCGGCATTTGAATACAATCTAGTTGTCTTTTCAGTGCTTGACTATAGATGCTGGGGCTTTCTGTGAATCCTTGAGGTGCGCGCGAAAATTTGAAACTGCGTCCGTTTAAACAGAATCCGAAGAGATATTGGCTCTCTGGATCAATAGGCACGCTGAAGAAGGCGTTCTTGAGATCAATTACAGTAAAGAACGTTGCTTCTGAATCAATAGCAGTCAAGAGAGATGATATATCGGGGACCACAGGATACTGTGGGATAATGCATTTATTCAATTCTCGAAGATCAATCACCAGCCGATATACTGGCGGTGCATTGGGATCAGTACGTTTAAGAATCGGAATGATGGGTGAGTTACAGATATTGGAGTCGGTCTCGACGACCACTCCTTGGGCAATGAGCTCTTCAATGATTTTCAGTAAAGCCGCTACAGCATCGGGTGGTAACTTGTATTGTCTGATTCTGGGTAATACAACACCTGCCTTGAGGGTAACGCGGTATGGTGTAATGTGCATACATCCTACATCAGTTGGGCCTTTTGCCCACAAGTAATCAGGTACATTTTTCAATCTGACGTCAAACTCACGAAGGACGTAATGACCCTTGAAATCCCGCAGAAAGAGTCTAACTCCCTCCGGGGAGCAGCATATTATAGCCCCTAGAGCCTTCAGTGTTTTAATTCCTAACAGATTTTCCGGACATGATTTTGTTAGTAACAGGTCTGTAACGCGTGATAATGGACCCACAGCCAGGGGAACTGGTTCTGAGACTTCATTTACAATAGGTTGTCCTAAAAAACCAAGGGAAACATTTTGTGAGCCTGAGAGGGGTGCCCCTGGAACTTCGTCATGACTTATTGTAGTGCGACTTGCCCCTGTGTCAATTAAAAACTTTCTATCTTTCCCCAATACTTGACTGTGTACATAAGGACCTTCTTGATCTACAGGAATCTCGATAAGAGGCAAGCCACCTTCCCTCTCTAGGCGGTTTCATGTATATCGGGAATATTCGGGGTAAGCAGACTGGGCATACTGGTACATCTGTTGTGAGACTTGCTGAGTTGCAGCAATGGGCTGTGGCTGTGGTACTGCTACGGTCTGTGCTGTCTGTGCGGATGCATGCATGGGCTGTGTATTCTGGGTAGACTGATGCTGGTTATGGTCTTGTCTAGGCGGATGCGGTCTCTCTTTAGTTTTACCTGTCGCTATGTTATGTTTCAGAACTGCACATTCGTGTACGTAGTGACCTGGCTGCTTGCAATAATTGCATGTCCCTTTAACAGGAGCTGCAGTGTGACTTGTCTGGGTCGTACCTTTCCTGTGACTGTCGGATGGGACCGTCTGGGCTACTAACATTTTCATTTTCGTGTCTTTCATGCGCTTCTGTTCCTGATCTTGTTCTTCCCTAATTCTATTCTGGTGATATTGTAACATTTGTAACATCTGGGATGGCGTATTTGCTTGCCATGTACTCTCGACTTTATACACTCTATTTTTAACTAACGGTAGGGAATTCTCGACTAACTTTGATACAAAAAGATGTGGGTACGACTCGCTACTTGGCTGGAGGCCACTATTGATAATAAAACATTTCTCGAATCTTGAATAAAAGTCGCTAGTATCTTCATCATGTTTCTGTTTACAGGACGAGATTGCATCCCAATCCTCCTTTCTAGTTGTCAATAATCTGGGCAGGACCTGTACTATTAAACCTGGTAATGCTTTAGTTTTGTCCCCAAGGCCTAACCCTGGAACCCGTTTCTTTTCTTCATCCTCTATTTCTGCCCAGGCGATCTTTGCGTCTCCCACCTCCCAGTCCTTTTCCTTTAATTTCTCGAATATACCCGTAGGCAATAATACTTTCAACATTTTCATGATATCATCATATGTGTAGTCCCCCATCAGTAACATGTCTTTGAGCTCTCTATGAAAACCTGCAGGGTCTTTATCATGGCACGGTACTAATTTCTTCATTTCTAACAGTTCTAATTTAGTTAGAGGCGTGTGTACATACACGCGTTTCAAAATTTTATCCTCACCCATAACAGGGTGCACTTCTCGCAAGGGGTTCTGACTTTCAATACCACCCCCGCACTGCATATGGTACATTTTCCTTTCTGGAGGTGGGGCGGGAACATATTCAGGACTTACAAAGGTGTCATATCTGCGTCGTTGTTCTAGAATTATTTGAACTAATTTAGTGCTTAGGCCTCTCCATCTATCCATCAGTAGTGCTTCTAGTGTCTCATGTAAGGGACCTGGATCGGAATAATGTTTTCTGTACTTAATGAGAAGGTGCTGAATCATATATATACCTGCTAATTTCTGTTCGTCGGGGGAGAGGTTCAGAAATGTCTGTGCTACGGTGTCATCATTATATATGTCTGCATTTTCGGCCCATGATACCGCTGATCGGGCTAATTCTTGTTCATCCATAGAATTGAGTACATGGTACCCAACTCGATCTCGAAGCCGTTTATCAGTTTCCTGGAACTGATGTTCAGCAGAATTCGGATTCGTTAAGGCAGAGAAGAAAACTCTCTTGCTTTCTGGACGGATACCCTTCCTAAGATAAGTTCCCTTACCTACATATGCTATAGTGCTTGTAGTCGGTTCTGGTTCTTCAGATTCTTCTTCCTCCTCGGAGGGAGTCTTTTCTTTCTCTTTCTCGTGTACTGCTATCACTGCTTTCCTAATCTTTTTATACATGGCCTCTATGCAATTTTGTCTGTCATGTTTTCCATCGGCTATATTTTGACCCCACTTGTTCAATGCATCCAATTCACTCTGCTCTGTTCCGGGCCTGTCTCGTTCTCTTATTAGACAATTTATGAAAAATCGTAGTATCAGTGCTTGCATGGTAACTTTCTGTTTCTCCAGGGCATCCTTAATACTGTCGGGGTCCTTTCCCGTTTGAACGAACTCATATATTCTATCTAGGTGCTCCTTCATTCCTGCATAACATAACAAACTATCAGTAGCAGATCTTAACCGTAAAGACGCTAATACCATTAAGTCGTCCTGTCCAGGTTCTGGATCATATCTACAAACTGACATATTTTCTTTTAGTGCATCAAGACGGGATGAATTAGAAGAACGGGGGGATCTGTGCGTAAAAGGACTCTGCATACCTCTGAGATTTAATCTGTGAGTCGGTGGCGGGGTCTGGAGACCCGCGGTCGCACCTCCTGAAGCGGAAACTTGGGCATTATCTCTGTGTGTAGTCAGTATCTGAATTTGTCTTTTAGTAGGATCTGATTGAAGTGGTTTCGGCAGATCAGTTTTAGGTGAGGGAAGTGGCGGAGCTGGCGGAACGGGACTAGTCTTTTTCGGTGTCGGCTGAGAGTGATCTTGGGGGGCAGTACCACCCCCGGCCCTGTCAGTAGGCAGGGCACGAACAGGCAGATTGGTGTAAGCTGGCGCTACATCTTCGAGATATGAATTTAGGAATATGTCTTTAGTAGTCTTATGCATTACTTTAGTTGGAACTAATGGTGACGGCAAATTTTTCGGTATTTCTGAAATGGCGTCAGGGGTACCATCGGCCAAAAGATACATGTTGTTCACTTTGCCATTTAGGATACGGTCTATTTGTTCTACTTTTACTCGAATTCCCTCAGTAACTAATTCGTTTTCTTGGGCCTTTTCTGATTCTTTAAGCCTGTCTTCTCTACGGAGTGCTCTATCAGCACGCTTACGTGATTCCTTACGCCAAAATTCTATGGCGTCTTTCTGAGATTGTCTAGCTTTCTTTTTCCGTAATATTTCTTCTACCTTTATGATGCACTCGGCATCCCATGTTCCGTTAACTGGCCATCGGTATCTTTCCTCTAGGTGCTTGGTATAATCTGTCCATAACTCTAGATACAAGATGGCGTCTATGCCATGCTTATTATACATGAAATTACCTGGAGTGTCCCTAGGGGGGATTGGAATCTCTTCCTCTAACATCCCTTTCCTAGTTCCTATCTGCTTTAATTTGTTAAAAAACGGCATTGTGCCTACTTGATACTGAAATGCTTGATCCTTAATACTTAATTTCGCCTGTAACTATTTAAACAAAAAAACACAATAATACACAAGAACAATCACATTCATACCACGACATCAATCACATGAAACATTTAAAGACATAGCTAACTTCCCCCTACTCTGAATGTACCGCTCAACGATACAGATACACTGCTGTAACAGTGCAGAAATTCGGAATACTTTATATACTGCTAAACAGTACAGATACACTGCCTAAAAACAGTGCAGACCGGACTTGCGTACCCAAACCCGTCTAGATACGACCCAGCAATGGTACTCACCGGGAAGCACGGAAAACAGAAGGCCTCGGAAACTCGACTGGACTCGACTCGGAACTTCGGAAAACTTCGGAAAACTTCGGAAAACTTCGGAAAACTGGTGGGCCTCTTCACACCTCGGACCTTGCTTCCTTCGGCTGGGCTCTGGTCGGGATCCTCCGCACTCCTCACCGCCTCGTCTGGGCACTGATCGCAGTCTTCGTCACCTCCGTGTGTCAGAGGGGGATGCAGGAAATCCTGCCAGTACACGTGTTGTCCGTCTAACTGATGGCAGGGGACACGGATTGCAACGCACCTTCCGGCGCGTGAGGTGGGGGAGGGGTCCCTATTCGGGCGCCAAAATGATGTAAATAATTAATTTACTCTCTTAATTTCTATGCAGGTAAGTACTTAATCAATAATAACTCAATCGGAAAGAAGGAAAACAGAGTCCGTGGTGTAAGAGTTTCTAAGGGTTTTATTCCTCATAAAGGAATCAGGATATCATGTTCTGACCACCACACAGGATGTCAGAAGGGATAGATGAGCGCGCCGTCGTTTATTGACAATACATAGCTTATATACTTGATTTACATCATAATGTTCAATGTAAGAGGCGTAACAGCTGAGAGAAGACAAGATAACAGTATACACGTGGTGCTAGTACATCATCAAGAGGCGTAAACTAGGCGTGTGTGCTAGAAACGTCACTGATAGGTGACGCAAGTGGGTGGCACCAAGGGGTGGTGCTAACAGAATGTTGCAATGTCAGCGGAAATCGGAAGCTTGGATGCGCGCGCAGCTGCATGACGTGTGATAGACGGGGTGCAGGGGACTTGACATTTACACTGACGGAAAGAGACAGAAGTCTGGCATGTCAGATCAACTTGTGCTTCTATCATATCTGATATCTGATGTTTAGGAACTAAGCTATCTGGGCAGAAAGGTCTCTAGAGCAGAAGCTATTCTATACTTGCTGTGAGTGCGTGTATAAGCGCCTGAGTGTCTGTATGAGAAGCGTGGGGGCATGGGGCCTTCCATGGAAGCATGGCAACAGAGGCTATGAATTACTTGCATAAAGACAGGTCGGCCCTTTAGCCCTGTAGCTGAGGAAGGATGTTTACTGAAGCTAGCAGGCCGGAATGTATCTTCGGGGAGGAAAACAGATAACTCGAAGGTTATAGTCAATCTTGGCAGGCAGCAGGCTGAGCTGAGCACGGAGGGCCGCGCTAGAAGTAAGTCAGAGTTCACGGGTACGGGGGCTGCTTGGGCAGAGGCCCTCGCAGTCAGAAGCCAGAAAAGAGGCTCGGTGGCAGAGATTCAGGGCCTACTTTCAGCCAGGCTGAAAAACGTAGGAGTACACTTCAAAAAGACGTTGGCATAGCATACTTAGGAACGGACCATCAAACCCATTCATGGTGGGTCTGAAAGAGGACAAGTTAACGTTGGACGCAAATGTATTTGCGTCTTCATAGCTGGTACAGGAGGGAAGTTACATGCACTTTTAACTCGTACATGGAGTCGGTGGGGTACTCGCTAGGGAACACAACATGACCATAAAATTTATATTACCTCACACCGAGGCACCCACCACACAGCTCCAATGATGCACCCACCACACAGCTCTACCGATGCACCCACCACACAGCTCCACCGAGGCACCCACCACACAGCTCCACCGAGGCACCCACCACACAGCTCCACAGATGCACCCACCACACAGCTCCACAGATGCACCCACCACACAGCTCCACAGATGCACCCACCACACAGCTCCGCCGAGGGACCCACCACACAGATCCACCGAAGCACCCACCACAGCTCCACCGATGCTCCAACTAAGATCCACCAATGCACCTACCACAGCTTCACCGATGCACCCACCACACAGCTCCACCTACACAGCTCCACCGATGCACCCACCACACAGCTCCACCAATGCACCCACCACACAGCTCCACCAATGCACCCACCACTGAGCTCCACCAATGCACCCACCACACAGCTCCACCAAGGCACCCACCACACACCTCCACCAATGCACCCACCACACAGCTCCACCTACACAGCTCCACCAATGCACCCACCACACAGCTCCAACGATGCACCCACCACACAGCTCCACTGATGCACCCACCACACAGCTTCACCAATGCACCCACCACACAGCTCCACCGATGCACCCACCACACAGCTCCACCGAGGCACCCACCATACAGCTCCACCGAGGCACCCACCACACAGCTCCACAGATGCACCCACCACACAGCTCCACCGATGCAGCCACCACACAGCTCCACTGATGCAGCCACCACACAGCTCCACCGATGCAGCCACCACACAGCTCCACCGATGCACCCACCACACAGATCCACCGATGCACCCACCACAGCTTCACAAATGCACCCACCACACAGCTCCACCAATGCACCCACCACACAGCTCCACCTACACAGCTCCACCGATGCACCCACCACACAGCTCCACCAAAGCACCCACCACACAGCTCCACCAATGCACCTACCACTGAGCTCCACCAATGCACCCACCACACAGCTCCACCAATGCACCCACCACACAGCTCCACCAATGCACCCACCACACACCTCCACCGATGCACCCACCACACAGCTCCACCGATGCACGCACCACACAGCTCCACCGAGGCACCCACCACACAGCTCCAACGATGCACCCACCACACAGCTCCACCGATGCACCCACCACACAGCTCCACCGATGCACCCACCACACAGCTCCACCGATGCACCCACCACACAGCTCCACCGATGCACCCACCACACAGCTCCACCGATGCACCCACCACACAGCTCCACCGATGCACCCAAAACACAGCTCCACTGAGGCACCCACCACACAGCTCCACAGATGCACCCACCACCAAGCTCCACTGGTGCACCCACCACCCAGCTCCACCGATGCACCCACCACCCATCTCCACCGATGCACCCACCACAGCTCCACTGATGCATCCACCACCCAGCTCCACCGATGCACCCACTACACAGCTCCACCGACACAGCTCCACCGATGCACCCACCACCCATCTCCACTGATGCAACCACCACACAGCTCCACCGACACAGCTCCACCGATGCAACCACCACACAGCTCCACTGATGGACCCAACACACAGCCACCCACCACACAGCCCCACCGATGCACCCACCACACAGCTCCACCGAGGCACCCACCTCACAGCTCCACAGATGCACCCACCACACAGCTCCACCGATGCACCCACCACACAGCTCCACTGATGCAGCCACCACACAGCTCCACTGATGCACCCACCACACAGCTCCACCGACACAGCTCCACTGATGCACCAACCACCCAGCTCCACCGATGCAGCCACCACACAGCTCCACCGATGCACCCACCACACAGCTCCACCGATGCACCCACCACCCAGCTCCAAAGATGCACCCACCACCCAGCTTCACCGAGGCACCCACCACAGAGCTCCACAGAGGAACCCACCACACTCTACCAATGCACCCACTAAGCTCCACCGATGCACCCACCACACAGCTTCACCAAGGCACTCGCCACAGAGCTCCACCAATGCACCAACCACACAGCTCCACCGAGGCACCCACCACACAGCTCTACCGAGGCACCCACCACACAGCTCCGCCGAGGCACCCACCACACAGCTCTGCCGAGGCACCCACCACACAGATCCACCGATGCACCCACCACACAGCTCCGACACAGCTCCACTGATGCACCCACCATCCAGCTCCACCGATGCACCCACCACACAGCTCCACCGATGCACCCACCACACAGCTCCACCGATGCACCCACCACACAGCTCCACCGATGCACCCACCACACAGCTCCACCGATGCACCCAAAACACAGCTCCACTGAGGCACCCACCACACAGCTCCACAGATGCACACACCACCCAGCTCCACCGGTGCACCCACCACCCAGCTCCACCGATGCACCCACCACCCAGCTCCACCGATGCACCCACCACAGCTCCACTGATGCATCCACCACCCAGCTCCACCAAGGCACCCACCACACAGCTCCACCGACACACAGCTCCACCGATGCACCCACCACCCAGCTCCACTGATGCAACCACCACACAGCTCGACCGACACAGCTCCACCGATGCACCCACCACACAGCTCCACTGATGGACCCAACACACAGCTCCAACGATGCACCCACCACACAGCTCCACAGATGCACCCACCACACAGCTCCGCCGAGGCACCCACCACACAGCTCCGCCGAGGCACCCACCACTGAGCTCCACCAATGCAGCCACCACTGAGCTCCACCAATGCAGCCACCACACAGCTCCACCAATGCACCCACCACACAGCTCCACCAATGCACCCACCACACACCTCCACCGAGGCACCCACCACACACCTCCACAGATGCACCCACCACACAGCTCCACCGATGCAGCCACCACACAGCTCCACCGATGCAGCCACCACACAGCTCCACCGATGCAGCCACCACACAGCTCCACCGATGCACCCACCACACAGATCCACCGATGCACCCACCACACAGCTCCACCGATGCTCCAACTAAGATCCACCAATGCACCCACCACAGCTTCACCGATGCACCCACCACAGCTTCACAAATGCACCCACCACACAGCTCCACCAATGCACCCACCACACAGCTCCACCTACACAGCTCCACCGATGCACCCACCACACAGCTCCACCAAAACACCCACCACACAGCTCCACCAATGCACCCACCACTGAGCTCCACCAATGCAGCCACCACACAGCTCCACCAATGCACCCACCACACAGCTCCACCAATGCACCCACCACACACCTCCACCGATGCACCCACCACACAGCTCCACCTACACAGCTCCACCGATGCACGCACCACACAGCTCCACCGAGGCACCCACCACACAGCTCCAACGATGCACCCACCACACAGCTCCACCGATGCACCCACCACACAGCTCCACCGATGCACCCACCACACAGCTCCACCGAGGCACCGACCACACAGTTCCACCGAGGCACCCACCACACAGCTCCACAGATGCACCCACCACACAGCTCCACTGATGCACCCACCTAACAGCTCGGCCGAGGCACCCACCACACAGCTCCACCGATGCACCCAAAACACAGCTCCACTGAGGCACCCACCACACAGCTCCACAGATGCACCCACCACCCAGCTCCACAGGTGCACCCACCACCCAGCTCCACCGGTGCACCCACCACCCAGCTCTACTGATGCACCCACCACAGCTCCACTGATGCATCCACCACCCAGCTCCACCGATGCACCCACCACAAAGCTCCACCGACACAGCTCCACCGATGCACCCACCACCCAGCTCCACTGATGCAACCACCACACAGCTCCACCGACACAGCTCCACCGATGCACCCACCACACAGCTCCACTGATGGACCCAACACACAGCTCCAACGATGCATCCACCACTGAGCTCCACCAATGCACCCACCACACAGCTCCACCAATGCACCCACCACACACCTCCACCGATGCACCCACCACACAGCTCAACCTACACAGCTCCACCGCTGCACCCACCACACAGCTCCACCGAGGCACCCACCACACAGCTCCAATGATGCACCCACCACACAGCTCTACCGATGCACCCACCACACAGCTCCACCGAGGCACCCACCACACAGCTCCACCGAGGCACCCACCACACAGCTCCACAGATGCACCCACCACACAGCTCCACAGATGCACCCACCACACAGCTCCACAGATGCACCCACCACACAGCTCCGCCGAGGGACCCACCACACAGATCCACCGAAGCACCCACCACAGCTCCACCGATGCTCCAACTAAGATCCACCAATGCACCTACCACAGCTTCACCGATGCACCCACCACACAGCTCCACCTACACAGCTCCACCGATGCACCCACCACACAGCTCCACCAATGCACCCACCACACAGCTCCACCAATGCACCCACCACTGAGCTCCACCAATGCACCCACCACACAGCTCCACCAAGGCACCCACCACACACCTCCACCAATGCACCCACCACACAGCTCCACCTACACAGCTCCACCAATGCACCCACCACACAGCTCCAACGATGCACCCACCACACAGCTCCACTGATGCACCCACCACACAGCTTCACCAATGCACCCACCACACAGCTCCACCGATGCACCCACCACACAGCTCCACCGAGGCACCCACCATACAGCTCCACCGAGGCACCCACCACACAGCTCCACAGATGCACCCACCACACAGCTCCACCGATGCAGCCACCACACAGCTCCACTGATGCAGCCACCACACAGCTCCACCGATGCAGCCACCACACAGCTCCACCGATGCACCCACCACACAGATCCACCGATGCACCCACCACAGCTTCACAAATGCACCCACCACACAGCTCCACCAATGCACCCACCACACAGCTCCACCTACACAGCTCCACCGATGCACCCACCACACAGCTCCACCAAAGCACCCACCACACAGCTCCACCAATGCACCTACCACTGAGCTCCACCAATGCACCCACCACACAGCTCCACCAATGCACCCACCACACAGCTCCACCAATGCACCCACCACACACCTCCACCGATGCACCCACCACACAGCTCCACCGATGCACGCACCACACAGCTCCACCGAGGCACCCACCACACAGCTCCAACGATGCACCCACCACACAGCTCCACCGATGCACCCACCACACAGCTCCACCGATGCACCCACCACACAGCTCCACCGATGCACCCACCACACAGCTCCACCGATGCACCCACCACACAGCTCCACCGATGCACCCACCACACAGCTCCACCGATGCACCCAAAACACAGCTCCACTGAGGCACCCACCACACAGCTCCACAGATGCACCCACCACCAAGCTCCACTGGTGCACCCACCACCCAGCTCCACCGATGCACCCACCACCCATCTCCACCGATGCACCCACCACAGCTCCACTGATGCATCCACCACCCAGCTCCACCGATGCACCCACTACACAGCTCCACCGACACAGCTCCACCGATGCACCCACCACCCATCTCCACTGATGCAACCACCACACAGCTCCACCGACACAGCTCCACCGATGCAACCACCACACAGCTCCACTGATGGACCCAACACACAGCTCCACCGAGGCACTCCACCGATGCACCCACCACACAGCCCCACCGATGCACCCACCACACAGCTCCACCGAGGCACCCACCTCACAGCTCCACAGATGCACCCACCACACAGCTCCACCGATGCACCCACCACACAGCTCCACTGATGCAGCCACCACACAGCTCCACTGATGCACCCACCACACAGCTCCACCGACACAGCTCCACTGATGCACCAACCACCCAGCTCCACCGATGCAGCCACCACACAGCTCCACCGATGCACCCACCACACAGCTCCACCGATGCACCCACCACCCAGCTCCAAAGATGCACCCACCACCCAGCTTCACCGAGGCACCCACCACAGAGCTCCACAGAGGAACCCACCACACTCTACCAATGCACCCACTAAGCTCCACCGATGCACCCACCACACAGCTTCACCAAGGCACTCGCCACAGAGCTCCACCAATGCACCAACCACACAGCTCCACCGAGGCACCCACCACACAGCTCTACCGAGGCACCCACCACACAGCTCCGCCGAGGCACCCACCACACAGCTCTGCCGAGGCACCCACCACACAGATCCACCGATGCACCCACCACACAGCTCCGACACAGCTCCACTGATGCACCCACCATCCAGCTCCACCGATGCACCCACCACACAGCTCCACCGATGCACCCACCACACAGCTCCACCGATGCACCCACCACACAGCTCCACCGATGCACCCACCACACAGCTCCACCGATGCACCCAAAACACAGCTCCACTGAGGCACCCACCACACAGCTCCACAGATGCACACACCACCCAGCTCCACCGGTGCACCCACCACCCAGCTCCACCGATGCACCCACCACCCAGCTCCACCGATGCACCCACCACAGCTCCACTGATGCATCCACCACCCAGCTCCACCAAGGCACCCACCACACAGCTCCACCGACACACAGCTCCACCGATGCACCCACCACCCAGCTCCACTGATGCAACCACCACACAGCTCGACCGACACAGCTCCACCGATGCACCCACCACACAGCTCCACTGATGGACCCAACACACAGCTCCAACGATGCACCCACCACACAGCTCCACAGATGCACCCACCACACAGCTCCGCCGAGGCACCCACCACACAGCTCCGCCGAGGCACCCACCACACAGCTCCACCGATGCACTCACCACACAGCTCCACCGATGCTCCAACTAAGCTCCACCAATGCACCCACCACACAGCTCCACCAATGCACCCACTAAGCTCCACCGATGCACCCACCACACAGCTTCACCGAGGCACCCACCACAGAGCTCCACAGAGGAACCCACCACACAGCTCTACCAATGCACCCACTAAGCTTCACCGATGCACCCACCACACAGCTTCACCAAGGCACCCACCACAGAGCTCCACCAATGCACCAACCACACAGCTCCACCGAGGCACCCACCACACAGCTCTACCGAGGCACCCACCACACAGCTCCGCCGAGGCACCCACCACACAGCTCCGCCGAGGCACCCACCACACAGATCCACCGATGCACCCACCACACAGCTCCACCGATGCTCCAACTAAGATCCACCAATGCACCCACCGCAGCTTCACCGATGCACCCACCACAGCTTCACAAATGCACCCACCACACAGCTCCACCAATGCACCCACCACACAGCTCCACCTACACAGCTCCACCGATGCACCCACCACACAGCTCCACCAAGGCACCCACCACACAGCTCCACAGAGGCACCCACCACACAGCTCCACCGAGGCTCCCACCACACAGCTGCTCCGAGGCACCCACCACACAGCTCCACCGAGGCACCCACCACACAGCTCCACCGATGCACCCACCACACAGCTCCACCGAGGCACCCACCACACAGCTCCACCGAGGCACCCACCACACAGCTCCACCGAGGCACCCACCACACAGCTCCACCGATGCACCCAACACACAGCTCCACCTATGCACCCACCACACAGCTGCACCGAGGCATCCACCACACAGCTCAACAGATGCACCCACCACACAGCTCCACCGATGCACCCACCACACAGCTTTACCAATGCACCCACCACACAGCTCCACAGATGCACCCACCACACAGCTCCACAGATGCACCCACCACACAGCTCCACAGATGCACCCACCACACAGCTCCACAGATGCACCCACCACACAGCTCCGCCGAGGCACCCACCACACAGCTCCACAGATGCACCCACCACACAGCTCCACTGAAGCACCCACCACACAGCTCCATCGAAGCACCCACCACACAGCTCCACCGAAGCACCCACCGCACAGCTCCACCGGTGCACCCACCACGCAGCTTTACCGAGGCACCCACCACACAGCTCCACGGAGGCACCCACCACACAGCTCCACCGAGGCACCCACCACACAGCTCCACCGAGGCACCCACCATTAAGCTCCACCAATGCACCCACCACACAGCTCCACCAATGCACCCACCACAAAGTTCCGCCGAGGCACCCACCACACAGCTCCACCGAGGCACCCACCATACAGCTCCACCGAGGCTCCCACCACACAGCTCCACCGAGGCTCCCACCACCCAGCTGCTCCGAGGCACCTACCACACAGCTCCACCGAGGCACCCACCACACAGCTCCACCGAGGCACCCACCACACAGCTCCACCGAGGCACCCACCACACAGCTACACCAATGCACCCACCACACAGCTCCACCAATGCACCCACCACACAGCTTCACCAATGCACCCACCACACAGCCCAACCTATGCAGCCACCACACACATCCACCGATGCACCCACCACACAGCTCCACCTACACAGCTCCACCAATGCAGCCACCACACAGCTCCACAGATGCAGCCACCACACAGCTCCACCGATGCAGCCACCACACAGCTCCACCGATGCAGCCACCACACAGCTCCACCGATGCAGCCACCACACAGCTCCACCGATGCAGCCACCACACAGCTCCACCGATGCAGCCACCACCCAGCTCCACCGATGCAGCCACCACCCAGCTCCACTGATGCACCCACCACCCAGCTCCACCGATGCACCCACCACACAGCTCCACCGACACAGCTCCACCGATGCACCAACCACACAGCTCCACTGATGCACCCACCACACAGCTCCACCGATGCACCCGCCACACAGCTCCACCGATGCACCCGCCACACAGCTCCACCGATGCACCCGCCACACAGCTCCACCGATGCACCCAAAACACAGCTCCACTGAGGCACCCACCACCCAGCTCCACAGATGCACCCACCACCCAGCTCCACAGGTGCACCCACCACACAGCTCCACCAATGCACCCACCACCCAGCTCCACCGATGCACCCACCACAGCTCCACTGATGCATCCACCACCCAGCTCCACCGATGCAACCACCACACAGCTCCACCGACACAGCTCCACCGATGCACCCACCACCCAGCTCCACTGATGCAACCACCACACAGCTCCACCGACACAGCTCCACCGATGCACCCACCACACAGCTCCACTGATGGACCCAACACACAGCTCCAACGATGCACACACCACACAGCTCCACAGATGCACCCACCACACAGCTCCGCCGAGGCACCCACCACACAGCTCTGCCGAGGCTCCCACCACACAGCTCCACCGAGGCACCCACCACAGAGCTCCACCGAGGAACCCACCACACAGCTCCACCAATGCACCCACTAAGCTCCACCGATGCACCCACCACACAGCTTCACCGAGGCACCCACCACAGAGCTCCACCGATGCACCCACCACACAGCTCCACCGAGGCAACAACCACACAGCTCTACCGATGCACCCACCACACAGCTCTGCCGAGGCACCCACCACACAGCTTCACCGAGGCACCCACCACAGAGCTCCACCGAGGAACCCACCACACAGCTCCACCAATGCACCCACTAAGCTCCACCGATGCACCCACCACACAGCTTCACCGAGGCACCCACCACAGAGCTCCACCGATGCACCCACCACACAGCTCCACCGAGGCAACAACCACACAGCTCTACCGATGCACCCACCACACAGCTCTGCCGAGGCACCCACCACACAGCTCTGCCGAGGCACCCACCACACAGATCCACCGATGCACCCACCACACAGCTCCACCGATACTCCAACTAAGATCCACCAATGCACCCACCTCTGCTTCACCGATGCACCCACCACAGCTTCACCAATGCACCCACCACACAGCTCCACCGATGCACCCACCACACAGCGCCACCTACACAGCTCCACCGATGCACCCACCACACAGCTCCACCAATGCACCCACCACTGAGCTCCACCAATGCACCCACCACACAGCTCCACCGATGCACCCACCACACACCTCCACCGATGCACCCACCACACAGCTCCACCTACACAGCTCCACCGATGCACCCACCACACAGCTCCACCGAGGCACCCACCACACAGCTCCAACGATGCACCCACCACACAGCTCCACCGATGCACCCAACACACAGCTCCACCGATGCACCCACCACACAGCTCCACGAGGCACCCACCACACAGCTCCACCGAGGCACCCACCACAAAGCTCCACAGATGCACCCAACACACAGCTCCACAGATGCACCCACCACACAGCTCCACCGATGCAGCCACCACACAGCTACACCGATGCAGCCACCACACAGCTCCACCGATGCACCTACCACACAGCTCCACCAATGCACCCACCACACAGCTCCACCAATGCACCCACCACACAGCTCCACCAATGCACCCACCACACAGCTACACCGATGCACCCACCACACAGCTCCACCGAGGCACCCACCACACAGCTCCACCGAGGCACTCCACCAATGCACTCACCACACAGCTCCACCGATGCAGCCACCACACAGCTCCACCAAGGCACCCACCACACAGCTCCACCAAGGCACCCACC
This sequence comes from Lissotriton vulgaris, assembly GCF_964263255.1. Lineage (NCBI taxonomy): Eukaryota > Metazoa > Chordata > Amphibia > Caudata > Salamandridae > Lissotriton > Lissotriton vulgaris. Next base: position 2,070,807,258 of record NC_141691.1, on the reverse strand, counting down.
ACACAGCTCCACCGATGCACCCACCACACAGCTCCACCGATGCACCCACCACACTGCTCCACCGATGCAGCCACCACACTGCTCCACCGATGCACCCACCACACAGCTGCACCGACACAGCTCCACTGATGCACCCACCACCCAGCTCCACCGATGCAGCCACCACACAGCTCCACCGATGCACCCACCACACAGCTCCACCGATGCAGCCACCACCCATGTCCACCAATGCAGCCACCACCCAGCTCCACAGATGCACCCACCACCCAGCTCCACCGATGCACCCACCACCCAGATCCACCGATGCACCCACCACCCAGCTCCACTGATGCACCCACCACCCAGCTCCACAGATGCACCCACCACACAGCTCTACCGACACAGCTCCACCGATGCACCCACCACCCAGCTCCACCGATGCACCCACCACACAGCTCATCCGATGCACCCACCACACAGCTCCACCGATGCACTCACCACACAGCTCCACCAATGCACCAACCACCCAGCTCCACCGATGCACCCACCACACAGCTCCACCGATGCACCCACCACACAGCTCCACCGATGCACCCAAAACACAGCTCCACCAATGCACCCACCACACACCTCCACCGATGCACCCACCACACAGCTCAACCTACACAGCTCCACCGCTGCACCCACCACACAGCTCCACCGAGGCACCCACCACATAGCTCCAATGATGCACCCACCACACAGCTCTACCGATGCACCCACCACACAGCTCCACCGATGCACCCACCACACAGCTCCACCGAGGCACCCACCACACAGCTCCACCGAGGCACCCACCACACAGCTCCACTGATGCACCCACCACACAGCTCCACAGATGCACCCACCACACAGCTCCACCGATGCACCCACCACACAGCTCCGCCGAGGCACCCACCACACAGATCCACCAAAGCACCCACCACAGCTCCACCGATGTTCCAACTAAGATCCACCAATGCACCCACCACAGCTTCACCGATGCACCCACCACAGCTTCACCAATGCACCCACCACACAGCTCCACCTACACAGCTCCACCGATGCACCCACCACACAGCTCCACCAATGCACCCACCACACAGCTCCACCAATGCACCCACCACTGAGCTCCACCAATGCACCCACCACACAGCTCCACCAATGCACCCACCACACAGCTCCACCTACACAGCTCCACCAATGCACCCACCACACAGCTCCAACGATGCACCCACCACACAGCTCCACTGATGCACCCACCACACAGCTTCACCAATGCACCCACCACACAGCTCCACCGATGCACCCACCACACAGCTCCACCGAGGCACCCACCACACAGCTCCACCGAGGCACCCACCACACACCTCCACAGATGCACCCACCACACAGCTCCACCGATGCAGCCACCACACAGCTCCACCGATGCAGCCACCACACAGCTCCACCGATGCAGCCACCACACAGCTCCACCGATGCACCCACCACACAGATCCACCGATGCACACACAGATCCACCGATGCACCCACCACACAGCTCCACCGATGCTCCAACTAAGATCCACCAATGCACCCACCACAGCTTCACCGATGCACCCACCACAGCTTCACAAATGCACCCACCACACAGCTCCACCAATGCACCCACCACACAGCTCCACCTACACAGCTCCACCGATGCACCCACCACACAGCTCCACCAAAACACCCACCACACAGCTCCACCAATGCACCCACCACTGAGCTCCACCAATGCAGCCACCACACAGCTCCACCAATGCACCCACCACACAGCTCCACCAATGCACCCACCACACACCTCCACCGATGCACCCACCACACAGCTCCACCTACACAGCTCCACCGATGCACGCACCACACAGCTCCACCGAGGCACCCACCACACAGCTCCAACGATGCACCCACCACACAGCTCCACCGATGCACCCACCACACAGCTCCACCGATGCACCCACCACACAGCTCCACCGAGGCACCGACCACACAGTTCCACCGAGGCACCCACCACACAGCTCCACAGATGCACCCACCACACAGCTCCACTGATGCACCCACCTAACAGCTCGGCCGAGGCACCCACCACACAGCTCCACCGATGCACCCAAAACACAGCTCCACTGAGGCACCCACCACACAGCTCCACAGATGCACCCACCACCCAGCTCCACAGGTGCACCCACTACCCAGCTCCACCGGTGCACCCACCACCCAGCTCTACCGATGCACCCACCACAGCTCCACTGATGCATCCACCACCCAGCTCCACCGATGCACCCACCACAAAGCTCCACGGACACAGCTCCACCGATGCACCCACCACCCAGCTCCACTGATGCAACCACCACACAGCTCCACCGACACAGCTCCACCGATGCACCCATCACACAGCTCCACTGATGGACCCAACACACAGCTCCAACGATGCATCCACCACTGAGCTCCACCAATGCACCCACCACACAGCTCCACCAATGCACCCACCACACACCTCCACCGATGCACCCACCACACAGCTCAACCTACACAGCTCCACCGCTGCACCCACCACACAGCTCCACCGAGGCACCCACCACACAGCTCCAATGATGCACCCACCACACAGCTCTGCCGATGCACCCACCACACAGCTCCACCGAGGCACCCACCACACAGCTCCACCGAGGCACCCACCACACAGCTCCACAGATGCACCCACCACACAGTTCCACCGATGCACCCACCACACAGCTCCGCCGAGGGACCCACCACACAGATCCACCGAAGCACCCACCACAGCTCCACCGATGCTCCAACTAAGATCCACCAATGCACCTACCACAGCTTCACCGATGCACCCACCACACAGCTCCACCTACACAGCTCCACCGATGCACCCACCACACAGCTCCACCAATGCACCCACCACACAGCTCCACCAATGCACCCACCACTGAGCTCCACCAATGCACCCACCACACAGCTCCACCAAGGCACCCACCACACACCTCCACCAATGCACCCACCACACAGCTCCACCTACACAGCTCCACCAATGCACCCACCACACAGCTCCAACGATGCACCCACCACACAGCTCCACTGATGCACCCACCACACAGCTTCACCAATGCACCCACCACACAGCTCAACCGATGCACCCACCACACAGCTCCACAGATGCACCCACCACACAGCTCCACCGATGCAGCCACCACACAGCTCCACTGATGCAGCCACCACACAGCTCCACCGATGCAGCCACCACACAGCTCCACCGATGCACCCACCACACAGATCCACCGATGCACCCACCACAGCTTCACAAATGCACCCACCACACAGCTCCACCAATGCACCCACCACACAGCTCCACCTACACAGCTCCACCGATGCACCCACCACACAGCTCCACCAAAGCACCCACCACACAGCTCCACCAATGCACCTACCACTGAGCTCCACCAATGCACCCACCACACAGCTCCACCAATGCACCCACCACACAGCTCCACCAATGCACCCACCACACACCTCCACCGATGCACCCACCACACAGCTCCACCGATGCACGCACCACACAGCTCCACCGAGGCACCCACCACACAGCTCCAACGATGCACCCACCACACAGCTCCACCGATGCACCCACCACACAGCTCCACCGATGCACCCACCACACAGCTCCACCGATGCACCCACCACACAGCTCCACCGATGCACCCACCACACAGCTCCACCGATGCACCCACCACACAGCTCCACCGATGCACCCAAAACACAGCTCCACTGAGGCACCCACCACACAGCTCCACAGATGCACCCACCACCAAGCTCCACTGGTGCACCCACCACCCAGCTCCACCGATGCACCCACCACCCATCTCCACCGATGCACCCACCACAGCTCCACTGATGCATCCACCACCCAGCTCCACCGATGCACCCACTACACAGCTCCACCGACACAGCTCCACCGATGCACCCACCACCCATCTCCACTGATGCAACCACCACACAGCTCCACCGACACAGCTCCACCGATGCAACCACCACACAGCTCCACTGATGGACCCAACACACAGCTCCACCGAGGCACTCCACCGATGCACCCACCACACAGCCCCACCGATGCACCCACCACACAGCTCCACCGAGGCACCCACCTCACAGCTCCACAGATGCACCCACCACACAGCTCCACCGATGCACCCACCACACAGCTCCACTGATGCAGCCACCACACAGCTCCACTGATGCACCCACCACACAGCTCCACCGACACAGCTCCACTGATGCACCAACCACCCAGCTCCACCGATGCAGCCACCACACAGCTCCACCGATGCACCCACCACACAGCTCCACCGATGCACCCACCACCCAGCTCCAAAGATGCACCCACCACCCAGCTTCACCGAGGCACCCACCACAGAGCTCCACAGAGGAACCCACCACACTCTACCAATGCACCCACTAAGCTCCACCGATGCACCCACCACACAGCTTCACCAAGGCACTCGCCACAGAGCTCCACCAATGCACCAACCACACAGCTCCACCGAGGCACCCACCACACAGCTCTACCGAGGCACCCACCACACAGCTCCGCCGAGGCACCCACCACACAGCTCTGCCGAGGCACCCACCACACAGATCCACCGATGCACCCACCACACAGCTCCGACACAGCTCCACTGATGCACCCACCATCCAGCTCCACCGATGCACCCACCACACAGCTCCACCGATGCACCCACCACACAGCTCCACCGATGCACCCACCACACAGCTCCACCGATGCACCCACCACACAGCTCCACCGATGCACCCAAAACACAGCTCCACTGAGGCACCCACCACACAGCTCCACAGATGCACACACCACCCAGCTCCACCGGTGCACCCACCACCCAGCTCCACCGATGCACCCACCACCCAGCTCCACCGATGCACCCACCACAGCTCCACTGATGCATCCACCACCCAGCTCCACCAAGGCACCCACCACACAGCTCCACCGACACACAGCTCCACCGATGCACCCACCACCCAGCTCCACTGATGCAACCACCACACAGCTCGACCGACACAGCTCCACCGATGCACCCACCACACAGCTCCACTGATGGACCCAACACACAGCTCCAACGATGCACCCACCACACAGCTCCACAGATGCACCCACCACACAGCTCCGCCGAGGCACCCACCACACAGCTCCGCCGAGGCACCCACCACACAGCTCCACCGATGCACTCACCACACAGCTCCACCGATGCTCCAACTAAGCTCCACCAATGCACCCACCACACAGCTCCACCAATGCACCCACTAAGCTCCACCGATGCACCCACCACACAGCTTCACCGAGGCACCCACCACAGAGCTCCACAGAGGAACCCACCACACAGCTCTACCAATGCACCCACTAAGCTTCACCGATGCACCCACCACACAGCTTCACCAAGGCACCCACCACAGAGCTCCACCAATGCACCAACCACACAGCTCCACCGAGGCACCCACCACACAGCTCTACCGAGGCACCCACCACACAGCTCCGCCGAGGCACCCACCACACAGCTCCGCCGAGGCACCCACCACACAGATCCACCGATGCACCCACCACACAGCTCCACCGATGCTCCAACTAAGATCCACCAATGCACCCACCGCAGCTTCACCGATGCACCCACCACAGCTTCACAAATGCACCCACCACACAGCTCCACCAATGCACCCACCACACAGCTCCACCTACACAGCTCCACCGATGCACCCACCACACAGCTCCACCAAGGCACCCACCACACAGCTCCACAGAGGCACCCACCACACAGCTCCACCGAGGCTCCCACCACACAGCTGCTCCGAGGCACCCACCACACAGCTCCACCGAGGCACCCACCACACAGCTCCACCGATGCACCCACCACACAGCTCCACCGAGGCACCCACCACACAGCTCCACCGAGGCACCCACCACACAGCTCCACCGAGGCACCCACCACACAGCTCCACCGATGCACCCAACACACAGCTCCACCTATGCACCCACCACACAGCTGCACCGAGGCATCCACCACACAGCTCAACAGATGCACCCACCACACAGCTCCACCGATGCACCCACCACACAGCTTTACCAATGCACCCACCACACAGCTCCACAGATGCACCCACCACACAGCTCCACAGATGCACCCACCACACAGCTCCACAGATGCACCCACCACACAGCTCCACAGATGCACCCACCACACAGCTCCGCCGAGGCACCCACCACACAGCTCCACAGATGCACCCACCACACAGCTCCACTGAAGCACCCACCACACAGCTCCATCGAAGCACCCACCACACAGCTCCACCGAAGCACCCACCGCACAGCTCCACCGGTGCACCCACCACGCAGCTTTACCGAGGCACCCACCACACAGCTCCACGGAGGCACCCACCACACAGCTCCACCGAGGCACCCACCACACAGCTCCACCGAGGCACCCACCATTAAGCTCCACCAATGCACCCACCACACAGCTCCACCAATGCACCCACCACAAAGTTCCGCCGAGGCACCCACCACACAGCTCCACCGAGGCACCCACCATACAGCTCCACCGAGGCTCCCACCACACAGCTCCACCGAGGCTCCCACCACCCAGCTGCTCCGAGGCACCTACCACACAGCTCCACCGAGGCACCCACCACACAGCTCCACCGAGGCACCCACCACACAGCTCCACCGAGGCACCCACCACACAGCTACACCAATGCACCCACCACACAGCTCCACCAATGCACCCACCACACAGCTTCACCAATGCACCCACCACACAGCCCAACCTATGCAGCCACCACACACATCCACCGATGCACCCACCACACAGCTCCACCTACACAGCTCCACCAATGCAGCCACCACACAGCTCCACAGATGCAGCCACCACACAGCTCCACCGATGCAGCCACCACACAGCTCCACCGATGCAGCCACCACACAGCTCCACCGATGCAGCCACCACACAGCTCCACCGATGCAGCCACCACACAGCTCCACCGATGCAGCCACCACCCAGCTCCACCGATGCAGCCACCACCCAGCTCCACTGATGCACCCACCACCCAGCTCCACCGATGCACCCACCACACAGCTCCACCGACACAGCTCCACCGATGCACCAACCACACAGCTCCACTGATGCACCCACCACACAGCTCCACCGATGCACCCGCCACACAGCTCCACCGATGCACCCGCCACACAGCTCCACCGATGCACCCGCCACACAGCTCCACCGATGCACCCAAAACACAGCTCCACTGAGGCACCCACCACCCAGCTCCACAGATGCACCCACCACCCAGCTCCACAGGTGCACCCACCACACAGCTCCACCAATGCACCCACCACCCAGCTCCACCGATGCACCCACCACAGCTCCACTGATGCATCCACCACCCAGCTCCACCGATGCAACCACCACACAGCTCCACCGACACAGCTCCACCGATGCACCCACCACCCAGCTCCACTGATGCAACCACCACACAGCTCCACCGACACAGCTCCACCGATGCACCCACCACACAGCTCCACTGATGGACCCAACACACAGCTCCAACGATGCACACACCACACAGCTCCACAGATGCACCCACCACACAGCTCCGCCGAGGCACCCACCACACAGCTCTGCCGAGGCTCCCACCACACAGCTCCACCGAGGCACCCACCACAGAGCTCCACCGAGGAACCCACCACACAGCTCCACCAATGCACCCACTAAGCTCCACCGATGCACCCACCACACAGCTTCACCGAGGCACCCACCACAGAGCTCCACCGATGCACCCACCACACAGCTCCACCGAGGCAACAACCACACAGCTCTACCGATGCACCCACCACACAGCTCTGCCGAGGCACCCACCACACAGCTTCACCGAGGCACCCACCACAGAGCTCCACCGAGGAACCCACCACACAGCTCCACCAATGCACCCACTAAGCTCCACCGATGCACCCACCACACAGCTTCACCGAGGCACCCACCACAGAGCTCCACCGATGCACCCACCACACAGCTCCACCGAGGCAACAACCACACAGCTCTACCGATGCACCCACCACACAGCTCTGCCGAGGCACCCACCACACAGCTCTGCCGAGGCACCCACCACACAGATCCACCGATGCACCCACCACACAGCTCCACCGATACTCCAACTAAGATCCACCAATGCACCCACCTCTGCTTCACCGATGCACCCACCACAGCTTCACCAATGCACCCACCACACAGCTCCACCGATGCACCCACCACACAGCGCCACCTACACAGCTCCACCGATGCACCCACCACACAGCTCCACCAATGCACCCACCACTGAGCTCCACCAATGCACCCACCACACAGCTCCACCGATGCACCCACCACACACCTCCACCGATGCACCCACCACACAGCTCCACCTACACAGCTCCACCGATGCACCCACCACACAGCTCCACCGAGGCACCCACCACACAGCTCCAACGATGCACCCACCACACAGCTCCACCGATGCACCCAACACACAGCTCCACCGATGCACCCACCACACAGCTCCACGAGGCACCCACCACACAGCTCCACCGAGGCACCCACCACAAAGCTCCACAGATGCACCCAACACACAGCTCCACAGATGCACCCACCACACAGCTCCACCGATGCAGCCACCACACAGCTACACCGATGCAGCCACCACACAGCTCCACCGATGCACCTACCACACAGCTCCACCAATGCACCCACCACACAGCTCCACCAATGCACCCACCACACAGCTCCACCAATGCACCCACCACACAGCTACACCGATGCACCCACCACACAGCTCCACCGAGGCACCCACCACACAGCTCCACCGAGGCACTCCACCAATGCACTCACCACACAGCTCCACCGATGCAGCCACCACACAGCTCCACCAAGGCACCCACCACACAGCTCCACCAAGGCACCCACCACACAGCTCCACCGATGCACCCACCACACAGCTCCACCGATGCACCCACCACACTGCTCCACCGATGCAGCCACCACACTGCTCCACCGATGCACCCACCACACAGCTGCACCGACACAGCTCCACTGATGCACCCACCACCCAGCTCCACCGATGCAGCCACCACACAGCTCCACCGATGCACCCACCACACAGCTCCACCGATGCAGCCACCACCCATGTCCACCAATGCAGCCACCACCCAGCTCCACAGATGCACCCACCACCCAGCTCCACCGATGCACCCACCACCCAGATCCACCGATGCACCCACCACCCAGCTCCACTGATGCACCCACCACCCAGCTCCACAGATGCACCCACCACACAGCTCTACCGACACAGCTCCACCGATGCACCCACCACCCAGCTCCACCGATGCACCCACCACACAGCTCATCCGATGCACCCACCACACAGCTCCACCGATGCACTCACCACACAGCTCCACCAATGCACCAACCACCCAGCTCCACCGATGCACCCACCACACAGCTCCACCGATGCACCCACCACACAGCTCCACCGATGCACCCAAAACACAGCTCCACCAATGCACCCACCACACACCTCCACCGATGCACCCACCACACAGCTCAACCTACACAGCTCCACCGCTGCACCCACCACACAGCTCCACCGAGGCACCCACCACATAGCTCCAATGATGCACCCACCACACAGCTCTACCGATGCACCCACCACACAGCTCCACCGATGCACCCACCACACAGCTCCACCGAGGCACCCACCACACAGCTCCACCGAGGCACCCACCACACAGCTCCACTGATGCACCCACCACACAGCTCCACAGATGCACCCACCACACAGCTCCACCGATGCACCCACCACACAGCTCCGCCGAGGCACCCACCACACAGATCCACCAAAGCACCCACCACAGCTCCACCGATGTTCCAACTAAGATCCACCAATGCACCCACCACAGCTTCACCGATGCACCCACCACAGCTTCACCAATGCACCCACCACACAGCTCCACCTACACAGCTCCACCGATGCACCCACCACACAGCTCCACCAATGCACCCACCACACAGCTCCACCAATGCACCCACCACTGAGCTCCACCAATGCACCCACCACACAGCTCCACCAATGCACCCACCACACAGCTCCACCTACACAGCTCCACCAATGCACCCACCACACAGCTCCAACGATGCACCCACCACACAGCTCCACTGATGCACCCACCACACAGCTTCACCAATGCACCCACCACACAGCTCCACCGATGCACCCACCACACAGCTCCACCGAGGCACCCACCACACAGCTCCACCGAGGCACCCACCACACACCTCCACAGATGCACCCACCACACAGCTCCACCGATGCAGCCACCACACAGCTCCACCGATGCAGCCACCACACAGCTCCACCGATGCAGCCACCACACAGCTCCACCGATGCACCCACCACACAGATCCACCGATGCACCCACCACACAGCTCCACCGATGCTCCAACTAAGATCCACCAATGCACCCACCACAGCTTCACCGATGCACCCACCACAGCTTCACAAATGCACCCACCACACAGCTCCACCAATGCACCCACCACACAGCTCCACCTACACAGCTCCACCGATGCACCCACCACACAGCTCCACCAAAACACCCACCACACAGCTCCACCAATGCACCCACCACTGAGCTCCACCAATGCAGCCACCACACAGCTCCACCAATGCACCCACCACACAGCTCCACCAATGCACCCACCACACACCTCCACCGATGCACCCACCACACAGCTCCACCTACACAGCTCCACCGATGCACGCACCACACAGCTCCACCGAGGCACCCACCACACAGCTCCAACGATGCACCCACCACACAGCTCCACCGATGCACCCACCACACAGCTCCACCGATGCACCCACCACACAGCTCCACCGAGGCACCGACCACACAGTTCCACCGAGGCACCCACCACACAGCTCCACAGATGCACCCACCACACAGCTCCACTGATGCACCCACCTAACAGCTCGGCCGAGGCACCCACCACACAGCTCCACCGATGCACCCAAAACACAGCTCCACTGAGGCACCCACCACACAGCTCCACAGATGCACCCACCACCCAGCTCCACAGGTGCACCCACTACCCAGCTCCACCGGTGCACCCACCACCCAGCTCTACCGATGCACCCACCACAGCTCCACTGATGCATCCACCACCCAGCTCCACCGATGCACCCACCACAAAGCTCCACGGACACAGCTCCACCGATGCACCCACCACCCAGCTCCACTGATGCAACCACCACACAGCTCCACCGACACAGCTCCACCGATGCACCCATCACACAGCTCCACTGATGGACCCAACACACAGCTCCAACGATGCATCCACCACTGAGCTCCACCAATGCACCCACCACACAGCTCCACCAATGCACCCACCACACACCTCCACCGATGCACCCACCACACAGCTCAACCTACACAGCTCCACCGCTGCACCCACCACACAGCTCCACCGAGGCACCCACCACACAGCTCCAATGATGCACCCACCACACAGCTCTGCCGATGCACCCACCACACAGCTCCACCGAGGCACCCACCACACAGCTCCACCGAGGCACCCACCACACAGCTCCACAGATGCACCCACCACACAGTTCCACCGATGCACCCACCACACAGCTCCGCCGAGGGACCCACCACACAGATCCACCGAAGCACCCACCACAGCTCCACCGATGCTCCAACTAAGATCCACCAATGCACCTACCACAGCTTCACCGATGCACCCACCACACAGCTCCACCTACACAGCTCCACCGATGCACCCACCACACAGCTCCACCAATGCACCCACCACACAGCTCCACCAATGCACCCACCACTGAGCTCCACCAATGCACCCACCACACAGCTCCACCAAGGCACCCACCACACACCTCCACCAATGCACCCACCACACAGCTCCACCTACACAGCTCCACCAATGCACCCACCACACAGCTCCAACGATGCACCCACCACACAGCTCCACTGATGCACCCACCACACAGCTTCACCAATGCACCCACCACACAGCTCAACCGATGCACCCACCACACAGCTCCACCGAGGCACCCACCATACAGCTCCACCGAGGCACCCACCACACAGCTCCACAGATGCACCCACCACACAGCTCCACCGAGGCACCCACCACACAGCTCCACCGAGGCACCCACCACACAGCTCCACTGATGCACCCACCACACAGCTCCACAGATGCACCCACCACACAGCTCCACCGATGCACCCACCACACAGCTCCGCCGAGGCACCCACCACACAGATCCACCAAAGCACCCACCACAGCTCCACCGATGTTCCAACTAAGATCCACCAATGCACCCACCACAGCTTCACCGATGCACCCACCACAGCTTCACCAATGCACCCACCACACAGCTCCACCTACACAGCTCCACCGATGCACCCACCACACAGCTCCACCAATGCACCCACCACACAGCTCCACCAATGCACCCACCACTGAGCTCCACCAATGCACCCACCACACAGCTCCACCAATGCACCCACCACACAGCTCCACCTACACAGCTCCACCAATGCACCCACCACACAGCTCCAACGATGCACCCACCACACAGCTCCACTGATGCACCCACCACACAGCTTCACCAATGCACCCACCACACAGCTCCACCGATGCACCCACCACACAGCTCCACCGAGGCACCCACCACACAGCTCCACCGAGGCACCCACCACACACCTCCACAGATGCACCCACCACACAGCTCCACCGATGCAGCCACCACACAGCTCCACCGATGCAGCCACCACACAGCTCCACCGATGCAGCCACCACACAGCTCCACCGATGCACCCACCACACAGATCCACCGATGCACCCACCACACAGCTCCACCGATGCTCCAACTAAGATCCACCAATGCACCCACCACAGCTTCACCGATGCACCCACCACAGCTTCACAAATGCACCCACCACACAGCTCCACCAATGCACCCACCACACAGCTCCACCTACACAGCTCCACCGATGCACCCACCACACAGCTCCACCAAAACACCCACCACACAGCTCCACCAATGCACCCACCACTGAGCTCCACCAATGCAGCCACCACACAGCTCCACCAATGCACCCACCACACAGCTCCACCAATGCACCCACCACACACCTCCACCGATGCACCCACCACACAGCTCCACCTACACAGCTCCACCGATGCACGCACCACACAGCTCCACCGAGGCACCCACCACACAGCTCCAACGATGCACCCACCACACAGCTCCACCGATGCACCCACCACACAGCTCCACCGATGCACCCACCACACAGCTCCACCGAGGCACCGACCACACAGTTCCACCGAGGCACCCACCACACAGCTCCACAGATGCACCCACCACACAGCTCCACTGATGCACCCACCTAACAGCTCGGCCGAGGCACCCACCACACAGCTCCACCGATGCACCCAAAACACAGCTCCACTGAGGCACCCACCACACAGCTCCACAGATGCACCCACCACCCAGCTCCACAGGTGCACCCACTACCCAGCTCCACCGGTGCACCCACCACCCAGCTCTACCGATGCACCCACCACAGCTCCACTGATGCATCCACCACCCAGCTCCACCGATGCACCCACCACAAAGCTCCACGGACACAGCTCCACCGATGCACCCACCACCCAGCTCCACTGATGCAACCACCACACAGCTCCACCGACACAGCTCCACCGATGCACCCATCACACAGCTCCACTGATGGACCCAACACACAGCTCCAACGATGCATCCACCACTGAGCTCCACCAATGCACCCACCACACAGCTCCACCAATGCACCCACCACACACCTCCACCGATGCACCCACCACACAGCTCAACCTACACAGCTCCACCGCTGCACCCACCACACAGCTCCACCGAGGCACCCACCACACAGCTCCAATGATGCACCCACCACACAGCTCTGCCGATGCACCCACCACACAGCTCCACCGAGGCACCCACCACACAGCTCCACCGAGGCACCCACCACACAGCTCCACAGATGCACCCACCACACAGTTCCACCGATGCACCCACCACACAGCTCCGCCGAGGGACCCACCACACAGATCCACCGAAGCACCCACCACAGCTCCACCGATGCTCCAACTAAGATCCACCAATGCACCTACCACAGCTTCACCGATGCACCCACCACACAGCTCCACCTACACAGCTCCACCGATGCACCCACCACACAGCTCCACCAATGCACCCACCACACAGCTCCACCAATGCACCCACCACTGAGCTCCACCAATGCACCCACCACACAGCTCCACCAAGGCACCCACCACACACCTCCACCAATGCACCCACCACACAGCTCCACCTACACAGCTCCACCAATGCACCCACCACACAGCTCCAACGATGCACCCACCACACAGCTCCACTGATGCACCCACCACACAGCTTCACCAATGCACCCACCACACAGCTCAACCGATGCACCCACCACACAGCTCCACCGAGGCACCCACCATACAGCTCCACCGAGGCACCCACCACACAGCTCCACAGATGCACCCACCACACAGCTCCACCGATGCAGCCACCACACAGCTCCACTGATGCAGCCACCACACAGCTCCACCGATGCAGCCACCACACAGCTCCACCGATGCACCCACCACACAGATCCACCGATGCACCCACCACAGCTTCACAAATGCACCCACCACACAGCTCCACCAATGCACCCACCACACAGCTCCACCTACACAGCTCCACCGATGCACCCACCACACAGCTCCACCAAAGCACCCACCACACAGCTCCACCAATGCACCTACCACTGAGCTCCACCAATGCACCCACCACACAGCTCCACCAATGCACCCACCACACAGCTCCACCAATGCACCCACCACACACCTCCACCGATGCACCCACCACACAGCTCCACCGATGCACGCACCACACAGCTCCACCGAGGCACCCACCACACAGCTCCAACAATGCACCCACCACACAGCTCCACCGATGCACCCACCACACAGCTCCACCGATGCACCCACCACACAGCTCCACCGATGCACCCACCACACAGCTCCACCGATGCACCCACCACACAGCTCCACTGATGCACCCACCACACAGCTCCACCGATGCACCCAAAACACAGCTCCACTGAGGCACCCACCACACAGCTCCACAGATGCACCCACCACCAAGCTCCACTGGTGCACCCACCACCCAGCTCCACCGATGCACCCACCACCCATCTCCACCGATGCACCCACCACAGCTCCACTGATGCATCCACCACCCAGCTCCACCGATGCACCCACTACACAGCTCCACCAACACAGCTCCACCGATGCACCCACCACCCATCTCCACTGATGCAACCACCACACAGCTCCACCGACAAAGCTCCACCGATGCAACCACCACACAGCTCCACTGATGGACCCAACACACAGCTCCACCGAGGCACTCCACCGATGCACCCACCACACAGCCCCACCGATGCACCCACCACACAGCTCCACCGAGGCACCCACCTCACAGCTCCACAGATGCACCCACCACACAGCTCCACCGATGCACCCACCACACAGCTCCACTGATGCAGCCACCACACAGCTCCACTGATGCACCCACCACACAGCTCCACCGACACAGCTCCACTGATGCACCAACCACCCAGCTCCACCGATGCAGCCACCACCCAGCTCCACCGATGCAGCCACCACACAGCTCCACCGATGCACCCACCACACAGCTCCACCGATGCACCCACCACCCAGCTCCAAAGATGCACCCACCACCCAGCTTCACCGAGGCACCCACCACAGAGCTCCACAGAGGAACCCACCACACAGTTCTACCAATGCACCCACTAAGCTCCACCGATGCACCCACCACACAGCTTCACCAAGGCACTCACCACAGAGCTCCACCAATGCACCAACCACACAGCTCCACCGAGGCACCCACCACACAGCTCTACCGAGGCACCCACCACCCAGCTCCGCCGAGGCACCCACCACACAGCTCTGCCGAGGCACCCACCACACAGATCCACCGATGCACCCACCACACAGCTCCGACACAGCTCCACTGATGCACCCACCATCCAGCTCCACCGATGCACCCACCACACAGCTCCACCGATGCACCCACCACACAGCTCCACCGATGCACCCACCACACAGCTCCACCGATGCACCCAAAACACAGCTCCACTGAGGCACCCACCACACAGCTCCACAGATGCACACACCACCCAGCTCCACCGGTGCACCCACCACCCAGCTCCACCGATGCACCCACCACCCAGCTCCACCGATGCACCCACCACAGCTCCACTGATGCATCCACCACCCAGCTCCACCAAGGCACCCACCACACAGCTCCACCGACACACAGCTCCACCGATGCACCCACCACCCAGCTCCACTGATGCAACCACCACACAGCTCCACAGACACAGCTCCACCGATGCACCCACCACACAGCTCCACTGATGGACCCAACACACAGCTCCAACGATGCACCCACCACACAGCTCCACAGATGCACCCACCACACAGCTCCGCCGAGGCACCCACCACACAGCTCCGCCGAGGCACCCACCACACAGCTCCACCGATGCACTCACCACACAGCTCCACCGATGCTCCAACTAAGCTCCACCAATGCACCCACCACACAGCTCCACCAATGCACCCACTAAGCTCCACCGATGCACCCACCACACAGCTTCACCGAGGCACCCACCACAGAGCTCCACAGAGGAACCCACCACACAGCTCTACCAATGCACCCACTAAGCTTCACCGATGCACCCACCACACAGCTTCACCAAGGCACCCACCACAGAGCTCCACCAATGCACCAACCACACAGCTCCACCGAGGCACCCACCACACAGCTCTACCGAGGCACCCACCACACAGCTCCGCCGAGGCACCCACCACACAGCTCCGCCGAGGCACCCACCACACAGATCCACCGATGCACCCACCACACAGCTCCACCGATGCTCCAACTAAGATCCACCAATGCACCCACCACAGCTTCACCGATGCACCCACCACAGCTTCACAAATGCACCCACCACACAGCTCCACCAATGCACCCACCACACAGCTCCACCTACACAGCTCCACCGATGCACCCACCACACAGCTCCACCAAGGCACCCACCACACAGCTCCACAGAGGCACCCACCACACAGCTCCACCGAGGCTCCCACCACACAGCTGCTCCGAGGCACCCACCACACAGCTCCACCGAGGCACCCACCACACAGCTCCACCGATGCACCCACCACACAGCTCCACCGAGGCACCCACCACACAGCTCCACCGAGGCACCCACCACACAGCTCCACCGAGGCACCCACCACACAGCTCCACCGATGCACCCAACACACAGCTCCACCTATGCACCCACCACACAGCTGCACCGAGGCATCCACCACACAGCTCAACAGATGCACCCACCACACAGCTCCACCGATGCACCCACCACACAGCTTTACCAATGCACCCACCACACAGCTTTACCGATGCACCCACCACACAGCTCCACAGATGCACCCACCACACAGCTCCACAGATGCACCCACCACACAGCTCCACAGATGCACCCACCAGACAGCTCCGCCGAGGCACCCACCACACAGCTCCACAGATGCACCCACCACACAGCTCCACTGAAGCACCCACCACACAGCTCCATCGAAGCACCCACCACACAGCTCCACCGAAGCACCCACCACACAGCTCCACCGGTGCACCCACCACGCAGCTTTACCGAGGCACCCACCACACAGCTCCACGGAGGCACCCACCACACAGCTCCACCGAGGCACCCACCACACAGCTCCACCGAGGCACCCACCATTAAGCTCCACCAATGCACCCACCACACAGCTCCACCAATGCACCCACCACAAAGTTCCGCCGAGGCACCCACCACACAGCTCCACCGAGGCACCCACCATACAGCTCCACCGAGGCTCCCACCACACAGCTCCACCGAGGCTCCCACCACCCAGCTGCTCTGAGGCACCTACCACACAGCTCCACCGAGGCACCCACCACACAGCTCCACCGATGCACCCACCACACAGCTCCACCGAGGCACCCACCACACAGCTACACCAATGCACCCACCACACAGCTCCACCAATGCACCCACCACACAGCTCCACCAATGCACCCACCACACAGCTCCACCAATGCACCCACCACACAGCTTCACCAATGCACCCACCACACAGCCCAACCTATGCACCCACCACACACATCCACCGATGCACCCACCACACAGCTCCACCTACACAGCTCCACCAATGCAGCCACCACACAGCTCCACAGATGCAGCCACCACACAGCTCCACCGATGCAGCCACCACACAGCTCCACCGATGCAGCCACCACACAGCTCCACCGATGCAGCCACCACACAGCTCCACCGATGCAGCCACCACACAGCTCCACCGATGCAGCCACCACACAGCTCCACCGATGCAGCCACCACCCAGCTCCACCGATGCAGCCACCACCCAGCTCCACTGATGCACCCATCACCTAGCTCCACCGACACAGCTCCACCGATGCACCAACCACACAGCTCCACTGATGCACCCACCACACAGCTCCACCGATGCACCCGCCACACAGCTCCACCGATGCACCCGCCACACAGCTCCACTGAGGCACCCACCACCCAGCTCCACAGATGCACCCACCACCCAGCTCCACAGGTGCACCCACCACACAGCTCCACCAATGCACCCACCACCCAGCTCCACCGATGCACCCACCACAGCTCCACTGATGCATCCACCACCCAGCTCCACCGATGCAACCACCACACAGCTCCACCGACACAGCTCCACCGATGCACCCACCACCCAGCTCCAATGATGCAACCACCACACAGCTCCACCGACACAGCTCCACCGATGCACCCACCACACAGCTCCACTGATGGACCCAACACACAGCTCCAACGATGCACACACCACACAGCTCCACAGATGCACCCACCACACAGCTCCGCCAAGGCACCCACCACACAGCTCTGCCGAGGCTCCCACCACACAGCTCCACCGAGGCACCCACCACAGAGCTCCACCGAGGAACCCACCACACAGCTCCACCAATGCACCCACTAAGCTCCACCGATGCACCCACCACACAGCTTCACCGAGGCACCCACCACAGAGCTCCACCGATGCACCCACCACACAGCTCCACCGAGGCAACAACCACACAGCTCTACCGATGCACCCACCACACAGCTCTGCCGAGGCACCCACCACACAGCTTCACCGAGGCACCCACCACAGAGCTCCACCGAGGAACCCACCACACAGCTCCACCAATGCACCCACTAAGCTCCACCGATGCACCCACCACACAGCTTCACCGAGGCACCCACCACAGAGCTCCACCGATGCACCCACCACACAGCTCCACCGAGGCAACAACCACACAGCTCTACCGATGCACCCACCACACAGCTCTGCCGAGGCACCCACCACACAGCTCTGCCGAGGCACCCACCACACAGATCCACCGATGCACCCACCACACAGCTCCACCGATACTCCAACTAAGATCCACCAATGCACCCACCTCTGCTTCACCGATGCACCCACCACAGCTTCACCAATGCACCCACCACACAGCTCCACCGATGCACCCACCACACAGCGCCACCTACACAGCTCCACCGATGCACCCACCACACTGCTCCACCAATGCACCCACCACTGAGCTCCACCAATGCACCCACCACACAGCTCCACCGATGCACCCACCACACACCTCCACCGATGCACCCACCACACAGCTCCACCTACACAGCTCCACCGATGCACCCAGCACACAGCTCCACCGAGGCACCCACCACACAGCTCCAACGATGCACCCACCACACAGCTCCACCGATGCACCCAACACACAGCTCCACCAATGCACCCATGTTGGACCTGGGCCTCTTGGCAGGGTCATCCCTAAACTTTTTGCCTTCCTCCAATACTCTCTCTAAAGTGCATATGCTCTCCCTACTGAAAAGTGTACATGTGATTGATGTCCATGATTGGTTCATTGGATTTACTGTTAGTCCCTAGTAAAGTGCACCAGGAGTGCCAGGGCTTGTAAATGCCAATACTGCTAGTGGGCCTGCAGCGCTGGTTGCGCCACCCACAGAAGCAGCCTTAAAATGTGTCTAGGGTCTGCCATTGCAGAACCTGCGTGCAGTCTGGTACTGTCATGCTGGCTGGGCAAGTGCACCCACTTGCCAGCCTCTAAACCTTCCCTTAACTTCATATCAGTCACCCCTATGGTAGGCCTGAGGGCAGGGTGCATTGTAAGTGTAAGGTAGGACAAGCCCTGATGTGTGTGGCATGTCCTAGTAGTGAATTACAACCAAATTCGTTTTTCACTATTGTAAGGCTACCTGCTCCCTTTAGGCCAGAATGGGCTGCTGGAATTATTACACTCTATAATCCCAGCAGGCTCAGGGAACATGGTAGAGAGTCATGTTTAGTATGCCTGAACTCAGAATAATAAAATACTTCTTTTAGTAAAGTTTATTTTAATATCCTGGGTTTGCAAATGCTACTTTTAGAAAGTTAGCATTTGCTTGTCTAACCATTTCAGCCCGCCTCTGCTCTTGTGTGTATCTGACTGTCTGAGTGTGTGAGTGACAGGGCTGGGAGTTGATAGGTTGTGAATAGCAGGATGACACCTTAGTGGGTGGTGGGAGTTTCCCCTGAATGATGCATCAGGCTGTGCTCTGCCTCCACAATGCTGGCTCCGCCCTCCTGGGGAGCGACTGATGACTCAGCCTGCACCTGGCCCAGGAAGGACCAAGCTTGTCAACAAAGTGCTCAGGCTGCCCCTGTCTTCACAATGCCGGCTCCGCCCCCCTGGGGAGCGGCTGATGTGCCTGCCCTCACACTGAATGCAGAAGCAGAAGTACCCACCACAAGTGCTCAGGAGCTGAGAGCAGTTAGGCAAAGGCCCCCCTGGCCTGTCGGAACAAAAGAAACTGGGTATAAAAGAAGGAGCCCTGCTCCTTGTAAATTAGATCCAGTTTGCGCAAAGAAGAAGCTCTGCCTGAAGAGAAGGACCCTGGAAGCTGCAAGGAGAAGTACTGACTCTGACCCCAAGAGACTGGCCTGTGGTGGGTGCCTTGCTGCTGAAGGAGAGCAGGAGAAGAAAGACTGAAAGACTTTGCTTTTATTCAACTTGTGCCAAACTTTTACCAAGATCTCCAAGGGCTTGCTGTGGAACTTGCCCCCTGAACTGCGCCCCAGGAACAGTGGGCGCTACCCCCCCCTGGAAAGAGAAGCTGCTGTGAGATCTGCCTCTGCCTGGTAAACCATCCTGAGGAAAAGCGGAGGGCGCTGTGAAGGAATCACTGCGCCCCCTGAGAGGCCCTTGGCACCCCCGTCCCGCCGAGCAACGCATCTGCTTCCTGGCAGGCCCCAGATAACATCGCCAGGACCAGCCTCGCTGGCCCCAGCACCGTGCCTGTCGCCTGCCTAACTGCGGACTGCACCGCAAGACCGGACTCTGCCTTTTGCTCACCTGCTCCTAAAGGAGAAAGTGCCTTGAAGCCCCAGCCGCCGCCGTTCGTGTGCAGCAGCGGCGTGGGGAGAGAAGGAGCACTCCCTGTGCTTTGCCAAGGCTTGTTTTGTGCCTCACTTTGCTGCCCGGGGCGCCGCCCCCTCTTTCCAGGACTCGAGGCGCATTGTCTCTCTGGCCCGGCCCGCGCCACAACGCCAACCTTCAAGCCCGAGCCGAGCCGCCGCTCTCTCCAGCCCAGGAAGGAAGACACCGTGACGCAGGACCCTGAGCCGACCTTGACCTTGCCGCCTCGACCCTCTTCCAGGATCTCTAAGGTACTGTGTGCCCCCGCAGTGCGAGCGTCCTGCCTGCCAAGCTCGCACCGCTCTCTGTGACCTTCTGTGCCCTGGCAGCCCGGCAGCTGCAGTCTGCACCTTGGCACGAGCCTCCCCTCTTCAGAGAGGCTCGCACCGCTCCTGGCCCCCAGGCCCCCCCTGACATTCCCTTGTGACCGGGCCCCCTCTGCAGCGAGTCCCACACAGCCTGTGACTCATCCTGAGAGCCAGCCCCGGTCGTGCCCTTCGCCGCTCACGCGAGAAGCGTGAGCTTTGGCAGGCCGGGCCCGATCTTCTCACAGGAGGCACACAGAGGCGCTGAGAAGCCCCCAGAAGCACTAGAGAACATTGTACCTTGGGGAAACTGGGCAGAGGACCCCAAAGAATACTTTTAAGACTATTTTTGAAACGCTGAACAAAGAACTGTGGCAGCATATTTACAAGCAACTTAAACCTTGCATTCAAAGTAACAAGACTGTATTTACAAGCCTGATATAAAGATATATATAAAGAAGATATTTTTACAGAAATACAGTCTAGTGTCAATGTGTGGTGGGTTGATGATTATTGTGTGTGATACTGCAAGTGTTTAACCCTATGTACTCCAGAGTTTAGCCTAGACTGCTTTCGCCACACTACCTAAAAGGGTGAGCAGGGGTTATTTCTGGGAGTAATCCTTTGCCCTGACGTAGAAGAGAGGGTCCCTGCTTGTCGCAAGTACATACCTGCGCCAACCAGAGACCCCCAATTCTAACAACCCACCACACAGCTCCACGAGGCACCCACCACACAGCTCCACCAATGCACCCACCACACAGCTACACCGATGCACCCACCACACAGCTCCACCGAGGCACCCACCACACAGCTCCACCGAGGCACTCCACCAATGCACTCACCACACAGCTCCACCGATGCAGCCACCACACAGCTCCACCAAGGCACCCACCACACAGCTCCACCAAGGCACCCACCACACAGCTCCACCGATGCACCCACCACACAGCTCCACCGATGCACCCACCACACTGCTCCACCGATGCAGCCACCACACTGCTCCACCGATGCACCCACCACACAGCTCCACCGACACAGCTCCACTGATGCACCCACCACCCAGCTCCACCGATGCAGCCACCACACAGCTCCACCGATGCACCCACCACACAGCTCCACCGATGCAGCCACCACCCATGTCCACCAATGCAGCCACCACCCAGCTCCACAGATGCACCCACCACCCAGCTCCACCGATGCACCCACCACCCAGATCCACCGATGCACCCACCACCCAGCTCCACTGATGCACCCACCACCCAGCTCCACAGATGCACCCACCACACAGCTCTACCGACACAGCTCCACCGATGCACCCACCACCCAGCTCCACCGATGCACCCACCACACAGCTCATCCGATGCACCCACCACACAGCTCCACCGATGCACCCACCACACAGCTCCACCAATGCACCAACCACCCAGCTCCACCGATGCACCCACCACACAGCTCCACCGATGCACCCACCACACAGCTCCACCGATGCACCCAAAACACAGCTCCACTGAGGCACCCACCACACAGCTCCACAGATGCACCCACCACCCAGCTCCACAGGTGCACCCACCACCCAGCTCCACCGGTGCACCCACCACCCAGCTCCACCGATGCACCCACCACAGCTCCACTGATGCATCCACCACCCAGCTCCACCGATGCACCCACCACAAAGCTCCACTGACACAGCTCCACCGATGCACCCACCACCCAGCTCCACTGATGCAACCACCACACAGCTCCACCGACACAGCTCCACCGATGCACCCACCACACAGCTCCACTGATGGACCCAACACACAGCTCCAACGATGCACCCACCACTGAGCTCCACCAATGCACCCACCACACAGCTCCACCAATGCACCCACCACACACCTCCACCGATGCACCCACCACACAGCTCAACCTACACAGCTCCACCGCTGCACCCACCACACAGCTCCACCGAGGCACCCACCACATAGCTCCAATGATGCACCCACCACACAGCTCTACCGATGCACCCACCACACAGCTCCACCGATGCACCCACCACACAGCTCCACCGAGGCACCCACCACACAGATCCACCAAAGCACCCACCACAGCTCCACCGATGTTCCAACTAAGATCCACCAATGCACCCACCACAGCTTCACCGATGCACCCACCACAGCTTCACCAATGCACCCACCACACAGCTCCACCTACACAGCTCCACCGATGCACCCACCACACAGCTCCACCAATGCACCCACCACACAGCTCCACCAATGCACCCACCACTGAGCTCCACCAATGCACCCACCACACAGCTCCACCAATGCACCCACCACACAGCTCCACCTACACAGCTCCACCAATGCACCCACCACACAGCTCCAACGATGCACCCACCACACAGCTCCACTGATGCACCCACCACACAGCTTCACCAATGCACCCACCACACAGCTCCACCGATGCACCCACCACACAGCTCCACCGAGGCACCCACCACACAGCTCCACCGAGGCACCCACCACACACCTCCACAGATGCACCCACCACACAGCTCCACCGATGCAGCCACCACACAGCTCCACCGATGCAGCCACCACACAGCTCCACCGATGCAGCCACCACACAGCTCCACCGATGCACCCACCACACAGATCCACCGATGCACCCACCACACAGCTCCACCGATGCTCCAACTAAGATCCACCAATGCACCCACCACAGCTTCACCGATGCACCCACCACAGCTTCACAAATGCACCCACCACACAGCTCCACCAATGCACCCACCACACAGCTCCACCTACACAGCTCCACCGATGCACCCACCACACAGCTCCACGAAAACACCCACCACACAGCTCCACCAATGCACCCACCACTGAGCTCCACCAATGCAGCCACCACACAGCTCCACCAATGCACCCACCACACAGCTCCACCAATGCACCCACCACACACCTCCACGATGCACCCACCACACAGCTCCACCTACACAGCTCCACCGATGCACGCACCACACAGCTCCACGAGGCACCCACCACACAGCTCCAACGATGCACCCACCACACAGCTCCACCGATGCACCCACCACACAGCTCCACCGATGCACCCACCACACAGCTCCACCGAGGCACCGACCACACAGTTCCACCGAGGCACCCACCACACAGCTCCACAGATGCACCCACCACACAGCTCCACTGATGCACCCACCTAACAGCTCGGCCGAGGCACCCACCACACAGCTCCACCGATGCACCCAAAACACAGCTCCACTGAGGCACCCACCACACAGCTCCACAGATGCACCCACCACCCAGCTCCACAGGTGCACCCACCACCCAGCTCCACCGGTGCACCCACCACCCAGCTCTACCGATGCACCCACCACAGCTCCACTGATGCATCCACCACCCAGCTCCACCGATGCACCCACCACAAAGCTCCACCGACACAGCTCCACAGATGCACCCACCACACAGCTCTACCGACACAGCTCCACCGATGCACCCACCACCCAGCTCCACCGATGCACCCACCACACAGCTCATCCGATGCACCCACCACACAGCTCCACCGATGCACCCACCACACAGCTCCACCAATGCACCAACCACCCAGCTCCACCGATGCACCCACCACACAGCTCCACCGATGCACCCACCACACAGCTCCACCGATGCACCCAAAACACAGCTCCACTGAGGCACCCACCACACAGCTCCACAGATGCACCCACCACCCAGCTCCACAGGTGCACCCACCACCCAGCTCCACCGGTGCACCCACCACCCAGCTCCACCGATGCACCCACCACAGCTCCACTGATGCATCCACCACCCAGCTCCACCGATGCACCCACCACAAAGCTCCACTGACACAGCTCCACCGATGCACCCACCACCCAGCTCCACTGATGCAACCACCACACAGCTCCACCGACACAGCTCCACCGATGCACCCACCACACAGCTCCACTGATGGACCCAACACACAGCTCCAACGATGCACCCACCACTGAGCTCCACCAATGCACCCACCACACAGCTCCACCAATGCACCCACCACACACCTCCACCGATGCACCCACCACACAGCTCAACCTACACAGCTCCACCGCTGCACCCACCACACAGCTCCACCGAGGCACCCACCACATAGCTCCAATGATGCACCCACCACACAGCTCTACCGATGCACCCACCACACAGCTCCACCGATGCACCCACCACACAGCTCCACCGAGGCACCCACCACACAGATCCACCAAAGCACCCACCACAGCTCCACCGATGTTCCAACTAAGATCCACCAATGCACCCACCACAGCTTCACCGATGCACCCACCACAGCTTCACCAATGCACCCACCACACAGCTCCACCTACACAGCTCCACCGATGCACCCACCACACAGCTCCACCAATGCACCCACCACACAGCTCCACCAATGCACCCACCACTGAGCTCCACCAATGCACCCACCACACAGCTCCACCAATGCACCCACCACACAGCTCCACCTACACAGCTCCACCAATGCACCCACCACACAGCTCCAACGATGCACCCACCACACAGCTCCACTGATGCACCCACCACACAGCTTCACCAATGCACCCACCACACAGCTCCACCGATGCACCCACCACACAGCTCCACCGAGGCACCCACCACACAGCTCCACCGAGGCACCCACCACACACCTCCACAGATGCACCCACCACACAGCTCCACCGATGCAGCCACCACACAGCTCCACCGATGCAGCCACCACACAGCTCCACCGATGCAGCCACCACACAGCTCCACCGATGCACCCACCACACAGATCCACCGATGCACCCACCACACAGCTCCACCGATGCTCCAACTAAGATCCACCAATGCACCCACCACAGCTTCACCGATGCACCCACCACAGCTTCACAAATGCACCCACCACACAGCTCCACCAATGCACCCACCACACAGCTCCACCTACACAGCTCCACCGATGCACCCACCACACAGCTCCACGAAAACACCCACCACACAGCTCCACCAATGCACCCACCACTGAGCTCCACCAATGCAGCCACCACACAGCTCCACCAATGCACCCACCACACAGCTCCACCAATGCACCCACCACACACCTCCACGATGCACCCACCACACAGCTCCACCTACACAGCTCCACCGATGCACGCACCACACAGCTCCACCGAGGCACCCACCACACAGCTCCAACGATGCACCCACCACACAGCTCCACCGATGCACCCACCACACAGCTCCACCGATGCACCCACCACACAGCTCCACCGAGGCACCGACCACACAGTTCCACCGAGGCACCCACCACACAGCTCCACAGATGCACCCACCACACAGCTCCACTGATGCACCCACCTAACAGCTCGGCCGAGGCACCCACCACACAGCTCCACCGATGCACCCAAAACACAGCTCCACTGAGGCACCCACCACACAGCTCCACAGATGCACCCACCACCCAGCTCCACAGGTGCACCCACCACCCAGCTCCACCGGTGCACCCACCACCCAGCTCTACCGATGCACCCACCACAGCTCCACTGATGCATCCACCACCCAGCTCCACCGATGCACCCACCACAAAGCTCCACCGACACAGCTCCACCGATGCACCCACCACCCAGCTCCACTGATGCAACCACCACACAGCTTCACCGACACAGCTCCACCGATGCACCCACCACACAGCTCCACTGATGGACCCAACACACAGCTCCAACGATGCATCCACCACTGAGCTCCACCAATGCACCCACCACACAGCTCCACCAATGCACCCACCACACACCTCCACCGATGCACCCACCACACAGCTCAACCTACACAGCTCCACCGCTGCACCCACCACACAGCTCCACCGAGGCACCCACCACACAGCTCCAATGATGCACCCACCACACAGCTCTGCCGATGCACCCACCACACAGCTCCACCGAGGCACCCACCACACAGCTCCACCGAGGCACCCACCACACAGCTCCACAGATGCACCCACCACACAGCTCCACCGATGCACCCACCACACAGCTCCGCCGAGGGACCCACCACACAGATCCACCGAAGCACCCACCACAGCTCCACCGATGCTCCAACTAAGATCCACCAATGCACCTACCACAGCTTCACCGATGCACCCACCACACAGCTCCACCTACACAGCTCCACCGATGCACCCACCACACAGCTCCACCAATGCACCCACCACTGAGCTCCACCAATGCACCCACCACACAGCTCCACCAAGGCACCCACCACACACCTCCACCAATGCACCCACCACACAGCTCCACCTACACAGCTCCACCGATGCAGCCACCACACAGCTCCACCGATGCAGCCACCACACAGCTCCACCGATGCACCCACCACACAGATCCACCGATGCACCCACCACAGCTTCACAAATGCACCCACCACACAGCTCCACCAATGCACCCACCACACAGCTCCACCTACACAGCTCCACCGATGCACCCACCACACAGCTCCACCAAAGCACCCACCACACAGCTCCACCAATGCACCTACCACTGAGCTCCACCAATGCACCCACCACACAGCTCCACCAATGCACCCACCACACAGCTCCACCAATGCACCCACCACACACCTCCACCGATGCACCCACCACACAGCTCCACCGATGCACGCACCACACAGCTCCACCGAGGCACCCACCACACAGCTCCAACAATGCACCCACCACACAGCTCCACCGATGCACCCACCACACAGCTCCACCGATGCACCCACCACACAGCTCCACCGATGCACCCACCACACAGCTCCACCGATGCACCCACCACACAGCTCCACCGATGCACCCACCACACAGCTCCACTGATGCACCCAAAACACAGCTCCACTGGTGCACCCACCACCCAGCTCCACCGATGCACCCACCACCCATCTCCACCGATGCACCCACCACAGCTCCACTGATGCATCCACCACCCAGCTCCACCGATGCACCCACTACACAGCTCCACCGACACAGCTCCACCGATGCACCCACCACCCATCTCCACTGATGCAACCACCACACAGCTCCACCGACACAGCTCCACCGATGCAACCACCACACAGCTCCACTGATGGACCCAACACACAGCTCCACCGAGGCACTCCACCGATGCACCCACCACACAGCCCCACCGATGCACCCACCACACAGCTCCACCGAGGCACCCACCTCACAGCTCCACCGAGGCACCCACCTCACAGCTCCACCGATGCACCCACCACACAGCTCCACTGATGCACCCACCACACAGCTCCACTGATGCAGCCACCACACAGCTCCACTGATGCACCCACCACACAGCTCCACCGACACAGCTCCACTGATGCACCAACCACCCAGCTCCACCGATGCAGCCACCACACAGCTCCACCGATGCACCCACCACACAGCTCCACCGATGCACCCACCACCCAGCTCCAAAGATGCACCCACCACCCAGCTTCACCGAGGCACCCACCACAGAGCTCCACAGAGGAACCCACCACACAGTTCTACCAATGCACCCACTAAGCTCCACCGATGCACCCACCACACAGCTTCACCAAGGCACTCACCACAGAGCTCCACCAATGCACCAACCACACAGCTCCACCGAGGCACCCACCACACAGCTCTACCGAGGCACCCACCACACAGCTCCGCCGAGGCACCCACCACACAGCTCTGCCGAGGCACCCACCACACAGATCCACCGATGCACCCACCACACAGCTCCGACACAGCTCCACTGATGCACCCACCATCCAGCTCCACCGATGCACCCACCACACAGCTCCACCGATGCACCCACCACACAGCTCCACCGATGCACCCACCACACAGCTCCACCGATGCACCCACCACACAGCTCCACCGATGCACCCAAAACACAGCTCCACTGAGGCACCCACCACACAGCTCCACAGATGCACACACCACCCAGCTCCACCGGTGCACCCACCACCCAGCTCCACCGATGCACCCACCACCCAGCTCCACCGATGCACCCACCACAGCTCCACTGATGCATCCACCACCCAGCTCCACCAAGGCACCCATCACACAGCTCCACCGACACACAGCTCCACCGATGCACCCACCACCCAGCTCCACTGATGCAACCACCACACAGCTCCACAGACACAGCTCCACCGATGCACCCACCACACAGCTCCACTGATGGACCCAACACACAGCTCCAACGATGCACCCACCACACAGCTCCACAGATGCACCCACCACACAGCTCCGCCGAGGCACCCACCACACAGCTCCGCCGAGGCACCCACCACACAGCTCCACCGATGCACTCACCACACAGCTCCACCGATGCTCCAACTAAGCTCCACCAATGCACCCACCACACAGCTCCACCAATGCACCCACTAAGCTCCACCGATGCACCCACCACACAGCTTCACCGAGGCACCCACCACAGAGCTCCACAGAGGAACCCACCACACAGCTCTACCAATGCACCCACTAAGCTTCACCGATGCACCCACCACACAGCTTCACCAAGGCACCCACCACAGAGCTCCACCAATGCACCAACCACACAGCTCCACCGAGGCACCCACCACACAGCTCTACCGAGGCACCCACCACACAGCTCCGCCGAGGCACCCACCACACAGCTCCGCCGAGGCACCCACCACACAGATCCACCGATGCACCCACCACACAGCTCCACCGATGCTCCAACTAAGATCCACCAATGCACCCACCACAGCTTCACCGATGCACCCACCACAGCTTCACAAATGCACCCACCACACAGCTCCACCAATGCACCCACCACACAGCTCCACCTACACAGCTCCACCGATGCACCCACCACACAGCTCCACCAAGGCACCCACCACACAGCTCCACAGAGGCACCCACCACACAGCTCCACCGAGGCTCCCACCACACAGCTGCTCCGAGGCACCCACCACACAGCTCCACCGAGGCACCCACCACACAGCTCCACCGATGCACCCACCACACAGCTCCACCGAGGCACCCACCACACAGCTCCACCGAGGCACCCACCACACAGCTCCACCGAGGCACCCACCACACAGCTCCACCGATGCACCCAACACACAGCTCCACCTATGCACCCACCACACAGCTGCACCGAGGCATCCACCACACAGCTCAACAGATGCACCCACCACACAGCTCCACCGATGCACCCACCACACAGCTTTACCAATGCACCCACCACACAGCTCCACAGATGCACCCACCACACAGCTCCACAGATGCACCCACCACACAGCTCCACAGATGCACCCACCACACAGCTCCACAGATGCACCCACCAGACAGCTCCGCCGAGGCACCCACCACACAGCTCCACAGATGCACCCACCACACAGCTCCACTGAAGCACCCACCACACAGTTCCATCGAAGCACCCACCACACAGCTCCACCGAAGCACCCACCACACAGCTCCACCGGTGCACCCACCACGCAGCTTTACCGAGGCACCCACCACACAGCTCCACGGAGGCACCCACCACACAGCTCCACCGAGGCACCCACCACACAGCTCCACCGAGGCACCCACCATTAAGCTCCACCAATGCACCCACCACACAGCTCCACCAATGCACCCACCACAAAGTTCCGCCGAGGCACCCACCACACAGCTCCACCGAGGCACCCACCATACAGCTCCACCGAGGCTCCCACCACACAGCTCCACCGAGGCTCCCACCACCCAGCTGCTCCGAGGCACCTACCACACAGCTCCACCGAGGCACCCACCACACAGCTCCACCGATGCACCCACCACACAGCTCCACCGAGGCACCCACCACACAGCTACACCAATGCACCCACCACACAGCTCCACCAATGCACCCACCACACAGCTCCACCAATGCACCCACCACACAGCTCCACCAATGCACCCACCACACAGCTTCACCAATGCACCCACCACACAGCTCCACCGATGCACCCACCACACAGCTCCACCGAGGCACCCACCACACAGCTCCACCGAGGCACCCACCACACACCTCCACAGATGCACCCACCACACAGCTCCACCGATGCAGCCACCACACAGCTCCACCGATGCAGCCACCACACAGCTCCACCGATGCAGCCACCACACAGCTCCACCGATGCACCCACCACACAGATCCACCGATGCACCCACCACACAGCTCCACCGATGCTCCAACTAAGATCCACCAATGCACCCACCACAGCTTCACCGATGCACCCACCACAGCTTCACAAATGCACCCACCACACAGCTCCACCAATGCACCCACCACACAGCTCCACCTACACAGCTCCACCGATGCACCCACCACACAGCTCCACCAAAACACCCACCACACAGCTCCACCAATGCACCCACCACTGAGCTCCACCAATGCAGCCACCACACAGCTCCACCAATGCACCCACCACACAGCTCCACCAATGCACCCACCACACACCTCCACCGATGCACCCACCACACAGCTCCACCTACACAGCTCCAACGATGCACGCACCACACAGCTCCACCGAGGCACCCACCACACAGCTCCAACGATGCACCCACCACACAGCTCCACCGATGCACCCACCACACAGCTCCACCGATGCACCCACCACACAGCTCCACCGAGGCACCGACCACACAGTTCCACCGAGGCACCCACCACACAGCTCCACAGATGCACCCACCACACAGCTCCACTGATGCACCCACCTAACAGCTCGGCCGAGGCACCCACCACACAGCTCCACCGATGCACCCAAAACACAGCTCCACTGAGGCACCCACCACACAGCTCCACAGATGCACCCACCACCCAGCTCCACAGGTGCACCCACTACCCAGCTCCACCGGTGCACCCACCACCCAGCTCTACCGATGCACCCACCACAGCTCCACTGATG
Source organism: Lissotriton vulgaris (assembly GCF_964263255.1). Lineage (NCBI taxonomy): Eukaryota > Metazoa > Chordata > Amphibia > Caudata > Salamandridae > Lissotriton > Lissotriton vulgaris. The sequence continues at coordinate 2,070,774,248 of NC_141691.1, read as the reverse complement.
CATCCACCACCCAGCTCCACCGATGCACCCACCACAAAGCTCCACCGACACAGCTCCACCGATGCACCCACCACCCAGCTCCACTGATGCAACCACCACACAGCTCCACCGACACAGCTCCACCGATGCACCCATCACACAGCTCCACTGATGGACCCAACACACAGCTCCAACGATGCATCCACCACTGAGCTCCACCAATGCACCCACCACACAGCTCCACCAATGCACCCACCACACACCTCCACCGATGCACCCACCACACAGCTCAACCTACACAGCTCCACCGCTGCACCCACCACACAGCTCCACCGAGGCACCCACCACACAGCTCCAATGATGCACCCACCACACAGCTCTGCCGATGCACCCACCACACAGCTCCACCGAGGCACCCACCACACAGCTCCACCGAGGCACCCACCACACAGCTCCACAGATGCACCCACCACACAGTTCCACCGATGCACCCACCACACAGCTCCGCCGAGGGACCCACCACACAGATCCACCGAAGCACCCACCACAGCTCCACCGATGCTCCAACTAAGATCCACCAATGCACCTACCACAGCTTCACCGATGCACCCACCACACAGCTCCACCTACACAGCTCCACCGATGCACCCACCACACAGCTCCACCAATGCACCCACCACACAGCTCCACCAATGCACCCACCACTGAGCTCCACCAATGGACCCACCACACAGCTCCACCAAGGCACCCACCACACACCTCCACCAATGCACCCACCACACAGCTCCACCTACACAGCTCCACCAATGCACCCACCACACAGCTCCAACGATGCACCCACCACACAGCTCCACTGATGCACCCACCACACAGCTTCACCAATGCACCCACCACACAGCTCAACCGATGCACCCACCACACAGCTCCACCGAGGCACCCACCATACAGCTCCACCGAGGCACCCACCACACAGCTCCACAGATGCACCCACCACACAGCTCCACCGATGCAGCCACCACACAGCTCCACTGATGCAGCCACCACACAGCTCCACCGATGCAGCCACCACACAGCTCCACCGATGCACCCACCACACAGATCCACCGATGCACCCACCACAGCTTCACAAATGCACCCACCACACAGCTCCACCAATGCACCCACCACACAGCTCCACCTACACAGCTCCACCGATGCACCCACCACACAGCTCCACCAAAGCACCCACCACACAGCTCCACCAATGCACCTACCACTGAGCTCCACCAATGCACCCACCACACAGCTCCACCAATGCACCCACCACACAGCTCCACCAATGCACCCACCACACACCTCCACCGATGCACCCACCACACAGCTCCACCGATGCACGCACCACACAGCTCCACCGAGGCACCCACCACACAGCTCCAACAATGCACCCACCACACAGCTCCACCGATGCACCCACCACACAGCTCCACCGATGCACCCACCACACAGCTCCACCGATGCACCCACCACACAGCTCCACCGATGCACCCACCACACAGCTCCACTGATGCACCCACCACACAGCTCCACCGATGCACCCAAAACACAGCTCCACTGAGGCACCCACCACACAGCTCCACAGATGCACCCACCACCAAGCTCCACTGGTGCACCCACCACCCAGCTCCACCGATGCACCCACCACCCATCTCCACCGATGCACCCACCACAGCTCCACTGATGCATCCACCACCCAGCTCCACCGATGCACCCACTACACAGCTCCACCGACACAGCTCCACCGATGCACCCACCACCCATCTCCACTGATGCAACCACCACACAGCTCCACCGACAAAGCTCCACCGATGCAACCACCACACAGCTCCACTGATGGACCCAACACACAGCTCCACCGAGGCACTCCACCGATGCACCCACCACACAGCCCCACCGATGCACCCACCACACAGCTCCACCGAGGCACCCACCTCACAGCTCCACAGATGCACCCACCACACAGCTCCACCGATGCACCCACCACACAGCTCCACTGATGCAGCCACCACACAGCTCCACTGATGCACCCACCACACAGCTCCACCGACACAGCTCCACTGATGCACCAACCACCCAGCTCCACCGATGCAGCCACCACCCAGCTCCACCGATGCAGCCACCACACAGCTCCACCGATGCACCCACCACACAGCTCCACCGATGCACCCACCACCCAGCTCCAAAGATGCACCCACCACCCAGCTTCACCGAGGCACCCACCACAGAGCTCCACAGAGGAACCCACCACACAGTTCTACCAATGCACCCACTAAGCTCCACCGATGCACCCACCACACAGCTTCACCAAGGCACTCACCACAGAGCTCCACCAATGCACCAACCACACAGCTCCACCGAGGCACCCACCACACAGCTCTACCGAGGCACCCACCACCCAGCTCCGCCGAGGCACCCACCACACAGCTCTGCCGAGGCACCCACCACACAGATCCACCGATGCACCCACCACACAGCTCCGACACAGCTCCACTGATGCACCCACCATCCAGCTCCACCGATGCACCCACCACACAGCTCCACCGATGCACCCACCACACAGCTCCACCGATGCACCCACCACACAGCTCCACCGATGCACCCAAAACACAGCTCCACTGAGGCACCCACCACACAGCTCCACAGATGCACACACCACCCAGCTCCACCGGTGCACCCACCACCCAGCTCCACCGATGCACCCACCACCCAGCTCCACCGATGCACCCACCACAGCTCCACTGATGCATCCACCACCCAGCTCCACCAAGGCACCCACCACACAGCTCCACCGACACACAGCTCCACCGATGCACCCACCACCCAGCTCCACTGATGCAACCACCACACAGCTCCACAGACACAGCTCCACCGATGCACCCACCACACAGCTCCACTGATGGACCCAACACACAGCTCCAACGATGCACCCACCACACAGCTCCACAGATGCACCCACCACACAGCTCCGCCGAGGCACCCACCACACAGCTCCGCCGAGGCACCCACCACACAGCTCCACCGATGCACTCACCACACAGCTCCACCGATGCTCCAACTAAGCTCCACCAATGCACCCACCACACAGCTCCACCAATGCACCCACTAAGCTCCACCGATGCACCCACCACACAGCTTCACCGAGGCACCCACCACAGAGCTCCACAGAGGAACCCACCACACAGCTCTACCAATGCACCCACTAAGCTTCACCGATGCACCCACCACACAGCTTCACCAAGGCACCCACCACAGAGCTCCACCAATGCACCAACCACACAGCTCCACCGAGGCACCCACCACACAGCTCTACCGAGGCACCCACCACACAGCTCCGCCGAGGCACCCACCACACAGCTCCGCCGAGGCACCCACCACACAGATCCACCGATGCACCCACCACACAGCTCCACCGATGCTCCAACTAAGATCCACCAATGCACCCACCACAGCTTCACCGATGCACCCACCACAGCTTCACAAATGCACCCACCACACAGCTCCACCAATGCACCCACCACACAGCTCCACCTACACAGCTCCACCGATGCACCCACCACACAGCTCCACCAAGGCACCCACCACACAGCTCCACAGAGGCACCCACCACACAGCTCCACCGAGGCTCCCACCACACAGCTGCTCCGAGGCACCCACCACACAGCTCCACCGAGGCACCCACCACACAGCTCCACCGATGCACCCACCACACAGCTCCACCGAGGCACCCACCACACAGCTCCACCGAGGCACCCACCACACAGCTCCACCGAGGCACCCACCACACAGCTCCACCGATGCACCCAACACACAGCTCCACCTATGCACCCACCACACAGCTGCACCGAGGCATCCACCACACAGCTCAACAGATGCACCCACCACACAGCTCCACCGATGCACCCACCACACAGCTTTACCAATGCACCCACCACACAGCTTTACCGATGCACCCACCACACAGCTCCACAGATGCACCCACCACACAGCTCCACAGATGCACCCACCACACAGCTCCACAGATGCACCCACCAGACAGCTCCGCCGAGGCACCCACCACACAGCTCCACAGATGCACCCACCACACAGCTCCACTGAAGCACCCACCACACAGCTCCATCGAAGCACCCACCACACAGCTCCACCGAAGCACCCACCACACAGCTCCACCGGTGCACCCACCACGCAGCTTTACAGAGGCACCCACCACACAGCTCCACGGAGGCACCCACCACACAGCTCCACCGAGGCACCCACCACACAGCTCCACCGAGGCACCCACCATTAAGCTCCACCAATGCACCCACCACACAGCTCCACCAATGCACCCACCACAAAGTTCCGCCGAGGCACCCACCACACAGCTCCACCGAGGCACCCACCATACAGCTCCACCGAGGCTCCCACCACACAGCTCCACCGAGGCTCCCACCACCCAGCTGCTCCGAGGCACCTACCACACAGCTCCACCGAGGCACCCACCACACAGCTCCACCGATGCACCCACCACACAGCTCCACCGAGGCACCCACCACACAGCTACACCAATGCACCCACCACACAGCTCCACCAATGCACCCACCACACAGCTCCACCAATGCACCCACCACACAGCTCCACCAATGCACCCACCACACAGCTTCACCAATGCACCCACCACACAGCCCAACCTATGCACCCGCCACACACATCCACCGATGCACCCACCACACAGCTCCACCTACACAGCTCCACCAATGCAGCCACCACACAGCTCCACAGATGCAGCCACCACACAGCTCCACCGATGCAGCCACCACACAGCTCCACCGATGCAGCCACCACACAGCTCCACCGATGCAGCCACCACACAGCTCCACCGATGCAGCCACCACACAGCTCCACCGATGCAGCCACCACACAGCTCCACCGATGCAGCCACCACCCAGCTCCACCGATGCAGCCACCACCCAGCTCCACTGATGCACCCATCACCTAGCTCCACCGACACAGCTCCACCGATGCACCAACCACACAGCTCCACTGATGCACCCACCACACAGCTCCACCGATGCACCCGCCACACAGCTCCACCGATGCACCCGCCACACAGCTCCACTGAGGCACCCACCACCCAGCTCCACAGATGCACCCACCACCCAGCTCCACAGGTGCACCCACCACACAGCTCCACCAATGCACCCACCACCCAGCTCCACCGATGCACCCACCACAGCTCCACTGATGCATCCACCACCCAGCTCCACCGATGCAACCACCACACAGCTCCACCGACACAGCTCCACCGATGCACCCACCACCCAGCTCCAATGATGCAACCACCACACAGCTCCACCGACACAGCTCCACCGATGCACCCACCACACAGCTCCACTGATGGACCCAACACACAGCTCCAACGATGCACACACCACACAGCTCCACAGATGCACCCACCACACAGCTCCGCCAAGGCACCCACCACACAGCTCTGCCGAGGCTCCCACCACACAGCTCCACCGAGGCACCCACCACAGAGCTCCACCGAGGAACCCACCACACAGCTCCACCAATGCACCCACTAAGCTCCACCGATGCACCCACCACACAGCTTCACCGAGGCACCCACCACAGAGCTCCACCGATGCACCCACCACACAGCTCCACCGAGGCAACAACCACACAGCTCTACCGATGCACCCACCACACAGCTCTGCCGAGGCACCCACCACACAGCTTCACCGAGGCACCCACCACAGAGCTCCACCGAGGAACCCACCACACAGCTCCACCAATGCACCCACTAAGCTCCACCGATGCACCCACCACACAGCTTCACCGAGGCACCCACCACAGAGCTCCACCGATGCACCCACCACACAGCTCCACCGAGGCAACAACCACACAGCTCTACCGATGCACCCACCACACAGCTCTGCCGAGGCACCCACCACACAGCTCTGCCGAGGCACCCACCACACAGATCCACCGATGCACCCACCACACAGCTCCACCGATACTCCAACTAAGATCCACCAATGCACCCACCTCTGCTTCACCGATGCACCCACCACAGCTTCACCAATGCACCCACCACACAGCTCCACCGATGCACCCACCACACAGCGCCACCTACACAGCTCCACCGATGCACCCACCACACAGCTCCACCAATGCACCCACCACTGAGCTCCACCAATGCACCCACCACACAGCTCCACCGATGCACCCACCACACACCTCCACCGATGCACCCACCACACAGCTCCACCTACACAGCTCCACCGATGCACCCACCACACAGCTCCACCGAGGCACCCACCACACAGCTCCAACGATGCACCCACCACACAGCTCCACCGATGCACCCAACACACAGCTCCACCAATGCACCCATGTTGGACCTGGGCCTCTTGGCAGGGTCATCCCTAAACTTTTTGCCTTCCTCCAATACTCTCTCTAAAGTGCATATGCTCTCCCTACTGAAAAGTGTACATGTGATTGATGTCCATGATTGGTTCATTGGATTTACTGTTAGTCCCTAGTAAAGTGCACCAGGAGTGCCAGGGCTTGTAAATGCCAATACTGCTAGTGGGCCTGCAGCGCTGGTTGCGCCACCCACAGAAGCAGCCTTAAAATGTGTCTAGGGTCTGCCATTGCAGAACCTGCGTGCAGTCTGGTACTGTCATGCTGGCTGGGCAAGTGCACCCACTTGCCAGCCTCTAAACCTTCCCTTAACTTCATATCAGTCACCCCTATGGTAGGCCTGAGGGCAGGGTGCATTGTAAGTGTAAGGTAGGACAAGCCCTGATGTGTGTGGCATGTCCTAGTAGTGAATTACAACCAAATTCGTTTTTCACTATTGTAAGGCTACCTGCTCCCTTTAGGCCAGAATGGGCTGCTGGAATTATTACACTCTATAATCCCAGCAGGCTCAGGGAACATGGTAGAGAGTCATGTTTAGTATGCCTGAACTCAGAATAATAAAATACTTCTTTTAGTAAAGTTTATTTTAATATCCTGGGTTTGCAAATGCTACTTTTAGAAAGTTAGCATTTGCTTGTCTAACCATTTCAGCCCGCCTCTGCTCTTGTGTGTATCTGACTGTCTGAGTGTGTGAGTGACAGGGCTGGGAGTTGATAGGTTGTGAATAGCAGGATGACACCTTAGTGGGTGGTGGGAGTTTCCCCTGAATGATGCATCAGGCTGTGCTCTGCCTCCACAATGCTGGCTCCGCCCTCCTGGGGAGCGACTGATGACTCAGCCTGCACCTGGCCCAGGAAGGACCAAGCTTGTCAACAAAGTGCTCAGGCTGCCCCTGTCTTCACAATGCCGGCTCCGCCCCCCTGGGGAGCGGCTGATGTGCCTGCCCTCACACTGAATGCAGAAGCAGAAGTACCCACCACAAGTGCTCAGGAGCTGAGAGCAGTTAGGCAAAGGCCCCCCTGGCCTGTCGGAACAAAAGAAACTGGGTATAAAAGAAGGAGCCCTGCTCCTTGTAAATTAGATCCAGTTTGCGCAAAGAAGAAGCTCTGCCTGAAGAGAAGGACCCTGGAAGCTGCAAGGAGAAGTACTGACTCTGACCCCAAGAGACTGGCCTGTGGTGGGTGCCTTGCTGCTGAAGGAGAGCAGGAGAAGAAAGACTGAAAGACTTTGCTTTTATTCAACTTGTGCCAAACTTTTACCAAGATCTCCAAGGGCTTGCTGTGGAACTTGCCCCCTGAACTGCGCCCCAGGAACAGTGGGCGCTACCCCCCCCTGGAAAGAGAAGCTGCTGTGAGATCTGCCTCTGCCTGGTAAACCATCCTGAGGAAAAGCGGAGGGCGCTGTGAAGGAATCACTGCGCCCCCTGAGAGGCCCTTGGCACCCCCGTCCCGCCGAGCAACGCATCTGCTTCCTGGCAGGCCCCAGATAACATCGCCAGGACCAGCCTCGCTGGCCCCAGCACCGTGCCTGTCGCCTGCCTAACTGCGGACTGCACCGCAAGACCGGACTCTGCCTTTTGCTCACCTGCTCCTAAAGGAGAAAGTGCCTTGAAGCCCCAGCCGCCGCCGTTCGTGTGCAGCAGCGGCGTGGGGAGAGAAGGAGCACTCCCTGTGCTTTGCCAAGGCTTGTTTTGTGCCTCACTTTGCTGCCCGGGGCGCCGCCCCCTCTTTCCAGGACTCGAGGCGCATTGTCTCTCTGGCCCGGCCCGCGCCGCAACGCCAACCTTCAAGCCCGAGCCGAGCCGCCGCTCTCTCCAGCCCAGGAAGGAAGACACCGTGACGCAGGACCCTGAGCCGACCTTGACCTTGCCGCCTCGACCCTCTTCCAGGATCTCTAAGGTACTGTGTGCCCCCGCAGTGCGAGCGTCCTGCCTGCCAAGCTCGCACCGCTCTCTGTGACCTTCTGTGCCCTGGCAGCCCGGCAGCTGCAGTCTGCACCTTGGCACGAGCCTCCCCTCTTCAGAGAGGCTCGCACCGCTCCTGGCCCCCAGGCCCCCCCTGACATTCCCTTGTGACCGGGCCCCCTCTGCAGCGAGTCCCACACAGCCTGTGACTCATCCTGAGAGCCAGCCCCGGTCGTGCCCTTCGCCGCTCACGCGAGAAGCGTGAGCTTTGGCAGGCCGGGCCCGATCTTCTCACAGGAGGCACACAGAGGCGCTGAGAAGCCCCCAGAAGCACTAGAGAACATTGTACCTTGGGGAAACTGGGCAGAGGACCCCAAAGAATACTTTTAAGACTATTTTTGAAACGCTGAACAAAGAACTGTGGCAGCATATTTACAAGCAACTTAAACCTTGCATTCAAAGTAACAAGACTGTATTTACAAGCCTGATATAAAGATATATATAAAGAAGATATTTTTACAGAAATACAGTCTAGTGTCAATGTGTGGTGGGTTGATGATTATTGTGTGTGATACTGCAAGTGTTTAACCCTATGTACTCCAGAGTTTAGCCTAGACTGCTTTCGCCACACTACCTAAAAGGGTGAGCAGGGGTTATTTCTGGGAGTAATCCTTTGCCCTGACGTAGAAGAGAGGGTCCCTGCTTGTCGCAAGTACATACCTGCGCCAACCAGAGACCCCCAATTCTAACAACCCACCACACAGCTCCACGAGGCACCCACCACACAGCTCCACCAATGCACCCACCACACAGCTACACCGATGCACCCACCACACAGCTCCACCGAGGCACCCACCACACAGCTCCACCGAGGCACTCCACCAATGCACTCACCACACAGCTCCACCGATGCAGCCACCACACAGCTCCACCAAGGCACCCACCACACAGCTCCACCAAGGCACCCACCACACAGCTCCACCGATGCACCCACCACACAGCTCCACCGATGCACCCACCACACTGCTCCACCGATGCAGCCACCACACTGCTCCACCGATGCACCCACCACACAGCTCCACCGACACAGCTCCACTGATGCACCCACCACCCAGCTCCACCGATGCAGCCACCACACAGCTCCACCGATGCACCCACCACACAGCTCCACCGATGCAGCCACCACCCATGTCCACCAATGCAGCCACCACCCAGCTCCACAGATGCACCCACCACCCAGCTCCACCGATGCACCCACCACCCAGATCCACCGATGCACCCACCACCCAGCTCCACTGATGCACCCACCACCCAGCTCCACAGATGCACCCACCACACAGCTCTACCGACACAGCTCCACCGATGCACCCACCACCCAGCTCCACCGATGCACCCACCACACAGCTCATCCGATGCACCCACCACACAGCTCCACCGATGCACCCACCACACAGCTCCACCAATGCACCAACCACCCAGCTCCACCGATGCACCCACCACACAGCTCCACCGATGCACCCACCACACAGCTCCACCGATGCACCCAAAACACAGCTCCACTGAGGCACCCACCACACAGCTCCACAGATGCACCCACCACCCAGCTCCACAGGTGCACCCACCACCCAGCTCCACCGGTGCACCCACCACCCAGCTCCACCGATGCACCCACCACAGCTCCACTGATGCATCCACCACCCAGCTCCACCGATGCACCCACCACAAAGCTCCACTGACACAGCTCCACCGATGCACCCACCACCCAGCTCCACTGATGCAACCACCACACAGCTCCACCGACACAGCTCCACCGATGCACCCACCACACAGCTCCACTGATGGACCCAACACACAGCTCCAACGATGCACCCACCACTGAGCTCCACCAATGCACCCACCACACAGCTCCACCAATGCACCCACCACACACCTCCACCGATGCACCCACCACACAGCTCAACCTACACAGCTCCACCGCTGCACCCACCACACAGCTCCACCGAGGCACCCACCACATAGCTCCAATGATGCACCCACCACACAGCTCTACCGATGCACCCACCACACAGCTCCACCGATGCACCCACCACACAGCTCCACCGAGGCACCCACCACACAGATCCACCAAAGCACCCACCACAGCTCCACCGATGTTCCAACTAAGATCCACCAATGCACCCACCACAGCTTCACCGATGCACCCACCACAGCTTCACCAATGCACCCACCACACAGCTCCACCTACACAGCTCCACCGATGCACCCACCACACAGCTCCACCAATGCACCCACCACACAGCTCCACCAATGCACCCACCACTGAGCTCCACCAATGCACCCACCACACAGCTCCACCAATGCACCCACCACACAGCTCCACCTACACAGCTCCACCAATGCACCCACCACACAGCTCCAACGATGCACCCACCACACAGCTCCACTGATGCACCCACCACACAGCTTCACCAATGCACCCACCACACAGCTCCACCGATGCACCCACCACACAGCTCCACCGAGGCACCCACCACACAGCTCCACCGAGGCACCCACCACACACCTCCACAGATGCACCCACCACACAGCTCCACCGATGCAGCCACCACACAGCTCCACCGATGCAGCCACCACACAGCTCCACCGATGCAGCCACCACACAGCTCCACCGATGCACCCACCACACAGATCCACCGATGCACCCACCACACAGCTCCACCGATGCTCCAACTAAGATCCACCAATGCACCCACCACAGCTTCACCGATGCACCCACCACAGCTTCACAAATGCACCCACCACACAGCTCCACCAATGCACCCACCACACAGCTCCACCTACACAGCTCCACCGATGCACCCACCACACAGCTCCACGAAAACACCCACCACACAGCTCCACCAATGCACCCACCACTGAGCTCCACCAATGCAGCCACCACACAGCTCCACCAATGCACCCACCACACAGCTCCACCAATGCACCCACCACACACCTCCACGATGCACCCACCACACAGCTCCACCTACACAGCTCCACCGATGCACGCACCACACAGCTCCACCGAGGCACCCACCACACAGCTCCAACGATGCACCCACCACACAGCTCCACCGATGCACCCACCACACAGCTCCACCGATGCACCCACCACACAGCTCCACCGAGGCACCGACCACACAGTTCCACCGAGGCACCCACCACACAGCTCCACAGATGCACCCACCACACAGCTCCACTGATGCACCCACCTAACAGCTCGGCCGAGGCACCCACCACACAGCTCCACCGATGCACCCAAAACACAGCTCCACTGAGGCACCCACCACACAGCTCCACAGATGCACCCACCACCCAGCTCCACAGGTGCACCCACCACCCAGCTCCACCGGTGCACCCACCACCCAGCTCTACCGATGCACCCACCACAGCTCCACTGATGCATCCACCACCCAGCTCCACCGATGCACCCACCACAAAGCTCCACCGACACAGCTCCACCGATGCACCCACCACCCAGCTCCACTGATGCAACCACCACACAGCTTCACCGACACAGCTCCACCGATGCACCCACCACACAGCTCCACTGATGGACCCAACACACAGCTCCAACGATGCATCCACCACTGAGCTCCACCAATGCACCCACCACACAGCTCCACCAATGCACCCACCACACACCTCCACCGATGCACCCACCACACAGCTCAACCTACACAGCTCCACCGCTGCACCCACCACACAGCTCCACCGAGGCACCCACCACACAGCTCCAATGATGCACCCACCACACAGCTCTGCCGATGCACCCACCACACAGCTCCACCGAGGCACCCACCACACAGCTCCACCGAGGCACCCACCACACAGCTCCACAGATGCACCCACCACACAGCTCCACCGATGCACCCACCACACAGCTCCGCCGAGGGACCCACCACACAGATCCACCGAAGCACCCACCACAGCTCCACCGATGCTCCAACTAAGATCCACCAATGCACCTACCACAGCTTCACCGATGCACCCACCACACAGCTCCACCTACACAGCTCCACCGATGCACCCACCACACAGCTCCACCAATGCACCCACCACTGAGCTCCACCAATGCACCCACCACACAGCTCCACCAAGGCACCCACCACACACCTCCACCAATGCACCCACCACACAGCTCCACCTACACAGCTCCACCGATGCAGCCACCACACAGCTCCACCGATGCAGCCACCACACAGCTCCACCGATGCACCCACCACACAGATCCACCGATGCACCCACCACAGCTTCACAAATGCACCCACCACACAGCTCCACCAATGCACCCACCACACAGCTCCACCTACACAGCTCCACCGATGCACCCACCACACAGCTCCACCAAAGCACCCACCACACAGCTCCACCAATGCACCTACCACTGAGCTCCACCAATGCACCCACCACACAGCTCCACCAATGCACCCACCACACAGCTCCACCAATGCACCCACCACACACCTCCACCGATGCACCCACCACACAGCTCCACCGATGCACGCACCACACAGCTCCACCGAGGCACCCACCACACAGCTCCAACAATGCACCCACCACACAGCTCCACCGATGCACCCACCACACAGCTCCACCGATGCACCCACCACACAGCTCCACCGATGCACCCACCACACAGCTCCACCGATGCACCCACCACACAGCTCCACCGATGCACCCACCACACAGCTCCACCGATGCACCCAAAACACAGCTCCACTGGTGCACCCACCACCCAGCTCCACCGATGCACCCACCACCCATCTCCACCGATGCACCCACCACAGCTCCACTGATGCATCCACCACCCAGCTCCACCGATGCACCCACTACACAGCTCCACCGACACAGCTCCACCGATGCACCCACCACCCATCTCCACTGATGCAACCACCACACAGCTCCACCGACACAGCTCCACCGATGCAACCACCACACAGCTCCACTGATGGACCCAACACACAGCTCCACCGAGGCACTCCACCGATGCACCCACCACACAGCCCCACCGATGCACCCACCACACAGCTCCACCGAGGCACCCACCTCACAGCTCCACCGAGGCACCCACCTCACAGCTCCACCGATGCACCCACCACACAGCTCCACTGATGCACCCACCACACAGCTCCACTGATGCAGCCACCACACAGCTCCACTGATGCACCCACCACACAGCTCCACCGACACAGCTCCACTGATGCACCAACCACCCAGCTCCACCGATGCAGCCACCACACAGCTCCACCGATGCACCCACCACACAGCTCCACCGATGCACCCACCACCCAGCTCCAAAGATGCACCCACCACCCAGCTTCACCGAGGCACCCACCACAGAGCTCCACAGAGGAACCCACCACACAGTTCTACCAATGCACCCACTAAGCTCCACCGATGCACCCACCACACAGCTTCACCAAGGCACTCACCACAGAGCTCCACCAATGCACCAACCACACAGCTCCACCGAGGCACCCACCACACAGCTCTACCGAGGCACCCACCACACAGCTCCGCCGAGGCACCCACCACACAGCTCTGCCGAGGCACCCACCACACAGATCCACCGATGCACCCACCACACAGCTCCGACACAGCTCCACTGATGCACCCACCATCCAGCTCCACCGATGCACCCACCACACAGCTCCACCGATGCACCCACCACACAGCTCCACCGATGCACCCACCACACAGCTCCACCGATGCACCCACCACACAGCTCCACCGATGCACCCAAAACACAGCTCCACTGAGGCACCCACCACACAGCTCCACAGATGCACACACCACCCAGCTCCACCGGTGCACCCACCACCCAGCTCCACCGATGCACCCACCACCCAGCTCCACCGATGCACCCACCACAGCTCCACTGATGCATCCACCACCCAGCTCCACCAAGGCACCCACCACACAGCTCCACCGACACACAGCTCCACCGATGCACCCACCACCCAGCTCCACTGATGCAACCACCACACAGCTCCACAGACACAGCTCCACCGATGCACCCACCACACAGCTCCACTGATGGACCCAACACACAGCTCCAACGATGCACCCACCACACAGCTCCACAGATGCACCCACCACACAGCTCCGCCGAGGCACCCACCACACAGCTCCGCCGAGGCACCCACCACACAGCTCCACCGATGCACTCACCACACAGCTCCACCGATGCTCCAACTAAGCTCCACCAATGCACCCACCACAGAGCTCCACCAATGCACCCACTAAGCTCCACCGATGCACCCACCACACAGCTTCACCGAGGCACCCACCACAGAGCTCCACAGAGGAACCCACCACACAGCTCTACCAATGCACCCACTAAGCTTCACCGATGCACCCACCACACAGCTTCACCAAGGCACCCACCACAGAGCTCCACCAATGCACCAACCACACAGCTCCACCGAGGCACCCACCACACAGCTCCACCGACACACAGCTCCACCGATGCACCCACCACCCAGCTCCACTGATGCAACCACCACACAGCTCCACAGACACAGCTCCACCGATGCACCCACCACACAGCTCCACTGATGGACCCAACACACAGCTCCAACGATGCACCCACCACACAGCTCCACAGATGCACCCACCACACAGCTCCGCCGAGGCACCCACCACACAGCTCCGCCGAGGCACCCACCACACAGCTCCACCGATGCACTCACCACACAGCTCCACCGATGCTCCAACTAAGCTCCACCAATGCACCCACCACAGAGCTCCACCAATGCACCCACTAAGCTCCACCGATGCACCCACCACACAGCTTCACCGAGGCACCCACCACAGAGCTCCACAGAGGAACCCACCACACAGTTCTACCAATGCACCCACTAAGCTCCACCGATGCACCCACCACACAGCTTCACCAAGGCACTCACCACAGAGCTCCACCAATGCACCAACCACACAGCTCCACCGAGGCACCCACCACACAGCTCTACCGAGGCACCCACCACACAGCTCCGCCGAGGCACCCACCACACAGCTCTGCCGAGGCACCCACCACACAGATCCACCGATGCACCCACCACACAGCTCCGACACAGCTCCACTGATGCACCCACCATCCAGCTCCACCGATGCACCCACCACACAGCTCCACCGATGCACCCACCACACAGCTCCACCGATGCACCCACCACACAGCTCCACCGATGCACCCACCACACAGCTCCACCGATGCACCCAAAACACAGCTCCACTGAGGCACCCACCACACAGCTCCACAGATGCACACACCACCCAGCTCCACCGGTGCACCCACCACCCAGCTCCACCGATGCACCCACCACCCAGCTCCACCGATGCACCCACCACAGCTCCACTGATGCATCCACCACCCAGCTCCACCAAGGCACCCACCACACAGCTCCACCGACACACAGCTCCACCGATGCACCCACCACCCAGCTCCACTGATGCAACCACCACACAGCTCCACAGACACAGCTCCACCGATGCACCCACCACACAGCTCCACTGATGGACCCAACACACAGCTCCAACGATGCACCCACCACACAGCTCCACAGATGCACCCACCACACAGCTCCGCCGAGGCACCCACCACACAGCTCCGCCGAGGCACCCACCACACAGCTCCACCGATGCACTCACCACACAGCTCCACCGATGCTCCAACTAAGCTCCACCAATGCACCCACCACAGAGCTCCACCAATGCACCCACTAAGCTCCACCGATGCACCCACCACACAGCTTCACCGAGGCACCCACCACAGAGCTCCACAGAGGAACCCACCACACAGCTCTACCAATGCACCCACTAAGCTTCACCGATGCACCCACCACACAGCTTCACCAAGGCACCCACCACAGAGCTCCACCAATGCACCAACCACACAGCTCCACCGAGGCACCCACCACACAGCTCTACCGAGGCACCCACCACACAGCTCCGCCGAGGCACCCACCACACAGCTCCGCCGAGGCACCCACCACACAGATCCACCGATGCACCCACCACACAGCTCCACCGATGCTCCAACTAAGATCCACCAATGCACCCACCACAGCTTCACCGATGCACCCACCACAGCTTCACAAATGCACCCACCACACAGCTCCACCAATGCACCCACCACACAGCTCCACCTACACAGCTCCACCGATGCACCCACCACACAGCTCCACCAAGGCACCCACCACACAGCTCCACAGAGGCACCCACCACACAGCTCCACCGAGGCTCCCACCACACAGCTGCTCCGAGGCACCCACCACACAGCTCCACCGAGGCACCCACCACACAGCTCCACCGATGCACCCACCACACAGCTCCACCGAGGCACCCACCACACAGCTCCACCGAGGCACCCACCACACAGCTCCACCGAGGCACCCACCACACAGCTCCACCGATGCACCCAACACACAGCTCCACCTATGCACCCACCACACAGCTGCACCGAGGCATCCACCACACAGCTCAACAGATGCACCCACCACACAGCTCCACCGATGCACCCACCACACAGCTTTACCAATGCACCCACCACACAGCTCCACAGATGCACCCACCACACAGCTCCACAGATGCACCCACCACACAGCTCCACAGATGCACCCACCACACAGCTCCACAGATGCACCCACCAGACAGCTCCGCCGAGGCACCCACCACACAGCTCCACAGATGCACCCACCACACAGCTCCACTGAAGCACCCACCACACAGTTCCATCGAAGCACCCACCACACAGCTCCACCGAAGCACCCACCACACAGCTCCACCGGTGCACCCACCACGCAGCTTTACCGAGGCACCCACCACACAGCTCCACGGAGGCACCCACCACACAGCTCCACCGAGGCACCCACCACACAGCTCCACCGAGGCACCCACCATTAAGCTCCACCAATGCACCCACCACACAGCTCCACCAATGCACCCACCACAAAGTTCCGCCGAGGCACCCACCACACAGCTCCACCGAGGCACCCACCATACAGCTCCACCGAGGCTCCCACCACACAGCTCCACCGAGGCTCCCACCACCCAGCTGCTCCGAGGCACCTACCACACAGCTCCACCGAGGCACCCACCACACAGCTCCACCGATGCACCCACCACACAGCTCCACCGAGGCACCCACCACACAGCTACACCAATGCACCCACCACACAGCTC
Source organism: Lissotriton vulgaris (assembly GCF_964263255.1). Lineage (NCBI taxonomy): Eukaryota > Metazoa > Chordata > Amphibia > Caudata > Salamandridae > Lissotriton > Lissotriton vulgaris. The sequence continues at coordinate 2,070,756,706 of NC_141691.1, read as the reverse complement.
CACCAATGCACCCACCACACAGCTCCACCAATGCACCCACCACACAGCTCCACCAATGCACCCACCACACAGCTTCACCAATGCACCCACCACACAGCCCAACCTATGCACCCACCACACACATCCACCGATGCACCCACCACACAGCTCCACCTACACAGCTCCACCAATGCAGCCACCACACAGCTCCACAGATGCAGCCACCACACAGCTCCACCGATGCAGCCACCACACAGCTCCACCGATGCAGCCACCACACAGCTCCACCGATGCAGCCACCACACAGCTCCACCGATGCAGCCACCACACAGCTCCACCGATGCAGCCACCACACAGCTCCACCGATGCAGCCACCACCCAGCTCCACCGATGCAGCCACCACCCAGCTCCACTGATGCACCCACCACCCAGCTCCACCGATGCACCCACCACACAGCTCCACCGACACAGCTCCACCGATGCACCAACCACACAGCTCCACTGATGCACCCACCACACAGCTCCACCGATGCACCCGCCACACAGCTCCACCGATGCACCGGCCACACAGCTCCACCGATGCACCCGCCACACAGCTCCACTGAGGCACCCGCCACACAGCTCTACTGAGGCACCCACCACCCAGCTCCACAGATGCACCCACCACCCAGCTCCACAGGTGCACCCACCACACAGCTCCACCAATGCACCCACCACCCAGCTCCACCGATGCACCCACCACAGCTCCACTGATGCATCCACCACCCAGCTCCACCGATGCAACCACCACACAGCTCCACCGACACAGCTCCACCGATGCACCCACCACCCAGCTCCACTGATGCAACCACCACACAGCTCCACCGACACAGCTCCACCGATGCACCCACCACACAGCTCCACTGATGGACCCAACACACAGCTCCAACGATGCACACACCACACAGCTCCACAGATGCACCCACCACACAGCTCCGCCGAGGCACCCACCACACAGCTCTGCCGAGGCTCCCACCACACAGCTCCACCGAGGCACCCACCACAGAGCTCCACCGAGGAACCCACCACACAGCTCCACCAATGCACCCACTAAGCTCCACCGATGCACCCACCACACAGCTTCACCGAGGCACCCACCACAGAGCTCCACCGATGCACCCACCACACAGCTCCACCGAGGCAACAACCACACAGCTCTACCGATGCACCCACCACACAGCTCTGCCGAGGCACCCACCACACAGCTTCACCGAGGCACCCACCACAGAGCTCCACCGAGGAACCCACCACACAGCTCCACCAATGCACCCACTAAGCTCCACCGATGCACCCACCACACAGCTTCACCGAGGCACCCACCACAGAGCTCCACCGATGCACCCACCACACAGCTCCACCGAGGCAACAACCACACAGCTCTACCGATGCACCCACCACACAGCTCTGCCGAGGCACCCACCACACAGCTCTGCCGAGGCACCCACCACACAGATCCACCGATGCACCCACCACACAGCTCCACCGATACTCCAACTAAGATCCACCAATGCACCCACCTCTGCTTCACCGATGCACCCACCACAGCTTCACCAATGCACCCACCACACAGCTCCACCGATGCACCCACCACACAGCGCCACCTACACAGCTCCACCGATGCACCCACCACACAGCTCCACCAATGCACCCACCACTGAGCTCCACCAATGCACCCACCACACAGCTCCACCGATGCACCCACCACACACCTCCACCGATGCACCCACCACACAGCTCCACCTACACAGCTCCACCGATGCACCCACCACACAGCTCCACCGATGCACCCACCACACAGCTCCACCGATGCACCCACCACACAGCTCCACCGATGCACCCACCACACAGCTCCACCGATGCACCCAACACACAGCTCCACCGATGCACCCACCACACAGCTCCACGAGGCACCCACCACACAGCTCCACCGAGGCACCCACCACAAAGCTCCACAGATGCACCCACCACACAGCTCCACAGATGCACCCACCACACAGCTCCACCGATGCAGCCACCACACAGCTACACCGATGCACCTACCACACAGCTCCACCAATGCACCCACCACACAGCTCCACCAATGCACCCACCACACAGCTCCACCAATGCACCCACCACACAGCTACACCGATGCACCCACCACACAGCTCCACCGAGGCACCCACCACACAGCTCCACCGAGGCACTCCACCAATGCACTCACCACACAGCTACACCGATGCACCCACCACACAGCTCCACCGATGCAGCCACCACACAGCTCCACCAAGGCACCCACCACACAGCTCCACCAAGGCACCCACCACACAGCTCCACCGATGCACCCACCACACAGCTCCACCGATGCACCCACCACACTGCTCCACCGATGCAGCCACCACACTGCTCCACCGATGCACCCACCACACAGCTCCACCGACACAGCTCCACTGATGCACCCACCACCCAGCTCCACCGATGCAGCCACCACACAGCTCCACCGATGCACCCACCACACAGCTCCACCGATGCAGCCACCACCCATGTCCACCAATGCAGCCACCACCCAGCTCCACAGATGCACCCACCACCCAGCTCCACCGATGCACCCACCACCCAGATCCACCGATGCACCCACCACCCAGCTCCACTGATGCACCCACCACCCAGCTCCACAGATGCACCCACCACACAGCTCTACCGACACAGCTCCACCGATGCACCCACCACCCAGCTCCACCGATGCACCCACCACACAGCTCATCCGATGCACCCACCACACAGCTCCACCGATGCACCCACCACACAGCTCCACCAATGCACCAACCACCCAGCTCCACCGATGCACCCACCACACAGCTCCACCGATGCACCCACCACACAGCTCCACCGATGCACCCAAAACACAGCTCCACTGAGGCACCCACCACACAGCTCCACAGATGCACCCACCACCCAGCTCCACAGGTGCACCCACCACCCAGCTCCACCGGTGCACCCACCACCCAGCTCCACCGATGCACCCACCACAGCTCCACTGATGCATCCACCACCCAGCTCCACCGATGCACCCACCACAAAGCTCCACTGACACAGCTCCACCGATGCACCCACCACCCAGCTCCACTGATGCAACCACCACACAGCTCCACCGACACAGCTCCACCGATGCACCCACCACACAGCTCCACTGATGGACCCAACACACAGCTCCAACGATGCACCCACCACTGAGCTCCACCAATGCACCCACCACACAGCTCCACCAATGCACCCACCACACACCTCCACCGATGCACCCACCACACAGCTCAACCTACACAGCTCCACCGCTGCACCCACCACACAGCTCCACCGAGGCACCCACCACATAGCTCCAATGATGCACCCACCACACAGCTCTACCGATGCACCCACCACACAGCTCCACCGATGAACCCACCACACAGCTCCACCGAGGCACCCACCACACAGCTCCACCGAGGCACCCACCACACAGCTCCACCGATGCACCCACCACACAGCTCCACAGATGCACCCACCACACAGCTCCACCGATGCACCCACCACACAGCTCCGCCGAGGCACCCACCACACAGATCCACCAAAGCACCCACCACAGCTCCACCGATGTTCCAACTAAGATCCACCAATGCACCCACCACAGCTTCACCGATGCACCCACCACAGCTTCACCAATGCACCCACCACACAGCTCCACCTACACAGCTCCACCGATGCACCCACCACACAGCTCCACCAATGCACCCACCACACAGCTCCACCAATGCACCCACCACTGAGCTCCACCAATGCACCCACCACACAGCTCCACCAATGCACCCACCACACAGCTCCACCTACACAGCTCCACCAATGCACCCACCACACAGCTCCAACGATGCACCCACCACACAGCTCCACTGATGCACCCACCACACAGCTTCACCAATGCACCCACCACACAGCTCCACCGAGGCACCCACCACACACCTCCACAGATGCACCCACCACACAGCTCCACCGAGGCACCCACCACACAGCTCCACCGATGCAGCCACCACACAGCTCCACCGATGCACCCACCACACAGATCCACCGATGCACCCACCACACAGCTCCACCGATGCTCCAACTAAGATCCACCAATGCACCCACCACAGCTTCACCGATGCACCCACCACAGCTTCACAAATGCACCCACCACACAGCTCCACCAATGCACCCACCACACAGCTCCACCTACACAGCTCCACCGATGCACCCACCACACAGCTCCACCAAAACACCCACCACACAGCTCCACCAATGCACCCACCACTGAGCTCCACCAATGCAGCCACCACACAGCACCACCAATGCACCCACCACACAGCTCCACCAATGCACCCACCACACACCTCCACCGATGCACCCACCACACAGCTCCACCTACACAGCTCCACCGATGCACGCACCACACAGCTCCACCGAGGCACCCACCACACAGCTCCAACGATGCACCCACCACACAGCTCCACCGATGCACCCACCACACAGCTCCACCGATGCACCCACCACACAGCTCCACCGATGCACCCACCACACAGCTCCACCGATGCACCCACCACACAGCTCCACCGAGGCACCGACCACACAGCTCCACAGATGCACCCACCACACAGCTCCACTGATGCACCCACCTAACAGCTCGGCCGAGGCACCCACCACACAGCTCCACCGATGCACCCAAAACACAGCTCCACTGAGGCACCCACCACACAGCTCCACAGATGCACCCACCACCCAGCTCCACAGGTGCACCCACCACCCAGCTCCACCGGTGCACCCACCACCCAGCTCTACCGATGCACCCACCACAGCTACACTGATGCATCCACCACCCAGCTCCACCGATGCACCCACCACAAAGCTCCACCGACACAGCTCCACCGATGCACCCACCACCCAGCTCCACTGATGCAACCACCACACAGCTCCACCGAGGCTCCCACCACACAGCTGCTCCGAGGCACCCACCACACAGCTCCACCGAGGCACCCACCACACAGCTCCACCGATGCACCCACCACACAGCTCCACCGAGGCACCCACCACACAGCTCCACCGAGAAACCCACCACACAGCTCCACCGAGGCACCCACCACACAGCTCCACCGATGCACCCAACACACAGCTCCACCTATGCACCCACCACACAGCTGCACCGAGGCATCCACCACACAGCTCAACAGATGCACCCACCACACAGCTCCACCGATGCACCCACCACACAGCTTTACCAATGCACCCACCACACAGCTCCACAGATGCACCCACCACACAGCTCCACAGATGCACCCACCACACAGCTCCACAGATGCACCCACCACACAGCTCCACAGATGCACCCACCACACAGCTCCGCCGAGGCACCCACCACACAGCTCCACAGATGCACCCACCACACAGCTCCACTGAAGCACCCACCACACAGCTCCATCGAAGCACCCACCACACAGCTCCACCGAAGCACCCACCACACAGCTCCACCGAAGCACCCACCACACAGCTCCACCGGTGCACCCACCACGCAGCTTTACCGAGGCACCCACCACACAGCTCCACGGAGGCACCCACCACACAGCTCCACCGAGGCACCCACCACACAGCTCCACCGAGGCACCCACCATTAAGCTCCACCAATGCACCCACCACACAGCTCCACCAATGCACCCACCACAAAGTTCCGCCGAGGCACCCACCACACAGCTCCACCGAGGCACCCACCATACAGCTCCACCGAGGCTCCCACCACACAGCTCCAACGAGGCTCCCACCACCCAGCTGCTCCGAGGCACCTACCACACAGCTCCACTGAGGCACCCACCACACAGCTCCACCGATGCACCCACCACACAGCTCCACCGAGGCACCCACCACACAGCTACACCAATGCACCCACCACACAGCTCCACCAATGCACCCACCACACAGCTCCACCAATGCACCCACCACACAGCTCCACCAATGCACCCACCACACAGCTTCACCAATGCACCCACCACACAGCCCCACCTATGCACCCACCACACACATCCACCGATGCACCCACCACACAGCTCCACCTACACAGCTCCACCAATGCAGCCACCACACAGCTCCACAGATGCAGCCACCACACAGCTCCACCGATGCAGCCACCACACAGCTCCACCGATGCAGCCACCACACAGCTCCACCGATGCAGCCACCACACAGCTCCACCGATGCAGCCACCACACAGCTCCACCGATGCAGCCACCACCCAGCTCCACCGATGCAGCCACCACCCAGCTCCACTGATGCACCCACCACCCAGCTCCACCGATGCACCCACCACACAGCTCCACCGACACAGCTCCACCGATGCACCAACCACACAGCTCCACTGATGCACCCACCACACAGCTCCACCGATGCACCCGCCACACAGCTCCACCGATGCACCCGCCACACAGCTCCACCGATGCACCCAAAACACAGCTCCACTGAGGCACCCACCACCCAGCTCCACAGATGCACCCACCACCCAGCTCCACAGGTGCACCCACCACACAGCTCCACCAATGCACCCACCACCCAGCTCCACCGATGCACCCACCACAGCTCCACTGATGCATCCACCACCCAGCTCCACCGATGCAACCACCACACAGCTCCACCGACACAGCTCCACCGATGCACCCACCACCCAGCTCCACTGATGCAACCACCACACAGCTCCACCGACACAGCTCCAACGATGCACCCACCACACAGCTCCACTGATGGACCCAACACACAGCTCCAACGATGCACACACCACACAGCTCTACAGATGCACCCACCACACAGCTCCGCCGAGGCACCCACCACACAGCTCTGCCGAGGCTCCCACCACACAGCTCCACCGATGCACTCACCACACAGCTCCACCGATGCTCCAACTAAGCTCCACCAATGCACCCACCGCACAGCTCCACCAATGCACCCACTAAGCTCCACCGATGCACCCACCACACAGCTTCACCGAGGCACCCACCACAGAGCTCCACCGAGGAACCCACCACACAGCTCCACCAATGCACCCACTAAGCTCCACTGATGCACCCACCACACAGCTTCACCGAGGCACAAACCACAGAGCTCCACCGATGCACCCACCACACAGCTCCACCGAGGCAACAACCACACAGCTCTGCCGAGGCACCCACCACACAGCTCTGCCGAGGCACCCACCACACAGCTCTGCCGAGGCACCCACCACACAGATCCACCGATGCACCCACCACACAGCTCCACCGATACTCCAACTAAGATCCACCAATGCACCCACCTCTGCTTCACCGATGCACCCACCACAGCTTCACCAATGCACCCACCACACAGCTCCACCGATGCACCCACCACACAGCTCCACCTACACAGCTCCACCGATGCACCCACCACACAGCTCTACCAATGCACCCACCACTGAGCTCCACCAATGCACCCACCACACAGCTCCACCGATGCACCCACCACACACCTCCACCGATGCACCCACCACACAGCTCCACCTACACAGCTCCACCGATGCACCCACCACACAGCTCCACCGAGGCACCCACCACACAGCTCCAACGATGCACCCACCACACAGCTCCACCGATGCACCCAACACACAGCTCCACCGATGCACCCACCACACAGCTCCACGAGGCACCCACCACACAGCTCCACCGAGGCACCCACCACAAAGCTCCACAGATGCACCCAACACACAGCTCCACAGATGCACCCACCACACAGCTCAACCGATGCAGCCACCACACAGCTACACCGATGCAGCCACCACACAGCTCCACCGATGCACCTACCACACAGCTCCACCAATGCACCCACCACACAGCTCCACCAATGCACCCACCACACAGCTCCACCAATGCACCCACCACACAGCTACACCGATGCACCCACCACACAGCTCCACCGAGGCACCCACCACACAGCTCCACCGAGGCACTCCACCAATGCACTCACCACACAGCTCCACCGATGCAGCCACCACACAGCTCCACCAAGGCACCCACCACACAGCTCCACCAAGTCACCCACCACACAGCTCCACCGATGCACCCACCACACAGCTCCACCGATGCACCCACCACACTGCTCCACTGATGCAGCCACCACACTGCTCCACCGATGCACCCACCACACAGCTCCACCGACACAGCTCCACTGATGCACCCACCACCCAGCTCCACCGATGCAGCCACCACACAGCTCCACCGATGCACCCACCACACAGCTCCACCGATGCAGCCACCACCCATGTCCACCAATGCAGCCACCACCCAGCTCCACCGATGCACCCACCACCCAGCTCCACCGATGCACCCACCACCCAGATCCACCGATGCACCCACCACCAAGCTCCACTGATGCACCCACCACCCAGCTCCACAGATGCACCCACCACACAGCTCTACCGACACAGCTCCACCGATGCACCCACCACCCAGCTCCACTGATGCACCCACCACACAGCTCATCTGATGCACCCACCACACAGCTCCACCGATGCACCCACCACACAGCTCCACCAATGCACCAACCACCCAGCTCCACCGATGCACCCACCACACAGCTCCACCGATGCACCCACCACACAGCTCCACCGATGCACCCAAAACACAGCTCCACTGAGGCACCCACCACACAGCTCCACAGATGCACCCACCACCCAGCTCCACAGGTGCACCCACCACCCAGCTCCACCGGTGCACCCACCACCCAGCTCCACCGATGCACCCACCACAGCTCCACTGATCCATCCACCACCCAGCTCCACCGATGCACCCACCACAAAGCTCCACTGACACAGCTCCACCGATGCACCCACCACCCAGCTCCACTGATGCAACCACCACACAGCTCCACCGACACAGCTCCACCGATGCACCCACCACACAGCTCCACTGATGGACCCAACACACAGCTCCAACGATGCACCCACCACTGAGCTCCACCAATGCACCCACCACACAGCTCCACCAATGCACCCACCACACACCTCCACCGATGCACCCACCACACAGCTCAACCTACACAGCTCCACCGCTGCACCCACCACACATCTCCACCGAGGCACCCACCACATAGCTCCAATGATGCACCCACCACACAGCTCTACCGATGCACCCACCACACAGCTCCACCGATGCACCCACCACACAGCCCCACCGAGGCACCCACCACACAGCTCCACCGAGGCACCCACCACACAGCTCCACTGATGCACCCACCACACAGCTCTACCGATGCACCCACCACACAGCTCCACCGATGCACCCACCACACAGCCCCACCGAGGCACCCACCACACAGCCCCACCGAGGCACCCACCACACAGCTCCACCGAGGCACCCACCACACAGCTCCACTGATGCACCCACCACACAGCTCCACAGATGCACCCACCACACAGCTCCGCCGAGGCACCCACCACACAGCTTCACCAATGCACCCACCACACAGCTCCACCTACACAGCTCCACCGATGCACCCACCACACAGCTCCACCAATGCACCCACCACACAGCTCCACCAATGCACCCACCACTGAGCTCCACCAATGCACCCACCACACAGCTCCACCAATGCACCCACCACACAGCTCCACCTACACAGCTCCACCAATGCACCCACCACACAGCTCCAACGATGCACCCACCACACAGCTCCACTGATGCACCCACCACACAGCTTCACCAATGCACCCACCACACAGCTCCACCGATGCACCCACCACACAGCTCCACCGAGGCACCCACCACACAGCTCCACCGAGGCACCCACCACACACCTCCACAGATGCACCCACCACACAGCTCCACCGATGCAGCCACCACACAGCTCCACCGATGCAGCCACCACACAGCTCCACCGATGCAGCCACCACACAGCTCCACCGATGCACCCACCACACAGATCCACCGATGCACCCACCACACAGCTCCACCGATGCTCCAACTAAGATCCACCAATGCACCCACCACAGCTTCACCGATGCACCCACCACAGCTTCACAAATGCACCCACCACACAGCTCCACCAATGCACCCACCACACAGCTCCACCTACACAGCTCCACCGATGCACCCACCACACAGCTCCATCAAAACACCCACCACACAGCTCCACCAATGCACCCACCACTGAGCTCCACCAATGCAGCCACCACACAGCTCCACCAATGCACCCACCACACAGCTCCACCAATGCACCCACCACACACCTCCACCGATGCACCCACCACACAGCTCCACCTACACAGCTCCACCGATGCACGCACCACACAGCTCCACCGAGGCACCCACCACACAGCTCCAACGATGCACCCACCACACAGCTCCACCGATGCACCCACCACACAGCTCCACCGATGCACCCACCACACAGCTCCACCGATGCACCCACCACACAGCTCCACCGAGGCACCGACCACACAGTTCCACCGAGGCACCCACCACACAGCTCCACAGATGCACCCACCACACAGCTCCACTGATGCACCCACCTAACAGCTCGGCCGAGGCACCCACCACACAGCTCCACCGATGCACCCAAAACACAGCTCCACTGAGGCACCCACCACACAGCTCCACAGATGCACCCACCACCCAGCTCCACAGGTGCACCCACCACCCAGCTCCACCGGTGCACCCACCACCCAGCTCTACCGATGCACCCACCACAGCTCCACTGATGCATCCACCACCCAGCTCCACCGATGCACCCACCACAAAGCTCCACCGACACAGCTCCACCGATGCACCCACCACCCAGCTCCACTGATGCAACCACCACACAGCTCCACCGACACAGCTCCACCGATGCACCCACCACACAGCTCCACTGATGGACCCAACACACACCTCCACCGATGCACCCACCACACAGCTCAACCTACACAGCTCCACCGCTGCACCCACCACACAGCTCCACCGAGGCACCCACCACACAGCTCCAATGATGCACCCACCACACAGCTCTACCGATGCACCCACCACACAGCTCCACCGAGGCACCCACCACACAGCTCCACCGAGGCACCCACCACACAGCTCCACCGAGGCACCCACCACACAGCTCCACAGATGCACCCACCACACAGCTCCGCCGAGGGACCCACCACACAGATCCACCGAAGCACCCACCACAGCTCCACCGATGCTCCAACTAAGATCCACCAATGCACCTACCACAGCTTCACCGATGCACCCACCACACAGCTCCACCTACACAGCTCCACCGATGCACCCACCACACAGCTCCACCAATGCACCCACCACACAGCTCCACCAATGCACCCACCACTGAGCTCCACCAATGCACCCACCACACAGCTCCACCAAGGCACCCACCACACACCTCCACCAATGCACCCACCACACAGCTCCACCTACACAGCTCCACCAATGCACCCACCACACAGCTCCAACGATGCACCCACCACACAGCTCCACTGATGCACCCACCACACAGCTTCACCAATGCACCCACCACACAGCTCCACCGATGCACCCACCACACAGCTCCACCGAGGCACCCACCATACAGCTCCACCGAGGCACCCACCACACAGCTCCACAGATGCACCCACCACACAGCTCCACCGATGCAGCCACCACACAGCTCCACTGATGCAGCCACCACACAGCTCCACCGATGCAGCCACCACACAGCTCCACCGATGCAGCCACCACACAGATCCACCGATGCACCCACCACAGCTTCACAAATGCACCCACCACACAGCTCCACCAATGCACCCACCACACAGCTCCACCTACACAGCTCCACCGATGCACCCACCACACAGCTCCACCAAAGCACCCACCACACAGCTCCACCAATGCACCTACCACTGAGCTCCACCAATGCACCCACCACACAGCTCCACCAATGCACCCACCACACAGCTCCACCAATGCACCCACCACACACCTCCACCGATGCACCCACCACACAGCTCCACCGATGCACGCACCACACAGCTCCACCGAGGCACCCACCACACAGCTCCAACGATGCACCCACCACACAGCTCCACCGATGCACCCACCACACAGCTCCACCGATGCACCCACCACACAGCTCCACCGATGCGCCCACCACACAGCTCCACCGATGCACCCACCACACAGCTCCACCGATGCACCCACCACACAGCTCCACCGATGCACCCAAAACACAGCTCCACTGAGGCACCCACCACACAGCTCCACAGATGCACCCACCACACAGCTACACCGATGCAGCCACCACACAGCTCCACCGATGCACCTACCACACAGCTCCACCAATGCACCCACCACACAGCTCCACCAATGCACCCACCACACAGCTCCACCAATGCACCCACCACACAGCTCCACCAATGCACCCACCACACAGCTACACCGATGCACCCACCACACAGCTACACCGATGCACCCACCACACAGCTCCACCGAGGCACCCACCACACAGCTCCACCGAGGCACTCCACCAATGCACTCACCACACAGCTCCACCGATGCAGCCACCACACAGCTCCACCAAGGCACCCACCACACAGCTCCACCAAGTCACCCACCACACAGCTCCACCGATGCACCCACCACACAGCTCCACCGATGCACCCACCACACTGCTCCACCGATGCAGCCACCACACTGCTCCACCGATGCACCCACCACACAGCTCCACCGACACAGCTCCACTGATGCACCCACCACCCAGCTCCACCGATGCAGCCACCACACAGCTCCACCGATGCACCCACCACACAGCTCCACCGATGCAGCCACCACCCATGTCCACCAATGCAGCCACCACCCAGCTCCACCGATGCACCCACCACCCAGCTCCACCGATGCACCCACCACCCAGATCCACCGATGCACCCACCACCAAGCTCCACTGATGCACCCACCACCCAGCTCCACAGATGCACCCACCACACAGCTCTACCGACACAGCTCCACCGATGCACCCACCACCCAGCTCCACCGATGCACCCACCACACAGCTCATCTGATGCACCCACCACACAGCTCCACCGATGCACCCACCACACAGCTCCACCAATGCACCAACCACCCAGCTCCACCGATGCACCCACCACACAGCTCCACCGATGCACCCACCACACAGCTCCACCGATGCACCCAAAACACAGCTCCACTGAGGCACCCACCACACAGCTCCACAGATGCACCCACCACCCAGCTCCACAGGTGCACCCACCACCATGCTCCACCGGTGCACCCACCACCCAGCTCCACCGATGCACCCACCACAGCTCCACTGATCCATCCACCACCCAGCTCCACCGATGCACCCACCACAAAGCTCCACTGACACAGCTCCACAGCTCCACCGATGCACCCAACACCCAGCTCCACTGATGCAACCACCACACAGCTCCACCGACACAGCTCCACCGATGCACCCACCACACAGCTCCACTGATGGACCCAACACACAGCTCCAACGATGCACCCACCACTGAGCTCCACCAATGCACCCACCACACAGCTCCACCAATGCACCCACCACACACCTCCACCGATGCACCCACCACACAGCTCAACCTACACAGCTCCACCGCTGCACCCACCACACATCTCCACCGAGGCACCCACCACATAGCTCCAATGATGCACCCACCACACAGCTCTACCGATGCACCCACCACACAGCTCCACCGATGCACCCACCACACAGCCCCACTGAGGCACCCACCACACAGCTCCACCGAGGCACCCACCACACAGCTCCACTGATGCACCCACCACACAGCTCCACAGATGCACCCACCACACAGCTCCACCGATGCACCCACCACACAGCTCCGCCGAGGCACCCACCACACAGATCCACCAAAGCACCCACCACAGCTCCACCGATGTTCCAACTAAGATCCACCAATGCACCCACCACAGCTTCACCGATGCACCCACCACAGCTTCACCAATGCACCCACCACACAGCTCCACCTACACAGCTCCACCGATGCACCCACCACACAGCTCCACCAATGCACCCACCACACAGCTCCACCAATGCACCCACCACTGAGCTCCACCAATGCACCCACCACACAGCTCCACCAATGCACCCACCACACAGCTCCACCTACACAGCTCCACCAATGCACCCACCACACAGCTCCAACGATGCACCCACCACACAGCTCCACTGATGCACCCACCACACAGCTCCACCAATGCACCCACCACACAGCTCCACCGATGCACCCACCACACAGCTCCACCGAGGCACCCACCACACAGCTCCACCGAGGCACCCACCACACACCTCCACAGATGCACCCACCACACAGCTCCACCGATGCAGCCACCACACAGCTCCACCGATGCAGCCACCACACAGCTCCACCGATGCAGCCACCACACAGCTCCACCGATGCACCCACCACACAGATCCACCGATGCACCCACCACACAGCTCCACCGATGCTCCAACTAAGATCCACCAATGCACCCACCACAGCTTCACCGATGCACCCACCACAGCTTCACAAATGCACCCACCACACAGTTCCACCAATGCACCCACCACACAGCTCCACCTACACAGCTCCACCGATGCACCCACCACACAGCTCCATCAAAACACCCACCACACAGCTCCACCAATGCACCCACCACTGAGCTCCACCAATGCAGCCACCACACAGCTCCACCAATGCACCCACCACACAGCTCCACCAATGCACCCACCACACACCTCCACCGATGCACCCACCACACAGCTCCACCTACACAGCTCCACCGATGCACGCACCACACAGCTCCACCGAGGCACCCACCACACAGCTCCAACGATGCACCCACCACACAGCTCCACCGATGCACCCACCACACAGCTCCACCGATGCACCCACCACACAGCTCCACCGATGCACCCACCACACAGCTCCACCGAGGCACCGACCACACAGTTCCACCGAGGCACCCACCACACAGCTCCACAGATGCACCCACCACACAGCTCCACTGATGCACCCACCTAACAGCTCGGCCGAGGCACCCACCACACAGCTCCACCGATGCACCCAAAACACAGCTCCACTGAGGCACCCACCACACAGCTCCACAGATGCACCCACCACCCAGCTCCACAGGTGCACCCACCACCCAGCTCCACCGGTGCACCCACCACCCAGCTCTACCGATGCACCCACCACAGCTCCACTGATGCATCCACCACCCAGCTCCACCGATGCACCCACCACAAAGCTCCACCGACACAGCTCCACTGATGCACCCACCACCCAGCTCCACTGATGCAACCACCACACAGCTCCACCGACACAGCTCCACCGATGCACCCACCACACAGCTCCACTGATGGACCCAACACACAGCTCCAACGATGCATCCACCACTGAGCTCCACCAATGCACCCACCACACAGCTCCACCAATGCACCCACCACACACCTCCACCGATGCACCCACCACACAGCTCAACCTACACAGCTCCACCGCTGCACCCACCACACAGCTCCACCGAGGCACCCACCACACAGCTCCAATGATGCACCCACCACACAGCTCTACCGATGCACCCACCACACAGCTCCACCGAGGCACCCACCACACAGCTCCACCGAGGCACCCACCACACAGCTCCACAGATGCACCCACCACACAGCTCCACCGATGCACCCACCACACAGCTCCGCCGAGGGACCCACCACACAGATCCACCGAAGCACCCACCACAGCTCCACCGATGCTCCAACTAAGATCCACCAATGCACCTACCACAGCTTCACCGATGCACCCACCACACAGCTCCACCTACACAGCTCCACCGATGCACCCACCACACAGCTCCACCAATGCACCCACCACACAGCTCCACCAATGCACCCACCACTGAGCTCCACCAATGCACCCACCACACAGCTCCACCAAGGCACCCACCACACACCTCCACCAATGCACCCACCACACAGCTCCACCTACACAGCTCCACCAATGCACCCACCACACAGCTCCAACGATGCACCCACCACACAGCTCCACTGATGCACCCACCACACAGCTTCACCAATGCACCCACCACACAGCTCCACCGATGCACCCACCACACAGCTCCACCGAGGCACCCACCATACAGCTCCACCGAGGCACCCACCACACAGCTCCACAGATGCACCCACCACACAGCTCCACCGATGCAGCCACCACACAGCTCCACTGATGCAGCCACCACACAGCTCCACCGATGCAGCCACCACACAGCTCCACCGATGCACCCACCACACAGATCCACCGATGCACCCACCACAGCTTCACAAATGCACCCACCACACAGCTCCACCAATGCACCCACCACACAGCTCCACCTACACAGCTCCACCGATGCACCCACCACACAGCTCCACCAAAGCACCCACCACACAGCTCCACCAATGCACCTACCCCTGAGCTTCACCAATGCACCCACCACACAGCTCCACCAATGCACCCACCACACAGCTCCACCAATGCACCCACCACACACCTCCACCGATGCACCCACCACACAGCTCCACCGATGCACGCACCACACAGCTCCACCGAGGCACCCACCACACAGCTCCAACGATGCACCCACCACACAGCTCCACCGATGCACCCACCACACAGCTCCACCGATGCGCCTACCAGACAGCTCCACCGATGCACCCACCACACAGCTCCACCGATGCACCCACCACACAGCTCCACCGATGCACCCAAAACACAGCTCCACTGAGGCACCCACCACACAGCTCCACAGATGCACCCACCACCAAGCTCCACTGGTGCACCCACCACCCAGCTCCACCGATGCACCCACCACCCATCTCCACCGATGCACCCACCACAGCTCCACTGATGCATCCACCACCCAGCTCCACCGATGCACCCACTACACAGCTCCACCGACACAGCTCCACCGATGCACCCACCACCCATCTCCACTGATGCAACCACCACACAGCTCCACCGACACAGCTCCACCGATGCAACCACCACACAGCTCCACTGATGGACCCAACACACAGCTCCACCGAGGCACTCCACCGATGCACCCACCACACAGCCCCACCGATGCACCCACCACACAGCTCCACCGAGGCACCCACCTCACAGCTCCACAGATGCACCCACCACACAGCTCCACCGATGCACCCACCACACAGCTCCACTGATGCAGCCACCACACAGCTCCACTGATGCACCCACCACACAGCTCCACCGACACAGCTCCACTGATGCACCAACCACCCAGCTCCACCGATGCAGCCACCACACAGCTCCACCGATGCACCCACCACACAGCTCCACCGATGCACCCACCACCCAGCTCCAAAGATGCACCCACCACCCAGCTTCACCGAGGCACCCACCACAGAGCTCCACAGAGGAACCCACCACACAGTTCTACCAATGCACCCACTAAGCTCCACCGATGCACCCACCACACAGCTTCACCAAGGCACTCACCACAGAGCACCACCAATGCACCAACCACACAGCTCCACCGAGGCACCCACCACACAGCTCTACCGAGGCACCCACCACACAGCTCCGCCGAGGCACCCACCACACAGCTCTGCCGAGGCACCCACCACACAGATCCACCGATGCACCCACCACACAGCTCCGACACAGCTCCACTGATGCACCCACCATCCAGCTCCACCGATGCACCCACCACACAGCTCCACCGATGCACCCACCACACAGCTCCACCGATGCACCCACCACACAGCTCCACCGATGCACCCACCACACAGCTCCACCGATGCACCCAAAACACAGCTCCACTGAGGCACCCACCACACAGCTCCACAGATGCACACACCACCCAGCTCCACCGGTGCACCCACCACCCAGCTCCACCGATGCACCCACCACCCAGCTCCACCGATGCACCCACCACAGCTCCACTGATGCATCCACCACCCAGCTCCACCAAGGCACCCACCACACAGCTCCACCGACACACAGCTCCACCGATGCACCCACCACCCAGCTCCACTGATGCAACCACCACACAGCTCCACCGACACAGCTCCACCGATGCACCCACCACACAGCTCCACTGATGGACCCAACACACAGCTCCAACGATGCACCCACCACACAGCTCCACAGTTGCACCCACCACACAGCTCTGCCGAGGCACCCACCACACAGCTCCGCCGAGGCACCCACCACACAGCTCCACCGATGCACTCACCACACAGCTCCACCGATGCTCCAACTAAGCTCCACCAATGCACCCACCACACAGCTCCACCAATGCACCCACTAAGCTCCACCGATGCACCCACCACACAGCTTCACCGAGGCACCCACCACAGAGCTCCACAGAGGAACCCACCACACAGCTCTACCAATGCACCCACTAAGCTTCACCGATGCACCCACCACACAGCTTCACCAAGGCACCCACCACAGAGCTCCACCAATGCACCAACCACACAGCTCCACCGAGGCACCCACCACACAGCTCTACCGAGGCACCCACCACACAGCTCCGCCGAGGCACCCACCACACAGCTCCGCCGAGGCACCCACCACACAGATCCACCGATGCACCCACCACACAGCTCCACCGATGCTCCAACTAAGATCCACCAATGCACCCACCACAGCTTCACCGATGCACCCACCACAGCTTCACAAATGCACCCACCACACAGCTCCACCAATGCACCCACCACACAGCTCCACCTACACAGCTCCACCGATGCACCCACCACACAGCTCCACCAATGCACCCACCACACAGTTCCGCCGAGGCACCCACCACACAGCTCCACCAAGGCACCCACCACACAGCTCCACAGAGGCACCCACCACACAGCTCCACCGAGGCTCCCACCACACAGCTGCTCCGAGGCACCCACCACACAGCTCCACCGAGGCACCCACCACACAGCTCCACCGATGCACCCACCACACAGCTCCACCGAGGCACCCACCACACAGCTCCACCGAGGCACCCACCACACAGCTCCACCGAGGCACCCACCACACAGCTCCACCGATGCACCCAACACACAGCTCCACCTATGCACCCACCACACAGCTGCACCGAGGCATGCACCACACAGCTCAACAGATGCACCCACCACACAGCTCCACCGATGCACCCACCACACAGCTTTACCAATGCACCCACCACACAGCTCCACAGATGCACCCACCACACAGCTCCACCGAGGCACCCACCACACACCTCCACAGATGCACCCACCACACAGCTCCACCGATGCAGCCACCACACAGCTCCACCGATGCAGCCACCACACAGCTCCACCGATGCACCCAAAACACAGCTCCACCGAGGCACCCACCACGCAGCTCCACCGAGGCACCCACCACACAGCTCCACAGATGCACCCACCACACAGCTCCACCGATGCACCCACCACACAGCTCCACCGATGCACCCACCACACAGCTCCACCGATGCACCCAAAACACAGCTCCACTGAGGCACCCACCACACAGCTCCACAGATGCACCCACCACCAAGCTCCACTGGTGCACCCACCACCCAGCTCCACCGATGCACCCACCACCCATCTCCACCGATGCACCCACCACAGCTCCACTGATGCATCCACCACCCAGCTCCACCGATGCACCCACCACACAGCTCCACCGATGCTCCAACTAAGATCCACCAATGCACCCACCACAGCTTCACCGATGCACCCACCACAGCTTCACAAATGCACCCACCACACAGCTCCACCAATGCACCCACCACACAGCTCCACCTACACAGCTCCACCGATGCACCCACCACACAGCTCCACCAAAACACCCACCACACAGCTCCACCAATGCACCCACCACTGAGCTCCACCAATGCAGCCACCACACAGCTCCACCAATGCACCCACCACACAGCTCCACCAATGCACCCACCACACACCTCCACCGATGCACCCACCACACAGCTCCACCTACACAGCTCCACCGATGCACGCACCACACAGCTCCACCGAGGCACCCACCACACAGCTCCAACGATACACCCACCACACAGCTCCACCGATGCACCCACCACACAGCTCCACCGATGCACCCACCACACAGCTCCACCGATGCACCCACCACACAGCTCCACCGAGGCACCGACCACACAGTTCCACCGAGGCACCCACCACACAGCTCCACAGATGCACCCACCACACAGCTCCACTGATGCACCCACCTAACAGCTCGGCCGAGGCACCCACCACACAGCTCCACCGATGCACCCAAAACACAGCTCCACTGAGGCACCCACCACACAGCTCCACAGATGCACCCACCACCCAGCTCCACAGGTGCACCCACCACCCAGCTCCACCGGTGCACCCACCACCCATCTCCACCGATGCACCCACCACAGCTCCACTGATGCATCCACCACCCAGCTCCACCGATGCACCCACCACACAGCTCCACCGATGCTCCAACTAAGATCCACCAATGCACCCACCACAGCTTCACCGATGCACCCACCACAGCTTCACAAATGCACCCACCACACAGCTCCACCAATGCACCCACCACACAGCTCCACCTACACAGCTCCACCGATGCACCCACCACACAGCTCCACCAAAACACCCACCACACAGCTCCACCAATGCACCCACCACTGAGCTCCACCAATGCAGCCACCACACAGCTCCACCAATGCACCCACCACACAGCTCCACCAATGCACCCACCACACACCTCCACCGATGCACCCACCACACAGCTCCACCTACACAGCTCCACCGATGCACACACCACACAGCTCCACCGAGGCACCCACCACACAGCTCCAACGATGCACCCACCACACAGCTCCACCGATGCACCCACCACAGCTCCACTGATGCATCTACCACCCAGCTCCACCGATGCACCCACCACAAAGCTCCACCGACACAGCTCCACCGATGCACCCACCACCCAGCTCCACTGATGCAACCACCACACAGCTCCACCGACACAGCTCCACCGATGCACCCACCACACAGCTCCACTGATGGACCCAACACACAGCTCCAACGATGCATCCACCACTGAGCTCCACCAATGCACCCACCACACAGCTCCACCAATGCACCCACCACACACCTCCACCGATGCACCCACCACACAGCTCAACCTACACAGCTCCACCGCTGCACCCACCACACAGCTCCACCGAGGCACCCACCACACAGCTCCAATGATGCACCCACCACACAGCTCTACCGATGCACCCACCACACAGCTCCACCGAGGCACCCACCACACAGCTCCACCGAGGCACCCACCACACAGCTCCACAGATGCACCCACCACACAGCTCCACCGATGCACCCACCACACAGCTCCGCCGAGGGACCCACCACACAGATCCACCGAAGCACCCACCACAGCTCCACCGATGCTCCAACTAAGATCCACCAATGCACCTACCACAGCTTCACCGATGCACCCACCACACAGCTCCACCTACACACCTCCACCGATGCACCCACCACACAGCTCCACCAATGCACCCACCACACAGCTCCACCAATGCACCCACCACTGAGCTCCACCAATGCACCCACCACACAGCTCCACCAAGGCACCCACCACACACCTCCACCAATGCACCACCACACAGCTCCACCTACACAGCTCCACCAATGCACCCACCACACAGCTCCAACGATGCACCCACCACATAGCTCCACTGATGCACCCACCACACAGCTTCACCAATGCACCCACCACACAGCTCCACCGATGCACCCACCACACAGCTCCACCGAGGCACCCACCACACAGCTCCACCGATGCAGCCACCACACAGCTCCACCGATGCACCCACCACACAGATCCACCGATGCACCCACCACAGCTTCACAAATGCACCCACCACACAGCTCCACCAATGCACCCACCACACAGCTCCACCTACACAGCTCCACCGATGCACCCACCACACAGCTCCACCAAAGCACCCACCACACAGCTCCACCAATGCACCTACCACTGAGCTCCACCAATGCACCCACCACACAGCTCCACCAATGCACCCACCACACAGCTCCACCAATGCACCCACCACACACCTCCACCGATGCACCCACCACACAGCTCCACCGATGCACGCACCACACAGCTCCACCGAGGCACCCACCACACAGCTCCAACGATGCACCCACCACACAGCTCCACCGATGCACCCACCACACAGCTCCACCGATGCACCCACCACACAGCTCCACCGATGCACCCACCACACAGCTCCACCGATGCACCCACCACACAGCTCCACCGATGCACCCACCACACAGCTCCACCGATGCACCCAAAACACAGCTCCACTGAGGCACCCACCACACAGCTCCACAGATGCACCCACCACCAAGCTCCACTGGTGCACCCACCACCCAGCTCCACCGATGCACCCACCACCCATCTCCACCGATGCACCCACCACAGCTCCACTGATGCATCCACCACCCAGCTCCACCGATGCACCCACTACACAGCTCCACCGACACAGCTCCACCGATGCACCCACCACCCATCTCCACTGATGCAACCACCACACAGCTCCACCGACACAGCTCCACCGATGCAACCACCACACAGCTCCACTGATGGACCCAACACACAGCTCCACCGAGGCACTCCACCGATGCACCCACCACACAGCCCCACCGATGCACCCACCACACAGCTCCACCGAGGCACCCACCTCACAGCTCCACAGATGCACCCACCACACAGCTCCACCGATGCACCCACCACACAGCTCCACTGATGCAGCCACCACACAGCTCCACTGATGCACCCACCACACAGCTCCACCGACACAGCTCCACTGATGCACCAACCACCCAGCTCCGCCGATGCAGCCACCACACAGCTCCACCGATGCACCCACCACACAGCTCCACCGATGCACCCACCACCCAGCTCCAAAGATGCACCCACCACCCAGCTTCACCGAGGCACCCACCACAGAGCTCCACAGAGGAACCCACCACACAGTTCTACCAATGCACCCACTAAGCTCCACCGATGCACCCACCACACAGCTTCACCAAGGCACTCACCACAGAGCTCCACCAATGCACCAACCACACAGCTCCACCGAGGCACCCACCACACAGCTCTACCGAGGCACCCACCACACAGCTCCGCCGAGGCACCCACCACACAGCTCTGCCGAGGCACCCACCACACAGATCCACCGATGCACCCACCACACAGCTCCGACACAGCTCCACTGATGCACCCACCATCCAGCTCCACCGATGCACCCACCACACAGCTCCACCGATGCACCCACTACACAGCTCCACCGATGCACCCACCACACAGCTCCACCGATGCACCCACCACACAGCTCCACCGATGCACCCAAAACACAGCTCCACTGAGGCACCCACCACACAGCTCCACAGATGCACACACCACCCAGCTCCACCGGTGCACCCACCACCCAGCTCCACCGATGCACCCACCACCCAGCTCCACCGATGCACCCATGTTAGACGGACCGGGAGGGTCGGCCGAGGATAAGGGGAGCGGTCTTCAGGGAGAGCCGACTCCAGGGACCGTACAGACAAGTAACTTCCCCCCCACAGACGGACACCACACAAGGGTAAGGTTTAACGAGATTTTATAGGCGATTCTTAAAGTACGATCAAATGGTACAAGGAGGTCTGGACTCAGGGGTCCCCTCGATTCTGGTTTGGGGAAAGGGTAGCGGGACAGTCTTGATTACCAAAAGATGGAAATAGCTCTCAATCCTCGAGCTCGGCGTTCTAGATGATCGGGCCGCGGCGGAGCCAGCAGGTCCCGAGATGGACGAAGGAAGCGACGGTCCGCGGCGGAGCCAGCAGGTCCCGATGAAGATGATGGTTGCAAACGGTCCGCGGCCACGCCAGCAGGTCCCGACGACGATGAAGGATTCCGAAGGTTACGAAGGTTGCGGCAGCACCAGCAGGCAGGGCGATGGTGCACAAGGCAGAGCTACGGCAGCGCCAGTAGTCCGTCAAGGATGAGTTCTTCTTTACGTCTCTCGACTCCAAGATACAACTGCCTTCCTGCTCTGGAGCTGCCCCAGTTATAGGGCTGGTGTTCTTTGATGTCCGGACCCTCGCACTTGGAGGTCGGGAGGTCCGGGATGGGGGAGTCCAGACACCCAGCAGGGGGGTGGGGCCAGCGCCCGGGGAGGCGATGGGCGAGCGGCACTTGGCGGGGAGAGCCATCGACACCTCTTTCTCCCATTGACTTGCCAAGTAGCCTGCTCACCTCCTGGGTGGATGGTGGTGCCGGGATGTCTGAGGCCTGGCCAGGCCCAGGGTTGAGGTCGATCGGGGGCCAGGCGGCCTCGTGGTGGAGTGTCCAAGATGGCGCCCAGGATGGGCGCGCGGGCCAGCAGTGGATCGGGTCCACGAGGTCGATATGTTCGAAGGCAGGGGTCCCTGCGGGGACGGAGGACGTGCAATGGTAGTGTGTGGTACCTGTGTGACCGGGCTCGGACCGGGTTGGGCCGGGGGAGAGCGGCCCTTCATGTGGCCTGTCCAACAACCCACCACAGCTCCACTGATGCATCCACCACCCAGCTCCACTGATGCAACCACCACACAGCTCCACCGACACACAGCTCCACCGATGCACCCACCACCCAGCTCCACTGATGCAACCACCACACAGCTCCACCGACACAGCTCCACCGATGCACCCACCACACAGCTCCACTGATGGACCCAACACACAGCTCCAACGATGCACCCACCACACAGCTCCACAGATGCACCCACCACACAGCTCCGCCGAGGCACCCACCACACAGCTCCGCCGAGGCACCCACCACACAGCTCCGCCGAGGCACCCACCACACAGCTCCACCGATGCACTCACCACACAGCTCCACCGATGCACCCACCACACAGCTCCACCAATGCACCCACTAAGCTCCACCGATGCACCCACCACACAGCTTCACCGAGGCACCCACCACAGAGCTCCACAGAGGAACCCACAACACAGCTCTACCAATGCACCCACTAAGCTTCACCGATGCACCCACCACACAGCTTCACCAAGGCACCCACCACAGAGCTCCACCAATGCACCCACTAAGCTCCACCGATGCACCCACCACACAGCTTCACCGAGGCACCCACCACAGAGCTCCACAGAGGAACCCACAACACAGCTCTACCAATGCACCCACTAAGCTTCACCGATGCACCCACCACACAGCTTCACCAAGGCACCCACCACAGAGCTCCACCAATGCACCAACCACACAGCTCCACCGAGGCACCCACCACACAGCTCTACCGAGGCACCCACCACACAGCTCTACCGAGGCACCCACCACACAGCTCCGCCGAGGCACCCACCACACAGATCCACCGATGCACCCACCACACAGCTCCACCGATGCTCCAACTAAGATCCACCAATGCACCCACCACAGCTTCACCGATGCACCCACCACAGCTTCACAAATGCACCCACCACACAGCTCCACCAATGCACCCACCACACAGCTCCACCTACACAGCTCCACCGATGCACCCACCACACAGCTCCACCAATGCACCCACCACACAGTTCCGCCGAGGCACCCACCACACAGCTCCACCAAGGCACCCACCACACAGCTCCACAGAGGCACCCACCACACAGCTCCCCCGAGGCTCCCACCACACAGCTGCTCCGAGGCACCCACCACACAGCTCCACCGAGGCACCCACCACACAGCTCCACCGAGGCACCCACCACACAGCTCCACCGATGCACCCACCACACAGCTCCACCGAGGCACCCACCACACAGCTCCACCGAGGCACCCACCACACAGCTCCACCGAGGCACCCACCACACAGCTCCACCGATGCACCCAACACACAGCTCCACCTATGCACCCACCACACAGCTGCACCGAGGCATGCACCACACAGCTCAACAGATGCACCCACCACACAGCTCCACCGATGCACCCACCACACAGCTTTACCAATGCACCCACCACACAGCTCCACAGATGCACCCACCACACAGCTCCACAGATGCACCCACCGCACAGCTCCACAGATGCACCCACCACACAGCTCCACAGATGCACCCACCACACAGTTCCGCCGAGGCACCCACCACACAGCTCCACAGATGCACCCACCACACAGCTCCACTGAAGCACCCACCACACAGCTCCATCGAAGCACCCACCACACAGCTCCACCGAAGCACCCACCACACAGCTCCACTGGTGCACCCACCACGCAGCTTTACCGAGGCACCCACCACACAGCTCCACGGAGGCACCCACCACACAGCTCCACCGAGGCACCCACCACACAGCTCCACCGAGGCACCCACCATTAAGCTCCACCAATGCACCCACCACACAGCTCCACCAATGCACCCACCACAAAGTTCCGCCAAGGCACCCACCACACAGCTCCACCGAGGCACCCACCATACAGCTCCACCGAGGCTCCCACCACACAGCTCCACCGAGGCTCCCACCACCCAGCTGCTCCGAGGCACCTACCACACAGCTCCACCGAGGCACCCACCACACAGCTCCACCGATGCACCCACCACACAGCTCCACCGAGGCACCCACCACACAGCTACACCAATGCACCCACCACACAGCTCCACCAATGCACCCACCACACAGCTCCACCAATGCACCCACCACACAGCTCCACCAATGCACCCACCACACAGCTTCACCAATGCACCCACCACACAGCCCAACCTATGCACCCACCACACACATCCACCGAAGCATCCACCACACAGCTCCACCTACACAGCTCCACCAATGCAGCCACCACACAGCTCCACAGATGCAGCCACCACACAGCTCCACCGATGCAGCCACCACACAGCTCCACCGATGCAGCCACCACACAGCTCCACCGATGCAGCCACCACACAGCTCCACCGATGCAGCCACCACACAGCTCCACCGATGCAGCCACCACACAGCTCCACCGATGCAGCCACCACCCAGCTCCATCGATGCAGCCACCACCCAGCTCCACTGATGCACCCACCACCCAGCTCCACCGATGCACCCACCACACAGCTCCACCGACACAGCTCCACCGATGCACCAACCACACAGCTCCACTGATGCACCCACCACACAGCTCCACCGATGCACCCGCCACACAGCTCCACCGATGCACCCGCCACACAGCTCCACCGATGCACCCAAAACACAGCTCCACTGAGGCACCCACCACCCAGCTCCACAGATGCACCCACCACCCAGCTCCACAGGTGCACCCACCACACAGCTCCACCAATGCACCCACCACCCAGCTCCACTGATGCACCCACCACCCAGCTCCACCGATGCACCCACCACACAGCTCCACCGACACAGCTCCACCGATGCACCAACCACACAGCTCCACTGATGCACCCACCACACAGCTCCACCGATGCACCCGCCACACAGCTCCACCGATGCACCCGCCACACAGCTCCACCGATGCACCCAAAACACAGCTCCACTGAGGCACCCACCACCCAGCTCCACAGATGCACACACCACACAGCTCCACAGATGCACCCACCACACAGCTCCACCGAGGCACCCACCACACAGCTCTGCCGAGGCTCCCACCACACAGCTCAACCGATGCACTCACCACACAGCTCCACCGATGCTCCAACTAAGCTCCACCAATGCACCCACCGCACAGCTCCACCAATGCACCCACTAAGCTCCACCGATGCACCCACCACACAGCTTCACCGAGGCACCCACCACAGAGCTCCACCGAGGAACCCACCACACAGCTCCACCAATGCACCCACTAAGCTCCACCGATGCACCTACCACACAGCTTCACCGAGGCACCCACCACAGAGCTCCACCGATGCACCCACCACACAGCTCCACCGAGGCAACAACCACACAGCTCTACCGATGCACCCACCACACAGCTCTGCCGAGGCACCCACCACACAGCTCTGCCGAGGCACCCACCACACAGATCCACCGATGCACCCACCACACAGCTCCACCGA
This sequence comes from Lissotriton vulgaris, assembly GCF_964263255.1. Taxonomy (NCBI): domain Eukaryota; kingdom Metazoa; phylum Chordata; class Amphibia; order Caudata; family Salamandridae; genus Lissotriton; species Lissotriton vulgaris. The sequence continues at coordinate 2,070,728,613 of NC_141691.1, read as the reverse complement.
TACTCCAACTAAGATCCACCAATGCACCCACCTCTGCTTCACCGATGCACCCACCACAGCTTCACCAATGCACCCACCACACAGCTCCACCGATGCACCCACCACACAGCGCCACCTACACAGCTCCACCGATGCACCCACCACACAGCTCCACCAATGCACCCACCACTGAGCTCCACCAATGCACCCACCACACAGCTCCACCGATGCACCCACCACACACCTCCACCGATGCACCCACCACACAGCTCCACCTACACAGCTCCACCGATGCACCCACCACACAGCTCCACCGAGGCACCCACCACACAGCTCCAACGATGCACCCACCACACAGCTCCACCGATGCACCCAACACACAGCTCCACCGATGCACCCACCACACAGCTCCACGAGGCACCCACCACACAGCTCCACCGAGGCACCCACCACAAAGCTCCACAGATGCACCCAACACACAGCTCCACAGATGCACCCACCACACAGCTCCACCGATGCAGCCACCACACAGCTACACCGATGCAGCCACCACACAGCTCCACCGATGCACCTACCACACAGCTCCACCAATGCACCCACCACACAGCTCCACCAATGCACCCACCACACAGCTCCACCAATGCACCCACCACACAGCTACACCGATGCACCCACCACACAGCTCCACCGAGGCACCCACCACACAGCTCCACCGAGGCACTCCACCAATGCACTCACCACACAGCTCCACCGATGCAGCCACCACACAGCTCCACCAAGGCACCCACCACACAGCTCCACCAAGGCACCCACCACACAGCTCCACCGATGCACCCACCACACAGCTCCACCGATGCACCCACCACACTGCTCCACCGATGCAGCCACCACACTGCTCCACCGATGCACCCACCACACAGCTCCACCGACACAGCTCCACTGATGCACCCACCACCCAGCTCCACCGATGCAGCCACCACACAGCTCCACCAATGCACCCACCACACAGCTCCACCGATGCAGCCACCACCCATGTCCACCAATGCAGCCACCACCCAGCTCCACAGATGCACCCACCACCCAGCTCCACCGATGCACCCACCACCCAGATCCACCGATGCACCCACCACCCAGCTCCACTGATGCACCCACCACCCAGCTCCACAGATGCACCCACCACACAGCTCTACCGACACAGCTCCACCGATGCACCCACCACCCAGCTCCACCGATGCACCCACCACACAGCTCATCCGATGCACCCACCACACAGCTCCACCGATGCACCCACCACACAGCTCCACCAATGCACCAACCACCCAGCTCCACCGATGCACCCACCACACAGCTCCACCGATGCACCCACCACACAGCTCCACCGATGCACCCAAAACACAGCTCCACTGAGGCACCCACCACACAGCTCCACAGATGCACCCACCACCCAGCTCCACAGGTGCACCCACCACCCAGCTCCACAGGTGCACCCACCACCCAGCTCCACCGATGCACCCACCACAGCTCCACTGATGCATCCACCACCCAGCTCCACCGATGCACCCACCACAAAGCTCCACTGACACAGCTCCACCGATGCACCCACCACCCAGCTCCACTGATGCAACCACCACACAGCTCCACCGACACAGCTCCACCGATGCACCCACCACACAGCTCCACTGATGGACCCAACACACAGCTCCAACGATGCACCCACCACTGAGCTCCACCAATGCACCCACCACACAGCTCCACCAATGCACCCACCACACACCTCCACCGATGCACCCACCACACAGCTCAACCTACACAGCTCCACCGCTGCACCCACCACACAGCTCCACCGAGGCACCCACCACATAGCTCCAATGATGCACCCACCACACAGCTCTACCGATGCACCCACCACACAGCTCCACCGATGCACCCACCACACAGCTCCACCGAGGCACCCACCACACAGCTCCACCGAGGCACCCACCACACAGCTCCACTGATGCACCCACCACACAGCTCCACAGATGCACCCACCACACAGCTCCACCGATGCACCCACCACACAGCTCCGCCGAGGCACCCACCACACAGATCCACCAAAGCACCCACCACAGCTCCACCGATGTTCCAACTAAGATCCACCAATGCACCCACCACAGCTTCACCGATGCACCCACCACAGCTTCACCAATGCACCCACCACACAGCTCCACCTACACAGCTCCACCGATGCACCCACCACACAGCTCCACCAATGCACCCACCACACAGCTCCACCAATGCACCCACCACTGAGCTCCACCAATGCACCCACCACACAGCTCCACCAATGCACCCACCACACAGCTCCACCTACACAGCTCCACCAATGCACCCACCACACAGCTCCAACGATGCACCCACCACACAGCTCCACTGATGCACCCACCACACAGCTTCACCAATGCACCCACCACACAGCTCCACCGATGCACCCACCACACAGCTCCACCGAGGCACCCACCACACAGCTCCACCGAGGCACCCACCACACACCTCCACAGATGCACCCACCACACAGCTCCACCGATGCAGCCACCACACAGCTCCACCGATGCAGCCACCACACAGCTCCACCGATGCAGCCACCACACAGCTCCACCGATGCACCCACCACACAGATCCACCGATGCACCCACCACACAGCTCCACCGATGCTCCAACTAAGATCCACCAATGCACCCACCACAGCTTCACCGATGCACCCACCACAGCTTCACAAATGCACCCACCACACAGCTCCACCAATGCACCCACCACACAGCTCCACCTACACAGCTCCACCGATGCACCCACCACACAGCTCCACCAAAACACCCACCACACAGCTCCACCAATGCACCCACCACTGAGCTCCACCAATGCAGCCACCACACAGCTCCACCAATGCACCCACCACACAGCTCCACCAATGCACCCACCACACACCTCCACCGATGCACCCACCACACAGCTCCACCTACACAGCTCCACCGATGCACGCACCACACAGCTCCACCGAGGCACCCACCACACAGCTCCAACGATGCACCCACCACACAGCTCCACCGATGCACCCACCACACAGCTCCACCGATGCACCCACCACACAGCTCCACCGATGCACCCACCACACAGCTCCACCGAGGCACCGACCACACAGTTCCACCGAGGCACCCACCACACAGCTCCACAGATGCACCCACCACACAGCTCCACTGATGCACCCACCTAACAGCTCGGCCGAGGCACCCACCACCCAGCTCCACAGGTGAACCCAGCTCCACCGGTGCACCCACCACCCAGCTCCACCGGTGCACCCACCACAGCTCCACTGATGCATCCACCACCCAGCTCCACCGATGCACCCACCACAAAGCTCCACCGACACAGCTCCACCGATGCACCCACCACCCAGCTCCACTGATGCAACCACCACACAGCTCCACCGACACAGCTCCACCGATGCACCCACCACACAGCTCCACTGATGGACCCAACACACAGCTCCAACGATGCATCCACCACTGAGCTCCACCAATGCACCCACCACACAGCTCCACCAATGCACCCACCACACACCTCCACCGATGCACCCACCACACAGCTCAACCTACACAGCTCCACCGCTGCACCCACCACACAGCTCCACCGAGGCACCCACCACACAGCTCCAATGATGCACCCACCACACAGCTCTACTGATGCACCCACCACACAGCTCCACCGAGGCACCCACCACACAGCTCCACCGAGGCACCCACCACACAGCTCCACAGATGCACCCACCACACAGCTCCACCGATGCACCCACCACACAGCTCCGCCGAGGGACCCACCACACAGATCCACCGAAGCACCCACCACAGCTCCACCGATGCTCCAACTAAGATCCACCAATGCACCTACCACAGCTTCACCGATGCACCCACCACACAGCTCCACCTAGACAGCTCCACCGATGCACCCACCACACAGCTCCACCAATGCACCCACCACACAGCTCCACCAATGCACCCACCACTGAGCTCCACCAATGCACCCACCACACAGCTCCACCAAGGCACCCACCACACACCTCCACCAATGCACCCACCACACAGCTCCACCTACACAGCTCCACCAATGCACCCACCACACAGCTCCAACGATGCACCCACCACACAGCTCCACTGATGCACCCACCACACAGCTTCACCAATGCACCCACCACACAGCTCCACCGATGCACCCACCACACAGCTCCACCGAGGCACCCACCATACAGCTCCACCGAGGCACCCACCACACAGCTCCACAGATGCACCCACCACACAGCTCCACCGATGCAGCCACCACACAGCTCCACTGATGCAGCCACCACACAGCTCCACCGATGCAGCCACCACACAGCTCCACCGATGCACCCACCACACAGATCCACCGATGCACCCACCACAGCTTCACAAATGCACCCACCACACAGCTCCACCAATGCACCCACCACACAGCTCCACCTACACAGCTCCACCGATGCACCCACCACACAGCTCCACCAAAGCACCCACCACACAGCTCCACCAATGCACCTACCACTGAGCTCCACCAATGCACCCACCACACAGCTCCACCAATGCACCCACCACACAGCTCCACCAATGCACCCACCACACACCTCCACCGATGCACCCACCACACAGCTCCACCGATGCACGCACCACACAGCTCCACCGAGGCACCCACCACACAGCTCCAACGATGCACCCACCACACAGCTCCACCGATGCACCCACCACACAGCTCCACCGATGCACCCACCACACAGCTCCACCGATGCACCCACCACACAGCTCCACCGATGCACCCACCACACAGCTCCACCGAGGCACCCACCACACAGTTCCACCGAGGCACACACCACACAGCTCCACAGATGCACCCACCACACAGCTCCACTGATGCACCCACCTAACAGCTCCGCCGAGGCACCCACCACACAGATCCACCGATGCACCCACCACACAGCTCCACCGATGCTCCAACTAAGATCCACCAATGCACCCACCACAGCTTCACCGATGCACCCACCACAGCTTCACCAATGCACCCACCACACAGCTCCACCGATGCACCCACCACACAGCTCCACCTACACAGCTCCACCGATGCACCCACCACACAGCTCCACCAATGCACCCACCACACAGCTCCACCAATACACCCACCACTGAGTTCCACCAATGCACCCACCACACAGCTCCACCAATGCACCCACCACACACCTCCACCGATGCACCCACCACACAGCTCGACCTACACAGCTCCACCGATGCACCCACCTCACAGCTCCAACGATGCACCCACCACACAGCTCCACTGATGCACCCACCACACAGCTCCACCAATGCACCCACCACACAGCTCCACTGATGCACCCACCACACAGCTCCACCGATGCACCCACTACACAGCTCCACCGAGGCAACCACCACACAGCTCCATCGAGGCACCCACCACACAGCTCCACAGATGCACCCACCACACAGCTGCACCGATGCAGCCACCACACAGCTCCACCGATGCAGCCACCACACAGCTCCACCGATGCAGCCACCACACAGCTCCACCGATGCACCCACCACACAGCTCCACTGATGGACCCAACACACAGCTCCAACGATGCACCCACCACACAGCTCCATAGATGCACCCACCACACAGCTCCGCCGAGGCACCCACCACACACCTCCGCCGAGGCTCCCACCACACAGCTCCACCGATGCACTCACCACACAGCTCCACCGATGCTCCAACTAAGCTCCACCAATGCACCCACCACACAGCTCTACCAATGCACCCACTAAGCTCCACCGATGCACCCACCACACAGCTTCACCGAGGCACCCACCACAGAGCTCCACCGAGGAACCCACCACACAGCTCCACCAATGCACCCACTAAGCTCCACCGATGCACCCACCACACAGCTACACCGATGCAGCCACCACACAGCTCCACCGATGCACCTACCACACAGCTCCACCAATGCACCCACCACACAGATCCACCAATGCACCCACCATACAGCTCCACCAATGCACCCACCACACAGCTACACCGATGCACCCACCACACAGCTCCACCGAGGCACCCACCACACAGCTCCACCGAGGCACTCCACCAATGCACCCACCACACAGCTCCACCGATGCACCCACCACACAGCTCCACCGAGGCACCCACCACACAGATCCACCTAGGCACCCACCACACAGCTCCACCGATGCACCCACCACACAGCTCCACCGATGCACCCACCACACTGCTCCACCGATGCAGCCACCACACTGCTCCACCAATGCACCCACCACACAGCTCCACCGACACAGCTCCACTGATGTACCCACCACCCAGCTCCACCGATGCAGCCACACCCCACAGCTCCACCGATGCACCCACCACACAGCTCCACTGATGCAGCCACCACCCATGTCCACCGATGCAGCCACCACCCAGCTCCACAGATGCACCCACCACCCAGCTCCACCGATGCACCCGCCACCGATGCACCCACCACCCAGCTCCACTGATGCACCCACCACCCAGCTCCACAGATGCACCCACCACACAGCTCTACCGACACAGCTCCACCGATGCACCCACCACCCAGCTCCACCGATGCACCCACCACACAGCTCATCCGATGCACCCACCAAACAGCTCCACCGATGCACCCACCACACAGCTCCACCGATGCACCAACCACACAGCTCCACCGATGCACCCACCACACAGCTCCACCGATGCACCCACTACACAGCTCCACCGATGCACCCAAAACACAGCTCCACTGAGGCACCCACCACACAGCTCCACAGATGCACCCACAACCCAGCTCCACAGGTGCACCCACCACCCAGCTCCACCGGTGCACCCACCACCCAGCGCCACCGATGCACCCACCACAGCTCCACTGATGCATCCACCACCCAGCTCCACCGATGCACCCACTTAAAGCTCCACCAACACAGCTCCACCGATGCACCCACCACCCAGCTCCACTGATGCAACCACCACACAGCTCCACCGACACAGCTCCACCGATGCACCCACCACACAGCTCCAGTGATGGACCCAACACACAGCTCCAACGATGCACCCACCACTGAGCTCCACCAATGCACCCACCACACAGCTCCACCAATGCACCCACCACACACCTCCACCGATGCACCCACCACACAGCTCAACCTACACAGCTCCACCGATGAACCCACCACACAGCTCCACCGAGGCACCCACCACACAGCTCCAATGATGCACCCACCACACAGCTCTACCGATGCACCCACCACACAGCTCCACCGAGGCACCCACCACACAGCTCCACCGAGGCACCCACCACACAGCTCCACCGAGGCACCCACCACACAGCTCCACAGATGCACCTACCACACAGCTCCACAGATGCACCCACCACACAGCTCCACCGATGCACCCACCACACAGCTCCGCCGAGGCACCCATCACACAGATCCACCAATGCACCCACCACAGCTCCACCGATGCTCCAACTAAGATCCACCAATGCACCCACCACAGCTTCACCGATGCACCCACCACAGCTTCACCAATGCACCCACCACACAGCTCCACCTACACAGCTCCACCAATGCACCCACCACACAGCTCCACCAATGCACCCACCACACAGCTCCACCAATGCAACCACCACTGAGCTCCACCAATGCACCCACCACACAGCTCCACCAATCCACCCACCACACACCTCCACCAATGCACCCACCACACACCTCCCCCTACACAGCTCCACCAATGCACCCACCACACAGCTCCAACGATGCACCCACCACACAGCTCCACTGATGCACCCACCACACAGCTCCACCAATGCACCCACCACACACCTCCACAGATGCACCCACCACACACCTCCACAGATGCACCCACCACACAGCTCCACAGATGCACCCACCACATAGCTCCACAGATGCACCCACCACACAGCTCCACAGATGCACCCACCACACAGCTCCACAGATGCACCCACCACACAGCTCCACCGAAGCACCCACCACACAGCTCCACCGGTGCACCCACCACGCAGCTTTACCGAGGCACCCACCACACAGCTCCACCGAGGCACCCACCACACAGCTCCACCGAGGCACCCACCACACAGCTCCACCGAGGCACCCACCACACAGCTCCACCGAGGCACCCACCGCACAGCTCCACCGAGGCACCCACCGCACAGCTCCACCGAGGCACCCACCGCACAGCTCCACCGAGGCACCCACCGCACAGCTCCACCGAGGCACCCACCACACAGCTCCGCTGAGGCACCCACCACACAGCTCCACCATGCACCCACCACACAGCTCCACAGAGGCACCCACCACACAGCTCCACCGAGGCTCCCACCACACAGCTGCTCCGAGGCACCCACCACACAGCTCCACCCAGGCACCCACCACACAGCTCCACCGATGCACCCACCACTCTGCTCCACCGATGCAGCCACCACACAGCTCCACCGATGCAGCCACCACACAGCTCCACCGATGCAGCCACCACACAGCTCCACCGATGCAGCCACCACACAGCTCCACTGATGCAGCCACCACACAGCTCCACAGAGGCACCCACCACACAGCTCCACAGAGGCACCGACCACACAGCTCCACAGAGGCACCCACCACACAGCTCCACAGAGGCACCCACCACACAGCCCCACAGAGGCACCCACCACTTTTTGCAATAATCGTCCTCGGTGGCGGTCCCGGCTTGTGTTTCAGGACCGGCGCAGTGAGCTCGTTCCACCGTGAAGATGTTAAAGAGTCGCTTCGGTTTGAGGTGGGTGAGGATGAGGTCCTCCAAAAAGAGTTCCACGCTTGGCCCCTCCGTTCCTTCCGGCACTCCCACCAGGCGGATGTTACTTCGGCGGGTCCTACCTTCCTGTTCCTCGAGCTTAAGGGCCATTTGCCGGTGCTGGTGAACCAAGTCGCTCACTCGCTTCTCCATCTTTTTCGCTGAGGTTTGAAGATCCTGGATGGCCGACTCGTTCGCTTTGGCCTTGTCGGAGGTCTTGCCAAGATCCGTTTTAAGAAGGTTCACTTCTATTGAGATGTTGTCCATTTTTGTCTCTAGGGTAGTGCCTAATGTTTGTATCGCCGCCATGATGGAGGTCAAGGACGGCTCCTTCTGGCTGGATTGGACTTCGGTCGTACTCCCCGCTTGGCGCTGTCCCAGAGGGACTGCATATTTGTCCAGTTTGTTAGTCTGTGTGGTTGAGTTTCCTTTAGGAATCATGGTTGCGATCTGTTCAGTCCGAGGATTGCGTCGTAGATCCCACACTGTCTCGAGCCAAGTATGCATGATCAAGGGGTCTGTGACAACAGCTCGTTTCCAGCCGTCAGGTATATATCGCGGTGATGGCCTCCTTCTTTATCGGGTTTGGAATAGGAGGAGCCACTCTGCTTCTGCTGTTAAGTGGAGCTCCTGCATCCACCGCCCGGGATCTCCTGTCTCTGACGCTATTTTGGTCAGCTCCAACTGTACGCCATCGCCGTTGACCACCTCCGCAACACTCCGTCACAGTCCGGGGCAACCCTGCCCTCTGCACTCAGGTCGCCAGACCAGCTTGTAGCCCCGCTATTCGCTGTCTCTCTTATCTGCTTCTTGGCGGCATCCCCAGGTGTAGGCGCAGGGCCTCCGTCGTGGTGCGCCTCCTCCACTCACACCTCCATCACCAAGGGGGGGCCCCCTTCCCCAGTATAATCGTTCCAACCTCTGATCCTCAGTAACAGCTGCTCCCCCTTCGGCTCCTCGCCCTGTGGTCGTTGGGGCCCACCAGTCTTGCCGAGTCCGTCAGTGCCTCACCATTGAAGTGGGTTGGAATCTCCCACTAAGGGCCGCCGTGCTGCCAAGGGCAGGGATCACTGTCCCACAAGACGCGGGGCGTTCCAAGGGCCTCTGCGCCGTCGTGTCTTCCCCGGTGTCCAGCGGCCCTTAAATCATGTGCCACGCTTGGGGTGCAGCTACACCTCCACACTGGCCGGCACCCCGCCCCCAAGGCCCAGGGTGGCCCCCACGCAGTGGCCCAGAAGGTCCAAATCAGCCACTTGCCTCCGCGCTCCCCTTAGCTGCCACTCGTTTTCCCGCTCCTTTGGGACCCCGGGTGTAGTCGCGGGCGGAATTCCCCAGTCTAGTGCAGCTCAATCACTCCGCTGTAGGCCGCTCCCGTCAGCCGAGCGGCACTCCCTCATCGGGCCCCCCAGTGAGCGGATAGCTCAGGGGGCGTGCACTGCTCCATGCCCCCTGTTGCAGCCGCTGTCCCTCCAGCGTCGTTCCGGGGCAGCCGTCTATGCGTGCCGCCCGATCGCGGGCGGACCGCAAGCCGGGGCCTCGCGTGGATCTGCGATGCGGGCGCGAGGCGCCGAGCCGACCCCTGAATGCCCGGGCCTCGTGATCGAGGAGCGCCGCTCCGGGCCACTGGCAAGTCTCACCTCCGGAGTTGGCGGCGCTAGGTGCAGTCCGTTATTGGCAGGTGGGGGATCACGTTATAGTGCAATTTGGTGCGGATATAGGTCGGATATTAACAGGGACGAACCTAGCTCTGGCGGAGCTCCCCTCTTAGGCAGCCATCTTCGCTGGCGCCTAGCCACGCCCCCACCGGTATGAGTTTTAATCTAATTGTAATAATGGTACCTTAAGAATCCTTGATGCGCCAAATGACATTTAGAGACCTATATAGAGAGCAACTACACAGGAGAGCCCCCTCTCGCTCTCTCTCTCTCTCTCTTTTTTGACACAAAGTTCTGTGTATCTTGTCCATACAGAGTTCTCCATATATAGGGGCCGAAGTTTGATCAAGATTAACGACCCGTTGAGCAGTATCCTGCCAGAAAAAATACCAGAGGTTTAAAATACGTATCTATTAATGTAGGGTTATAATTAGATATATCTTCTATTTAGATATTTTAGATTGATTTCAAGTGCACGACAAAAGCACAGTACGGAACAGGACGTCTATGACCAGCTGAGGAGGTCAATTACCCTTCAGGTGACATTGCAAGAAAATACCCACAGTGGGTCCGTCCTTGAGATTTTCTATTCAGGTAATATACCCTTCCATTGTCATAACATGGAATCTCCTAATTATTGGGACCTGATAATTAGGCCTATAACGTCAAGCCCATGATTATCATCATTTATGGATGGTTGCGGTCTTCAAGGAAAGCAGTTTGGACTTTTTGACATAGTTGTCCGCTTGCGCAAGAACTTAAACCAATCCTGGTGCAATTGAGGAGAAAACCAATAGGAGAAAGATTAAATTGACATATGTTTTAACATTCGCAATAGAAGTATGACATTTGTAATATGGATAAAGGTTTGTTTTGTATGCTTTGATGATTCTTTGAATCGAATAAAGATCTTTGAATGACTGATAAGAGGATAGACCAGATGGAAGTAATCATAGCATCCCATAGCTTGTTCTTACAACTCAGTTTCTTAAAATTAGGAAGCCGAACATTGTCTGTTTTAATTATTTTCTGAAGCTGCTGGATCACTATTCCAATTGTAAGGAAACAAGGAGTGCAATATAGAATTTCAAGCTACTCTAGCTAACAGCTTAATTCTGAGGAGAATAAAAATTGTAAAAAAAATAGTACAAGCTATATATCCCACAGTGGGGGTCACCACTATGCAGATGTAGTTAGATCAGAATTTCTATAGGAAGAGCATTAATAGTTTTGTTAACTCTGGTGCCGGTTGATGAATCTTCACCAAACTTTGGCAAAAAATATGTTTTCCACATGCGATTTTTCTGTAGGAATTTTAGCCAGTGAGACAGAAACACAGCTGAACAGAGTTACACCAAACTTAATAATAACAATAATATTCAGAGTACATTTATAAAACGCTTCAGCTACCTTGGACAGAGGTGTCCCGGCGTTATCGCAGGAAAGCAGGAGAGGTAAAATATCGAGAGTCTAACTCTGGCTAAATAGCCAGGACCTCAGCGCTTTCCTGAACTCCAGTTCCGATTGGATTAGGCGAAGTTTAACTGGGAGAGAGTTCCATAGTCTGGTCATAACCACTGTAAAGGATTTACCCCCAATGAGTGCCTTTGCATATTGATGCACGCAAAGCAAATTGTGGGAGTTCGATCTTAGCCAGCGTTTTTGAAGATAGGAGCGGATTTGCTTCCTAATGGAGCAGGGGCAATTGCCTCTCAGAGCCCTGAAAGCTACCGTCAGTGACTTGAATCCAATCAGTTTGGCTACAGGTAGCAAGTGAAGCTGTTTGATGTGCGGAGAGATGTGATGTCTAAAAGGTACTCTTCTGATCAATCTCGCAGCCGCATTTTGCACCATCTGCAATCTCTTGATCAGATATGCAGGCAACACCAGGTACAGACTATTTCCATTGTCCAGCCTCACTGTCACTGATGCATGAACAACGGATCTGGGGCAACTCATCAGCAATAGGTGAAGACATTTTCTCAGGCTTCTCAGTATACCAAAGCAGGAGGATGCCATGTGACTTATTTAGGTTGAGAACATCAAGTCTGATTCCCATTTTACGCCCAGGTTTTTTGCCGTGGTTGAGGGTCAGGGGGTAGTCCCATTTAAACAGGCCACCACAGTTCAGCTGACAGGGGGAGCCTTGCCAAAAAACAGGACCTCTGTTTTTTCTGCATTAAGCTTTAATTTATTGTTGTTCATCCAGCTGGAGATGTCCTTCAGGCATCTCCTGGATCTAGCGAAGGAGTTAGCTGAGTGGTTCTTGAAGGAGAATACCAATGGGTGTCATCTGCGCAGGAGATAGCTTTTATTTCCCTTTTGGCAATAAGCGTGAAAAGGGGATCTAGATATACGTTAAAAAGTAGAGAGCTCAGTGCCGATCCCTGTGGAACCCCACAGTTCCTGACTTAAAAGGGTGAAGAGTCACTCACGCCCTGGTCACCAGCAGACTAGACTACGGCAACACACTCTACAATAATAAACAAAAACCTCACGCGCGAGCTACAGAACATCCAGAACGCCGCCGCAAGACTGGCCCTCAACCTGCCAAGACACTGCCACATCTCCCAGCACCTGTGCACGCTCCACTGGCTCCCCATCGAGACTAGAGTCACCTTCAAGATGCTCACCCAAGCACACAAGGCCCTCCACGACACCGGGCCAGCATACCTAAACAGTCGACACAAATTCCACGCACCCCAAAGAACCCTACTATCAGCCCATCTCTCTTACGCTGTGGTCCCCTGCACCAGGAAAACCAGATCGGGAGGCCACTCCATCTCCTTCCGCGCGGCCAAAGCGCCCTTCCCCTCCACCTCAGACAAACATCACTCCCCATCTTTGCCAGAAAACTCGAAACTTGGCTCTTCAACAGATCCCTCCATGATGGACTGGAAACTTAATCCCCCCGCCCTCCCAGCACCTTGACCGGCAACAGCATCTCTGACCGGCAACAGCACTTGCGGGTGAGTAGTCGCGCTTTAACAAACGATTGAAGAGTGAGCCTTTGCGTGCAGTCATTAAGATAGGACTTTAGCCAAGCCAGAGCCATCCCTTCTACTCACGCACATTTAAGCCTGGCAAGTAGGATGAGGGGGCGTGTCCAACATGGTGACATGAGCAGTCAAGTTCTTACATCGCTCCGTCATGACCGCCAAATATCCTGCCTACAGCCGCCGGGGCAAAATAGCCAAAGTTCCTTAAACTCATTGCGGGACGCACCACAGGTGTCCCGCGATCAAGATCACCCTGTAAGCAGCAGTGGGGGCCGCAAGACAACGCATCACGAAGTAGAGACTCGGGACCAGGATGGTGGCCCCTCCCCCATCGGACCTCAGTTGTGCGTGCGCCCGGCCGAGGACGCCTCATCTCGCACAGGAGACCCTCGTCAGCGCTGTGCTGCACCTGCAGGCCAGTAAGCATCACCAACTGTAGTTTGCTGTGAAGGCAGGCTGATTTGTGCACAAGGCGGAGAGAGGTCGGCATGATTAACAAAAGAGCTGCCAGTAATGATTAATATATAGAACTCCATGCTAATACATCCAAAGTAAAAGGAGTGAAGAAACGGTGTGTCGGGCACCAGTCCACCCGTCCACCCAGCGTTTTGCACCGATGCCAGGAGGCTCCTTTGTGCTGTGACGGAGACGGGCCCAGTGCAGTGAGCTGTCCTGCTGCATACTCTCCCAGGCAGTTACCAGCATCAAGCCTCTGACCGGCAACAGCACCTGGAGGCAGACTCATCATTAGTGAGTACCCTCCCACCCATACTAACAACCCTGTTGGATGGCCCCCAGTGACCTGTGCCCACTGTAATTAAACTGCGCGCCCTGCTTGCGTGGGGAGGCCAATGTGTAAGCAACTGCGGATCGGCGGCAGGTGTGGTGCTGCGACCCCCATGCTACCTGGATAACACCCCTGAACCTGTGGGCCTCCTTCGTGCTGGGGTGGGATATCATACCTGGGCAGGAGTGGCATTGTACCAATCATTGGCATGTGGATGACACTCACTGCTCTTGCTACACACTCCCTCTTCAATAGGCCTGGGAGGCACCTCCCCCCCTTTGCCTGTGCACGAATAAGTGCAGCGTGCTCCCACTGCAATTCTCTACGGGGTGAGACGTATTGCTTCGCTACAAGGCAACCACTGCCGGAGCCTCCATTGTAGGCATCCTCTCTTACACAGAAATTAGGCACAGCAGAGTACCTTTACACTGCCCTATAGTCGGAGATCTCTGCATGGGGACTGAAACTCTCTCTGTATGACCCTGCCAAGCACTACCATCACCATCTTAGCTCAGCACTTCAACTTGGGTGTGGGACCGGGGCTGGGGGTGAAGACTGGCGGCTGTCAGCCTGTGTCTAGGGGTTTACTCAATAGTGGGGTGTAGGTGCAGGTCCGGTGCACTCTCCTCCGCCATCCCAACTGGAATCTACGAGAGCTAACGCCTACAAGATGGGCAAGGCGAGGCCTGAAAAACAGCAGTCACTGGCCGCCGACCCACAGAGCACCTCCCCCTCTGGTGCAACGGGCACAGATCAGTGGGCCAACATGTGCTACAGTCTTACCTCTCGAACCGCTTTGATGAACTAATGGCAGCGGTGTTGGACATTAAATCTACCCTGGCCCCTAAAATGGACATGCTCTGCGCAGAGCTCAGTTTTCTACGAGAGAACCACAAAAAATTGAAAGACAGAGTAGCAAATGTGGAATCCACAATCGCAACTGTGAGACCCTCAGTGTCCTCAATGGTGGCCCACAACAAGACACTGCAAGAGGAGGTGAACTACCTCAGAGATCGTGTCGATGATCAGGAAGGTAGATCATGCCGGAATAATGTACGCTTGGTGGCTTGCCGGAACGTGTCGAGGGACAGAGTATGGAGCTGTACCTGGAAATCTGGTTCTCGGACATCATACTTAAAGGCAAGCATTCCAAGTTCTTCTCTGTGGAGCGCGCCTATAAGAGTCCTGGGGGTCCTCCTCAACCGGGCGCTCCCCCTAGGCCGGTGGTTGCCTGTCTTTTAAAATTATCGTGACAGGGACCATATCCTGCAGGTCACAAGGGCCCGTGGCACATGAGTGACTGAGAACGCTGAGGTACACATATACCCAGACTACACATTATCTGTACAACGCCGTCAGGCATCCTTTATGGAAGTTAAGCAATGTCTTTGCGAACACAAAATAAGGTACGCATTACAATAGCCGGCCTCACTGTGTGTACAACACAAGGGAACCATGATCTTCTGTCATTCTCCTGAGGACGCCTGGAGCTGGGTGGAGCAGAACGGAGTGGCATCTGCTCCGGAGCCCACGGGGTGCACGCCAGCACTGGAATAAGACCACACATCGTGGACATCACAACTTACCCCAAGTTACACAGGAAAGGGATCAAGCATGCCGAAAAGCATTGAGCCACTATTTCCCCTCCCCGCTCAGAATCGGAGGCCTTCCGAACCAGGAATACTCCCTATCGGACTCTCAGCAACAGTTGATGTTGGGTGATGGCACCACCATGACACCGCAAACCTCAAATGAACTGGGTTAACTACTCACATCAGCGGGACCTACTGGACCTGTGTAACACAAGCTGTCGAGACATTTCATCCATACAGGGGGCAACAGATGGACCAAGGACTTCATCACTTCTTAACCGGCCTCTCTATGAACATTATACTAAGGTGGTCAGGTCGCCCTGGCGAGACAGTGAAAAGCTAAATGCCCTCCACACACGATAAGTGACTGTTATAGACTTATCCTCCATATTGTGATTTTTTTTTGGTTTCTTAATTTAACATGTTTGAAGATGAGTGCATATGGCCTCTTGCCCGTTGGCACTTCGGCCTGGGATGGGGGGTTGGTTTATAGTTCACCACCGAATGTTAATCAGAGATACGTATTTGTCCACCACGATAGGAAATAGAATTGCCCTTTACGAGTTGCTTCGCTTATTGCTGCATGCGGGAAATGTATATCTACAGTTTTTTCCTCTCCCTTACTGTTATAAATGCAAGGGAATGATTATTTATGGTTGACCTGGAACGTGCGCTGCCTGGCCGGCTGTGTAAAGCGTCATAAGGTATACCAATATTTACGTAGGCACAAAATCGCAATGGCCCTGCTTTAGGAGACTCATTTGACACAACAAACGCTGCAGTCGCTCAATAAACATAAGCAGGACACGGCAATAGGCACAACTTATTCTGGTTATGCGAGCGCCCTGATTTGGGTGGCACCTGGCATTCCATTACAGATAACACATGCACGCGTAGATCCCCAAAACCGTTATGCGATAGTGGAAGGATCTTTAGATGGTCGCCCACTATCCTTGGTTTCATTATGTGCGCCTAACACAGGGCAATCCACATTCCTCCAGACACTAACCCCAGCACTCTTTAGGGACCCTTTGGTACATACTTATGGGCGGTGGGGGGGGACTATAATGGCGTTCCCGCCCTCCCCTCCCCGGAGCACAGGCTGTCAGGCTTGCACACAATATGTCCACCTGGGCCACACAGATGCAGCTGACTGATTGGTTGGCGTGGAAAACATCCCATAGACTGGGTATACTCACACTACTCTACACTTTCCAACTTGTACACGTGAATAGACACTATACTGCAAGGACCCAGCACTGGTGCATGTAACCCACGCGGAATATTTAGCCAGAATGATTTTGGACCACAGCCCCCTGCAAACTTGATTGACTTGGGGCGTGCCCAGACCTAGCATCCCTACCTGGCATCTCTCCTTAGAGGCCTTTCATGACCCTGTATTGAACGCCACCATCTCGCAATCTATAACTTCATATTTCCAAACCAACGAGGGAACGGTTTCGCATGCCGGCATTGAATTAGATGCCCTAAATGTTGTCCTTCTGGGGCAAGTCATACAGGCAGTATACAGAACTCGTATGACACCGATTAGGGTAATACAAGAGCTTGAGGAGGTCATATAAGGGCAGGAATGCTGGGCTCCTGCGGAACCACACATACTACCAGCACGGTCTAGAACTAGGTTAGCACACAAAGAAGTGCTGGATAAATTATGTGCCCTAGATTAGGAGTTTTACTCGGCTAGACTCCCAGCGGAGGGATCCCCTCTTTATAAGCTCGTACTCCCCTTTGTCCTTACTCACCTCGGATTATAAAATCTTGGGAAAATTATTGGCCAACAGGTTAGTTGAGGCTGTCCCCTCACTGGTCCATACGGTTCAAAATGGGTTTGTTCCAGATAGAATTACGGGGCTGAATCTGAAAAGACTGTTCAAACTTCTAGAGTGGGCCCAAACGGTACCAGAGCAACATTGGATAGCGGCCTTAGAAATAGAAAAGGCCTCTGACACCATTGGGTGGGAAAACTGACTGGCGGAGTTAGCTCGGTTCGGTATTGGCCCAAAGTTCCTACGTTGGGTGAAAGTATTATACACTAAACCATGTGCCCGGGTAAACACGGGCTGCGTTATTTCATCATCTTTTGACATCGAGCGAGGCACCAGACAGGGTTGCCCGCTCTCACCAATCCTTTTTGCCCTGGCCATGGAGCCCCTGGCCTGTGCGCTCCGTAGTCATGTTATGGACTGGGGCATACGTATGCACACACCGTGGCATATAGTGTCCCTTTATGCAAACGACACACTGATTTATCTCTGCAATCAGGGTGAGGAGCTCCGAGGCCTAATTGCACTACTAGAAACCCACATGCGACTGTCGGGCTTAAATGTCAACTGGGATAAGTCTGTCTTGTTCCCTATGTCGCTTATTCCAGCCAAACAGCGCCAACGGCAACCTCATGCTCCAATATTCAGAGCATAAGACTCATTCAAATACCTATGAGTCAAGGTCTACCATTCCCCGTCAGATCTTATGGACAATAAACTAAGTAAGGCGATTACAGGCGCCAGGACATCTCGTCTGTTCTGGGTTGCTCTCCCACTCTCCCTCATGGGTCGGATAGCCATATCCAAGATGCTCCTCCTCCCTAGGCTTCTACCCTATAAACCGTCTCAGAAATTATTTAGGGACCTACGATCACTGCTAGTGTCCTTGATATGGGGAAATTCCAGGGCACAGGTGGCACTCTCGTAGCTTCACCTCCCTATCTCAGAGGGGTTTTAGGAGCGCCAGATTACAAGCTATACAATGCAGCTGCTCAACTCCAATGGCCCATGCACTGGCTCGCAAAGAAGAACCTAGCTGAACTGGACTTCTGGGCAATGGAGTAATTGCAACCAGATCTGCTTGAGTGGCTATCTGGCACTAAAACCCAGATCCAGAGGACTGAGGGCTGCACCTTACTACGGGCAGCTCGTACACCCTGGTCAAAGTATGTAATAGTCCAACTCCGCCCTCCACCGTATGCCCCAGATCTCCCCATTGAGACGTCACCAGGGTCCTTTACTCATCTAAAATGCCCGGAATTTGTGGAATGGCAGACAGCCTGTCTGACAACATGGGGAGACTTACTTACGGATTCCAATTTATGCAGTTTTGATTCCCTAATGGATGACTACGGGGTATCACCTGGAACATTCCTTCCTTTTTTATGCAACTCTAACACAACAAGCAACACAAATTTGGGGGGACATTTGCATGGTACCACCAACCTCTGAAGCCTTGCAGACAATGCTAACACACGGAACAGGCAGGAAAGCCGTCACAGCCATCTACAATTCCCTTAAGGCTGACGCAGTCCCCTCATTGACTCCATAACGCGAATACTGGACAATAGTGCTGTGAGAAGCCTGGCATATGCTGTCCACTAGTCATAGTGGGCACCTTGCACCAGTCCAAACAACCCTTATGAATGATATGTTTAAAGGCAACCTTTATTGAAAGCAATCCTAGTGGTAACTACGGAGAGCAGCCTTCAGGCGAAACCTTGAAGGAGTGTAAAGCAGCTTGGTTTACCAGATTATAACCTCTTGAATGACCAAATGAAAGGAAAACCACACAAGGTATATAAAAAAATGTATGTATTTATTACTAAAACACTCTACTAACCTCTTTATGAGATTAGCGAACAAGATACACAATATCAACACGTTGGAATTTCAGTAAATAGCACAATATACAACGGGCACCATGGGGAGACCAAACCATATATTAAGAAAGTGGTATAAGAACCACAACTTGACTAGACACAGTGCCTAGAGCACGTAGAACCACTGGGACCCCAAGGAACCACCCAAGGTAGTGACACCGGGGACACGCGGGGGACGTGTGCAGTGTGAGAATACAGTCGCGAGCTTGGTAAGCTTCTATGGGGAAAGTCGCGTTGGAATTTTAAAGATAAAGGACACTTAGGAGAGGACTTTGAGCAAACCCCTTTAGAATTAGGGGGTTCTAGGGCCAACACCCACGGGAGCACCGGGGTACTCAAGTTACCTAACCCAGGGAAGCCGGGTGCATAGTTGTCAAATGGTGTCGGTCGCATCGTCGTTTTCAATGGTGACCTGCTGCAAAGTGCGCCTGCCGGGAAGAGTAGAAGTGTCTGGAGGGATCCAAGCCTGGATTGAAGATGTGAAGAACATGAAAGTAGAGGGGACAGAGTCTGGGTCACTTGCCAGTGACCAGGGGCACGATAGATGAATGCCCATCGATGTCAGGTGATTCAGGTGCAAAGAGGTGAAGCTGGACTCTGCACCCACGAGGACCAAGAGGCGTTGATGACAACCAGGAGCTGGATTCGAGCTGTCCCACGAAGGATGTCGAGTGGTGCAGCGTCGATGCTCGGATTGAACACAACAAGCCTTGGCAACAGCAACCCACGCAGGAAGAGAAAAGATGCTTCGGTGCGGGCCAGCAAGGTCAAGGGGACTCCCCAAGCAATGGAGAGTCAGGGCACATCTGGAGCAACTGGGTAGGTCAATTAAATTTAGAGTTGCCTTCCCAGGGATCGCAAAGGGACCTCCAGAGGAATCACAAAATACCAGCACACTCGACACTCTGGGAGTGTAGGCCAGTAATTTTCAGTGGAAATGCTGCTCGGGGCTTGGACTACAAGTAGCCCAAAGCACAGCCTGAGGTACCGGGTTTTTATGGACCCGGCGGTACCAGGGGAACACCCAAAGACCTCTTGAGTTCTTCCTGTTTCGGACCACAGAAACACAGAGTATTCTAGGTGATGTCAAGGATCGTGTTTATTGGCTGCAACCAGTAACAGGTATCCTAGAAGTACAAAAGCATGTAGCGCATGTAGGTTCTCAGGAGACTGCTCGTTTTTACAGAACCAGCCTTCTCTTTTTATACAAAATATTACACTTCAGGCAAGAATTCTTTGTTTTTACAGTTGGTCATATAAAAACTTCTAATACAAAAGAAAGAGCAGAGTCATGATGGCAAGCCCATATTTTAGTTTGTCCAGTTCGTGATAGATTGCCCAGCAAGGCCCAGAACTTACATCAGATATTGATGAACCCTCAATAAAATCGGGCACCTCCTCCTTGTAAAACTAGTCATAAAGAAGAAACAGGGACAGGTGTGTGTGATTAGGCGTAGCTTGTATGCGATGAACGGTTTATGACATGTTGTGCTTTGATCCTAATCTCGCTCGGCCATTGGGATGGGGACTGCCCGAACAGGTTTTGCTTGAGGCAGAGGAGTCAGCTCGCCCAGGTCACAGAGGAGTCAAAGAAAGGTGTACGTGTCCTTTTCAGATCGAATTCGGCCTTAGTCATTTGACTATGTAAGGGCAACCACAAAATGGATGCCGCTCACAAAATGGCACCCGAGGGTTTAAGGTCAAAAGCTATGGTTTCAGGGTGATTTCGTCACTCTGTTGCGTGTTTATCTAGGTTCCTGATCGATACTGTGACCTTATGCCCCTATTCGGCTATAAATCCATTTATTCCCTATATTGGCATAACCGTTCAAGTGCGATTTTCTGAAAAGTCATCTCTGGCCTCACACGAACAGAGCCACATTCCAGCATGACTCTCTGCCACTTCCTTTGCGACCAATTAGTGCAATGACAGAGCAGTAGTCACTATCTGATATTCCTAGATAACACTCCGAGTTCTTCAACAAGATAAAAACTTAGCAAACCTGGAAATCCCCGCTTGCTATGTTTTGATTAGTAATGGAACTCTAATGAGCAACTGATAACTATCACTTCCTAGTGACATCTTTAATTGACGTCTTATGTCCAGCAAACTTGCGTCAAACCCGGCACCTGTCAGGTATAAATATTACCAACGTTGCCTTAAGCAATGCGAGCCTGTTGCCCGGTTAGGAGCTGTTGTGAGCTGCGAGCTACTGATGCTGGCTGCCTGCATGACCCTGTGTTGGTAAATCTAGCACTCTGTCGCTGCAGCCTGCTATCCTGTGGTGGTGAAGCTGCTGATTACCATTTTCGCCGCTACAGCGCAAACTATGGTGCAGTACGCTTAAGGAGCTGAACAGACGTCCCTCTGCGAAGACATCCAGCAGATTCCAGCTGCCCGCGGACGCTGTCCCCCCTCCTTCCTCGACGCGCTGAAGAGAAGCCGCTGCCTTTCTCGTGCAGAGAAATCCAGTCCCGGCGCTTCCGGTTTACCCTCGCGGGTGACTGGGATATCGAGAGAGACCCCTGAAGGAGATACCAATCCTCCATCATTCTATTCAGAGGTATGGTGTTGACTAAACCCTTAGACGAGAATTCTTGAAACAAACCTTGGCAAAACCAACTTAACTTAAAGCTACTTACTTACTCCCCTTTCACGTGTTAGGCTTAGGTCAGGCACACTGGGGTAGGCTTAGTTAGAAGCACCAGTTGAGTATGTTAGCCTAATGTATATATGACTGTATATATGTTTTATTACTTTTAAACCATTGTATGGCTAAGAAACCATATCAATGCTTTTACAGTTCTATTTCGCAATACTTATCTTACTGTACGTACTTTTTATAATAACAATTATTGCAATTGTGGCAATACATTTCTCTTGTACGAGAAGAAAGACTGTTCAATAAATGTTAACCCTTTATTGATACACGCCCGTCTCTCTATTCTCTACATCTCGTGAAAGTAAACTGCACTAGACTGACTGAGTGAAATACATGTCTATTGTTTCACACGACCCTAGAGATTGACTCTTGATCTGAGGAGCAAAGTTGTCATGTTGCACGGTTGTTGGAAAACTGAATCCCTTCTTGTCTGTACCAAGGAAGCTGATCACTCCCTATGCAGAGAAGAAAGTTTCCAGTGACCTCTGAGCTAGTTGGTAACACAACCCAATTAAGTTTAGCATAGTCAGTGGAGGCCTGGAATATAAGCAGTTCCACGTCGATACTACTGTTTATGTTATTCCAATGCGCAGGGCCTAGTGGGAAACTAGGAACTACACTACATGGCGCCCAAACGTTTGGTAAGGCGATAAACTAACGCAAGACAGTTAGAGTAACTCAGTCGTGCATATTTCACACCCCTTTCTCCCGTAAATACTCCAATAGACGTCTGGAGTGGGTGAAAGGTTAAAATCCGCCCGACCTTAGTAGGAAGAGATTCCTATGTAAAGCTCTGGTTTATTCAACGTTGAAGGATACACTGTTCCAAAATATTGTGCACCTAATCTTTGTCTCCTTGGAGACCTACTCTGCAAAACCTGCATTTATACAATGTCAGTAGAAAATAACGGAACCACTGGGGGCGCAGCAGATGCGACTCAGCAAGGTCCCGAATACACAGACCCGGATGCAATAATCATCCCGGCACATTTAAGAAAATCTATAACTTCAAAACTTAAAGTAAACGGACTGACACCTCAGGGTGGTACAGTAATTTTCGTGATAGAGGCTCACGAGTATCGGCAGACAGAGGTATTCTATTCATGGATAAACTTTCCAGCGGTAAACGCTATAACAAAAGAGTTTCACTATTACAAAATAGAGGAACCTCCGGGAGAGTACGCTCCTTTCGAGGAGATTGAAATCCCACTTAAATTTCAAGAGCACCTGCTCTGGTTTAATGGCGCCCTAAAACATAATGATCACATAACCAGGCTCGGTCCACTAGGTAGACCAGGAGCCATGTGGCCGGTTCTAGCCAGCTACACACCACATCCTGACATTGCAAAAATGTCTAGAGAAGAGCTGTTAGTACAGCTAAATACATTAATAAAAATACATAGGCAATTATTCCAATATGTAATGCGGACTGCAACAGTCCAGCCAGCTGTTAATACACCACAGCTGACCCCTCATCAGGGGAACACAAATAAAATTACACCACAGAACATACAGTCATGTCTTGGTAAAACACCCGTAAAACGGGAACAAATTCCTTTCTGGTTAGCACAGAAAATCACTCAAATAGAGGCAGTATTTCCTGATACTACCCCTATTGAGAAACACAGAATCTTGACCATCTGCCTTCCTATGGGAATCGCACCACACGTGGAGGACTGTGACACTTGGGGTACAGTTTTTGCTTCCATTTACACAAAAACACACGGTGTTCCGTCTATGGCGGTAATACCAGAAGTGCTAAAACAGATTCAAAATGAATTCGGTCCAGAGCCCGCTTTAAATCTAGGTATGAAATTACTGAAAGACTTCAAGCAGGTCACGGCTATATTATTAGCCAACATTAGAGGAGAAGCAGCATCTGTGGCGATCCGCCAGAAGTTGAGGGAAACAGATATAAAAGATCCTGTTGAGCTTGCCAAAATCATAGAAAAGTGCTATGAAGAATTAGGTAGAGACAGCTTGGGTGGAAAACCAGTTAAGCCCCAACTGCTCGAAAATCCTGAAAAATTATTTATTAAAAATAATTTAAACACTCCAAAAAAGAGCTGGGATGGAAATAAACAATCCACTCCCAAGGAAAAAGTTTTCCAGTCCAGAGGAAGGTCTCCTCGACGGAGGGAAAGAACTCCGACTCGAGAACGCCAGTCTCCCCCTCTGAGAAAAGATATAACCTTAGAAATAGGGATAATCTGAAAAAACCTGATAGATATCAAAGTATTGATACACGTCCCTCTCGATCTTTTCCACAGAATTCGGAAAGAAGAGGACGGTCAGACCCAGGAGAGCACACCAAGTCTAAAGACAAGGAACCTGCTCAAAATAAGAAATCTCAATTTCAGACAAAGAAGGTAGCCAGTATTAGAGTAATTAACCATGCCGAGAATACTGAGGACACAGTTGAAAAACGGGGAGTGGGCATTGACAATGTTGGACAGTGCAGCAGAAATCAGTATAGCGCGCAAGATCTTGATGAGTCATCTGGAGACAGTGGACACGAATGAATTCATTCAGGTTGAAACTGCCGACACCAGACTTAGCGAGCCCCATAAAATATACGAAATAACATTGCGTATGGAGGGTGATAAGACTAGGAAAATTAAGGGTCTGTTTTGGGATAAGCTCTCAAAAGGCTATGATATTCTGTTAGCTGAAAAAGATTGGCCCCCAGAGTTTGTCAGGGAGTGCCCTCGTGGCGAAGAAGTGATTATGCCTGCCTTCTCGAATCACATTCCGATTCACAAAAAATATACATATGCAAGGAAATGGGCAGTGGCCCAGGCACCTGCATTGTATAAAAATCATGTAGGATGGGATGAGGATTCACCTCCTCACAAAATCCAATTAAAAAGTGAACCAACTGCCCAACGGCAGTATCCCATAAAGCAAGAAGCTAAAAAACAAGTCAGGGAGATCTTAGATCAACTTGAATACCAGGGGGTGATTGAAACATGCACCTCTCAAATGAACAATCCTTTGTTTCCTGTCTCCAAGCCAGACAATTCATATCGTCTAGTTTTGGACTACAGACACCTTAATACATGTTGCAAAACTTTTGCAGTACAAAACTCGCATAGTGCAGCCCTAATGAATAAAATAGTTAGGAAAAAATATAAAACGACATTAGACATTTCTAATGGCTTCTTTTGTCAAAACATTGCACCAGAAAGCAGATATTTGACCGCTTTCTCCGCATTTGGGTCACAGAAAAAATTCTGTCGACTCCCACAGGGGTTCAAGAACAGCCCAGGACTATTCTCAGCTAGGGTAACAGAGTTACTACAAATCTATGATGATGAAGCATTGTCTTACGTAGATGATATTTATCTCACAGACGACGACTTGGATACTCACTTGAAAAGAGTGAATACCATTATACTTGGGTTCGCGGCAGAGGGTTACAAATTCAACTTTAAAAAGTCTCGAATTGCCCATCTGACAGTACTGTTCTTAGGGTACGAATTATCAAGTGAAGGGAAAAGCCTAGCGGACAACTTCTTAGAGAAGTGCGCTGTACTCCAAGCTCCAAAAACGCTGAAGAATTTACAATCCATACTAGGTTTTCTGAATTTCGGAAGAACTTACATCCTAAATTACGCAGAGAGGGTTAAACCTCTCTACGAACTAATAAAACCTGATTTAAAACAAATCAATTGGACTCAAAAACACACAGAAATTTTGAGATCACTGCAAACAGACATGTTAGCAAAAACAAAATTAGATACGCGTGACAACACGATCGATCTTGTAATCCGAGTCATCCCAGGAAGATGCGGATTCACGTACCTAACCTCTAATGAGGGAGAAAAGGTACCAATTTCAATTAAATCTCACTTGTACACACAAGCAGAAAAAGCATTCAGTCGCACAGAAAGAACTGTGAACGCAGTGCAAATCGCATTAGCAAATGAACGAGAACTAGCACACGGCAAACAGATTAATATCCTTACAGCGGAATCCGCCTTCGAGGCGCTATTCAGCCCAGTAAATCTGCCTACAGTGTCACTGGACCCGAAATGGATACAGTGCATAGATTCTCTAGGAGCGGAAGACGTGAAATACTATTTCGCCCCGCAATTTGAAGAACTGAATGATTTAGAATATGAGGAAGAATATCCTCTGCCAATCGAAATTCTGCCTCTCCCACAATACGCCTGTATAATCTATACAGATAGCTTTGTACAGCATTTCAATGTAGAGAGAAAATCCTACGATGCAGCATGTGCGATCATTAAAGGTCGTTGGCTGTGCGGTAAATTCAGACCGAAAGTAACAAAAACTGAATCTGTAAGAAACTGTTCGGTTCAAAGAACTGAAATCAGATCTTTAAAGATGGCGCTCGAAAATGCAGAACGTGAATTCCCGACACTTATAGTGTGCGATTCTCATTTCTGCGTCAACTCTTACAACAATAAACTGCAGAGTTGGATCGAAAACGACTACAAAGATGACACAGGTGCCACAATAAAGCATAAATTGCTCTGGAACGAGGTAGCTCTTTTACACAAAGAACTACAAAAGACTCACGTGATTCACGCACAGAGTCTTCGACGTGATGGCGTTCACGTTGCAGGGAATTCATTGGCTAATACAGCCAAAGCGGAAGCAACTAAACCGGCTTCCGTAGCCACAAAAAAGCGTACAGATAAGTACATAGACGGGGAAACCATGCTGGCAGTAAAAACGACCGTAAAAGGCGACTGTGCAGCACTACCCGTAAACTATCCACTCAATTATGCATACATAATCGATGCAAACTCCGTTCATTTTGCTCGAATCCCTGGAGTGGGGGACAGAGTAATTCCAAACACGAACAGGAGAATATTTTTAATAGCTGACGCACACATGGGTTTGGGTCTAAGGCACAGAGAGATCAAGGAATCACTGACTGAATTACAATCAGTATTCTGGTGGCCGGGAATGAGTGTAGAACACCAAATATATGCAAACAACTGTGAAAACTGTAATAGGGATCGCAGTAGCGAACCTTGCTACCGGCTACCAGTCAGAAAGAGCGTAACGCTGCCTACACCCCATCCTGCGTCCTATTAACAGTTAAGACGAAAAGCACTTAAAAAATGAGGCCACCAGCGCTCGGCTGACGCTAGAACGGTTATAAAAGATTTGCGAGTCTTTATCGGCACATACGCAATTACCACGTTCCATTCTGACCAGGGTCCTGCTTTCAGCTCTCGAGCCTATAAGGAGGCCATGGCCAGCATGGGAATTGGGTTGCGGTATTCTTGTCCGTCGCACCCCGAAGGGAATAGTGTGGTAGAAAGAAAAAACCGTGACATAAAGCAATCTATAACAGCGAAGGTATTAGGTTCAGGCGCTGGGTGGGTCAAACATTTAATAAGTGTCCAGACTAGTCTTAACAACATGCCAAGAAATTCTCTAAAAGGTTTCAGCCCATACGAACTATTGTTCGGAATTAGAATGCGCGTTCAGGACCTCGATAGTCAGATGTCAGTGGTACAAGAAGAAACAACGCACTTTGATGTAAAAGACCGTTTGGCTGTTTTACAGGAACTGAATGAAACAAGAAAATCCTTAAGCAACATAAAGTTAAAGCCACAGCCAAGTACCACTGACGAGGCACCACCCGCAACAGCTCCAGCAAGGCCTGTCTGGATTCCAAAGATTGGGGATCTAGTCAGAGAAAAGATCGTGGTTAAGAAGGAATTTGGGCCTTCTTACAGAAAAGCAGTACCTGTCTTGGCAGTCACCGGAACAAGATCAGTTGTGCTACCGCCCCTTGCTGGTAAAAAGGAGAACAGAGTCGTGTCTATCGATCTGGTAAAACCACAAGCATGTGGCCTATAATCAACAGTAGGCCCAGTGGACTCCCAAGAAACAACAGAATACCCAAACTTGCAACAATCCAAGAGGTTCAAACTGAAAGACTCATCACATTCGATCAGCCTGCAGTGCACAATGAAGGACTATGCAATAATGCCATGGAACTCGTGCCTCTTGAAACACAGATTGAAACAGTTCGTCAAGAAACAACACCAGTCTACAATGATGTGGCATCAGAAAGTGCTACCGAGAGACAGATTGAAAGAACAATCCTATCAATTGACAGAACTGCCTCTGGTTATTTCATCAACTTCGACAACTTCTCTGAAGATTTAAATGACCCCGAAGTGATGCCAGAAACTAAAAAGTATTTTAAAGAAAAAGCAACAGAACTCTTTCATCAACTGAAGGAAATCTACCTAATTTCCCCTTGGCTAGAGTTCTGGTTCGGTCTAGGTGTATTTTTCCTCCTGCTTTGGCTCATCCTGGTACTGTGTTTGGGAAAATTCATTGAAGGAAAATATATTACAATGGACACAGCAAGTCAGAACATCAACCTAGTCCTGAAACCACACAGATCATCCCACGTGAAGAAAAGAGAACTGTCAACAGTAAATGTCACAACAATTCCAATACCTGGTGGGGTAGTATGGGAGAAAACTGACTATGAGATCTATGGTCCGGTTGAAATCCTGAAGTATCCTCATCAACTAAAGGTTTCCTTAAGTGACTTTGTGACACCAAGTACATTCTCTGATGATTGGGACTTTAACAGTATTAATGACATGATGTCTGATTTAGTAATGTCAGCTAGATTCACAGATCATGATTATTCACAAGGTTCATCTAGTTATGAGCAGTTATTCTGTTACACCCACTATGGGGATCATTACTTGCTTAAATCTGCACAGCCTAGAAATGTTTTTATGTATAATCAGTGGGAACATTGTTCTACACCACCTAAAAGCAGTTCTAAAGCCTTTTTTGAGAAATTCAAATACTTCTCAGGGTTTAACACCAGTGATGCAGAAACGTTTTATTATAAACTGTTAGATAAAACAGGTGTGAAAACGATGCTGACAAATTCTAAATTGATATATTCAGAAGCATTTTATGACAAAATGATGACATTTGGTTTTGATTATTGGAAAAATAATATTGAAACGAAAACAATTTGGGGTACAAAAGATTGGCAGGTGCAAGGCATTGAAGCACTATTTAGAACCTGCATGATACCTGAACAAATGTTATTTTTAAATGACACAATACACCAAACATCTTGCCTTGGCCTAGCTAAGATCAAAGACCTTACAACACCGTCTATATCACAGCCAATACCTGAAAAAATAACTGCAGATATTGAGTTAGACGTGTCACAAATCTTACATTTCAACAGAACACATCCTGATTGGAAAAAATTGTTAATCTGGCCTACAGACACAAATAGCTGTCAAGATAGGTTCCTGAATAAAACACAGGGGTTAAAAATGACCAGATTAGACCCGAGATATTCCCAGAGACAACATCCAGGGATTATAACAACATACAGTGTAGGGAAACTCTGCCTAGAATGGCTAACCTCGTCCACACTGGCTGAAATTAAGCAACACTTGTCTTTATTAAAAGATGGTGCTGATTTGCGCGACTTCATTCTTGGACCACGCAAACAGCGTCAAAAGCGTTTCATAGCGACCAGTATCTATGCTGCTTACAACGAGGCTTGGAAAGTAAAGCAAATTGAAACTGCTGAAAAAATACGAGAAATTGATCGTATTAATTTGGAGAAATCACTTTCTGTGGTAGACAATGGGTTAATGACTGTCTTCCAGAATATATTCGTTGGACAATATTGTATGCTCTGCCTTTGATGTGATAGACAGAGATTTGCTAATGTTACAACATGGCCAGTCTCAATTACGCTCTATTATAGAACTAGGCTGGACGCTGCAAAATCTTCGTTCAGGCTATGTGCCTTGGCGTTTAATCAACACAACGTCATTATTTTCCAGTTTTAACCTTACTGATAAACAGATCAGTTTGGCACAGAAAGGAGCAGACTATACAATCCTGAGCATCGAAAAACTCGAGAGATTATCATTGACAATGTCAGAGAGTCCTGTCATTGAATGGATAATACACGGAATTATCACAATTCCGATAACAACTTTCCGATTTAAAAAGTGCCTTGAGTACATACCTGCTGGCCAGTATGAACAATTGGGTAAAGGATATGTAAAATCCGAATGGAAATTACCATACACTCATTCTTGCTATAGTGACAGCGACAAAAATGTATTTCTTAGTGGTGACAACTGTAAACACTCACTAAGCGGTATACTTTTGTGTCAGGGTATTAATTTACACGGAGCATGTGATGGAAATTCAAACAACCTTTCATGCCACCAGCTAGTCACACCTGCAACTCAGATAGAGCCCTTCTTTATGCAACTCGCAAACGGGAGTTACATTCTTAGAACGGATCCCAGATGTTGTGGCCTGACGCCAGGGAAAAGTTATCTAGTACAAGTTACGTCCATGGTCAAATGTTGTATGCAAGCATTGTTCCCGAGCGGGCCTCCAGACATAGTGACTCCCCTCTGGCCTCGTCTGAATCTCTATTCTATACGAATTGATACATTAAGCAAAATGAAATCTGTACTTTTACAGACTACCGTGCCTATAACGTCATCTAAAGAGACATATGATCTTCTAGTCGCAAGGACGGCTACTGAGGTTCATGACCTTTTATCAACAAATTGCCCCGTGCATTTCGTAGAAATGTTCAGCCAACTCCCAAACATGTCTAGTGCAACAAGCATCCCAGGCATATTTAAGACAGTCTTTACGGGACTGCTAACACCCTTCCAGGCAATTTTGGGAATCTTTCCTAATTTTGTGCACTCCATTTTTGGCGGCATACCATTATTTTTGGGACTCGTATCAGGGATTCTATTTTTGACCCTCCTGCTACGTTATAGCAAGCCTCGGCTCAGACATAGCTCCCATGGGAATGGAAGAGACAATCCTAGCAATGCGCTACCGGGACAGGATAACTAACGTCCTTGGATTGGCCAGGCTGAGAGATCTAAACATGACCTGGTTCCTTTCATTCAGACCGATATGGCAAAATTGCATTTTACCTGTGCTACGGTGTATGCTTTGCGGCGATGAATGCGTGTTGGACATCTGTCTTTCACTTCCATCAGCAGTACCAATGGACGTCGATACTTTGCTCAGTCCAATAACGGCTCACGCATTGTGTTGTCCCCAGCGGCTACCAATCCTGATGACGGCATTCGTGGAGACTCCTGTGCTACAACCAAGTGGTAACAGTGGAGCGAGTGACAAAAGCAACATCATCCAGGTACAACGTTCTGTGAGCATTGCTGGTCCTGCCTTCGATGACAGCAATCATTCACACACCTGCCAAGTTACAGCGCTATCTAATTTGGTTGAACTATCACCTGATTTTGTAGACCAATTCTTTGAGAGCCTGTCTGATACGATGTTCTCACCCACAGAGAAACAATAACTTTTGAGAAGCTTTCCGACACACAGCGTTCCCATGAACTCTGAATTCGGCCTTCAGTTTTGATCAACAAAAACTGCCAAGAGCTTTGGAAATCTATTTTCTTTGAATTGGAGAATTTTTTCTAATATTGACCTTTTTTGGCACAAACAATTCTTTGCTTAACGTAAAAACTATTCTTAGAGAACAGAAGCTTCACACTTCTATTTCTAAACACATCTAGAGACATAACAACATTACACCAGCCTCTAGCACACATTATTACAATGCATTTTTATGTGATGATTTATCTCGCCTTTTCTTCGGTCAGAGATACTTCATGTGTAATTCCTTTTGCATAATCGTTCATTGATTTCATATGCAATAATTTTTTGAATGATTACTATGCTTTAAAAAAACGTACAGTACCTAAATTCCATGTATTACAAGTACGCCTATTTCGAATGCATTTATGTATTTTGGGGTGGGCAATGTTACACATGCATCTAATTGCTTAGTTTTAGTAATTTTGATGGACATTAACCCGTGGAGTGGGTGTTGCGTGTTTATCTAGGTTCCTGATCGATACTGTGACCTTATGCCCCTATTCGGCTATAAATCCATTTATTCCCTATATTGGCATAACCGTTCAAGTGCGATTTTCTGAAAAGTCATCTCTGGCCTCACACGAACAGAGCCACATTCCAGCATGACTCTCTGCCACTTCCTTTGCGGCCAATTAGTGCAATGACAGAGCAGTAGTCACTATCTGATATTCCTAGATAACACTCCCAGTTCTTCAACAAGATAAAAACTTAGCAAACCTGGAAATCCCCGCTTGCTATGTTTTGATTAGTAATGGAACTCTAATGAGCAACTGATAACTATCACTTCCTAGTGACATCTTTAATTGACGTCTTATGTCCAGCAAACTTGCGTCAAACCCGGCACCTGTCAGGTATAAATATTACAAACGTTGCCTTAAGCAATGCGAGCCTGTTGCCCGGTTAGGAGCTGTTGTGAGCTGCGAGCTACTGATGCTGGCTGCCTGCATGACCCTGTGTTGGTAAATCTAGCACTCTGTCGCTGCAGCCTGCTATCCTGTGGTGGTGAAGCTGCTGATTACCATTATCGCCGCTACAGCGCAAACTATGGTGCAGTACGCTTAAGGAGCTGAACAGACGTCCCTCTGCGAAGACATCCAGCAGATTCCAGCTGCCCGCGGACGCTGTCCCCCCTCCTTCCTCGACGCGCTGAAGAGAAGCCGCTGCCTTTCTCGTGCAGAGAAATCCAGTCCCGGCGCTTCCGGTTTACCCTCGCGGGTGACTGGGATATCGAGAGAGACCCCTGAAGGAGATACCAATCCTCCATCATTCTATTCAGAGGTATGGTGTTGACTAAACCCTTAGACGAGAATTCTTGAAACAAACCTTGGCAAAACCAACTTAACTTAAAGCTACTTACTTACTCCCCTTTCACGTGTTAGGCTTAGGTCAGGCACACTGGGGTAGGCTTAGTTAGAAGCACCAGTTGAGTATGTTAGCCTAATGTATATATGACTGTATATATGTTTTATTACTTTTAAACCATTGTATGGCTAAGAAACCATATCAATGCTTTTACAGTTCTATTTCGCAATACTTATCTTACTGTACGTACTTTTTATAATAACAATTATTGCAATTGTGGCAATACATTTCTCTTGTACGAGAAGAAAGACTGTTCAATAAATGTTAACCCTTTATTGATACACGCCCGTCTCTCTATTCTCTACATCTCGTGAAAGTAAACTGCACTAGACTGACTGAGTGAAATACATGTCTATTGTTTCACACGACCCTAGAGATTGACTCTTGATCTGAGGAGCAAAGTTGTCATGTTGCACGGTTGTTGGAAAACTGAATCCCTTCTTGTCTGTACCAAGGAAGCTGATCACTCCCTATGCAGAGAAGAAAGTTTCCAGTGACCTCTGAGCTAGTTGGTAACACAACCCAATTAAGTTTAGCATAGTCAGTGGAGGCCTGGAATATAGTGGGAAACTAGGAACTACACTACAACTCGATCATGACGCAAATGCATAGGTATAATATCTCGACCATTACCGGTCTGCCGATACCAAATTCGTCATGATACGATGATATTTTGACACGAGTGTAGGGTTTCGGTACCACATAACAACAGGGTCCAGAATTCTCAGTACCACAGGCCCTCCTTTTGCCCTTACATAGGCAATAACCTATACTCATGCTAATCTGAGTCCAGGTCTGTGTGCATAAAGTCATTGAGGTGCTGCTGTAGCATCATCCTATTACTTAGTTCATCTCTTGATATAGGCTTCCTTGCACATGATGTAGCACAGAGGCCACATATTGCAGGAGGGCACTGTACGCATAGGCGGAACATGAACAGAACGGCTAAAACCATCCCAATGACTATCAGAATCTTCCATCCCCAGGCAGATATCAGTTTCCAGATCCACCCCATTAAGGACCAGACTCCTTCATCCACGTGAATGGACTCGGAAATTTTATGCAGTTTGGAGATGGCCTGGTATACTGTCGGAACGTTATCTGGGATGAAGATGCAGCAACTTGATTGGATCACTTTACATACCCCACCACGGTCTGCAAGTATGACATCTAGGGCAACCCTGTTCTGAAGGGTCATAAGGCGGTCCGACTGGAGCTCCGCAGTAAAGTTAATAAGGGCACCAGCCGTTTCGATCACAGCCGATTCAACTACCCTCGTCAATTGGCGAATGTTCCTGCTGTTCACCATAGGCCCCCAAAACGGCAGAAAACCTTTTGCGAAATCCCCAAACTCCTGTTCCGCAGTGTCGTCTTTACTCACAACACCCCTAACTGTCCTTGTCCTATGGTAATCCACCTCGGCCGTGTAGGTGGGTGGCAGTAGGAACGAGATAAAGCATGTGCCCGAAAAGTCGGGGGGCAACCATGTATAGGCTCTATCATGGCAGATGAAATAAGTACCTTTAGCTGCTAGAAACGAAGGGGAAGTCTGAGATACAAAAACATATGTTTCAGTGCAGACGCTCTTCCCCAACTGAGCTCCGGGATTTTTGCCATTACCTTGCAGACATAGGTGACCCTGATGGGGTACAATCCAAATCGGGGAGGACTTCTTTGCTCGCTGGCTCTCACTCAAGGAAATTCCATATTTTGTTATATTCCATCTACTGTAAGGCTTCAATTAATCTCTGGGAATCGTTCTATACGTGTCGACATCTCTACTCATATTTCTGATTCCTGCCACTAGTGCCTTATTGCTCGAGTTGATTCCTGGGGAATATGGTTTGAGGGCAAATAGGAACATTGTTTGAAATGCCCACAAAGAACCATAGTAGCTAAATGGCAGGACAAAATATGGGATACCCTTATCTGTCGTGTGTGGCATAAGTCCACATACCCAGCAATTTGTCAAGTTC
The DNA here is from genome assembly GCF_964263255.1 of Lissotriton vulgaris. Taxonomy (NCBI): domain Eukaryota; kingdom Metazoa; phylum Chordata; class Amphibia; order Caudata; family Salamandridae; genus Lissotriton; species Lissotriton vulgaris. The sequence continues at coordinate 2,070,693,612 of NC_141691.1, read as the reverse complement.
ATTACAAACTGGTGTTGGTGTAAGAGCTGAATGAATGAGTTGTTTATAAATTCTAATCTTCTGGCAGACTCGTGTTCAGGTAGGGGGTGAAAAGAGTGCGGGGAAACAGTAGGAGGAGGTGTGGGCTGTGTGGTGCGTGCAAATGATACGCGAAAGGTGAACAAAGCATAGCCAATTAAAAACATCATTATGCTACACAACATGAAAAGGCATATTATTAAAAATCGTGTTTTTGCCATCACAGTGCATATTCTCGTTTCAAAGTTCGTTGATCTGGCAGGTCTCTCCATCTTGGGAAACTCCATCCTCTAAGTTGCTGCCCGCGGTGGGAGGTTGATTCTGCTAAGGAGTGCTTCTGTCAACCCAGGGTAACTCCCTTGAACCAACAGAACTGTCGACCTAACCGTCTCCAGCTGCACTCCAAAGTCTGTGGCAACCACGGCCCTAGCAGCAAAACCGGATGGCAGTTCAAAAAACAAAAATGAGCACGTTTCCTAGATGAGAGAGCTGCACAGTAAAAAGTAAAAAGGTGTATTTGTCCATCGTCATAGGTCTTTGCCTTAAATTGTAACGGTTTCTGCCAGGCGCTGTCTGGTCCAGAAACAAAAGTTCAGGCTCTGTAGTGTCCAATCGCATTGATAGAGGCACAGCCTCTTGCAGGATGTTGTCGCTTTCCTTTTCAGAATTTGTCCCTTTCAAATGTGCATCACTGAAGGATAGGGACCGCGGCACAGTCTCAGCCTCGGAGTCAGCAATTCCCTCCTGGACACACCGGTCATACGGAAGAGGCAGTGGGACCCTCTTACAGTGGTTGCCGTGAACCCAATGTTTTTTCCCTTCAACTCGGACGGCAGATCTCGTCGATAGAAGAACTAGATGAGGGCCGGTCCACCGGGGCTGGTCATTCCTTGTTCGTTGGAAGTTCTTGACCAGCACATATGATCCAGGATCGATAGGATGCCCTGGAGCTTCAGAGGCCTGAGGTAGACTGTCGTGGACCTGTTGGTGTAAAACACGCAATTTAGCCGTCAATTCATACAGATAGTCAAGCAGTACAGGATGCTCTATTTCACTGAACTTGGTGGGCCTTGGCACTCCCCATATGTTGGCCGGGCGGCCGAACACAATTTCATGTGGACTAAATCCTACTCTAGAGTGAACAGTCATTCTTGTGGATAGGAGTGCCAAGGGCAGAGCGTCAGGCCATTTAAGACCTGTGCTTGCTTGGATCTTGGCAAGTTTCAACTTTAACGTGCCGTTATAGCACTCTACTAATCCAGCTGATTGGGGGTGATTTGCAGCGTGGAACTTCTGTTGTATGCCTAGCCCTTCACACACTCTCTTCATCACTCGACCCACAAATTCACTTCCGTTATCACTCCAGACCATTCTAGGCATTCCAAACGTAGGGAAGAACTCTTTGACAAGGGCTTTAGCTGTTGATAGGGCAGTGTTGTCCTTCAGGGGGTATGCTTCGATCCATTTCGAAAAGGCGCAAACAACAACGAGCACGTATTTCAAATTGTTGCACCTTTCCATGTGGATGAAATCTAGCTGCAAAACCTCGAACGGATACGTTGGAGGCGCAAAATGGCCAGCTGGAGTTGGGGTTCCCTTACCAGGATTGTACTTCAGACACACCATACAGTTCTTGACCACATTCTCTGCACATTTAGGGATTCCACTATTCTGCCATACTGGAGCTAGCAATTTACAGATCCCTTTCACACTGATGTGAGCCATTCCATGAGCCATTGTCACCACTGCAAGTACATACGCATCGGGTAACAACCGTCTCTGATGCTCTGACAATTCAACCCAACAACCATTCGCATCCAGTTTACCCTTACTTTCTCTCCATTCATTCACCTCTTTCTCTGTGGCTTCAGTTTGGATAGACTTCACACTTTCAAATGTATCTTCGCACATACCAACATCACCAATCCATCTCGCAGGGCCTGCAACATACATTCGACTCATTACATTCTTAGCAGTTTCTTTTGCAACTTCATCCGCAAACGCATTTCCATGACCAACGTCATCTGTAATCTTTTTGTGTGCACTGCATTTCACAATCGCAACCTGTAGTGGCAAGGTCAGTGCCTCGAGAAGCTCATTTACTAACTGACCATGTTGGATCTTGGTACCGTGTGACGTCAGGAACCCACGTTCACGCCACAATCGTCCAAAACTGTGAGCCACGCCAAAGGCGTATTGGCTGTCTGTGTACACATTCACTCGTTTCCCTTTCGCCAACACACTTGCTCTTGTAAGTGCAATCAACTCTGCTGCTTGCGCGGAATTGTGGGGGATACGTGCAGCTTCAACAATTGTATGCAAAGTTGTCACAGTGTATGCTGCAGTCGTATCACCATTCGGCAACTTGAAACACGAACCATCAACCCATAAAGTATAGTTACATTCAGAAAGAGGAGTGCCCTGTAAATCTATTCTCCCTCTTGTCTCTTCTTCTGTCCTAAAACAGCAGTCATGTTCTTCGACCTCATCTGTCTCTACTGGAATGGGCAATAACGTGGCTGGGTTCAGTGTGTCGCACCTCTTTATGTGTATGTGACTCGCTAACAGTGTCAGCTCATAACTTGACAATCGAGCACTAGTTAAATGCTGTGTCCTTGTTCTGTTTAGCAAAATTGTCGTAATTGACATGGCCGCGTTAGCGATTAGCTGAAACTACACGTTTTCTTGCTTAACTTGGCTATATACGAAAACGCCATTTTGAATGTTACGGCGGCCATCTTAGATCATAAGCGGCCTCGTGGCAAGCATGCCCTTTAGTCCGTTGTCCATACCACTGACCACTTCAGTTTCCCCAGCAACAGGCTATTTTTTCGTACATGCGCAGTCCCCACTGACCAGTCACCCCTCAGGAATGTGCCGCCAAACTGACCAGCGGAGTTGTACCCCCTCCAATGAGCTGGCTGTGTTCCAAAACATGACCATATATGTACATAATGTCTTGTAACTTTGTGCCGCCTATCTTTATTACCTGAAAACTGTATAAAAGACGGAGTCACACCGATGTTCGGTGTGATACCTCTTGCATTACCGAAGGGTGCTGTATGAGTGTACCACCACCCCATGGGGTCTTAATAAACTTGTTCTTTGAATTTTACAGTTTCCGTGCCAACAGTTCTTGAATGTAAGTGGGTTATCTACGGAGCATGTAGGCCTTGGGAACCCTGATTACTTCAAATTGGCGACCACGAAGGGACTCATCGGCGACTCGGATGCCCGAAGGAGAGGTCGTGACGAAGGCTTGAAAACTCGCCATGGACGCGCGCTGCCACTGAGTGACCCGAGTCTTGGCACCCACGGTGTTTCTTCCTTTCCTTCCGATCTGACCTTCCAGGTGGCGCCGGTCTCCGACTGAGTTTTCGATCGTCTGCGTTGCTGGGAAAGTGCCGTTTGGCTGATTTGATCACAAGACCTTGGCAGTTGGAATCTGGACATTTGAGATTTTGGGTAAGATTTGTGTTCGGTAAGGTAGTCTTCGGACGCTTACTGAAGTTCTATGATTTGTGTTCTGTAAGGTAGTCTTCGGACGCTTACTGAAGTTCTATGATTTGTGTTCGGTAAGGTAGTCTTCGGACGCTTACTGAAGTTCTATGATCTGTGATCGGTAAGGAAGTCTTCGGACGCTTGCCAGAGTCCTATGACCTATGATTTTGATTTGAGTTAGCTAACGTTTGTGAATTTGTGAATCTTGAATTTATATGTGTAGTGCACTTCACATAGGCAGGCATGTAGAGATGTTTCTCTAACTTTGTTGTTTTTCCACTGAGCGGCACATTTGTGTGAAGTACTGTAAGTGCCATTTTATACGGTGTCACGCTTTCGTGATACTTTTTGAACATGCCTGTTTTAAGCACACTCCGAGGGATGTGCTGTCTTGGAAATGGTACCACAATTAGGTTAGCAGAAGCACAGCCGGCTCCCCCAGAAGGAACACCAAACAGGGATATGTATATAAAATTTGGCCTTCCCCCTATAATGTACAGCAAATTATGGCATAAGTACACCAAATCTGATCCCGAATTGCAATGGCCTCTACATGGGTCGTTCGATTTACGTAAAGTACAGTTTGTGGAACAATGTTTGTTTCAACGCAGGTCTAGACAAAATATGTTTGATTGTGTGCGAATGTGGGAGAAAGCGGTGCGCGAGCGAATGAAACGTGAAGTTGCCTTGGCGGACAAAGAGCAGCGCAAGGCTGCTCGGGATAAGGCTTTACAGCTTGAGGAAAAAGAGGCTCAGGAGACGAAAGAGAGGGAGGAACGGGAACGTAAATTGCAAACGACTGGTCAATTTCCTATTCGCCGACCGCTTTATCCTGTCCTTAATAATGAAATTGATGATTTTTCGTTGCTAGATTGGTCACCGCCTCCGTACGTTTCGCCTACGGCTCCAGCTGCAGATTCGGAGGATGATGGACAGGATAAGCCTGGAAAGAAGGGGGTATCTGGTCTCAGGTTTACTGCGGAGAGGTCCGCACATTTACGTAGTTGGGCTCGTAAAGTGAATACGAATTTTGTTTCCCAGGCTGACGTTGTTAAGGAAAGGGGTACATGGACAGACAAAGAATTACTGTATTTCCTGGCTAATTTGGCAGATGAAGTTGTTACTGCATATCGTCACTTTTCAGATACGTTAGAATCTAAGGCTGTGTCAGTTCATCGTGAGAATTTGGATAAAGGTGTATTTGATCTTGCAGATGTTGATGACCTTTTCAAGCAACTGATCCAGCTGCGAGATGAAACCACCAGATTGCGGGAGGAGCGGAAAAAGAAACAGGAGTCCGAGCTGGAGTCTAACGGGCGGTCTAAAGAGTGTTCGCTCCGGGGTTCAGATAAGAGTTCTGCACTGCATGTTATGCCTATGCGTGAAGCCGCACCTTTGTATGTTCCACCAAAAGGGGAAGGTACAGATGATGATAAATTGTCAAAGGATGCGAAGGGATATTTTATATATAACTGGGTGTATACGCCTTGGAATAGAGCAGATGTTATGGCATTGAAAAATTCTTTACCTGACCTTCGGAAAAATCCGGCGGCGTTTTATGAAGGGGTGGAAGGGGCCATTTCGTCTTGTGTGATGACTCTTGTCGACATAGATTTGTTTTTTGGGTTAATTCTTCCACCCGATATGTGGAGACAAATTCGTAAAAATAATGATGAAACAATACTCGGGGGGACATGGAAAGAAATAAATGCTGCCAATTTAGATAGGGAACCGGCATGTAAGCCTTGTCAGTTGATTTTAGACCTTCCGGCGGCTATCTTGATTAAACTAAAAACGCTTGTTCCTTCTAAAAAGATTGATTGGACCATGTTAGCTTCGTGTAAACAAAAGCCTGATGAAACGGTTTCAGATTTCTTTACACGTTTCGAGGAGGCGTTCCATGATTACAGTGGTCAATCTCTAACAGACGATACGGGTCGGCATTTGTTTGTAGATAAGTATGTGGCTAATCTCCTACCGGAGATTGCAAAGCGATTGAAATAGAGTGAAAGTTCCTGGGCCACGGCGACCCCTGCGTCTTTGTTAACTATGGCTCAGTATTATGAGCGGCAGGAGTTGGAGGCTAAAGAAAGTGTTGATAAGAAGGCGAAAGAATTGAAAACGAAGGTGATGTTGGCGCAGGTTCGGGGAACACAGAGTAGAGGGAATGATAGAGGTAGACGAGGTGGAGGAAATACGTCGTATGGTCGTACGGATATAGCGGAGGATCAATGTGCCTATTGTAAAGAGTTTGGGCATTGGGCTGACGATTGTCCGGTACTTCGTGAGCAGCGTAGTCAGCGTGGTCGAGGAGGCGGTACGTCGAGAGGCAGTTATACGGGGGCGAGAGGTGGCGGAGGTGATCGTGGAAGGGTTGAGGAAAGGGGCCGTGGCCAGGACAAACGAAACACTTTTGATAGACGAAATCAATATCAAATATCGGAGGGTGAGAATGTGGAGCACCAGGATTATGTGCATGCATAGGACTGCGTAGGATGGGGTACGGAATCAATTGAAGTGCCGGTAGATCAGAAGGGTCCATATGTAACAGCGGGTATTCTGGGTTCTACTGATCAATTTCTAGTCGACACAGGGGCTACTCGTAGCGCTTTGTCGAAAAACTTGGTTCCGAGTGCTCCCCTGTCTGGCGAAATGATAACATGTGTAGGGTTTGATGGCACACCCTCCCCTAGCCCATTGTCAAAACCCCTTGCACTATGTCTTGACAAATTTTTCAGTTTTGGTCAATTTTTGTTATCACCCCATACACCAGATAATATCCTGGGCATTGATTTGCTTAAATATTTTCGAGCAACGATACGGTGCGCCCCTGAGGGAGTGCGGGTTATCCTGAATGACAATTATCCTGACTCAGATAGGTTTTGCACTATATTAGACATTCCAGCTTTGGCCTCTCTACCGCACACGTTATGGGCGACCTCAGATACGGATGTGGGAGAGATGCGTATTCCACCTATTCACATTACTGTTAAGGAGGGGGCCTCTCTACCCCGAGTACCACAGTATAAGATTTCGAGAGAAGGTGAAATTGCCTTGACACACATTGTTCAGGATTTGATAACGGCCGGGGTGGTGGAGGAGGTTCCTTATAATGTTTGTAACAGCCCTATTCTTCCGATCCTTAAGAGAGATACTGACGACAAAGTCTATCGGTTTATTATTGACTTGAGAGAGATTAACAAAATTGTCATTCCCCAATACCCGGTGGTGTCCGACATTACGACCTTGCTTACATTGGTGCCACCAACGGCCACGACCTTTAGTGTAATTGATTTGAAAAATGCGTTCTTTTCCATCCCTGTCCATCCTGATAGCAGATATTTGTTTGGCTTCACGTTAAATAATAAATCGTATAGATTTTGTCGTGTTCCCCAAGGTTACACTGAGAGCCCGAGTATCTACAGCCAGGCTTTGAAAAGACAGCTTGATTCCTTTGAGTTACAGACTGGCGTTGTCCTTATCCAGTACGTGGATGACCTTCTGCTTGCTGCAGACTCTTACGCACAATGTGAAGAAAGTACAATTGCGTTGCTTTCTTTTCTGGCACAGAACAATCATAAGGTTTCGAAGAAAAAGCTCCAATACTGTAGACCCAAGGTGACCTACCTCGGTCATCTTTTGTCTAAGGAGGGGCGTGCATTAACATCTGATCGAATTCAAGCAATTTTAGATACACCAGTCCCCCGCACACAGAGAGATGTACGTGCCTTCATAGGGTTAACGTCTTTCTGCAGACAGTGGATCATGGGGTTTTTGCACATTATAAAACCTTTGCTAGCGTTACTGTCCAAAGCTACACCAATTCCCCTTGAATGGACAGATGAATGTCAGAACGCTTTTGAACAATTGAGACAGGCCCTTTGTTCTGCACCCGTGTTAGGTACACCAGACTACACAAAACTTTTTACATTGTACGTGCACGAGAACGATGGGTGCGCGTTATCAGTGTTAGTGCAAGTACACGGGGATAAGCAGAGACCATGTGCGTATTTCTCTGCCATTCTTGATCCTGTAGCACGAGGGTTGCCTGGGTGTTTCCGAGCAGTGGCAGCAACAGCAGTAGCCATACGGCAGAGTGAGGGAATAGTGTTATCACACAAACTGTTGGTGTTAGTTCCCCACGCAGTAGATGCTCTGTTAAATCAAACAAAGACCCAATATCTTACGAGTGCACGGCTAACAGGGTATGAGCTTACACTTTTGGCGCCACATATCACACTGAAAAGATGCGCTACCCTGAACCCTGCCACTTTACTGCCCTATCCGATCGAGGAGGGTCAGGAAGAAAAACATCATGACTGTGTTTTCCTGACCGAGGAACAGACAAAGGGTCGTGTTGACTTACAGGATATGCCACTTCCAGATGTGGATGGGGAACTGTGGGTTGATGGATCGTGTTTGAGGCTGCCAGATGGTACGACTTCCGCAGCCTATGCGATCACGACACTTAAGACAGTGGTAGAAACAGCACGAATACCACAGAAATCGGCTCAGGCAGCAGAGCTGATAGCTTTAACAAGAGCCTGCGAATTGAGTGCTGGCCTATGTGTGAACATATACACAGACAGCCGGTACGCCTTCGGAGTAGCACATGACTTCGGGCTACTCTGGAGAGAGCGTGGGTTTTTGACTTCTCACGGAGTACATATCATGCATGGAGAACTGGTGCGTGATCTCTTAAACGCGTTGCTTTGCCCAAAGAAAGTAGCGATAATAAAATGTAGCGCCCATAAAAAGATTACCGATAAAGTGGGCCAAGGAAATGCCTTTGCAGACAGTATAGCGAGACAAACGGCTATGTCTCGGACTGACTCCCCCATGTATGTGACACAATCACAGGCTGAGCGATGGAGCGATGCTAGAGCAGAAATCTTGGATATTCAGAAATCAGCTACTGAATCAGAACTTGCGGCATGGGCAGCAGATGGGGTACTAGATGATGAAGGTTGTTGGAGAAGCAAGGACATGGAAAAATGGAAATTGCCTGCAGCTTACTTGCAGGCGATGGTCCAGATGACACACGGATTGGCGCATGTGGGAGCTCTTGCAATCACTCGACTGTTAACACGAGTCTGGGAGCATCCCGAGATTGCTAATACTGCCAAGAGAGTAGTGCAGACCTGCCTGGTATGTTTACAACACAATCCTGGAAAAGGGACCCATACTCCGAAAGGAGGGTTCGTTCCACCCTCTGCACCATTTGAGGTACTCCAAATGGATTATATCCAACTTGAGCGCTGCAACAACCTGAAGTACGTCCTAGTGGTGGTATGTGCCTTTAGCAAATGGGTTGAGGCCTTCCCCACGAAAGACAATACAGCCCTAACAACGGCTACGGTGTTGCTTAAGGAATTCTTTCCTCGCTTTGGAGTTTGCAAATTTTTGTGGAGCGATAATGGGCCTCATTTTGTTGGGAAGATTGTGGAGTATGTACTGAAGGGGTTAGGGATTCAGCAGAAGTTTCACGCTGTGTTCCACCCTCAGTCGGCAGGTCTGGTTGAGCGGTACAATGCTACGTTAAAACTCAAATTGGCCAAGATTGTGGCATCCACGTCGTTGAAGTGGCCTGATGCTTTGCCGCTAGCACTGCTCTCTCTTAGATCAGTACCCCATTCACGAACTGGCCTCACACCATATGAGGTGGTGTTTGGTCGCCCTATAAATATCTGGGGGGTGCCCAAGCCGCGATTGATACATGATGTGCCTTGTATAATGATGAATGATTATTTGGCACGATTAACAAATGATTTGCTTTCTATTCATCAACAGGTCCGAGAAGCGCTCCCTGACAACTCTACTGGAGAGGGCCATGATCTTCGCCCCGGCGACCATGTCATGATTCGTTCGTTTGAGAGGGCGAGCAGTTTGGAGCCGAGGTGGAAGGGCCCCGAGCAGGTCCTCCTGGCGACCCGGACCGCTGTACGAGTGACCAACAGGAAGCGGTGGGTGCACTCGACACACTGCCGTCGTGTCTCTCCTAATCTGGTGAATCCTGCTGTGTTGACCGACTACAAAGAGATTCTGGAGAAAGAAAAGAGCCCAGCTGTGACGTCGGCCGAAGTTGAGGGAGCCTTCCCGGACCACGCTGTTGCCGGACGAGAGCGTTACAATCTGCGGCCACGATAAGAAGATTTTTTGGTTTTTTCATGACTGGTTGGTTACCGCTCTGGGGTTTGTGAAACGGAGACCGGGAATTCCAAGGGGGGGGGATCAGTTCTGCCAAGTGTAGCGACACCCGTCTTGGCCCGGAGAAGAAAACAACGGCTACCTCGGAGCTCAGCACCGTATTTTTCTTTTTTAGATATACACACATGTGTATTTGAGACTTTGTGAACAATTTGAACTATTTGAGACTTTGTAAGAACTTTTTCTGAACTATGGCGTCTTCTGCATCACGAGACAAATGAATATTAGGTGCCATTCTCTTTGTCTTCACTATTGTGGTGATAGCTGTAATAGCCTGGGTAGTTGAACTTGTGGTACCTGCACGTGAACATTTGCTGCCGACTACCTCGGCTCCATCTGAACATTTTCACTTTACCATACCCTACCATGAAGAACGGCATCGGCAAACGTATCTGAACAATAGTTTTATCCAGATTCTCCATCACACGCATAATATGACTAATACGTCCAATTGCTGGGTGTGTGGGATGTTGCCGGGGCACCAGAAGAAAGGGGGCACCCCACTCATTCCACTCCCGTTCTCACATAATGGATCCTGCAATGCCTGGTACACCCTCCTCTTTACTCTGAGATGGCCAACGAAAGGGGGGTGTGCTTTTTCGTTTGAATAAAATATGTTTCCATGACAAGGATGGGTTTCCACGGGCTGAGGGTACTCGATTTGAATGGGAGGAGTACCGGCCCGATAACATATCTGCCCCGCGTGTGTACAGCAATCAACGAAATATCAATTTATCCAGCTCACATGTCATTAATGTCATTGCTACTAAAGCCGATTTGTGTATAAGAAATAAAGGTTCGATTCCGGTAGGGAAAAGTGAATGCAATACCACACTTACTTTTGATAGCCCCAATGGCATCTCGTTTGTAGCATCTCGCAATACGTATTTTATTTGTGGAACGAAGGGTTATCATCAACTTCCGTTGGGATGGTTAGGCACGTGTTATGTATCGTTTGTACTACCCCCTGTATTCATTGCCCCGCCGATGTATCATAACGACTATGTCTTGTATCACGATTTAGTCCTGAATAGAGTTAAGCGGACTGTTGTTCTGGATGACATCGACCAGACTGATACTGCCTTGCAGCAGTATGTGGACTTCAATTTGGGACTGTTTTCCTTTGTGGGGGCCGCGTTGAACAGTCGGAAAATAAGACGATTGACACGTGTTGTTGAGGCTGTAGCAAATGATACTGCCATTGCACTTGGGAATATTACTGAGGAACTCCAGATTTCTAGGATCGTTACGCTCCAAAATAGGATGGTGTTAGATGTAGTTTTAGCTGACCGTGGGGGGGCATGCAGAATTATCGGAAGTAGCTGCTGTGTGTACATACCTGACAATTCACCATCTGTTTATGACGCCATATCAAAGCTGCATAAAATAGCAGCTGAAATACACCCGGACAATGGAACTTGGACACTTTCAGGATGGTTCTGGTCAATACTTACTGCTTGGGGCTGGAAACTGTTAACGATTCTATGTATCATTGTAGGGGTACTGTTCTTTGTGTGCTTATGTATTCAATGTGGCCCAGCTTTATGTTCTATGTGTTTATCAGCTTGTGTACCATCAAGACGAGCTCTTGCTCATGACAAAATGATGCTTCATAAAGAAGTGAGGCAAATAATGCTAATAGATATTGAGGACGAACATCCTGATTATGTTCACTATGAGGTAGCTTCAGCTAAACGCTAAAAGGGTCGTCTGTCGTAATTGACATGGCCGCGTTAGCGATTAGCTGAAACTACACGTTTTCTTTCTTAACTTGGCTATATACGAAAACGCCATTTTGAATGTTACGGCGGCCATCTTAGATCATAAGCGGCCTCGTGGCAAGCATGCCCTTTAGTCCGTTGTCCGTACCACTGACCACTTCAGTTTGCCCAGCAACAGGCTATTTTTTCGTACATGCGCAGTCCCCACTGACCAGTCACCCCTCAGGAATGTGCCGCCAAACTGACCAGCGGAGTTGTACCCCCTCCAATGAGCTGGCTGTGTTCCAAAACATGACCATATATGTACATAATGTCTTGTAACTTTGTGCCGCCTATCTTTATTACCTGAAAACTGTATAAAAGACGGAGTCACACCGATGTTCGGTGTGATGCCTCTTGCATTACCGAAGGGTGCTGTATGAGTGTACCACCACCCCATGGGGTCTTAATAAACTTGTTCTTTGAATTTTACAGTTTCCGTGCCAACAGTTCTTGAATGTAAGTGGGTTATCTACGGAGCATGTAGGCCTTGGGAACCCTGATTACTTCAAAATGTCTACTGCATGTGGGACCATGACAATCAGCGTATTATTCATTACTAGCCCAGCAGACTGTCGAATACAGACAGCTGCTGCCGCAGTGGCCCTCAAGCAACTTGGCAATGCCTTAGCTACCGGATCTAGAGTTGCCGAAAAGTACGCGCATGGACGCTGTTTGCCCCCGAAAGGCTGTGTCAGAACTGATAATGCGCAACCTTCTTTCTCATGGACATACAACGTGAAAGGCTTACTGTAGTCGGGGGTACCCAACACAGGAGCCGAACACAATGCATCACGTAACTCTGAAAAACTTGTCTGACACTCTTCAGACCACGGAATGGGTTTCGGTGTATCCTTGCGAGTTAATGCCACCAAAGGTTTGGCCAACAAGGAGAAATTCGGAATCCACTGTCTGCAATATGATGTAATGCCCAAAAAAGCACGCACTTCTCTCTGTGTCCTTGGGACACTCAATTTTGCAATTGCCTGAATTCTCTCTGGGGTCAGTTTCCTTCCCTCCTTCGATAAGAGGTGACCTAAGTAGGTCACTTCTTGTCGACAATATTGCAACTTTGAAAGAGAGACTTTGTGGCGCAGATCACATAAATGACGCAACAATGACAAAGTGGCTTGTTTGCAAATCTCCTCAGTGTCTGCAGCGACTAGTAAGTCATCTACTTACTGAATAAAAGTCGCGCCATCAGGTAGAACAATCGTGTCAAGCTGTAATTTCAGAGCCTGACTGAATATTGATGGACTTTCACAGTAGCCCTGAGGAGCGCGTTTGAAGCGGAAACTTCGGCCTCCTAAATTGAAGCCAAAAATATCCCTGCTCTCCTCGGCAATCGGGATGCTGAAGAAAGCATTCTTCAACTCAATCACTGAGAACCAAGTGGCTGAAGCTGGAATCATAGTCAATAGGGCAGTGATATCGGGAACAACTGGAAACTGTGGCACAACAATCTTGTTCACTTCTCTCAGATCAATCACAAGCCTATAGACAGGTGGTTGGGAAGGGTCAGTACGCTTTAAAACCGGCAGAAGAGGACTATTGCAGATGTTGCCTCTTGTCTCCTCAATTACATCTTTCTCAATCAAATCATAAATGATTGCTAACAATGCCTTTTCACCTTCGCTAGATATTTTGTATTGGGGAATACGTGGCAGCCTAACATTGGCTTTCAACGTTATAACATATGGCTCTATTTCCAAAAGACCCACATCATCGGATCCGGTAGCCCAAAGTACATCTGGAAGAGAAGACAATTCTGTTGGAAGTTTGTCCCTTGACAAATACATTGGAGAAACCACTTTCTTACCCAGGGTAAGTTGTACTCCCGAAGGAGAAAAGTACAAAGTCACATCTTTTTAACAGATTAAATCCCAACAAGTTTTCACCACAACCTGTTGTAAGAATGAGGGGTGCTTCTAATTCACATGGACCAACAGAAGGGGAATGTTATGGCAGAGTTTTTGGCTCTATTTAGCAGTGATATAGATCTTAGTCTTGCTCACATCTAGTATAGGTATTCTTAGCCTGTGTTGGCCCTTTTAAGCCCTTTCTTCCAGACCTAGAAGAGGATAGCTGCTTAATATGATGATAGATCCTTTATTCTTGACTTTGACCTGTCTATTGCCTATTGGCTTTGACATACTTGACACATTGGTATGGTTTATGTAGGTATTCTGGCAGAGCTAAGGGGCATTTCATCCCTTTCAGGCCTACAGGCCTAGAGCTAGAGGGACTCCATCTTGATGAAGCTGAGAGGCTTTTCAGGGTAAAGGTAAAGTTTATAGTTAAGGCTGTTGTGTGCTAGAGGAAAATCCGGTTAGGACTGCTTCTTATCCGAGAAATGTGTTTTTCTCTTGGGCCCAGACGTAACAAGCAGATGGCCACTGCGGTTGCGTGGAAGCCTGGGAGCTGGCACAGGAATTCGGTAGGAGGCAGCCCTCTGGTGGAAATTTCCATGAGGGGAGAGGAATCCATATTAGTGAGCTACAGGAGAGGAGGATTGTTCAGTTCAGCTTGGAGGTCAGTTCAGCTTGGAGTTCAGTTCAGCGTGGTGTTCATTCCAGCTTGTGTGCAGTTCAGCCTGGAGCTCAGAACAGCTTGGAGCTCAGAACAGCTGGGAGCTCAGTTTAGCTTGGAGCTCAGTTCAGCTTGGAGAGAGAGAGAGAATGTCTGCTGGAGCTGCAGAATAGAGTGCAGTTCTTGAATGGAGAAAGAAGGCAGACGATTGCTGAAGATGAGGAGAGAGAGAGCAGTGCAGAGGTCATCAAAGAAGGCTGTCAGCTGGAGCAACTGAACCAGAGGCGTGGTGATGTGGTGAAGGAGGAAGAGACAGAGAGAGCCCTAATCCCACCAGAGGCAGAGAGAGAAATCTTCCTTCTAATAGGTGAGGTAGTCTGAATTAGTTACACTTACACTTACAGTTTAATCTTGTTCTTATTCCCTAGGCTATTGTATGTCTAATCTTTTCCCTTTCAGCGGTGTGTTCCTGTTACCCCGCAAATAAATTGTATGTTTAATCCTTTTCTTTCAGCGGTGTGTTAAAGTTACTGCTAGTTATAGAGACCCCATAGTTTTGTATATGTATGCTTTATTATTGTTACAATAAATGACCCCATTTTAATTAGTGAATTAGTGTGCATGAGTTTTTTTATGATAAAGCTAACCTGGCTTCTAGCCAGTTGCCGTTGAGCCAGTGATGGATCAGAAGGGAGTAGGAGCGCTTAAATCAAGAAATAACTCAATCACATAGTGTGTATATCTTTGTCCCCATACAGTGAGGGTAATCTTTCCTGGTAGGTATTACTGTTTGAACAGATGCTACCCCTGATCAGGTAAGTAATAGTGAGGGAGAGAGGAGACCTGCAACTAAGGGACCACGGTAGTACACCCTCCCATAATCCTGTAAACAGCGTCTTCTGTTCCAAAGCATAGGTAACCTTTTTCTCCTAGTCAGATGTTACAGCCAGAACAGATGCTGCCCCTGATCCGGTAAGTCTGAATAAATAGAGAGAACAGGGAGCCCATGAGCTAGGGAATTGTTGACACTAAGTAATTCGGCCATCCCATAATATTATTGTAGTAGCAGACCCTTAGTGAAGAGACATATATCTGAAGGTGTTCATAGGAATGTGGTCGTCGTTGATATACGGCGTTAGTGAGAGCGCTGGGGTGGATGACCAGCGTGGATACCCACAGGATTGTGGCTTGTGTAAGTGAGAGCGTCAGGGGGGATACTGGCGTGGAGATCTGCCGGATTGTAAATCGTTTGGAAAAGAGAGCATTGGGTTCTGCAGGCCCATGTGTAGACGCACCGGATTGTGTGTCATGTCTGCCCTGAGGTAGATCAGTCTGGGTCTGAGTGGCCGCGAGACTAACTGATGTATGAGTGTGGTGTAGGGTATGGATATCCTTAGTAATCAGTGAGTATTCTTAGTATCCCTATAGATTTAGTGGTGTTTTTAATAATATGAGCTTGTATATTGCGAGTTCCCCATCCTCAGGTAGGTACCCAGGTGCCTGGATAGATGGTCCTGAGGAGGGATGTGATTACGTTCTGGCTGGGTTGGAGGGGCCCCTAGGGGCTGATCCCATCTAATCAGAAAATCCAGCCATGACAGGGACATAGGACTAGAAATCGGGTTCCTAACCGGGGCGCCAGAAAAACCTACTGAAACGTTCATTTCGCCAGACAAAGGTGCGCCAGGAAGTTTTGAGTGCATAATAGAACACTTTGTAGCACCAGTATCCAACAGAAAAGGCTCTGACACACCTGATGTAATCACCTCGACATAAGGTCCATTCTGATCTACTGGAACTGAAACAACTCCCTCTCTTTGTCCATGGCTGTCCTAGCAATCATTACCCTCATTCTTATTTTCAGCATAGTAGTCATCAGCATAGTACGGAGCTGTCCTGGAAAACGCATTATTCTGCTGGTCAAAACTATTCATGGAATTCTGAGGCGGGAAAGAAGGAGCATTGTGGGGGAAATTTCCACTGCCCCTACCTCTAGGAGCCTGTTGAACACCTCGACATCTTGCACCAGAAACACCATTCATACGTCGTAACAAGACCAGACAACTGCTCTTGAAATGACCTTCTTCCCTGCAATACGCACACTGATTTGGCCCATACTGTAAACGTGGTTGAGAAGACTCGTTTCTTTGCGAGTTCCTCGAACACTGCTGGGGTTGCTGATAATCGTGCTGACTAGCAGTACGTGGTGGATAAGCTTGCTGCAGAAGGACTTTAGTTTTCAATTCCTTAGTCTTTTTATCTGCCTTCTCTAACTCATCTTTGCATCTATTCTCGTAGTACTGGGCTGTAGCTAAAATCTGCGCTGACGTGGAAACAGCCCAAGCACTCTCAGAGTCCTTCAACTTGCTACATAGTTCAGGAAGCAAATTATGTACAAATTTGTCAACAAACAATCTCTGGCCACCCTCAGTAGCCATATCCTGACCGCTGTGATCTACAAAAGTCTCCTCGAATCTCGTGAAGAAGTCAGACACAGTTTCATCTTTCTTCTGCTTGCATGCTGACAACTTGTCCCAATTAACACGCAATTCGGGCATTAAAGTCTTCATATATGCAATGATCCTACCAGGGAGTTCTGCTACTAAAGGCTCAGGTTTAGCACCATCAACTTGTCTAGCATCAGCAGCAGCGATATTAGCCCATGTATCGCCTAGCTCTTGGTCATGATCTGCATGACGAATCTTTCCCCATAAAGGCTGTGGAACAACATTTCCAAACAACATGTCAACATCGGCTAAATTCATGATACAGGAGCTTGCAGTCTGTGACAACTCCTTATAATACCCTGCAGGATTTTTACGGGGATCAGGCAATGTCTGTTTTAGAGCCAAAACCTCAGATCTTTTCCAAGGAACATGTACCCACACACGCTGAAAATGCGGCGGAATGGCTGGATTAGCATTCGCATCGCCTTCCCTCCAAACTGGGGGAACCTCTCTCATGGGATACTGTCGCGCCTTCTTCCAACCTGGTGCATAGCATTCAGATAGTGATCTAGAAGTACCCCCTTTACTCCGATACGACAACAATGTTGTAACCGCTCTTTCATCATCGGTGCCTACAATCATACCTTCTGCAAACTTAAACCGTACACGGCACAACTCAGACAGGTCGTGCTCTGGATCATTTCCCTCCAGGTCTTCCTGGAGAAGCTCGCACATTTGCTCGAAAACATATCTCTGCTTCGGTGCTTCCCATTGGCGGAAGACTTCTATAATAGACTCTTCATCATATCTTGCAGTATCGATAACCCATTTACGCGCTAATCTATTCAGTAATTCCCTCTCTCGATAGTCAGGCAGCTGACTCCGCAACTTTCTTCGTTCCATGCTAGGGGTCGTGTTAGGCGACCCAAAGAAAGGGGAGAACAGACCAGCAACAGTGTTGGTCATTCTCTGTCGAACAGAAGGGGAGACTGACGGAAAGGCAGGAACGCCAGAAGAGACAGGCTGATGTAAAGTAGAGGTGGCGGTAGTAGCAGAGGCAGTATTAGGATAAGCAGCTGGAGCAGTAGGCGAAGTCGTAGAAGAAGCAGATGAAGTATGTAGCAAAGGCAGCGGCCCTTGAGAGGGCTGCGCCGGAAGAGTAGAAACCAGCTGAAGAGGCGACGGTGCTTGTATTAGGACCTGTTGTCCAACAATAGGGCGTTGTACAACCAAAGGTTGCTGTGGTGCTGTAGCACTTTGCGCATATGGAGGTGGTGAATTCAGTAAATGGGACATTAAAGCATCCTTCTCAGGTGTCTCTTTTGATCCTTGTTCTTTACGTGGCAAAACTGGGTAGCATTTGTCTACTGCCAACTTCTTACTTCTAGACGCTTGTTCATTTTCTTGTTCTTCCTCATTATCCCTAAACGCAATGGCAGCTTGTACCATTGGCATACCTCGTTTATTCCTCTTCGCTAATTTCATTTCTTTTTGTTTGGCTTCTTTGTGCCATAGGCGGAAGGAGTCAAACATCGCCGGCCGGGCTTTCTTCTAGAAAAGTTTTACCTCTAAATTATCTAAGATTTCCGTGTCAAAGCTACCATATTGGGGCCATTTTAAAACACCGTCGTTTCTGGTGTATCGGATCCACACTTCATTATATGTGATAGGGCCTACGCCATCCTTCACATAGAGCTCATATGTTGGAGTTCCAATCGGAGGAACCGGACATGAGTCCTCCAATCGGGAGTCCCTACTACAACCAAGACAAAACAAATTTCCAAGTCTGCTAAAACCAGGCATCTTCGCTCTCTAGTCTAGCTTCAAACTTCAAAGTATTATCGAATACGATAGCCTCGTGAATACACGAGTCCTTCGGCTTTGGCACTTGCAAGTTCCAAATCAAAGCTATCCCAAGGGATATTAAACTAAGAACCAAACTAAGGACTGGGAGACGCTCCACTTATACTTAACTGCAGTATTGATGATCGATGACGTCACTAGAAGACTCGTCTATCGTTTCGCTCTACCAAGGATCAAGGGTCCAAAACAGGGCGATAGTCAGGGCAGCAGTCTTCGTAGCCGTCGGGACGCGGGGAACCTCGCAGCAAAGACCGTACAGTAGATGTCAAATCGTTATATACTTCAATTCCCCACAACCTAGGCATAGAAGCTATCGAACATGCACTGTTAAATTCTGACATCAAACCCAATCTACAAATATTCCTTATGGAACTACTCATGTTTACACTCTACCAGAGTTATTTCAAATGGAAAGGCACATGGTACCTACAGTTAAGCGAGACCTCTATGGGCAACTGTGCAGCTCTTGTGTATGCTAACCTTTTCATGCACCATTTTGAGCAACAGTACATCTTGAACCAACAACTATGGCTGCAGCACAGTAAAACTTTTCTTCGTTACATAGACAACATTTTTATATTATGGTCAGGAACAGTGGATGCTCTCCTCCAATTTTTACAACTCAACGAAACTGATGACCGTATACAATTCACATGGGCATACAATCAACGTTCAATTAACTTTGTGGATGTCAAAGTTTTGTTGGAACATGGAAAATTTGCCACAACCCTCTAGCGCAAAGAAACAGATTGAAACAGTATCCTACGCTACACGAGTTTTCACAGATCAAGCCTCAAAAATAACTTGCCACTCTCCCAATTACTGAGAGTTAAACGGATTGTTTCAGAGCCCTCAGAGTGTGCTGAACAAATGCATGACATGTGTAACAGGTTTACAAACCGCGAATACCCTTTAAAAATTTTGGAAACCGCCAAGAATAAATGTGATACAATCAATAGACAAGAGCTCTTGTCCACCAAACCTAAACAAGACCTGAAACGTATGGTAATAGACTCTAAACATTCTACCAGCAGTAACAGATATCGCAATATTATCCTGAAACACTGGCCTCTACTAAGCAGGGAACCAGATTTTAGAGGACTTTTTGAACAAATACCCATTTTTTCATATACCAGAGGACCCAACCTCAAAGATCTGCTAACACGACCAATTACAGACTCCAACACTATTCAATACACGGGCTTTATACCATGCTACAACTGTAGTAACTGCAACAACTCAATACAAGGCAACAGCATCCATCATCCTGTGAAAGGCACCACCATCAAATTGAAAGTAAATGCCACGTGCAATACATCCAACGTCATATATTTACTTAAGTGTCCCTGAGGCCTTTGCTATGCTGGCCATACAGAACGAAAAATACGAACCGTATACTTGAACACAAGAGTAACATCAGAAATTACAATATCAAATCCACTGTAGCTGCACATTTTTTGCAGAAAAGACACAACGTCTCCCAATTGCAATTTTAAGTGCTTGAAAATGTGCTACATGTTGAAGGCACCACCAACAAGAACAGACTGCTCCAAAGAGAGAATATTTGGATACGGTACCTGTGCACGATGCAACCTACGGGCTGAATGACAGAATGGAGTATCTTTGTTATATATGATGTAACCTTATTTATAATTGTCATCTGTTTCTCTGATTATCTTTATTGATCATCTATTTGGGCTTTCTTTTCTGCACATTGCTATAACCCCCCATTTGTATCTTTCCCCCCCCCTCGCTCTTTTTCACCACTCCAATATGGCGGATTATTTTTCTATGATCTAGTCCCCTTTCCATGTCCATGACTCTCGTGTTAAACGCCAGCGTAAAACTTTATCAATAGAGCATCTACACTCGTCCTCTCACCAGTACTGAATGCCGGCACAAACTTTGGGAAGATTCGTCCTTCGGCACTTTAGTTTAGTAAGTACCTCCTTCACGTGGACATGTTAAGTAGTACACACGCTACTCGCTTATTCTTTATGCTGATCTTATATCAATTTTTCACAGATACTTTGACCAACGGCAATGGGAGAAATTTACACAGACTTCCGTACGTTTTTGAACCAGCATGCTCATACCCTATTAACGGCTACTACATGCTATTACTAACTATTGCTAGCGTTTTGTTTTAACTGCAGTAACCCCACGGATCTCTTGCACACCTTATCACATACCGCCAGCGTTTGTTTTTTTCTCGTAGTTATTTCACGGCATTTGCTTTCAATTGCACCCTGATACTTAGTAACATTTCACTCCATGACTTTAATGTTTTTTCTTTCCCGTTTCACGGCAACTATTCACACACATTCACAGACCCGAGAGCAGAGGACGGCCCGGGACCAGGGTTCGATTCCCGGCGCGGCAGGTTTCTGGACCAGGGTCAGCAGACTCGATAATTCTCTCGCCTTGGTGCCCACTCTGATCAGCGTTCACACTCGGCAACTCTGGGCATTAGCTTGCCTCATCTTCACTAACGGCCCCACCAGACCGCCGGGGATGCCTGGTCTCACCCTGGAGATACCCATTAAGGGACCATCTCTCAGGGAAGCCAGGAAGGGTTTTGCAGCGGTCGAAGCGCCTTGGGACCCTCCGGGTAAGTAGTGCGCTATATAAATGCCTATACATACATACATACATACATACATTTCTACCTTCATCATAATCTCTACTTAAAGCTGTCATGCATGTTGACCTTGATCATTGTAAATATAGCTAGGTGTATTATTGTTAGAAGACTATAAGGGATACTTCCTTCTCAGACCGTACATCTTTTTCATTGTTTGTTACAGAATTTTCCCCTGACGAAGGGCAGAAGTCATGCCCGAAATTAATTTGGACTGATTTAAGAATCATGTATATACTGTTTGGGATTCCTGGATCATCATAATCATGATGTTTTGAAACAAAGAGAATCTTAAAGAATGACAGTCAGTCATTAAAACGTTCAACGAAGTTGACCTTGGTTTGAATACTTTTGTTTTGGAAAAAACGTTATTATACCAGTTCCTTTTGGTATTCTTTACGCTGTGCGCAGGGGGACAACCCCTAACAGGAGTTGCATGTGGAGTATTTAGTAAACGCTTTTTGGTACAGAAAGCGAAGCCCCAGCAGTACGCGACACTCTCACGGATTCATCTTACAACCACAAGTAGTGCGTGTCTCTCTCTATCACTTTAAATAGTGGTCAGCATACACCAGGCCAACTTCTCACACCACGCGTGATGTGCCTGCTCAGAGGAGTCCCCCCACCGTACTGTGCCTGCTCAGAGTTGACCCACCCACATGCTGTGCCTGCTCAATGAGGCCCACCCGACGTGCTGTGCCTTCTCAGAGAAGGCCCACTCACGTGCTGTGCCTGCTCAGAGAAGGCCCACCCACGTGCTGTGCCTGCTCAGAGAAGGCCCACCCACATGCTGTGCCTGCTCAGAGATGGCCCACCCACATGCTGTGCCTGCTCAGAGATGGCCCACCCACGTGCTGTGCCTGCTCAGAGAAGGCCCACCCACGTGCTATGCCTGCTGAGAGAAGGCCCAC
Source organism: Lissotriton vulgaris (assembly GCF_964263255.1). Lineage (NCBI taxonomy): Eukaryota > Metazoa > Chordata > Amphibia > Caudata > Salamandridae > Lissotriton > Lissotriton vulgaris. Next base: position 2,070,671,735 of record NC_141691.1, on the reverse strand, counting down.
CCACGTTCTGTGCCTGCTGAGATAAGGCCCACCCACGTGTTGTGCCTGCTCAGAGAAGGCCCTTCCACGTGCTGTGCCTGCTCAGAGGAGGCTCACCATATCCTGTGCATACTCTGGGGAGCCCCCCCCCCCACATGCTGTGCATGCTTAGGGGAGCCCAACACGTGCTGTGCATGCTCAGAGGAGCTCCCCCACGTGCTGTGCATGCTCAGGGGTGCACCCCCACTTGCTGTGCGTGCTCAGAGGAGCACCCAGACTTACTGTGCCTGCTCAGAGGAGCACCCACAGGTGGAGGAGCACCCCTAGGTGGAGGAGCACCCCCACATGATGTGCCTGTTCAGAGGAGCTCCTGCCCTGTGCTGTGCCTGCTCAGAGAAGCCCCCACATGCAGTGCTTGCTCAGAGAAGCCCTCCACGTGCTGTGCCTGCTCAGAGAAGCCACCCGCTCTGTGCTGTGTCTGCTCAGAGGAGCCCCCCAAGTGCTGTACCTGCTGTGAGGAGCCCCCCACGTGCTGTACCTGCTGTGAGGAGCCCCCCACGTGCTGTACCTGCTCAGAGGAGCCCCCCCACGTGCTGTACCTGCTCAGAGGAGCCCCCCCACGTGCTGTACCTGCTCAGAGGAGCCCCCCCACACGTGCTGTACCTGCTTAGAGGAGCACCCAGACTTACTGTGCCTGCTCAGAGGAGCACCCAGACTTACTGTGCCTGCTCAGAGGAGCACCCCTAGGTGGAGGAGCACCCCCACATGATGTGCCTGCTTAGAGGAGCCCCCGCCACGTGCTGTTCCTGCTCAGAGAAGCCCCCCACATGCAGGGCTTGCTCAGAGCAGCCCTCCATGCTGTGTCTGCTCAGATAAGTCCCCCCCTATGTGCTGTGCCTGCTCAGAGGAGCCCCCCACTTGCTGTACCTGCTCAGCGAAACCCCCTACGCGCTGTACGTGCTCAGAGGACCACCCCCCACGTGCTGTACCTGCTCAGAGGAGCCCCCACATGTGCTGTTCCTGCTTTAAAGAACCCCTCTTCTATGCTGTGCCTGCTCAGAGGAGCCCTCCATGCTGTGTCTGCTCAGATAAGTCCCCCCCTATGTGCTGTGCCTGCTCAGAGGAGCCCCCCACTTGCTGTACCTGCTCAGCGAAACCCCCTACGCGCTGTACGTGCTCAGAGGACCACCCCCCACGTGCTGTACCTGCTCAGAGGAGCCCCCACATGTGCTGTTCCTGCTTTAAAGAACCCCTCTTCTATGCTGTGCCTGCTGATGGAAGTCCCCTCAAGTGCGGTGCCTGCTCAGAAGAGCCCCCCATGTGCTATGCCTGCTCAGACGAGCCCCCATGTGAGGTGCCTGCTCGGAGGAGCCCCTATGTAATGTGCCTGCTCAGATGAGCCCCCTCACGTGCTGTGCCTGCTCAGAGGAGCCCCCTACATACCGTGCCTGCTCAGAAGAGCCCCACATGTGCTGTGTCAGATCAGAGGTGCCCCTCACTTGCTATTCCTGCTCTGAAGAACCCTACTTCTGTGCTCTGCCTGCTCATAGGAGCCACCTCACGTGCTGTGCCTGGTCAGAAGAGGCCCACCCACGTGCTGTCCCCGCTCATAAGAGGCCCACCCACGTGCTGCGCCCGCTCTGAAGAGGCCCACCCACGTGCTGCATCTTCTCAGAAGAGGCCCACCCACGTGCTGCGCCTGCTCAGAAGAGGCCCACCCATGTGCTGCGCTTGCTCAGAAGAGGCCCACCCACGTGCTGTGCCTGCTCAGAAGAGGCCCACCCACGTGCTGCGCCTGCTCAGAAGAGGCCCACCAACGTGCTGTGCCTGCTCAGAGGAGGCCCAACAACGTGCTGTGCCTGCTCAGGGGAGGCCCCGCAAGTGCTGTGCCTGCTCAGGGGAGGCCCTGCACGTGCTGTGACTGCTCAGGGGAGCCCTCCCCCCGTGTGTTGTGCCTGCTCAGAAGTGTTCCCCATGTTCAGTGCCTGCTCAGAGGAGCCCCACACCCCCGTGCTGTGCCTGCTCAAAGGAGTTCCCAATATGCTGTATGGAGTCCCAGGTGTGCATTGCCTGCACAGAGGAGCCCCCTCCCCCCGTGCTGTGCCTGTCCAGAGGATCCCCCCTTGCTGTGCCTGGCCATTGAAGTCGGCCACTCTGAGCCCTAAACTCCCCCCGAGGCTGCTGCAGCTTCCGCCCAGGAATATGGGCCCAGATCCGCTACAGCAGGAAAACCGGCCACCAGCTGGGCAGAGCCACAGGCCCCTCGGGCAGCGCTTAGAGGCCGCCGGCTCGGGATAAAGCGCTGCACAGACGCTGAAGTCCTTCAGTCACTCACCAGTGTTCTGCGGTGAAAGGCGCCCTCTGCTGGATGGTCAGTTTCCCCCTCGGTGCAGGTCGAGCAGCAGCTTCTGGGCGCTAGAGTGAGAGCGCCTGGACACGCAAGTGGAGGAAAGGGAGTGTGCGCTTCCTGCTCACAAAGGAGGGCTCAAGGGAGGGACTGAGCCTGAAATAGAGAGGAGGGGCTCTGGGGTCAGCCCGTGAGGGGCCAAGCAGAGAGCGGGAGACGCGGTGGGGGCTGGTAGTTTGTGCCCCTCAAGGAAAGGGGGGGCAACATAAATTATTCTCCTAGTTCTCCTTTTCCTGCCAGAATTCACACTGTACACAACTGCAAAAAAATACGATTCTGAAATGTGGCCACTCGAGCGTAATCGTGATCCCAGCACCCTCTCCCCCCCCCCCCCCTCTTTCAAGATTCACACTGCGCATGCGCGCCCCTGTAACACTCTCTCCTCGGACCCTGCCCGTGTCTTTTGCTGCTCTTCTAACGGACTCATTCCGAGTCCGCGGTGGTTCTGGTGCTGCTAGCGCTGCATGAAAAGAGGAACGGGGGTAACGAGGCGCTGTGTGCACAGGGGCAGCGCCGGCAGGATAGGTTTGCCCAGGGTGCCCCTCCCCCCCCCCCCCCGCTGCTCACTCTGCCCCCCCTGCTAGTCACTCTGACTGCCCCCCGCCCCCGCTGCTCACTCTGCCCCCCCCCACCCCCCTGCTGCTCACTCTGGACCCCCTGCCGCTCACACTGGGGGGGCCCTGGATCCTGGCTTTGCAGCGTCCCTGTCCCTCCTTCTGACAGATATCGCGGGGGCCAGAGCCGGGGCCGCTCATTGTTTGCAGGCAGGGGCTGCCTTCTTCAGTGGCCCAGGAGAGACACCCGTGGCCCAGGAGACAGTGCTTAATTTGTGTAAAAAAAAAAAAGGTGCTATGGTTCTCGTCAGGGGCACTGCGGTTGGCACTATACATTGCCACTGCCAATGATAATCACAACACAGCTACAAACCCTCACACTCCTACAAGTGTGACGGGTCGCATTATTGCAGTCCCCTAAAGCTATAGGAATGTTTTGGGCGTCAGTTAAGTCATGTTTAATGTTTATTGAATTAATAAGTGAGTGTTGTTGTCTGGCCCGGTTCTAGGGGGTGGGCGGGGCCAGGCCCACCCCAGGCCATTCTGAATTGAAAAACGAGGGGTTTTCATCCTAATGTCTCACAGTGGTGTGAAGACGTATTGGGCTCTGCCCTATTGTTTAATTACTAACACCATAGAAATTAGCCTAATTTAGGCCTGGGGACAGGTGTGAAATCAGCAGGGACAGTAGCTGCTGTGATGTGCAAATGAACAGCACAAACATCCTGAACACTTTCACACACAGGGGGACAACAACGCTGTAAGGGGGCGAATCGCACTCACCTGTGGACTGGCGGCTGGAAGAATCGCCGCTGCAGACGCTCCTGGGTCTCCCCTGCCGCCGCAGCCAGCATCATCGCACGGCCGCAGTGGGGGGAGACTACAGCTCCCAAGCTCCTTTGACTGCACCGCCCACTGACAGCGCGCCCGGAGGCGCATAAAGACCAGGAGCTACCTCCGCGTCGCGGATGCGCACGGGCGGCGCCGGGCGAAGCACGGGCAAAGGGTGGGCCGTCTGTGGCCGTCAGGGGCAGGAGGAGGTAGGGCTGGGTCACCCCTCTGACATTTACTCATGGGTAAGCGCAAGAAAGCTACTAACTCTGAGGAGGGGGGGGGGGAAGGCTAAGGTGCCTAGACACTCTGAGTCAATTATATCTTACCTTTCTTCTGCTGTGGGGGCTCTTACTAAGGAAATTGCAATCGCTGAACTTGAGTTGGGCTTGGTTCCCCTTCCCCTCTCGACTTCCTCCAATTCACAGGTCACTTTGGATATTGCATATCACTAGACCCTGTGGTGACTATTATAAACCCCACATCCTCTACGCAATCCACCTCTGGTCCTCCTCTAGGATCTATTCCGCCAGTGAGCACCCAGTTTTTTGGCCAAGTTTCAAAGAGGAACAAAAAAAAAACGGGACAGTGGAAAAGATGTTGCTAATGCAGCTCCTGGGACAAACAATCTTCTGGGTGAACAGCTAGAGGCCCTATTTGTGGCACGAATTGAGCCTCTGCTACTGGGGATTGCAAAAGATATCGTGGATACCAGGAACACCTGCCCTGCTGGTCTTCTCAAATGCGCCCTTATTGATAGACTTGTTAGTGAACGTATCTCATCCCCTGAACCTCTTAAAGCGGGTATAGCTATGCCGGGGATTGGTAATCATAATGCCCCCAGATCAACCGACATCGTGCAGGCCAGTAGTGGGGTGGAGAAAGTGAATGATGATATGCTTCGGGCCCCACAAACAACATCTACTAACCTGGAGATAACCCCACTAAATCCTGAGAGTTTTGGTAGACCGGCAGAGCCCTCTGGCTTAGTTCCTACTAAGAGGGTGAGGGGCAGTCAAGTGAAAATAGATTTACCCCCAGAAGCTGCCCCTTTAGTTGCAATCTTCACCGGCACCCCCCCCCCCCCACTCAAAGAGGGAGAGTTTGAATCAGCCTCATATTTAATGGTAAAGGCTAGATCCTGGTCTGCCGATGCTTGTAGTGGTTGGGCAAACATCTCAAATAGGATCATCATGGCTAGGAGGGTGGGCTGGATTGGGAAGCGTGCGAAAATTGTTCAGGGGGACTGCGTAATAATACATTTTGACACTTGTGATCTGGCTGATAGACTGTTTAGGGATGGCTCAGAAATATTGGAAACAGCCCAATTGCGACCAATTCCCTTTGGCTTTTTTTACCCACCCCCAGCTGAGAATCGTGGTGTACACTGCCTTCCCATGGTAAGGAGGGGGATGGGCCCTGTACTAAGAGGGGAAAGATCAGGCGGGTATACACGCCCACACTTCTTAAGGGGGGGAGCCAGTACCCCAGGATGCATCTCATCTCCAGTTAGAATACAGACCTGAGGAGGGTCGTGGGCCGGTCCTGAGTAACCGCTTCGCTCCTCTGTCAGATATCGAGGAAATTGACTGACAACCAGCCCCATTGTTGCCGGCCCTGGCTTGGGTGCCCACCTCTGACTTGTTAGCAGCATGTAAAATCATCAGCTGGAATGTAGCTGGAACTAGAGCTAAAAGGGCAGACTAGGCCTGGGTTAGCTTTATTACCAGCTAAGATATCATAGCATTCCAGGAATCTTGGGATACCTCATCCAGCTTCTGGATGGACGGATACACTAGCTTTGCCATCCCGGCCGTCCCCAATTCTGCTGGCAGAGCAAAGGGAGGCCTTATCTTTCTTTTTTCTCTAAAACTTAAGGGGGCCCTAAAATTGGTCAAAGTAGCCTCTCCAAACCTTCTAATTGTGGAATGAGTGATATCCTCTACACGTAAAATTATTTTTATTAACTTTTATAATTCCTGGGTAAGGGATAATAAAGAGGACCATATCGTCCCTTTGGAAAACTTTTTATTTACTGTCAGTCAAAACAACCACACTAATTTCGAGCTTATTTTATTGGGCGATTTTAATATTCATGCATGTAGCGATCCCTGCCGCATAGGAGATTATGAGGCCCCATCTGGCGCTGAGGCCCCCCATTTCGAGCATACCAAGTCCGGAGAGGCTTTGGAAGTACTGCTGGCAAATTATAACCTATTTGAACTAACTAACTCTGAGGGGGGGGGTCAGAACAATTACCTATAAAGTCTCTGTCCCCGGCTCAATAATAGATTACATTTTCATGTCCCCAGGCATTTTACACAGGGCCGTTTCCTATAAAGTGATTGTTTCCATGCACAGTGATCATAATCCTGTATCGTTTGAGGTGTCTTGGGGTGATCCTATGGGCTGTAAGTCTTGCCCTGCCCAATCAAGGCCAGCATTACGTCCTGTGGCCCAAGGGAGAAGGCTAAAATGGTCAAACGTAGTCCCAGATAATTTCTTTGGAGAATTACTTCCTAAAATAGAGGGTAATATGGCGATTTGCCAGGATTCTAATGCGGCAAACCATGAAATCTTGGGGGCTTTTGATTCTATATGTGCACAAATCTTTAAAGATCTAACGGCCAAAGTAAGGCAAGGAGGGAACAATCAGCACAGATGGTTTGACTCAAACTGCTCGAAAGCTCATAGAGCGCTTATCCAAGCCCTAAAACATAACCCGAGAGATAAGGCTGTTATTGCCTTCCTAAGGAAGGAGTATAAGTCAACCATTGAGGGCCGGAAAAACAATATAAAGCAGGAGGCTTTGGATAAACTACTCTCAACTGACGTCTTACGCAACCGTAGCCAATTTTGGGCCATAATCAACCAGCCCTTTTTCTCAGATCTAGATAATGCGGTCATGGATTGTGTTATACCTGATGAGAAATGGTTGGGCCACTTTAGAGAGGTGTATGGACCCTCGGACTCGGGCCTTCAAGGTCCTCCCCTGGCAGCACCTGAGTCCGCCCCCCTACTTTTTAATTTAGCTGAGGTAGAGAGAGCTATTTCAGAGACTTCAAAAAACAAGGCTCCTGGGCCAGACGGAGTCCCGGCCGACCTCTATAGACACTCACCAAAACTCTGGGCCAGGGTACTAACAAATGTCTTTTCTGCTGTAAATGGCAAACTCCTCCCCTCCTCTTGGGCTACCTCAATCATCGTCCGAATTTTTAAAAAAGGCCAGCGTGATGATCCAGGGTGCTATAGACCCATTTCCCTCCTGGACTCTGCGGTCAAGATTCTAGGCAGTGTTCTATTGGTTAAGCTAAGGGACAGTATTGAGAGTTGTGGGGGCCTATCAAACATCCAGTATGGGTTTTCGAGAGAAGAGAGGCACTCTGGAGCAAAGTTCTAACTTGCATTTGTTAATCTCCAAATATACGGTAGCCAAGGAGGGGTCTTTATTTTTGGCCTTTATGGACCTCTCCTCGGCCTTCGACTTAATGAACAGGGCCAAACTGTGGGCTATCTTATTGGAGACCGGGATCGATGTTGCCTTGGTAAACTTTATAGCGTCTCTCCACCAGGAGTTATTTGCCACAGTCAGGGTCACCATGCAAGGAAGGTGCACGAGCTGTTTTAAATCAGAGCGAGGTGTGCGCCAGGGTTGCATCCTGGTGCCCCTCCTTTTTACCATCTAAATTAATGGCCTGGGAAATTATTTGGAGGCAGTGGAGGGGGACGTTCCGCGTGTAGGAGATGCAAGGATACCGGCTCTCCTATACGCAGACGATGCAGTCCTAATCGCCCGCACTGGCATTTCCCACCAGCGTCTGTTGGATGCATTTGGGGTGTTTATGGACCGGTTGGACTTAAACATAAATGCTAAAAAGTCACACACGATGGTGGTTGGCCAACACAGAAACAAGGGTAAATCTAAAACCTTTATGTGTAAGGGTGAGGTAGTTTCTAGGGTAGCTACCTTCCCTTACTTGGGGGTTCTTTTTGATGATAGGGGATCGTGGGGCCCCCAAATCAAGGCAAAGAGCATATCTGTGGCTAGATCGACATCTGCCCTTGTGGGGTTTTCTAAAAAGCTGAGGGCAAGGCCCATGGAGGCTCTTATAAAAATGTATAACACCAAATGCATCCCAATTGCTTTGTATGGTTCACCCTTATGGGGGTATGTACATCTTGACTTGATCCAGAGGGCGGAAAACAGGTTTCTGCGATCACTACTGTCTGTTCCTCAGTCCACTCCGACCTTCTCAATCCACTCAGAGGTGGGTTTGGACTATGTTACCAATAGGCTAAGTCTGGCCCCGCTAACATTCTGGTTAAAGACATGGCTTAACAAGGAACTAACCCTCAACCATGCAATTTTGACTGATGTTATGTCATTAGATCACACTAAAAAAGTGCCCTGGTTGGAATTTGTGAGAAATACCTTTGGACAGCTGGGACGTCCAGAACTCTTTTCTTTACCATCCAGCATTAGGAGAGAGGACATTAATTTGATTAAAAAGCACTTTATGGACAGGGCCAGATTGGCCCGGAAGGAACACGAACTGCTGAAACCTACAGTTAGATCGCATTACCTGCTATTATATTCCCCCTCACTCGAGCCATACCTTAAGATCGTTTCCCGACCATTTCACAGATTTTTATTAACAAAGTTTAGATTTAACCTGATTCGCTTTTATTTGGGTAGCTATCAATCATGGGCTAAACCGGAAGTGGGTCCCCCGTGTAACTGTGATAAATTCTCACTGCAAGACACCATGCACTTTATCATGCTCTGCGGGTTCTTCACGGACATCAGGAAAAAAATGTTGCTGCCTATTTTGAGAGAGGCGGGCTTCATTCATGTGAGGCCGGCTCTAGTCTATCTTCAGTCCCTGAGTAGCACCCGCACTATATTCTGCGTGGCCAATTTTCTAGAGGCAGCAACTAGAATTAAGTCACATAGTTTGCCACTGAATGTAGCATAAAACATTTTTAATCAAGTGTATAATTTGAGCGAATAACTATCTGATGAATTGTATTGCACATGTTTACAATGAGCTCGTATTGAATCCGGAATATGTATTTTATGCTTTTATGCATGTATGTAAATGTTTTATGCCTTTTATGATTTTATAAATCGAATAAAGTGTATTTGACTGACCGACTTTCACACACTCACACTAAAAGGCTGCAGCTTCCATCACAGGGTACCCAGGAGATGCAAAGAGTGATGTGACAGAAGAGCTTTGCAACGGATTTCATTCTCCCAAAAAGTTCGTGAAAATATGTTTATAATTAGTATATAGATTTACTCAGGGTTTTTTTTTATTTCTTCCTACTCTGAGGCCTTTACTAACTTGCAGCATTACATAGAAAAAGAAATGAATTGAAAAAGTTTAAAAAAATATATTTTATCTTTCCATTGGCTAAATGAAAAAACATTCAACACATTAATTTGTATGTCGATTGTTACAAGTGATAGAATGATTCCTTGTGCACGGACCTATGGGCAGAGCCGCTGGTATTATGTGATTGTGCAGGCGTGGCATTTTTCTCATAGGTATGTATTTGCCGCATTTGCCACATAATCCATTATCTTCAGCATGATCTTCAGATTTTTAAAAAGGTTTTTTAGCTCAAATGGTTTAAAAGTTACTAAAAGCACATTGACATGTGGTGGCACGGAGTGGAAGGCTCTCTCCTAAGGTTGACTGGTCACCTTCTGATTGCTTGTTTGCTTTTTGCGGGGTACTCTGTACCACTCTGTACCACGTCATTACAGGCAGAGGAAAGGAACCAAGTATCTCTCTGACTCTTAGCTTTCTCCGCATGAGCGAGGAGGAGTCACAATAGCCGGCAAGCAGTTTGTAGCTCCTTGAGGTTGGAGTGGGGCAGCGGTAAACGCCGAGAAAAAACGCCGGAAAAAAAAGGGGAGATAAGTGCGGAGTACGGCGAGGACCCGACCCGGGCTAACCTAGGGTCGAGCTACAGGTGCGGCGGTTGAGCGGTCTGGTGGCGGTCTGATGGCCGAGCAGAGGTGGAGCCGCACAGGACGGTCTGGAGGCTGAGCGGAGCAGAGGTGGAGCCATGCAGGACGGGGGTTGAGCAGCTGAGCAGGTTGGTGAACCTTCCCTGCTTTCTTTGTTTTACCCCCAGCACCTGTACCGCTACAGCCATTTCCCCCACCTGTGGTCTCTCTGCCTCTCTGCAGCCTGCAATCTTTATTTACTCTCCCTACCCATATCTCTGCTGCGGGGTTCCTTGGCGGGGTTCCTTGGAGTAGCATCGGGAGGCCCGCACCCCAGCCACAATCAAGGCAAGACTCTCAGAACCGTATAGAACTGACTCTGGGGTGTTCAGTTGACCTGAGAAAACTGCGAGCGCGGCTGCCGTTAGAGGCAGCTGCGAAGTAAGAGCCCGGGGTTGGTGGTCTAGGCTGGTCTGACTAGGTCTGACTTTGCCAGTGGCCCCCCCCCCTGCATGCCCCGCTCGCTCCAGCTAGCCCTTGAGTGGCTCTCCAACAGAAGGGCGCAGACGGGGGAGACGCCTGACTGATTGTCATTGAAAGGAAAGTGACCGGGCAGAGGATCTGGATGGTAAGCACCCTGCAATCTGTGCTGCCTAAAATTGAACGCCCTTGTCACAAATGTCACACATGTAGTTCGCATTGAATCCGCATAAAAGTAAAATGTAGAAACCCTGTACTCTGTGTGTGGTAGAGGTGTCAAACTGCCACATACCACGACGCCACTACGTGGCCCTTCCCAGACAGCAGCTGATCCAACCGTCTGTGAGCAGTGTCCAAGCCGCCCCACTCCACCTCGTACCGCATCCCAGCTTGAAGTTGTAAGGGGTGGTGGTGGTGGTTCATATTAAGTAAGCTGGTAAGAATGAGATCTGGGAAAGTACGGCAGGAGATAGGCGACGAGACACAAAAAAGCGAAGAAGATAAAGACCAGGGCACACAAAAAACGGAAAAAAAAGAAGAAGAAGGCCATACAACAAAGAGAGAGACTAGTATCTGCATCTGAACTGTCAACAACCAGTCCGAAAAAAACTGGGATTGAAAAATGTTTTTTCCTAAAGGACCCCATGGCGGCCATTTATGGCCAAACGCAAGAACAAGTCCACTTACCAAGTCTAATCATACCAGCAACAAGGATAAATAAGATTGAACAGCTGCAACCAATGAGTAAGAAGGAGGAAAAAGAAGTACAGAAAATCTATACTGAGAATGATCCTCCGAATAAACCAACAAACCAGTTACAAATTTCTCAGACTACTGCCAAGTCAAAAAGCAATTCTGACGACTATAAGTCAGAGGTGGTATCAGCCCAAATACACAAGAACAATTCCCAAGGTCATGAAAAAGAAATCGAAACAACAAGCATGGATAAGGACGAGTACAATTCAACTACAAAGAAAAAAAAATGATGGTTGAACATATTGCCGTACAAGAGGACACGTGGCCAACCTCCTTTTCCCTACCTGACGACATAAGTTTGGACAGACAAATTGAAATAGAAAAGCTCACGCAATCCCAATCGGAAGAAGATCCCAAAAATAAACAAGGTTTGAATTTGAATTTGAATTTAAAAACATTTATTGAGCGCTCTTTTACCAAGCCGTTTCATGGCGCTATGTGTAATGCAGTGGACGGCAGCAGCTGGGAGAGGCTAGGCAGTGTAAGCTCGCACAAATAGGAAGGTTTTGAGATCCTTCCGGAACTGTAGATAAGAAGGCGATGTGCGGAGGGCAGCAGGAAGGGAGTTCCAGAAGGCTGGAGCAAGAACAGCGAATTTCGCTCCACCAGCCCTCTGTTTTTTAAAACAGGGGGTAGCTAAAAGAGCCCTATGAGTGGAGCGAAGTTCTCTACCCGGAAGGTAGGGCTTGATAGCTGAGCATATGAACTCGGGGGCAGTGCCCGACCTAGCCTGAAAAGTGAGGCAGCCAAGTTTAAAAAGGGCGCGCTCTCTCACCGGAAGCCAGTGTAGTGCTTTGAGCAGTGGAGTGGCCCGATGGTATTTAGGTAGGCCATGAATCAGGCGGGCAGCCTGGTTCTGTACCAGCTGCAGGCGGTGGATCGCATAGGCAGGAGCCCCATTATAGATTATGTTGCCATAATCAATGCGTGAGAGTACCATAGCCAGCACGATGATTTTTAAAGCAGAGGGGGAAAAGAAACAGGAAACTTTCCTAATTATTCTAAGGGAAAAAAAACAAGAAGAGACCACTGAACCGACTTGTGAAAGAACAGAAAGTTGTGAGTTCAGGAGGATCCCAAGGGTTTTAACTTTAGGTACAGGGAGTGGAGGGACACCAAGTGACGGGGGCCAAAAGGAGGGGGACCACGGACTGCAACCACCTCCGGTCAAGACCAGCTCGGTCTTGTCCGGGTTGAGTTTGAGGTGGTTGCAGTTCATCCAGTCCTGAATGAACGTCATGACTGTCTGGACATTCTGGGCGGATGAAGGTGAGTGGGAGAGGTTGAAGATTAGCTGGAGGTCATCGGCGTAATTAAATACCGTGACCTCCAGCTGCTGTAACATAAAAATAAGGGGGTAAATGTATAAATTAAACAAAAGAGGGGAGAGTGATGAGCCCTGAGGGACCCCGCACTCCACCTTACGGGAGGCCGCGGTGAAGCCAGCCAGATGGACCGCTTGAGCTCTCCCGGCTAGGAAGGACTCAAGCCATGAGAAGGCCAAGCCCTCTATGCCCGCCGCCCTGACACGGTTGAGGAGGATGGAGTGGTCCACCGTGTCAAAAGCGGCGGACAGGTCCAGGAGGATCAGGGCTTGCGGAAGGTTGGTGTCAATACCTTCACGAAGCTCGTCCATCACTGAAATCACCACCTTCTCCGTGGAGTGCAGGGGGCGGAAGCCGGCTTGGCAGTAGGAGAGGCAATGATTTGCCTCTACGTGAGTGCTCAGGGTGGTCGTGACATGGGTTTCGAGAACTTTTGCTAAATAGGGCAGAAGGGAGATGGGGCGGTAGTTGGAGGGGGAGGATGGGTCGGTGTCAGGTTTTTTTATGATTGGAATGGCAACCGCTGATTTATGTGGACTGGGGACAATGCCGTTTCTGAGCGAATCGTTAAGAAAAGTCAGGGGCGGGGTAGGGCAAGCTAGATAGATTTCCCTAAGGATGTGGGCTGGGGCAAAATCCAGGGGGGAACCCGATTTAACCCGATGAAGCAGCGGGGGAGTGTGTCATCGGTTAACAGTGGAATAGTGGTCAATTTAAGGGCCGTGGAGGGTGGGGAGGGATTAACAAATGTAGGGGAGGGCGGGGGGATGTTGATTTTGATTTTGGCAACTTTGTCAATGAAAAACTCGTTAAGCGAGTTGCAGAGGGACTGGGAAGGGGGGATAGTGGCCGTAGCTCTGCTGGATGATGCCAGTTCATGGACAGTAGCGAAGATTTCCTTCGAGTGGAACTCTGCTGCCATTATCCTGCTCGTATAGAACTCTGTTTTGGCCTCAAGAATGCCCTTTTTATAGATTTGTAGAACAGACAAGTAGATTGTCTTTTGCGCGGGGCAATAGGTTCTTCTCCAAGCTCGCTCGGCTCTCCTTGCACCTAATGTCTTTTCTTTTAGGTCTGGGGTAAACCACCGATTGGCTGCGTGGGCCCGCTTGACTGTGAGCCGCCTCAGGGGAGCGAACTCGTCACCCGCCAGGGTCAGCCAGTTGTTAATAGCGGCCAGCTGGGTAGTAGCTGCAAGGCCTGAAAGGTCCGCGCTGGTTTTGGCCAGGGTCGAGCAAAGGGAAGGCATGTCAGTTTTGCCCCATTTCCTGACCCAGGTGTTCTTGGGGAGCTGGGGTTTGGCCATAGGGGCTAGAGCAAGGGAAAAGGTAATAATGGATTGATCTGACCAGGAGCAAGGGGATATTATAGGGGATGTGGACGGGACATTCAGTGCCCAGATCTGGTCTAGCGTGTGGCCGTGTGTGTGGGTGGAACTGTGGATGAGCGATAAAAAGTTCAGACTGATCATGAGGTCGGTGAACTCTTTGGTTTGAGAACTCTCAGCAGGGTCATTAGGCCAAAAGTTGAGGTCCCCTAGGACTAGTACTGATGAGTTGTTGATCACCAGGGTAGCCAGGAGGGCCTGAAAGCTTGAGAGAAAGGAGGGAGTGGGTTGGGGAGGACGGTAAATTAGAACAAAGGTCAGGGGTACCTGGTGGGAAGTCGAATGGGCTACTAGGTAGTCTAAGTCAGGGATAGGAGGGGAGGGGAGAATCTGAAAACTGAGATCAGTACGGGCTATTAGGGCCACTCCTCCGCCCCGCTTGCCCTCTGGGCGGTCCGCCCGAATGGCGGAATATGAAGGGGGCAATGCGGCTAGCACATTGGGCAGGCAGTCAGCCTTGAACCAGGTCTCTGTTAGGAATAAGAGATCTGGTTCATGAGTGTCGATGTAATCGAATAGCTCGTACTGGTGGTTGACCGCAGACCTGGTGTTTAGGAGTGTGGCCGAGGCGTTAAGTATCGGAACAAGGGGGACAAATGGTGACAGGGGAGTGAGGAGAGGTGTAATAGGCAACGAGGCTAGATGTGACACGATCCCGGGGGGGAGGTTGGAAGGGGGGGTGAACAGGCCAAGATACATCAAGTGAGTAGTTACTGAGGGGTCAATGGTGCCTGGGGCCCAATACGAGCAAAGCTGAGATGGCGAGTACGAGATTAGACGGGCAGCATCTCGTGCCCCTAGCCCCGGCCAGCCGCGGACGGGCGCAGACGGGCTTAACTCAGTCGCGCCCGCTGCGCTCGTCCGCTGCGCTGACACATACTGCCCGTTTAAATAGGGGCGGAGCGGCGGGGGAGTGGCAGGGCTGGGATAGGGAAGTCAGCCCAACCGAAGATGGTGCCCGCTGCCGCTGGGAGCCCGCAAGCACGATCAGCCCCAGCCGGCAGCTCACCTCTAGGAAGAGAAATCAAGTTTAAACCTGTATAACTTTGAAATAGTTAGTAACAGTTTAAAAACACAGTGCGCGGCGTAGTAGCGCCTCCGCTCGCATTCAGCGGGGCGAGATGCAGGGAAGTGGTGGCAAAGCTCTCCTAGCGTTCACCGGTCAGCCCACTGCCACCGGGCCACTGGCAAACACGAAGGGAGAGAGGATCGCGCTCCTAAATAGGGGCGGGGTGGCGGGGGAGTGGCAGGGCTGGGATAGGGAAGTCAGCCCAACCGAAGATGGCGCCCGCTGCCGCTGGGAGCCCGCAAGCACGATCAGCCCCAGCCGGCAGCTCACCTCTAGGAATAGAAATCAAGTTAAAACCTGCATAACTTTGAAATAGTTAGTAACAGTTTAAAAACACAGTGCGCGGCGTAGTAGCGCCTCCGGTCGCATTCAGCGGGGCCAGATGCAGGGAAGTGGTGGTAAAGCTCTCCTAGCGTTCACCGGTCAGCCCACTGCCACCGGGCCACTGGCAAACACGAAGGGAGAGAGGATCGCGCTCCTAAATAGGGGCGGAGCGGCGGGGGAGTGGCAGGGCTGGGATAGGGAAGTCAGACCAACCGAAGATGGCGCCCGCTGCCGCTGGGAGCCCGCAAGCACGATCAGCCCCAGCCGGCAGCTCACCTCTAGGAATAGAAATCAAGTTAAAACCTGCATAACTTTGAAATAGTTAGTAACAGTTTAAAAACACAGTGCGCGGCGTAGTAGCGCCTCCGCTCGCATTCAGCGGGGCGAGATGCAGGGAAGTGGTGGCAAAGCTCTCCTAGCGTTCACCGGTCAGCCCACTGCCACCGGGCCACTGGCAAACACGAAGGGAGAGAGGATCGCGCTCCTAAATAGGGGCGGAGCGGCGGGGGAGTGGCAGGGCTGGGATAGGGAAGTCAGCCCAACCGAAGATGGCGCCCGCTGCCGCTGGGAGCCCGCAAGCCCGATCAGCCCCAGCTGGTAGCTCACCTCTAGGAATAGAAATCAAGTTAAAACCTGCATAACTTTGAAATAGTTAGTAACAGTTTAAAAACACAGTGCGCGGCGTAGTAGCGCCTCCGCTCGCATTCAGCGGGGCGAGATGCAGGGAAGTGGTGGCAAAGCTCTCCTAGCGTTCACCGGTCAGCCCACTGCCACCGGGCCACTTTGCAAGCCAGACATAGGCCAGTACAAGATCAGGAAAAGGGTCTTGTTGGTAAAGAAAGGTTGGAATCTACACCATTACATTCAGACAAAAACCCCGACAAACATGATGAGATCCACGAAAAAACCAAAGGATGGCCAAAAAAACTAAACCTGACGTCTCCAATCACGATCTCCTCCATGAGCAGGTCAGAAGAAGTGTCAAATATCCTGGAAATACCGGCAAAGAGATCCACAAGGTCCCATGGAGTGAAACGCTATTAAATACCTTGGATCAGGCAATTAAGGCTCTGAACTTCCAGTCTGATAAAATGGATGTTCAGATCGATTTAATAAATCTTATTGCTGGTCACATTTGAGGTATAAACACCAGATTGGACCACATGGCATCCCTGTTACCAAGGAGGGTAGACAAGGTACAACACATAGATCTCTTCCAGCCAAGCTGCGTATGTGGTAAATTGGTGGACAAATTGTCAAATCTACCGGACATACTAAAAGATATCCTAAGGGCAGTTCAGTCATTAGTAGTAAAAAAAAATAACATGAGCCCTAGAGGGATAAATGAAATTGAAGAGGAAAACGAGAATCCAAATGAAGTCAAAGAACTTAACCAAAACAACGACCGTGAAGATGAGACAAAAAAGATAAACGAGGACCATTTAGATCGTAGAACTCGTCAAATCGATGACACACAAAGCGCAACGGACAACATAAAAACAAAGTTAACAAAAAGACAAAGAAAACGCGCTAGAAAGGGGAGGACCCAGCTCAAGGATCCACCTCCAATAAATGTTCATATGTACCCTATCTTTCACCATATCACCTCAAGGAAAGAGAAATTACCTACTGAATCAAACGTTTCAAAGCATATAGACAAGGCCCCAGATCAATCAACCCAGTCAGGCACAGAGAATGGATGCAGTTCGATTAACGAATTATCGACCAGTTACATGTCCGCATAGCTAAATCACACACAAGGAAGTAAAAATCTGGCTACTCAAAAGCATAAACATAAAATTATACAATTACAAGACAAAGATTGGCCCAACATGGAAGGTGAAGAAAGGCGATTAGGCCAAGAGGACCATGGAAATCGGGTAGTCATAATACAGCAGATAGATGAAACCCCAACATGTGGACCCAAAACTTCCCGAACAACGAGAAAACACAACAAAAAGTAAGCGACAAAATTAGCCAAAGGCAACTCATGAAAGTCGACAAAGATGGAAAAACAAGAACACCGATAAAGATAAAGTCAAATGGCCATGGACTAACCTGCAACCTTCACCAAATAGACCAACATACAATGCATACACAGATATCTAAATATACAAAGAATGATAAAGGTGAAGATAAACACAAAGAGAATAAATTAAATATATGTAGGACGATCTTACCTATCTCTCAACAAAATAGAACAGCTGACGCAATTGGAGAAAGAACAAAAAACATGCAGGGGGTAGGTAGAATAATAAAGGCAAAGGGAGAAAGAATAGAAAATATACAACGGCAAGTTGAAAAAGAGGCAAAATTGGTACCCCAACCACAAGGAGAAACTTCTGAAAAACTGCCATTTGTACTGGAATATCAGACAACTGGCGGGCAAGACTTTTTGAACAGAGGAAATATAATGCGGCTTTTGAAAGAAATTCCAGAATTAGACGACATATCATCGCAAGATCTTCTGTCAGTAGAATTTAAAAGCAATAAAAACAACCCAGAGGTAGAGGAATCCTTAACTACCTGGTCGTCCAAGGACATAGTAGATGGAATATTCGCTATGAGTACATCCTTTGAAGAATGGGGTATCGGGCTGAGGCGTCATCACTGGAAAAAATACCCATTTCCCCTTTTAAAAAACATCAAAATAGGAAAGTCGGAAATACAAGAGGGAAATACCCAGAAATCATGCCTAAAGACTGCATTTCAGTAACCCACAAAAATCATCACAAAGTATAAGGAAACAGGTAAAAACAGAGGAACAAGGATGAATGCTGGAAAAGAGCTCTGATTGGTCTTGGGTTGCAAAGGTATTGAGTAACAAGAGTTCCTAGCAAGCTTAATGAGACAAACGAGAATGATAAATTACAGCTACGGATAACATTTTGCAACCAAAAGGAATCGGGAGGAAATCTAACATGTAAGGACCAAACAATTGCCTTGAACTTACATACGATCAGCATTTGTTCTTAGAATGTCCATGGCTTCAACAGTATAGGGCAAGATCACGAAACCGCGGAATTCTTGGAACAACATGACCTAATACTATTACAAGAAACCTGGAACTTGAGCCAAGTATCCATTCCCGGTTACATAGAGTTCCATGTTCTAGCCGAAAAATTCTCAAAATTTGGGCACCCGAGAGGAGGCTTAACAACATACATTAACCAGCAGTATAGATGGCAAGTAGAAGAAGTAGAAACTGGGTTAAATTGGTGTCAGACAAGAAAACTCACAGTGATGAGCGATTCAAATCTACACATTTACAACCTATTAGTACTCAATGTCTACATACACCCGGATAAGAAAAAGAAAAAGGAAAAACTGATAACATTAATCACTTTGATCCAGGCACTACAAAGCTCACATTAATTATACTACATGATCATCTCAGGAGACTTTAATAGTAACCTAACAAAAGATAATAACATAACTCAAAATTTGAGAGACCTGGGCCTTTCAATTTTAAGTGGCAACGAAAAGGGGGACAGAGTTACACCAATAGCCTTCTTAAGTGGCAATCGGAAATCATCAATAGATTTCACAATAGTGAGCAATAACTTGACGCCGATGGTAGGCATGTTTTCTGTGGAGCAACGCTCAGAAAGTGATCATTTCCCACTAATTACCAAAATTAAAATCTTGGCTAACAAAATCCAAAAAGTAAATACCGTCATCCAACATACTGAAAAATTCAACCTACGGAAATTGAAATGGGGTGGAAACGATATAAAACCAACAATGGACAAATTCAAAAAAGAATTGCTCAAACTCACATTAAAAGAAAAAGAAAACCCTATAAAAACATGGGAACATCTATGTGATGTTTTAACTGGAAATCCCCCAACCACGAAATTAAATAACGTAAGACTCAATACTGGGAAAAAGCCATGCTACAACATCACCCTTCGGGAGGAAAAACTGAAAATCTCAAGTGAAGTCCGGAAGCAGGTAATAATGATGAAAAACGGAAGGAAACCGGACAAGGCGAAATTAAAGGCCATGCAAAAAAAAAACAGGATTTTACTGAGTAATGCAAAAAAATCATACCCAGAAGAAACCTGGACAAAACTACTAATCGCTGGTAAATATAAAAATGGCCGGACATTCTGGTGTATCATTAATAAACTGACAAAGGGAAACCTTCCAAGACAAGAGGCAGGAATTGGAGGAAATAAGTGGATCCAGTATGTCAAAAATATGTTTATTGACAGGGAGGACGGACAAAAATGGCATCGCAAAAATGATAGCGAAATATGTGCCAGAAACTCGGAACATGTGAAAAAATGTTTAGAAACACAAGAAATTCCGTTAAAAGACATGAGGAAGTCAACGCATGATAATGAAAATTGGACCAAAGTTAACATCCGTATCAGGCCAAACATTCCATCAAAAAAATCAGAAAATTCGGTATTAAGCCAAGACACCATTGTAACAGTTGAACAGCTATAAGGAATAATAAAATGCCTGACAACAGAGGGCGCAGCAGGTCCCAAGGGGCTGCCAAACGTCATTTTTAAACACTCTCCTGAGTTCTGGGCAGAATATCTAACACCACTTTTTAATTTAATCTACAACCAAAATAAAATTCCCAAGTCTTGGAATGGGAGTATAATACACCCTATTTTCAAGCAAGGCGGTCATAACGAGCCGGGGAACTATAGGCTGATATCGCTGATGGACGTGGAGGCGAAACTATACGGTTCTTGTTTATTGCTACACCTCCAAGACTGGATGGAGAACACAAATATAATACCCATGTTTCAAACGGGTTTCCGGCCAAGGACGGGCACACTTACAAACCGAATAACCCTGTCTCTCCTGAAGGAAAAAGCAGAAGCAAAGAAGACCAGATTGTTTGCCTGTTTTATAGACCTACGAGCTGCTTTTGACAGGGTAAACCAAAATAGATTATGGGAAAAATTAAGATCATGGGGTCTACTGAAGAACCTATTGGAGGCAATAATAAGCCTGTATAGTGAAACATGGGCAAGAGTTAAATTGGGAGACGGTAGCAGTATTAAAGACAACATTAGCATAAATAGGGCTTAAAACAAGGCTGCGTCCTGGCCCCCAGCTTATTCAATCTTTACATGGCAGATATTGTCAGACACAAGCAGGTGGGGGAAGGACATCCACCGTACTTGGCAAAAACCCCAATTCCCTTCCTGCAGTATGCTGACGACATTGTTGTTCTGAGCCAAACCCCAATAGACTCCAAAGAATGATTAACCACCTGATAACTTACTTGGAGCACGAAAGTTTGGAACTAAATGTAGAGAAAACCAAAGTGGTCCGCCTGGTAGACCCGAAAAAATCAACATTTAAATGTTATGTTATGTTATGTTAATAATATTTATACAGCGCACAGCTTCCCCAGCAAAGGGACGTCCTAGCGCTTGAACAGGTACTAAAACATAACACGCAGGAAGAGGAAAAAGACGGCTAACCAGGTACAGAGAACAGGAGGGTTTTGATAGCACGCCTAAAAGCGGTCAGATTATCCAGAGCTCGAATGTGCACCAGGAGTGAGTTCCACAAACAAGCGGCGAGCACTCGGTAGGAGCGGCCACCCATCCTGCTGAGTTTAAAACTGGTTTATCACTGGAGGGCTTTGTCCTACGGGTCCTGGCTGAACAACGTACGTTATATCAAAAAGAAGAATGCCAGGGCTCGGATTCACTTCACAACAGCTTGTTTATTCAGCTGGTGTGTACCTTCCTTTTGTTACTTTATGAAGGTATTGTATTTGCATTTATCATTATTTCAAGTTTTCAAAACATATTTACATTTCATGCAAGCTACAGAGGATTAAACATTCCTTTTACTGTGGAAACAATACATACAAGGTTTCATACATTACAATACTTTCTGTATTTTCTAACAAAACCAATAAGAAAACATTCATGTGTGGTTACACTTTCACTATTTCAATATAAAACAAACATTAAATTATGTACACCTAAATTAATTCAGGTACTGATCCTTATGAGAAAGTAGTCATTGTTAGATGGACCAGACACATTGGGCAATATGACTTTCGTTGCATCGCCCTATACTTATGTGCTAACCCCTGACATTTGGGTTGCCTCTTTGAAACAGCCGAATAGCCGACGCGTTTCCAAACCCTTCTTTCAGTTAATAGGGTTCTTCCTCAGGGCTGAGCTGTGTACCTTTTCACACGATGTTATGGGCTGTAATTTTCAAAAGCGGGGCATCAAATTATCCTTGGTTTTCACCATTACTTGTTGTGTGTGTTTCTAATCACTCGATGGATTGAAGTGACCGTTTCTGGGAATCTGTTTGGAGTTCCGCGGTGTTTGCAACCCAAATGTCAGGGGTTAGCACATAAGTAAAGGGCGATGCAACGAAAGTCATATTGCCCAATGTGTCTGGTCCATCTAACAATGACTACTTGCTCATAAGGATCAGTACCTGGTTTTGTTAGAAAATACAGAAAGTATTGTAATGTATGAAACCTTGTATGTATTGTTTCCACAGTAAAAGGAATGTTTAATCCTCTGTAGCTTGCATGAAATGTAAATATGTTTTGAAAACTTGAAATAATGATAAATGCAAATACAATACCTTCATAAAGTAACAAAAGGAAGGTACACACCAGCTGAATAAACGAGTTTACAACGGGGGCAGGCTGCGAGATGAAGAGCCTCCGATCTCAGGGACCTCGAAGGGACATAGGAGATAAGCAAGTTAGCGAGTGCAGGCGGCGAAGAGAGCTTCATGATTTTAAAGGCCAGACAAAGCGACTTAAACTTAATTCTTTGTCTGACCGGCAGCCAGTGAAGGGCGGAAATAGTGCTGGAAACAGAACAATGTCTGGGAAGGCCGACAATGGCCCGCGCCGCAACATTCTGCACCCTTTGTAGCCTAGATGCCTCAGCCTGGTTTATCCCCAGCAGCAGCGCGCTACCGTAGTCCAGCCGAGATAGTACCGAGGCCTGGACCACGAGCTGCCGGGTGGAGGGATCAAAAAACTTAAGGATCGGTCTCAAGCCTCGCAAGATGCCATAGCAGGTGGCTGCAACCTTCTTCGTATGGCCCGTGAAGGTAAGCACCGGATCCAGCCATACCCCTAGGTTCTTAACTTCGGAAGCTGGAACGGGAGTGATGCCCAATTCTGGAGGCCACCACTGATCTTCCCAAAGCTTCGCATGTTTCCCCAAAACCATGACTTCGGTCTTTTTGGCGTTCAGTTGTAAGCAATTGGTTCTTAACCAATTTGCTACTGCCACAAGTCCAGCTCGGAATCTGGGGGCATCCATTTCAGGGTCTCCACTCAGTGTCACCGCCAGCTGCGTATCATCTGCATATGAGGTCATCGTCAAACCCCACTGTTTGACGATCGCAGCTAGCGGTTTCACGTAGAGGTTGAACAGGGTCGGGCTCAACGAGGAGCCCTGTGGAACCCCCAGATCCAAAGGATGGAAGGTGGACTGGCAGGGTGGTATAGCCACCTTAAAGGACCGATCAGAGAGGAAAGAGCGGAACCACTGAAGAGCAGTCCCCGCTACTCCAGCTTCCTCTAGGCGCTGAATTAAGACACGGTGGGACACAGTATCGAATGCGGCGCTCAGATCTAGTAAAAGGAGCGCCGCCGTCCGCCCGGAGTCAAGCACCAAGCGCAGGTGCTCGATCATGTAGAGCAAAGCGGTCTCGGTGCTGTGTCCCGGCCGGAAGCCATTCTGACTCGGGTCCAGTATATGGTTACGGGAAAGATGATCAGACAGAATGGAATTTACATGAGCCTCAGTGACTTTGGCGGTCCAGGGGAGAAGAGATATGGGGCGGTAGTTCTCAGGCAGGAGCGGGTCTAAATTTGCCTTCTTCAGAACCGGGGTGACTACCGCCTGCTTCCACGAGGAGGGGACCATTCCGGATGAAAGCGACAGGTTGATCAAGGAAAGTATCGGGACACGACACAGGGGGGAAAGGATCCTGATTTGAGCTGGCTTCAGCGGATCCAGAGGGGAGCCTGATTTGATCCTGAGGCTCAGCATGTCAAAAGCCTCCATAGACAGGTCAGGCAAGGAGGTCAGAGTCTCACAAGCCAGGGAGTTAGGACCAGCTGGCTCTGGATCGAGCAGAGACCAGTCAAATGCTCGGTAGATAGCCTGCACTTTCTCTAAAAAGAAGGATGCCAGATTTTCACAATGAGAGTCAGTGCAGATTTCTGCCGAAGTGGCCCTTTTATTCATAAGGTCTTTAAGGACCTTGAAAATAAATTTTGAGGGGTTAGTACTGGTTTGGAATTCCTGGGCATAGAATGCGGCACGAGTTCTGCAGATTGCCCTATGATAGGTCTTAAGTTTGGCAAAATAAGAGGATTTCAGGCTGGGATCGTAGGACTTCCTCCATTCCCTCTAAGCTTTCCGGCAGATTTTCTTAAGCTCGGCAAGAGAGTCGTTGTACCACGGGCTAGGTACCTTAGAGTGACATTTCGACCAGCACATAGGTATGAGGGAGTCAAGGGCATCCGAAATCCATTTGCAAAACAGTTCGTAACCTCGTTCCACATTCAGAATGGGGCTCAGGGGTTTCTTCTCCAGTAACCTGTAAAACTCCTCAAGTTTAAGTTTGTGCCAGTGTCTTTTTAGAATCAGA
This sequence comes from Lissotriton vulgaris, assembly GCF_964263255.1. Classification (NCBI taxonomy): domain Eukaryota; kingdom Metazoa; phylum Chordata; class Amphibia; order Caudata; family Salamandridae; genus Lissotriton; species Lissotriton vulgaris. The sequence goes on along the minus strand of NC_141691.1, from coordinate 2,070,648,039 downwards.
CTATCCACAGATTTAAATGGCGGATCGTCAATGGGACAGAAAACTTCCACCAGCAAATGGTCAGTCCAGCCAACCGGGATCGGGTTGGACACCTTCGCCCTCTCAAGAGTGGTGAAGAAGGGATCAAGGATGTGTCCCCCAGTATGAGTGGGAAGTGTGACAAGTTGGACAAGTTGCAGTGCTTCAAGGTTCGCAAGCAAGGTGTCTATGGCTGTGGATGACCTACAATCAAAATGAATGTTGAGGTCGCCAATGATGTTAAAATTCGCACAGCTGGGCGCTAGAGAACTTACCATATTGGCAAGAGCGGCCTTGAAGACGGTGTCATTGCCAGGAGGGCGGTAAATAAGGATACCGCTAAGCGTGAAATGATGACTGATGGCCACTTTAAAAAGGGCACTCTCACAGGCTGGCAAACCGAGGGCTTTCCATTCCGAGGGGAAGCACGATTTTACTGCCATGGCGATGCCACCTCCTCTCGTGGCGCGATTCAATGTGAACACCATGTATTCCGATGGAAAGGTAAGATTAAGGATAGCGGTATCCGAGTCCTGGAGCCAGGTTTCGGTAAAGAAGAGTAGATCGGGGGAATCCTTTTCAATGAGGTCATATATACACTGGTGATGTTTGACCAATGACCTCATGTTAAGGTTCCAGATCCGAAGCACACGGCTCACGGTGGTATTGCACGTGGTCGGAACAGTCCCTTCCAGAGATCGAATCCTGGCCGGCCTGTCTAGGGACCAACCCTTACAGGCACAGACATATGGGCCGGATAAGGGGTCCACAGGATCACATGGACAGACATCGACCCTATACCCAATGGTCAACAGTTCAGCCCGAGTATAGCTAAATGTCGGTGGTGCCTGCATGCTGGTAATCGAGCCTTGTGACCAGAGCCCTGACGCGACTCGCGCTTCCTTGTCGCTGACGGGCGCAGACGGGCAGGACTCTGGCACGACTCAGGCTACGCGAGGGCGCCCCGACTGCGCGTCCCCGCTGCGCAGGAGAGGACAACTTTAAATAGGTGCGCCGAGGAACAGTGCGAGCGCAAGGACGCTCAAAGATGGCGCCCGCCGGGATGAGCGGAGCCCAAAGCAAGATGGCGCCCAAACAGGACCACCCCCGGGACCCGGACCCACCAAAGCGGCGGTGAATTGGTATGTTTTATATGCGGTGAGAGGGAGGGGGAATACCCAGCCTAGTCCCGCTAAAAACAGGGGAAAAGTAAAGTAAAATAACACAAATAGAAAACCAGGAAAGTTTAAAACACAAAGCGCTAGCAGCAGCGCGTACGCGGCAATGCGAGTACCTTGTCCAGGCCACTAGAAAAGAGAGTCCGCCTTAAATAGGCGTGCCGAGGAACAGTGCGAGCGCAAGGACGCTAAAACTGGGGCGAGGCCTAGCTGTTATGTTTCTATCTAGGACCCTAATTCGATATTCCCGATTCATGCCCTTATGTGGTTATAATCAATAATGTCCTCATAAAGGCATAAGAATCATATCAATATTCAGCGATAGCCCATGCAGTCCAAAGCACAGCCCCGGCTACTCCCATCGACTCCTAGAAAGCACAACGCGTTCTTTAAACAAACCATGCCTCCAGCAGCCCGGGAAATGCCCCCCTGCTTTTGTTTTGATTTGAACTCCTGAAGTCCAGAAAGAACTGTTAGTTCCTAATGACGTCTTATGTCCAACCTTACGTCAAACTCAGCACCTTTCAGGAATAAATATACCAACAGTTGTTGCCTTAAGCAAACGCACGGTGGTTCGGAGCAGAGCGGCTATCTACTTGCCCAAGAGCCTAGCTGATGCGAGAGCCCACGGAAACCGCCCCTCCCGTTTTGACGCACTGAGAGAGATGCTGTCTTTTTCTCCAGCCGAGGAAATCCAGCTCCGGTGTTTCCAGCCACCCTTGCGGGTTGCTGGGAGATCGAGTCCTGAGGAAAGAGATACCAGACCTCCCACATTCTATTACCAAGGTACGGAGCTGACTACACCCTTAAAAGAATTCTTGATGCAGATTCTTGGCAAAACAATCTTAACCAACTTAACTTAAACTGCTACTTACGTACTCCTTCCCAAGTATTAGGTTTAGGTCAGGTACACCGGGTTAGGCGTAGTTAGAAGCACCAGTTGAGTACGTTAGTCAATGTTTTTATGTATGTATATATTTTATCCATTTTAAAGTACCATATGGCTAAGAAACCATATCAATGCTTTTACAGTATTATTTCATAATACTACTTTTACTGTACGTACTTTACATTATGATAAGTATTGCAATTGTGGCAATTCATTTCTCTTGCATGAGAAAGAAGACTGCTCAATAAATAACACCTATTATTGAAAACGCCTGTCTCTCTATTTCTCTGCACTCTGGTGAAACGAAGTATGCACGGTTGACTGAGTGAAATAGCTGCCTATTGTTTTCACATGACTCTAGAGATACACTCTTTATTCTGAGGGAGCAAAGTTGTCATGTTTTTGCGGTTGTCAGAAACTGAATACCTTCTTGTCTAATCAGGGAAGTTCACTCCTCCCTGTTCATTCGAGAAAGTTTCTAGTGACCTCTGAGCTAGCTGGCAAACCTGAATCAAGTTTAACATAGTCAGTAGAGACCTAGATGACCTCAGTCCTACGTCTACACTGCTGTTTATGTTATTCCAATGCGCAGAGCCTATTGGGAAAATAGGAACTACACTACATGGCGCCCAACGTTTAGTAAGGCGATAATCTAACGCAAGACACTAGAGTAACTCCGTCGTGCTTTTTCACACAGAACCCTTTCTCCCATAAAAACTCCAATAGACGTCTGGAGTGGGTGAAAGGTTAATATCCGCCGGAACTTAGTAGGATGAGAATCCTATGTATTCGTTTTTGGTTTATTGAACGTTGAAGGATACAGTGTTCCAAAAATATTGTGCACCTAATCTTTGTTTCCTTGGAAACTCGATCTGCAACAAAAAACTTTCAGTCAATAAAAATGTCCGAAAGTGAAGACGAAAGGGAAAGAGCTAGATTAACAGCTCAACTAATAGAGGAAGACACAAGTCTCCAAGAAAGTGACCCGAATGCTATACTCATTCCAGTCAACGTACGAAGAGCTATAACTCTTAAACTTATAGAAAATGGACTGACATCACAAGGTGGTATTTATTTATTTAAGTAGCTTATACAGCGCGCAGCTACCCCCTAAGGGGTGTCCCGGCGCTAAGACAGAAGCTCAAGAGTAGAAAAGAGAATCAAGACAAGTGCAGGACTAAATTCATGACCTGGAGAACAGCCATGTTTTTAATTTACTGCGGAAGAGTGATTCAGATGGGCAGAACCTGAGGTCAAGTGGGAGGCAGTTCCATAGTTTGGCAGTCATTACGCCAAACCCTCTGCCGCCCATTCTGGATCGTCGAAAGCGTGGTACAACTAAGAAACGTAAATTGTTAGATCTCAGCGATCTAACTGATTGAGATATTACCACTCGCTTTTTCAGGTATCCTGGCCCAAGGCCATTCAGAGCACGAAAGGCGAGGGTGAGGATCTTGAATTGAATGCAGCTTGCAATAGGAAGCCAGTGTAGCTTTTTACGCTAAGAAGCAACCGATTGACGATAGGGAATATTCCCAATCAGTCTAGCCGCCGCATTCTGTACAATCTGAAGACGATCAATCAGATATTGAGGGGCACCGGAGTACAAGCTGTTGGCGTAATCTAGATGAGATGTGATGAGGGCCTGAGTGATGGTTCTACGGGCGTCTAAGGGGAGGTACGGGAGGATCTTTTTAATCATGCGAAGTTTTGCAAAGCAAGCTGAAGTGACCTTGTTAATTTGCGCTTTACAAGAAAGCGAGTCATCAAACTGAAAACCAAGGTTGCGTGCAGATTGAACAGGTGTAGGCGGGGGGTTAAGCACTGTGGGCCACCACAGACTGCCGGATATGAGAGTTTTCTGGTTAAAAAATAAGACCTCTGTCTTATCAGTGTTGAGCCTAAGGTGGTTGATGGTCATCCAGGCACAGATATTATCCAAACATTGGCGGAAGTTAGAGAAGGTGGAGTCAGAGTGATCTCTAAAAGAGAATATCAGCTGAGTGTCATCAGCGTAAGAGACCACTCTGACCCCACAGGACTCCACCACTCTAGCCAAAGGTGCAAGATAGACATTAAAAAACAGAGGGCTCAGGGCAGAGCCCTGCGGGACACCACACAGAAGGGGTTTACCCTCTGATTTAAAAGGCCTAAGCACCACCTTCTAAGATCTGCCCGTAAGGAATGACTCAATCCAGGAGAATGCAGAGCCACCAATTCCAACCTGCCTCAGACGATTTAGTAGGATTTTATGAGAAACCGTATCAAAAGCGGCAGATAGGTCGAGGAGGACCAGCATGGCCTCCTCACCCCTATCCACACACTCACGGATCGTCTCTGAGACCTCCAGAAGAGCAGTCTCGGTACTGAAGTCCGCTCTAAATCCGGATTGAGAATCGAGCAGTGAGGAATTAATTTCTAGGTATTCTGTCAATTGTAGCTGCGCGGCCTTTTCCAGAATTTTTGCGGGTTTGGGGAGGAGGGAAATGGGTCGATAATTGCTAAATTTTGCTGGATCAGCATCCGGCTTTTTCAGGATGGGGACCAACAGAGCCTCCTTCCAAGCGGTCGGAAATTTGCCAAGATAGAGGGAGGCATTCCAGATAGACAGGAAGGGTTAGCCAGTAAGGGGGCCAGGTCACCCATAACCTTGGCGGGGATTAGGTCGGGAGGAGAGCCACATTTGCACTGGTTAAACAGTCTAAGTGCGGTCTCAAGGGTCAGCTCGTTAAAAGACAGCAAGGATGCAGTTTCCGAGGCCCTAACAAGAGGGACCGGGGAGGGCTCCTCGGTAGGAAACGAGGTTCTGATTTTATCAATTTTCTCTAAAAAGTAGTCAGATAGTCCATCACATAGTGCCTGGCTGGAGGAGTTCTGAGAGGCCCTGGCGGTAGGGTTTACAAATTCCTTAACAATATTAAAAAGGGTTTTTGAGGAGTTCTTAACATTAGAAATTTGTAGAGAGAAGTAGTCTCTCATAGTAACTCTTTTTAGTTTAGGGAACTTTTTCAAAGCGGTTTTGTATATCGCTTTAGATTCAGGGTCATAGCTCTGCCGCCACTTGCGTTCTAATATTTTGCAGCGGCTTTTTTCCTCACGGAGGGCCGGAGAGAACCAAGGGGCAGAGGGGCGGGTTCTAGCAGAAGTAATTAGTTTGAGAGGGGAGATGGAATCAATGGCAAGGAGCAGCGTGGAGTTGAGTTTGGACACATTTTCATCAATGTCAGTAGACGAAGGGTCCGGCTGATAAATGAGTAGGGGGTCTAAGGTCGTACAGGTAACTTTATGCCACATTCTTCCCAACTCTTTACCAAGGGCAGTAGGTCTAGGTCCAGAACTTAGCTCTAGGTCAAAAGGAACAAGATGATGATCTGACCAGGTAAGAGGGAGAGGAGGATGAACTGTAATATTCGAGAAATTGGCAAAAATAAGGTCAAGTGTATGCCCAGCTATATGTGTTGGACCCTTAACTAATTGGGGCAAGTTCAAACTCTGCATAGTTTCTAACAAGTAGTTAGCCTGCGTACAGAGAGAGTTGTCCACGTGGAGATTAAAATCTCCAAGTACTAAGAAGTGTTGATGCTTAAGGGAAAGATCAGCCATCAGGTGGGTTAATGCAGTTAAAGAGAGAGTCGAAGCAGTAGGCGGGTTGTAGACTAAAATACCCGCCAGGATTACTGCAGCGGCATCAGCAATAGTGAAGTACATAGCTTCAATCATCCCGATATTCATCAGCTTGCTAATGGACAAGGTAAGATGGGATTTTAGGATAATGGCGAGGCCGCCTCCTATTCTGCCCCCTTCACGGTTGATGCCCTTCAAAAGGTAACCAGGAGGGGTAGCCAGATGGATGTCAGGGTTAGAGGTATCCTTGAGCCACGACTCAGTAAGAAACAAGATATCCCAGGCGTCCGATACAATTGACGTCCAAATCTCATTGGAGTGACGAGGCAAGGAACGACAATTAATCAGACCTGCTTTCAGCGTCGAAAGGTGGGTCAAGCGCTTAGCCAAGCTGGGAGGGGGAGAAGGGCGTTTGCACCATGGCGGTAGGGTGAAGTTGCATTGTAAACAGTTAAAAGGGGCGTCGTCTAGGTGGCAGGGATTACAACGCGTAGTGGGCGGACAGGTCGTTGGTTTTAATTGAAGGAGCTGGAATCTGTTCCAGCAAGTACGACTAGTGACATCCCGACCGCCAGGGGGACTGGCCCTAGGCACGGACCAGGCGCGGACGGGCGCAGACGGGCTTGCCTTAGGTGCGCCTTTGGCACGCCCGCTGCGCGGACGGGAAGCCCATCTGCTTAAATGCATGGAGAGGAGGGTGGGAGGCGTCCCAGAGCTGGAGCGCTACCCTGCCTACCCCAAAGATGGCGGCTGTCCCTCTGTGAACCGGCGTCAGCGCCTGACTCGGCTGCGCCGGTGTGCAGAGCCCTGAACAAGCGATGTGAATCTCGCCTGCAGGATCGCCTCGCAGAGTGAGTTAAAAGAGCACTATTTAAAATATTTACAGTATTTAAGAAACACTAGCAACTCACATGCGTTACAAATAGCAATGGAGGGAAAGTAAGGGTGCCCCCGGCTTCCGCCTCAGGGGAAAGAGAGTAATCTGTACAGTCATATTCGTGGTAGAGGCACATGAATTTCGGCAGACAAAGGTATTCTATACCTGGATACCTTTTCCAGCAGCACACGCTGTGACAAAAGATTTCTACTATTACAAAATAGAGGAACCTCCGGATGTAGACACTCTTTTTGAGGACGTTGAAATCCCACTAAATTACCAAGAGCACCTGCTCTGGTTTAAAGGCGCCCTAAAACATCAAAATCATATCACCAGGCACGGTCCACTAGGTAGACCAGAAGCCACGGGGCCGGTTCTAGCCAGCTACGCAACAGACACCGACATTGAAACAATGTCAAGCGAAGAACTCCTAGTTAAACTAAAAGAATTAACAAAGGCATATAGGGAATTAGTTCAATTGGCAAGGGATGCTATAAAGTACCTCCAGAAATTAAAGGAGACAGATATAACAGGTTTCAAAAGGAGAGGGTACCCCACTTTCACCAGGGAACAGGGTAGGAAGACAGTTAGTCAAAAGGGGGAATCCCTGGAGTCAACTGGTCAACCGATGACTACTAACTTTTCTTATTGGGGAAAAAAGGTCACAAAGTACAATAGGTATTTTAAGGAATATAAAAACGGGTTTCCACAAAGAAATAGAATCGTTAACAATCTATATTTATTAAAAATACAATCAATCAAGCAATAAAAAACAAAGCAAATTCATACAATTTTTGCAATACAGTTTAAAATCCAAGGAAAAAATACCTAGGAGGGATAAAAATTAAACACTAAACAATGTTACACAGACACAATAGTATTAAACAGACACAATATTACAGTGCACGATAAATAGAGACATAACTAAAGCATATTGACAGTGAATAGACAACAAACTACATATAGTCACAAAACCCCTAGTATCAATGTGGCTCACCAGATATCTCTGCCACTGAATTTAACCAGATCCAATGGCCTGAACCAATTCAGCTACTATAAAGCTTTAGTGGAAAAATAAAGTACCCATCTAAAGTTTTACCCGGCCCTGACTGGATTCTTTTAAACAAAAAACAGTGCGTCGACGCGTTTCGGTGCTGTACAAACGATTCTGTGGCACCTTCCTCAGGACTTCTCTTTCTGGGGTTTCAAGGAACGTATGGTTACACCGTATCCTCAAAGTCGTGTGGGAGACGTTCCAGGATGGGGTCTGCTTGATATCGCACTTTGCTTCTGCAGGCTTTATTCTTGAAGCTTCCTCTCTCCTGACCTAGGAGCTCCTTGTCTTGGGGTTTCTTCCTTTAAAATTGTCAGGCGTTTTCACGACTTTCGTATATCTCTTATAGTTTTAAAACATTCTTTGAACGGGCATAAAATGTCGCTGGTCTTTCCCAGAACTGGATATGTTCAGGATTACGCTGTGGTCGTGCTTCTGCCTCGTTCGGAACGAGTGAAGGAACGAGGCAGAAGCACGACCACAGCGTAATCCTGAACATATCCAGTTCTGGGAAAGACCAGCGACATTGTATGCCCGTTCAAAGAACGTTTTAAAACTATAAGAGATATAAGAAAGTCGTGAAAACGCCTGACAATTTTAAAGGAAGAAACCCCAAGACAAGGAGCTCCTAGGTCAGGAGAGAGAAAGCTTCAAGAATAAAGCCTGCAGAAGCAAAGTGCGATATCAAGCAGACCCCATCCTGGAACGTCTCCCACACGACTTTGAGGATACAGTGTAACCATCCGTTCCTTGAAACCCCAGAAAGAGAAGTCCTGAGGAAGGTGCCACAGAATCGTTTGTACAGCACCGAAACGCGTCGACGCACTGTTTTTTGTTTAAAAGAATCCAGTCAGGGCCGGGTAAAACTTTAGATGGGTACTTTATTTTTCCACTAAAGCTTTATAGTAGCTGAATTGGTTCAGGCCATTGGATCTGGTTAAATTCAGTGGCAGAGATATCTGGTGAGCCACATTGATACTAGGGGTTTTGTGACTATATATAGTTTGTCGTCTATTCACTGTCAATATGCTTTAGTTATGTCTCTATTTATCGTGCACTGTAATATTGTGTCTGTTTAATACTATTGTGTCTGTGTAACATTGTTTAGTGTTTAATTTTTATCCCTCCTAGGTATTTTTTCCTTGGATTTTAAACTGTATTGCAAAAATTGTATGAATTTGCTTTGTTTTTTATTGCTTGATTGATTGTATTTTTAATAAATATAGATAGTTAACGATTCTATTTCTTTGTGGAAACCCGTTTTTATATTCCTTAAAATACCTATTGTACTTTGTGACCTTTTTTCCCCAATAAGAAAAGTTAGTAGTCATCGGTTGACCAGTTGACTCCAGGGATTCCCCCTTTTGACTAACTGACAGATATAACAGACCAACCATTTGAGCTTGCTAAAATCATAGAAAAATCCTATGAAGAATTAGGAAGAGATAGTTTGGGTGGTAAACCGGTAAAACCCCAACTAATTGAAAATCCTGAAAAAACCTATATTAAAAATAATCTAAATACTCCAAAAAAGAGTTGGGATGGTAATAAACAATCCAGTCCCAGAGAAAAACGTTTCCAGTCCAGAGGAAGGTCTCCTCAATGGAGAGAAAGATCTCTTGACAGAGGAGGCAAGTCTCCCCAAAGGGAGCCCTCAGAGAAAAGATATAACCTTAGAGATAGGGATAAAGTAAGAAAACCTGAGAGATATCAAGACATTGATACACGTCCCTCTCGATCCTTCTCACTCAATCTTTCGCGATCTTCCTCACAGAAATCGGAAGGAAGAGGACGGTCAGAACACAGAGAAGAGCACGTCAAATCCACAGACAAAGAACGTGCTCATCCAAGTAAGAAATCACAATTTCCCAGAAAGAAGGTAGCAAGTATTAAAATTAAACATGCAGAGAATTCTGAGGACACAACTGAAAAACGGAGAGGGGGCCCAGACAATGCTAGACAGCGCAGCAGAAGTGACCATAGCTCGCAAGATCCTAATGAATCTTCTGGAGACAGTGGACACGAATGAATACATTCAGGTGGAAACTGCAGACACACGAGTTAGTGTGCCCCATAAACTGTATGAAATAACATTACGTATAGAGGGATATAAAACTAGGAAAATAAAAGGTCTCTTTTGGGAAAAACGTTCTAAAGGCTATTACATCCTGTTTGCTGAAAAAGACTGGCCACCAGAGTTTGTCAGGGAGTGCCCTCATGGTGAAGAAATTATTATGCCTGCCTTCTCAAATCATATTCCGATTCATAAAAAGTACACACTTGCAAGAAAATGGGCAGTGGCCCAAGCTCCTGCTTTATACAAAAACCATGTAGGATGGGATGAGGACTCTCCTCACCACAAAATCCAGTTAAAAAATCAGTCCACTGCACAAAGGCAGTACCCAATCAAACAAGAAGCTAAAAAGCAAGTCAGGGAGATCTTAGATCAACCTGAATATCAAGGGGTGATTGAAACATGCACCTCACAAATGAACAATCCTTTGTTTCCTGTCTCCAAACCAGACGATTCATATCGTCTAGTCTTGGACTACAGACACCTTAACTCCTGTTGTAAAACATTTGCAGTACAAAACTCACATAGTGCAGCACTAATGAATAACATTGTGCGCAAAAAATATAAAACGACATTAGACATCTCTAATGGATTCTTCTGTCAAAACATTGCACCTGAAAGCAAGTATTTGACCGCTTTCTCAATAATGGGATCGCAAAAACAATTTTGCCGACTCCTACAGGGATTCAAGAATAGCACAGGATTATTCTCTGCAAGGGTAACAGAGTTACTACAAATATATGATGATGAGGCATTATCATATGTCGATGACATCTATCTCACAGATGATGACCTGGAGACTCACTTAAAAAGAGTGAACACCATAATTCTTGGGTTCGCATCAAACGGTTACAAATTCAACTTTAAAAAGTCAAGAATTGCCCATCTAACAGTCCTATTTTTAGGATATGAATTATCAAGCAAAGGCAAAAGCATGGCAGACAATTTCTTAGAGAAATGTGCTGTACTGCAAGCACCAAAAGTGCTGAAGAATTTACAATCAATACTAGGTTTCCTGAATATCGGAAGAACATACATTCTAAATTATGCGGAGAGGGTTAAACCTCTCTATGATTTGATAAAACCAGATTTCAAACCAATCAATTGGACTCAAAAACACAGAGATTTTGAGATCATTGCAAACAGGCATGTTAAGTAAAACAAAATTGCAAACTCGGGACAATGTACGCAACCTTGTAATTCGAGTCATTCCAGGAAAATGCGGATTCACATACCTGACCTCTAATGAGGGAGAAACGGTACCTATAGCTTACAAATCACATTTGTACACTCAAGCTGAAATGAAATTTAGCTCTACAGAAAAAATTCTGACAGCGGTTCAAACTGCTGTAGCAAAAGAAAGAGCCCTAGCCCAAGGCAAGAGAATATCTGTTTATACAGCCGAATCAGCCCTTGAAGCATTAACAAGTCCACGCAATCTTAATACAGTCGCATTAGATCCAAAATTGATACAATGGGAAAATTCTTTTGCTACAGAAGACGTGAAACACTATTTTGACCCGAAACTGAAAAAACTAGATGATCTAGAGTATGAAACAGAATATCCTCTGCCAATCGAAATTCTGCCTCTGGATCAATATACCTGCGTAATCTATATGGACAGATTCGCAGAACACTACGATGTAGATAAAGAATCCTACAATGCAGCATGCGCGATTGTTAAAGGTCGTTGGCGCTCTGGTAAATTCAAACCGATGATTACCAAAACTGAATCACTCAGAAACTGTTCGGCTCAGTGAGCTGAAATAAGATCTTTAAAGATGGGGCTTGAAAATGCCGATCACGAATTCCCCACACTAATAGTGTGTGATTCGTATTTTTGCGTCAAGTCATACAACAGTGACATGCAGATATGGAGTAAAAACAGTTACAAAGATGACACGGGTGCCACAATAAAGCATAAATCGCTTTGGGAACAAGTAGTTCTTTTAAAGAAAGAACTACAAAAGACTCACGTGATACACGCACTGAGTCATCAACGTGATGGCGTTCACGGTGCAGGGAATTCATTGGCTAACACAGCCACAGCGGCAGCGGTTCAACCGGCTTCCGTAGCTACAAAAAAGCGTTCAGAAAAACACATAGATGGAGAAACCATGCTGGCGGTAAAAGCGTCATTAAAAGGCGATTTTTCAGCATTAGCTCTCAACTATCCACTCAGTAATACATACATAATTGATGCAAACTCCGTTCCTTTTGCTCGAATCCCTGGAGTGGGGGATAGAGTAATTCCAAACACGAGCCAGAGAGTCTTCTTGATTGAAGACGCACACATGGGATTGGGTCTGAGGCACCAAGAGATATTGAAATCTCTGATAGAATTAGAATCAAAATACTGGTGGCCAGGAATGAGCGTAGACATTTACAGTTTTGCAAAAAATTGTGAGGACTGCAACAGAGATCGCAGTTGTGAACCGGACCAGGCAACAGCCCAGATACCACTATTAGAGAGCATCAGGCTATCTATAGCGCAGAAATCCAGCCGGAGAAATGCGTCCCAGTAACTATTAAGACTTGATTCACTTAAAAATGTAGACACCAGCGCTCGGCTGACGCCAGAACTGTTATAAAAAATTTGCGAGTCTTTATCGGCACATACACAATTGGCATGCTACATTCTGGTCAGGGTCCTGCGTTTAGCTCTCGAGCTTACAAAGAGCCCATGAACAGCATGGTCATTGCATTGCGGTATTCTTCTCCCTTCCATCCTGAGAGAAATGCGGTAGTGGAAAGAAAAAAACGGGACATAAAGCAATCAATAACGGCGAGGGTATTAGGTTCGGGTGTTGGGTGGATCAAACATTTAACAACGTAGTCTTAATAATCTGCCAAGAAATTCTCTAAAAGGTCTCACTCCATACGAACTATTGTTCGGGACTAGAATGCACATTCAGGATCTTGATTGTCACACTTCAGTGGTAGAAGAAAAATCCTTTGATATCAAAGACTGTTTGGCTGTTTTTCAGGATTTAAATGAAACAAGAAAAACCCTGAGTAACATAAAGTTGAAACAACAGCCAACAGCCACTGAAGAAAAACCACCTGTCCCAGCAAGACCTGTCTCGATTCCAAAGATTGGGGATCTGGTCAGAGAGAAGATCGCGGCGAAGAAGGAATTTGGGCCTTCTTACAGAAAAGCAGTACCTGTCTTAGCTGTCAACGGAACAAGATCAGTTGTACTACCGCCCCTTGCTGGTAAAAGGGAGAACAGAGTTGTAGCCATCGACCTGGTAAAACCACAATCATGTGGCCAATAATAAGTAGTAGGCCCAGTGGACTCCCAAGAAATAGCAGAATACCAAAATTTGCTACAATCCAAGAGGCTCATACTGAGAGACTAATCACATTTGAGAAACCTGCAGTGAATAACAAAGGACTATGCAATAATGCCATGGAACTTGTGCCTCTTGAAACCCAAATTGCAACAGTTCGTCAAGAAACACCAGTCTACAATGATGTAGCCTCTGAATATGCTGATGAAACAAATAAAAATGCAAAAGCAAATGAAAATCCGGAAATAATTCCAACAATTGACAGAACTGCATCTGGCTACTTCATCAACTTCGACGACTTTTCTGAAGATCTAAGCAAACATGAAGAAACGCCTGCAACAAAAACTTTCAAAGACAAAGTAATTGAACTTTTTCACCAACTAAAAGAAGCATATCTGATTTCACCATGGATTGAATTTTGGATTGTGTTAGGGGTACTTACTCTCCTGCTTTAGCTCATCATGGTTCTATGTTTGGGAACATTCATAGATGGAAAGTATAGTACAATGGACACAGCAAGTCAGAACATCAACTTGGTCCTAAAGCCTCACACATCCTCCCACATCGTGAAAAGAGAATTGTCATCAGTGAACATCTCTGCAAATCCAATACCCGGTGGGGTAGCATGGGACAGAACTGATTATGACATTTTTGGCCCGGTTGAGCTCTTGAAATATCCACACCAGTTCAAGGTTTCATTAAGTGACTTTGTGACACCAAGTACCTTCTCTGATGATTGGGACTTTGAAAGTATTAATAATATGATGTCAGATTTAGTAATGTCAGCCAAATTTACAGAACATGATTACTTACAGGGTTCATCGAATTATGAAGAGTTATACTGTTATAATCATTTTGTTGATCACTATTTGCATAAAACTGCTCAGCCTAGAAATGTTTTATCTTATAACCAATGGGAACACTGTCCAACTCCGCCAAAATGCAGCTCAAAAACGTATTATGATAAATTCCAGTACTTCTCAGAGTTTAATAACAGTGATCCAGAAACGTTTTACTTGAAAATGTTAAGTAGAACAGGAATGAAAACAATGTTGACAAATACTAAATTGATTTATTCTGAAAAATTTTATGACAAAATGTCTACATTTGGTTTCGAATTTTGGAAAAACACCATTGAAACAAAAACGATCTGGGGTACCAAAGATTGGCAAGTGCAAGGCCTAGAAGCATTTTTTAGGGCCTGCATGATCCCAGAACAAATGACATTTTTGAATGACACAATTCAACAAACTACTTGTCTTGGCCTAGCTAAGATAAAAGACTTAAATACACTGTCTATTCCAAAACCCATAACTGATAGTTACAGCACTACAGATGTGGAGATAGACGTATCCCATATTTTACACCAAAACAGAACACATCCTGATTGGAAAAAGTGGTTGATCTGGCCAACAGACACAAACAACTGTCAAGATAGATTCCTGAACAAAACAAAGGGATTCAAAATGACCAGGCCAGACCCAGGATATTCCCAGGGACAACATCCAGGGATAGTTACAACATACAGTGTAGGGAAACTATGCCTTGAGTGGCTAGGGAAATCCACACTGGATGAAATTAAGAAACACTTGACTTTACTTAAAGACGGTGCTGACTTGCGTGATTTCATATTGGGACCATGCAAACAGCGTCAAAAACGTTTCATAGCGGCCGGTATATATGCTGCATACAACGAAGCTTGGAAAGTAATGCAAATTGAAACAGCAGAGAAAATACGAGAAATTGAATGTATACATTTGGAAAAATCACTTTCTGTTGTGGACAATGGGTTAACGACTCTGTCTTCCAGAATATATTCATTGGACAGTATTGTATCATCTGCCTTTGATATAATAGAGCAAGACTTGCTAATGTTACAACATGGCCAGTCTCAATTACGTTCTATTGTACAGCTTGGTTGGACGTTGCAAAATCTGCGTTCAGGCTATGTACCATGGCGTTTAATCAACACAACGTCATTATTCAGTATCTTTAACCTTACTGATAAACAAATCAGTTTGGCACAAAAAGGAGCAGATTATACGATTCTGAGCATTGAAAAACTTGAGAGATTACCAGCACGCCTCAGCACGACTCATACTGGAGATCCCCCGTCGCAACCACATCTCCGGACACCTGAGAGACCTGCACTGGCTCCCGGTCAACAAGAGAATCACCTTCCGTCTCCTCACCCACGCACACAAAGCCCTACACAACCAAGGCCCAGGATACCTCAACAGCCGCCTCAACTTCTACGCTCCCAAACGCCAGCTTCGATGGACCGGCCATGCCCTCGCCGCCGTCCCCCGCATCCGAAGAGCCACCACAGGGGGAAGGTCCTTCTCCTACCTTGCCGCCAAGACTTGGAACTCCCTCCCGACCCACCTCCGCCTGACCCAGGACCACCTCGCCTTCAGGAAGCAGCTCAAGACCTGGCTGTTCGAGCAGTAGCGGACCCCCCTCCCCTAGCGCCTTGAGACCCTCCGGGTGAGTAGTGCGCTATATAAATGCTTTGATTGATTGATTGATTGATTGACAATGTCAGAGAGACCTGTCATTGAATGGATAATACACGGAACAATTGCAATTCCAATAACAACTTTCCAGTTTAAATATTGCCAAGAATATATACCAGCAGGCCAGTATGAAAGGTTGGGTAAAGAATACATCAGATCTACCTGGGATTTACCTTACACACACAGATGTTATAGTGAAGGAAAAAAGGAGGTATTCCTTAGTGGTAACAATTGTAAAAAATCACTAAGCTACACTTCTGTGTCAAGGTATTAATTTGCATGAAGCGTGCGAAGGGTCTTCGAATAACCTTTCATGTCACCTGCATGGCACGCCTGCAAAACAGATAGAGCCATTTTTTAGACAACTTGCTAACGGCAGTTACGTTTTAATAAGTGACCACAGCTGTTGTGGCATGGTGCCAGGAAAAGCCTATCTCTTGTCTGTAACTTCCAGGGTCGTTTGCAGTATGCAAGTATTGTATCCACACAGCAATCCAGACATGGAGGCTGCGTTATGGCCTTCCTTGAATATTTCTTCCAATTGAATTGATACTTTAAGCAGAATGAAGACTATTCTTTTACAGACAACTGTACCTTTAACGTCATCCAAAGAAACGTATGTTCTGCAAATGGCAAGGACATCGGCAGAGATACATTCCCTTTTATCGACAAATTTCCCTGTGCATTTCGTAGAAATTTTAAGCCAAATCTTAAACATGTCTGACTCCAGCAACGATGGAAGAAATGATCCTAGCAATACGATACCGAGACCGTATCACTAAGGTCCTCGGATTGGCCCGTTACGTTACGTTAAAATTATTTGTAACGCGCTCTATCACCGTAGGTTTCTTGGCGCTCAATGACAAATAACGTGATCCAGAGTGAGAGGGTTATACATATGCGGATTGGAAAAGCAGCGTTTTCAGCAGTCTGCGAAAACAGTCATAATTTTGGCAGAGGCGGAGGGAAAGTGGCATGGAGTTCCAGGTGGAAGGAGCCAGGACAGAAAAGCTCAGGCCGCCATGCTTCTTTCTTTTAAATTTGGGAACAACAAGGAGATTTTGTGATGCTGAGCGGAGGGCTCTAGAAGGGAGGTGATGGGATAGGGCCGAAGAGATGAACGCAGGTGCTGCATCCGAGAGGGCCTTATAAGTTGTGCATGCCAATTTGAAGGTGCAGCGTTTAGAAAGAGGGCCCAGCTACGAGATCTGAGTACAACCTGATTTCTTTCATTCAGACTGATCTGGAAGGATTGCATTTCACCTGTGCTTCGATGTCTGCTATGCGGAGAAGAATGCGTGTTGGACGTCTGTCTTACACTACCATCAGCAAGACCAATGGATATCGATACTTTGCTAGGTCCTGTAACGACTCATGCATCGTGTTGTCCCCAGCGGCTACCCATTCTGATTACGGCATTCGTTGAGACTTCACCAGTACGAGTAGGTGGTGGTGAGGTGATTCTAACATCGATAATAGGCTTCACGCAGAAAACTGCACAGTTGCGGTATTTTTGAACTTGGTCGAACTTTCACCTGATGTGGTAGACCAGTTCTTTGCGAGTCTGTCGGAAATGATGCTCTCCCCTGAGCAAAGACAATGAATTTTTTTTAATAAGCACACAGCGTTCCCTGAACTCTGAATTCGCCCTTCAATTTTGATAAACAAAACTACCGAAAATACTTGGAACAATTTTTTCCCCTGAAAACGAAATTATTTTTGTCCATTTTTCCAAAATATTTATAATCTTATTGGCACATGGTACTCTGCTTTAAGTAGAACTATTCTTAGAGAACAGAGCTTCTATTTTTAAGATATTAGAGACAATATTGTACCTCAGCCTCTAGCACATATACAGTATTTTGTATAAATATGTGATGGAATGGTCTCGACCTTCTTTTCTGTATTCAGGCCCATTTCATGTGTAGTTTTCGCAATTCATTCAGCTGATATATATATGCATTTAACTGAATGATGACACTGCTTGAAAAGCGTACAGTACCAACACTCATTTTCGTGTATTTACCATATAGCATTTCAACTATGAAATAATGTATTTTTGGGTGGGTTTGAAAACACACATGCATCGTTATATGTTTACTATTGCTTACTTTTTTAGTAATGATGGACATTAATCCGTGGAGTGGGTGTTATGTTTCTATCTAGGACCCTAATTCGATATTCCCGATTCATGCCCTTATGTGGTTATAATCAATAATGTCCTCATAAAGGCATAAGAATCATATCCATATTCAGCGACAGCCCATGCAGTCCAAAGCACAGCCCCAGCTACTCCCATCGACTCCTAGAAAGCACAATGCGTTCTTTAAACAAACCAAGCCTCCAGCAGCCCGGGAAATCCCCCCTGCTTTTGTTTTGATTTGAACAAGAACTCTTGAAGTCCAGAAAGAACTGTTAGTTCCTAATGACGTCTTATGTCCAACCTTACGTCAAACTCGGCACCTTTCAGGTATAAATATACCAACAGTTGCCTTAAGCAAACACACGGTGGTTCGGAGCAGAGCGGCTATCTACTTGCCCGAGAGCCCAGCTGATGCGAGAGCCCACGGAAGCCGCCCCTCCCGTTTTGACGCACTGATAGCGACGCTGTCTTTTTCTCCAGCCGAGGAAATCCAGCTCCGGTGTTTCCAGCCACCCTTGCGGGTTGCTGGGAGATCGAGTCCTTAGGAAAGAGATACCAGACCTCCCACATTCTATTACCAAGGTACGGAGCTGACTACACCCTTAAGAGAATTCTTGCTGCAGATTCTTGGCAAAACAATCTTAACCAACTTAACTTAAATTGCTACTTACTTACTCCTTCCCAAGTATTAGGCTTAGGTCAGGTACACCGGGGTAGGCGTAGTTAAAAGCACCAGTTGAGTACGTTAGTCAATGTTTTTATGTATGTATATATTTTATCCATTTTAAAGTACCATATGGCTAAGAAACCATATCAATGCTTTTACAGTATTATTTCATAATACTACTTTTACTGTACGCACTTTACTTTATGATAAGTATTGCAATTGTGGCAATTCATTTCTCTTGCATGAGAAAGAAGACTGCTCAATAAATAACACCATTTAATGAAAACGCCCGTCTCTCTATTTCTCTGCACTCTGGTGAAACTAAGTATGCACGGTTGACTGAGTGAAATAGCTGCCTATTGTTTTCACACGACTCTAGAGATACACTTTTTATTCTGAGGGAGCAAAGTTGTCAAGGTTTTGCGGTTGTCAGAAACTGAATCCCTTCTTGTCTAATCAGGGAAGTTCACTCCTCCCTGTTCATTTGAGAAAGTTTCTAGTGACCTCTGAGCTAGCTGGCAAACCTGAATTAAGTTTAACATAGTCAGTAGAGACCTAGATGACCTCAGTCCTATGTCTACACTTCTGTTTATGTTATTCCAATGCGAAGAGCCTATTGGGAAAATAGGAACTACACTACATAGCTAACAAGGAACATAAAATAGATCTAAAGGCAAAATCACAATCCTTGATCTATGCATTCCGGCAATTACAGAACAAACTAAGTTGTCCAAATTATACACACCTGCTCAAAGTGATAACATCACAAACCTTACCCACTTTGTCATATGCATTAGTCACCTGGTGTGGAAAAGAGGCGCGGTTGTTGAACAGCCTGCAAACCTCTCAAAATCAGCCTCACCTGCGCAAGTTCGCCTAGAATTTGGCCTGCTGAATCAGAAGTTTCGCAGCATGGGTACTTTTGCGAAACTTTGTCATAAAGTACGTCTGTCAGAGAAAGGCTCACTCGATAGCCTGTGTTGGGAAGACATCGAAATCCAGCAGAAACAGCATACGCCACGCAGTTGGGGAGATTTCCTGAACCAATCTTTGAGTTGCATAGGAATCCAATCGACATGGGATTCGATGCCAAACAGAACTAGCTTCGACAAAATAACAAATAATGCTGTCAAATGGAAATCTTATTTGGAAGACAAATCAATCATTTTGCAGCGACGACATGGGTGGACAGTGATAAATTCATATTACGGGATAAAGCTGCAGCCTTATTTAGAAAGTCACTTTAATATGACACTAAAACATAGATATATAGTACATCGGCTGGGCTTACAGCTTTCAAAGGACTTGTTACCATCCTGGAAAGGTAGCTACACGGACCATCATTGTCGCCTATGCGGTTATCAAGACGAAACATTAACCCACCTGCTATTTGTTTGCCCAGATCTTATGGACAACAGGAGACAGCTTTAAAAAAATATTTTTAATTAATTGAACATTCGAACATGTAGGCAATTTGTAATTCGATGGTTGGATGGATCGTCCCCCACGCTGGCTTGTAGGGGGGTTAAATACATGAGGAAAGCACAATCTCTCCTACGACAAGCGGAAATTGGGGAGACGAGAGAAGTTGAAAACGCTAAATCCAACACTTGATAGACAAATGTAGTACTTACAAAAAAGCGAAGAAAATGCATACTTGAGAAGAACGGCCAAGTAAGAAGAACTCAACTGAGATTAAATAATTGAGAACTTGACAATTTTATGGACTATTCAATTTAATATGACAAAATTCATGCTCATTTTTTAATGAATGATTTTCTAATGTATTTGTAATAAATTTTAATAATTGAAAACAATACATTTTTACTTGACTTGACTTGATTGCTTTATTTAGGTAATACACTGGTACCAATGAGGTGCAATTTATGTCTAGTGTTAGCAAGCGTAAAAATATCAAAATAATAAACTAACATTATCACATAATGTGCCGCATTATGCTGCATAGTTCGCCTTTTCTTGCTGCATAATTAAGTCAACACTGCCTCATAATTTGACCCTTCCCTGCTGCATAGTTCCGGTGGCCCTGCCAATGGGTAACCAGCAGGAAATCTTTTTGATTCTCAACAGGGTCATCTCAGGATTTCATTCTAATGAGGCTTATAAAATGGGTGACTCATGGTCAACTAATAGGAACACTTGTGGCAAAGTATGAGGTAGCATATTCCACATAAAAAACAAATGATTATATATTTTGTTTTAAGATCTAAAAAAAGCTTTCAACAGATCTTAAAGTTCAAGTTGCTACAACAGCACATACGGAAAAAACGAATTAATGGAAAAAATTCTAACCATTACAGGAAAGTAGTTGAGATGCTTTTTAAAAAGAAAAAGCATTATAACACTATAATAATACACCAGTTATTCCTAAACAATACAGCAATTTTTAATTCATTAAGCATTTTTTATAGCATTATTATGTTTTTTGTAAGCACCTTATCTGATGTATTTCAGTACATATGCAATATGTTTTATGGTTCATAGTGCGCACCCATTGTACCCTTAACTCATGCTTAAATCTTTGTATCTAAATGAGTGGCTAAACAGAACTACACAGCTCACAGTGGATTCTTGTGTAGTCAAAGCACATCTGCTTTCTCTCTTTGCTTAGTATAGGGCACGGCAGTATTGTTTCCCTGAATTAATAAGGCTTCTTTTATGGCCATTTCACTTGTTACACACAAAGCACAATTTACACAATTGTATGCCAAGTCCTTTTACAAAACACCCAAACAATTAAATATTAAGAGGGTGATAGGATTGCTAGACGCGTCACCGCTAGAGCCAAGGCTACCAAAGGCGGGAATGGCCAAAAAGCAATATCTCAGCCAAAAGGACGTGGAGAGCCCGCCTCAAAGCCAGATGAGAGAAAGACAGGCCTGATAGAAAATGGGTTAGGGGAGGAAATATTCACCTCCCCTCCCCTCCCCTCAGAGAGTTATCAGCGAGATCAAGCGAAGTGGGAAGTCATGCACCCTGGCGCTGTCAGCTAAATGCTAAGTCATTCCGAGAACTAAAAAGTGTAGCCTGGGTGAATATTTTGTGGTTGAAACGGCGAACAACTGTACACATGGATTATTGTACCATTTTGACAGTGTTATTTTTGTATTTGATCATTATTGCAATATGTACATTTTGCAGGGAATCCACATTTTCCTTTTGTAATGTCATGAGAAGTTCACCAATTGTTTGTATGAACATAAAAATGAAGAATTCAATACAATACATGTCTTCTTAAAAACTGTATTAAGCCTATACGAGCAACCTCACCTTGATATTAGAGGTGAGTTCAACAATACTGAAAGGATGGAGTAAGGAGGGTTGATTGAGTGTATGGATGATCAGTGTGAATACCTCCCAGCCTGGAGTGGGTGACTTGGGGCAAGTGTCCATGTATCTTAGGGTAATACTAACATTCATTCGGTGGGACATTGAGGGATAAATTCTCCTGGTTGGTCCTAAGTAATCTGAGAAGTAGGAATAGTGCATAAATTGTATGTAATAAAAAAGTATCATAAAGTTTTTGTAACCAGAGTGAGGAAGGTGTCGAGTTGACATCTGATTTATGTTTCCAAACAGGTAAACCTCCTGGGTTGTTCATAAAAGAGGGGTAGATAACTCATAATCCTGAAGAAGGTGGTTTTATTTTGCTTTTTGGACCACCGAAACTCATCGACACTTGTCTCTGTTGTGTTGTATTCAAGGAACAAAGTATTGATTGTACAAAATCAAATGATGTCAATACTTTTATTGATTCTTTCGAAATACCCATTGTAAATGACATATATGTATGTCTTTGTTCATATCTCTTTTGATTTTTTTTATTGTGTAAAATTATTGGATGATCCGGTTTTAATTATTTTTAATGTGATTTGATGTACATGCTTATAATGTTTTAATTTAAAAACTAAATTTGATTATACATTTATTTGCTTTGGTTTTCCCTTCCTAGACTGTTGAAGTGGCATGCTGTGAATGATTTCACAAGCGCGGGTGTTGACAATTAAGTGCCTGTAGCGAGCACCGGAAACCACTGGCGAAAATTAAGCACTGCAGGAGAGGCACCCATGACCCTGGAGACGCATTCGCTACCCAGGAGAGACACCTGTAACCCAGGAAAGAGGCACCCGTGATCAGAGGCACCCGTGGCCCTGGAGAGGCACCAGTGACCCAGGAGAGCCACCCAGGACTAGAGGCACCCAGGACCAGAGGCACATGGGACCAGAGGCCCCCTTCACCCAGGAGAGGCCCCCTTGACCCAGGAAAGGCACCCGGGACCCAGGAGAGGTACCCGGGACCCAGGAGAGGCACCCGGGACCCAGCAGAGGCACCCAGGACCCAGGAAAGAAGCAACCAGGACCCAGGAGAATCACCCAGGGTCAGAGGCATCCAGGATCCTGACGAGAGGCACCAGGGACCCAGGAGAGGCACTCTCACACAGGAGAAACACCTGGGACCCAGGAGAGGCACCCGGGACCCAGAAGAGAGGCATCCAGGACCCAGGAGAGAGGCAGCCAGGACCAGAGGCACCTGGGACCAGAAGCACTGTGACACTTGAGAGGCAATAGGACCCAGGAGTGGCACCCAGGACAAGAGGCATCCGTGACCCATGTGAGACACCCAGGGCCCAAGAGCGGCACACCGAACCCAGGATGCACCCATGACCCAGGACAGCCACCTATGACCCAGGTGAGGCACTTGTGACCCAGGAGAGGTACCATGACCCAGGAGAGGTACCCGTGACCCAGGAGAGGCACCCGTGACCCAGGGGAGAGGCACCCAGGATCCAGGAGAGGCACCCGGTACCCAGGACAGGCAACCGTGACCCAGGAGAGGCACCCTGACTCAAGCGAGGCAGCCTGACACAGGTGAGGCACACGGGACCCACCATGGGAGAGGAATCCTGGACCCAGGACAGGCACACGTGACCCAGGAGAGGCACACTGACTCAAGCGAGGCAGCCAGACGCAGGTGAGACACACAGGACCCAGGGGAGACAAACCCTGGACCCAGGAGAGGCACCCGAGACCCAGGAGAGGCACCTGTGACCAAGGAGAGGCACCCAGGACCCGGGAGAGGCACCCAAGACCCAGCAGAGGTACCCAAGACCCAGCAGAGGTATCCTGACCCCGGTAGGCACCCTGACCCCGGAGAGACACCTGAGACCCAGGACAGGCACCCGGGACACAGGAGAGGCACCCTGACCCCGGAGAGACACCTGAGACCCAGGACAGGCACCCGGGACAAAGGAGAGGCACCCACAACCCACGAGAGGCACCGTTGACCCAGGAGAGGCACCCGTGACCCAGGAGAGACACTCGGAACCCGGGACCCAGTTGAGAGGCAACAGTGACCCTGGAGACCCACTGTAGTAATGAAGCAGACAAAAAGGAAGACCCAAAGTAGGTTAGTCGATGCTCTTGAAGTCCACAGCGCACTGCGACTGATCAGAAGAATCCCAACAGCTTCTGTCCTCACTGCTTGGAATATCCAAGCTTATTGTTCGTAGAGCACGAAGTTAAACCAAATGAACACAACTACATAAGATTACAGAGCGTGTGCACATGCTCACACCCAGCTCACGCCTGTCACTAACTTAATGGCACAACACGCGACAGGCATGTTATACGTTACATCCCTTTAAAGTGCCTATCACATAAAACACTACATGACCTTCCCCCTAAAAACATAAACAAGGGTGGCACACTTAAAATATGAATTTAGCAAAAATACAGTTAACTCATGACAAAATCCCTGAACCTGGAAGGCATCTTAGATTCATGTGTAGGCCTACTTCTCACGTGATCTTGTTCCACAATAGTGGAACTTAATTGAGGCTTTTCAACTTGGCTTGTAGATCACCCAGAAGACCAAGTATACACAGAGCTAGGTTGAACCCAGGATGCCCAACCAGATTGTGAGATCTCTCTACGTAAATGATATTAGCTTGTTGGGTGGACACTGTCACCAGTTGATGTTTAATCCACCAACCCTTGCTTTCCGTCTAACAACACCACCTTGACTGGAAAAGAATAAATGGATTTCCCCTTTCTGCCTTCAACTGGGGTCTTGATTCAAACCTATTCACCTTTATTAATTTGAGAACATGATGCTTGATGTCTGTCATCAAAATTACTTTTTATTTTGTCTTTGTTAATTTTGACTGTAGAATTGAGATTTTCTTTGCTTGTAACCCTATTGAATTCCCACCTGTTTCTCTAGCCATGTGGTAAACAGTGTTATGTGAGCTCTCCTGCCTTTCAGTAACAAAAACAGTGTCACCCCTGTAGTAGAATGAGGGGCATTAATCTAACACCACACTCTCTGTTGAACAAATGACTTGACATCTAAGTTAGCAGTGATAGTGATGTAGCAGGGGAAAAGACAAAAAATGTGTGTACCCCTTGTGAAGTCATTCTCTCATAACCATAATAATACTAACAGAGTGAAGCATGTAAACTAATCAACAAAATGCACATAAAGTCGACACAACATGTGGGAAAACCAATCGCTATTTTGCAGAAATAAATGAAACTTTATTATGTACAAAAGATACACAAAGTGAACGACAAGTACAATATTAATTCATGAGAGAGCCTTGGGAATGACAGGGCAACATTTCTAACTGGTTTGAACAAGGAGGACATGAGGTGATCATCACCACCCCTCTAATGGATCAATAAGAATTGAGTACAGACCCTAAAAGTTTCAGGTTTGAGTTAGATAGTTAGTAAAAAGGGTATAAAAGAACTTGCGCGAGAGAGGATATGTGTTGGTTCCGTGGATTTTATTTTGCACGACATGCTGTCGGTTTGGACAATTTTTATGGTGCAAGAGACTTTGAAATATTTTGGACTCTAACTTTGATGGGGCAGAGAGAAAAGATTGATCACAGAGATTTTATGTCGGATGGGAGACATTGAGGAGATTAGAAAGACAGTCAGCTTGGGAACCTGTTCAATGCAGTTCTGTCATCTACCTATGACAGATTGGTAGTGTGCTTTCTAATTTTTTATTTCTTAAATGTATTAAATAAATGCTTAGAATTGCTTTTATCTAAAGAATAGGCAAATTTCTTTCCCAAATGAAAGTAGATAACATTTTGTAAAATATAAACTCGAGGCTGTTTTTAAAAGTCATGACAAATTTAAATGCTAAAAAAGTCATGGGAACATTGTGATTGAGCTGGTCTTAATCGCCATCAACTGACTTCTACTAGTTGTTCCATTGACCAAATAGCGGAGTTCCTTGATGTTTTGTTCTTTATGACAGTTGGGCATTTCTGAAATGTATATAAGCTCGCCTTCTTTTTTACTGATTCAGGGGCAGTGGGGTGTGTGAATGTGTGACGCGCTATGCTATGGGTCCCACCAATGAGTAAAAATAAGTTGCTTCTGGGTTAAGTGGGATAAGTTTGAGGGTTGTTTGGTGGCTGCACTGAGACAATGTTTGAACCCCCTCTTTGATATTCCTGTTACTTCTTTCTACGAGACCAGTGGAACAAGGGGAATACAAGGCCACCTGTAGATGGTTAATAACCTACCTACTGAAGAGTTTGGATATGCTTGCTGAAGGGAAATGAGTACTGTTGTCAGTAACCACCGTCCAGGGAGCACCTTCCACATTAAATACTTTTTCCAAGAAATTCTATTACCACATCTGTGTAGGTTATCTAGTAAAAGAATAGTACACCCATTTATAGTAGTAATCTACCATTAAAATAATGTACTTCGTGTTTTTTATTTTTTACAGAGTTTTATATAGCACAAACTTAACCCAAAGTTATTGGGTATCTGAGCGCTTTACCTAGCACCAGTTGCGTTACATGAGGACACATTGATTTTTTTTTTATTGGTTGGCATGGGGAAATTAAGTGATTTGCCCAGAATCACAGGTTGTTCAGCTACGTTGCTGGGACTCAAACCCAGTTCCCCAGATTGAAGGATGACCGCCCTAGCCGTTAGGGCCTCTGGTAGTACAACAGTCAGACAGCCTTTTGAGAGTAGCACCAGTACCAGAGTCATGTACCAATCCCTAAGGCTGGGTACGCTCATAGTGTGGTAGTCACTACTGTGGTTAATAAACTAGTATGTCTGCCAACTACAATGAGGGGCACTCTTTTTATCTTTTTATTTATTTTTCTATATGTTATATGTACAACAAATGTTTGTCTTTTGTATTGTGATCCCAACCACCCTTTTCCTGGAATCTTTCTTCACAGGTTTTTCTTCCAGACTGGGGAGAAGACAACATTTTGCAAAGGGACACAATTTTCTGTTTCCATTCATCACGGATCTAGGGCAGGGCGCACCTTACCGTGTGCGTACCACCGAGGTCCCCCTTTTTTTCATTGGTCCTGATGAAAACCCACAATCGCAAGATGGTTGAAACATGTAGACCTGTATTTTAAATCACATAGCACACGTCGTTATTTTATAACACTACACGTCTTGAACACCGGAGTCTACCTAATTAGACATAGGTGTCACAGTTCTTTTATTAGGGTGTCCAGTCACTCAGGAATAAAGTCTTGCACTGAGTAGAACTGGCCCCTTTTTAAATCACGTATCCCTTTTTATCACTGCACATATAAAAAGAAAAAAATACCCGCTCCACTGTAATCAGGTGTCGTAGCACACCCTGTTGGCACTCGGCCTTCGGGGTGGGACCTCGATGATGAAGCATGTCACCAACTAGGTTGGTGAGTGAGGGGTCTTCAAAAAGGAAACGCTCTGTCCTGCGTAAAGGTTGGGCACAAGTGCTTGATTAAGTCTTAAGCTTTAGGCACAGAGACTTTCTCTGTCACGCCTTTAGGGGGTACTCCTCCATTTGTTTTGTTAAGTACAACATATGGTGCTGAAAAATCCTGAAAAATCAAGTCCTACCTGTTCCCATGCAGCATGTCGATAGGGCCGGGATGTAAAGGACTTTTGTGCGTGCTCCAATGTTTACCTGATAACAAGCATTCTGGACGTTTGTCTATCAACAACTTGACCTGTGCATCAATACCTGGCCACCAATAATATTGTTTAATATACATCAACGTTTTGGTTGTACCAAGATGACCTTGGTGAGCACATTTTATGATGGACTCAGGCAATTTGGAAGGAGGTATGTACAAATCCCCCCTTAAAAGTAGATCATTGACCACTAAGAGATCACTAGCCACTTGCTCAACACCTTTAATATGGTCACTCAAAAATCTTTTCTCTGGCCACCCATGGATAACATACTCTTAGATTTCACTCAAAATGGCAATATTCTGAGAAGCAGATGGCCAGGTTTCTTCATTGAGGTCAGAGCCACATTCCCCACTGATTGCATCTATTGAGAGTGCACATATAACATCATCATCTGGAACATCCTCATCATGTGACTCTTCACCAAGGGTGCGAGAGAAGCAATCCATGTTTGATTTCAAAGGCAAACTCTCGAAGTTTAGACATAAGCCTTGTAAGATGGTCTGACAGATTGCTACTTGAACCAGTAGAAAAATAGCTTATGATCAGTAGTTAACTCAAATTAGCAACCCCACACGTACATTTTGAGCTTGTGAACAGCCCAAACACAGCCTAAGGTTTCATGCTGTAAGGTTCTGTACTGTTTTTCATATAGTTTCAGAGACCTTGATGCAAACGCCACTGTATGTTCTTTTCCTGATACTCTCTGACTTAAGACAGCTCCTAAGCCCTTTTGGCTGGCGTCTACTGTAATAATGGAAGATACATTTTCTTGAAAAGTGGTCAATGCAGGAGCGTCTTCTATCAGAGTTTCACTTGATTGAAAGCACATTGCAAATCCTCTGACCATGAGAATTTTTGTCCTTTATGCAAGACGACTCAACGGTGCCACCGCTTGTGCATACCCTGACATGAATGTAGCATAACGCTCAGCCAGGCCAAGAAAAGAGCTTAAAGCATCTCTGTAATGGGGTGCCTCTGCCTCCTTGATGGCCTCAAAGAGGGAACACTTTGGTTTGATGCCAGTAGCAGAAATAGTGTGGCCCAATATTCCAATTCATGTGTAGCAAAATTACTTCTATCCTCTTTAATGGCCGTATTTCTTTGCGCCAAAATGTGAAAAACTTTCCTAAGAATGTCATTGTGTTCTTCAACCGTTTCAGCATATGTCAGGGCATCAACCTGATAGGCCTGCACTCCCTTGAGATTGCGAATAGATTGTCCATGGCAGCTGATGCCAGGCTGAACGGCAATCTCAAGTTCTTATATGCACCTTAAGGAGTGACAAAAGTAGTTAATTATTGTGACTCTTTAGCAAATGTAACTTGATGATTTCCTGCCCTTATGTCTATCGAAGAAAAACATTTTGCCCCTCCTACATTGGCCAACAATTCAGGTATTCTGGGGAGGAGATGACAGTCATCCAGAATATTGGCATTAAAACTTCTAAAATCTGTGCATAATCTGATCTCCCCAGACCTCGTGCCTGCGACCACAATGGGTGCGACCCATATTGAAGAATCACACAAGGAACCTGAAGCGTGTGCTTCAATTCTCCTTTCACACTTAATGGCATGGGCTTCACTTTATGCACAACAGGTTGGGTTTGTGTTTTTTATCTAATACAATGCTCATAACCCTTCACGTTACCCACCTGTTCTCGAAAAAGATCTTTAAACTTTGACAGGATCATCAATATAACTAATGTAATCTGTAGGCAGATCTCCTGAGATCTCAGAATGTCAGAACCAGGTTTCAACAGTAATCCCATGTTGACCTGGTCCTGCCTCCCCAAAATATTCTTTCCTTTTATTGCCACATAGATATTGGTGAAAATACTTCTACCCAAACAACTGACTTTCGCTGAGAAGAACCCAAGCATTTCAATATCCTTCTCACTAAAAGCTTTGGGGTTAATATTTGTGGCGGTTAGAATTCTATTCCAGTGTTCCGTAAATGTGGTATCACTAATGATAGTAATGGGAGAACCAGAATCTGCCATAACTTCAAATGTGATGCCGTCAATAATAGCGTCACGTGGGACCCTTTATATTAGACAAAATAGAAATGCACTCAATTGTAAGCACAACTTTGTCCATGGATTCAGAGCAAATGTCCATATCAGTTTCTACACTGTTGACTCTGACTGTTTTTGTTGCTTCTGCATACCGATTGAAAATGCCCTATTTTCTTGCAAAACAGGCAATGCTTACCTGTGGCTGGCCTTCCTGGGAAGTTACTGATCTAACTTTTAGACCCATATTGAAAATATGTGTTAAAACCTTTCCTTTGTATACCTTTATAGTTCTTAGACTTAGTATTTACCAATCATACATGTTCTGTTTCTTGTTTTGATAACTGTTACAGCAACTACTGAAGTGTCCGCGTGAAGTACCTTTGAGGAGAGAAGAGATTTTTCAATCCTCTTGGCTAACTCAACAACTTCACCAAGAGTAGGATTATGACTAAGCCTGGGCGGAGTTCGCGGACACGAACTGAGTGAACTGCAAAAGAAACCCAGCCACGCTACGAGGAGTTCATCATGAAGCGAAGTGCATTAGATAAAGGCTGTTCGCTGTGACTTTCAGTATCAGATGCTTGTCCGCACTGTGCAAACATCGTGAACAGCGCAAGCGGGCTTTGCTTCCTTTCTGCTGCTCGAGTAGATTTTTACCCGAGCGGCAGCTTTCTCAACGCGAATAACCAGTTTCTCAATGCAAGTGTTCGTGAGCATACGAGACCACTCGCAATGAGAAATCCGACCGCCCGTGTTGAGAAATCTCACCGGCAGGGTGATTTTCCATGCTCGCGCTCGCCAACTTGATGTTGAGGATCATGAACAAGGAAAAATCTTGCTAGGAAGTGGATTTTCCTCGCTTGCACTCGCCAACTTGACGTTGACAAATGTGAGCGAAGGAAAAATCTCTGCTTAGCAAACACGGAGTGAGGACAACTCCACAAATTGCACAAGCGGAACTGAGTTGCCTCAAAACATAATTATGACAACTGAATAGTCTCTCTTGTATTTAAAGAGATGAACAGCCAAAAACAAACAAACTGATCTCTTATTCCTTTGTGAACATTAACACAAATTTAAATTTGAATGCTATAATCCTAAGCGCTGAAATGTACTCTTCTACCCCTTCGTCTTCATCTTGTTTATGCTTTGCGAAATTGTGAGGCTTCAACATGATGCCAGGTTCCTCAAAGAATTGTTTGCGTAAACGTGCAATAACCTCAATGTATACATTCCATTGTTTATCCCCAGAACGACCTGCAGGTGCTTGAACTGCTGGTATGCTGTCAAAAAATGTGTTGTGCTACCTAACCTAAGCTGCCATACAGTAATGCAAATTTCCTCTGAGGACTACAGCCGCCAGCATCTATGGTCACAATATGACTTTCAAAGAACCTTAACCAGTGAGATAATTTGATAGTAGGTTTGTCTGGGTGAGCTAGAAATGGTGGCAGCTTGGTGATTTGTTTTCATGAAGCCATGTCAGTGCTCAGAAAATATTTGATATTTTAACTGTATAAAAATAATGACAAAATGGAATAATTCTGACTATATGTTTAAAAAAAAAACAAATACCTTGTGAAGTTGTCAGAAGAAACTGCTCACTGTTAGAAATGCGACGTGAAAGTGCCTGAGAAGCGCTGGTGAAAGCGCTATCCAGAAGGATTCTGACTTTACACAAACAGGGGTAATGCACGTCACAGTTACCTGACTCCACCGTGGTCTCAAGTAAATCAGACTTAAGCAAGATGGGAATAACGTGAGCACGTTTGAAGTGTAGTGATGTCATCACGTTGAGTGAGACATTGTGCAGACTCCGTAATGTGAGATGGGCATTCGTGATAGCTTGTATGCACACTGATATCGAGGAAGCAGATTTTGTAAAAATTTTGAAAGGTGGCATGGGAGCACACAATTAGGGATGAGCGCAGTTTGCATAGCACCACTACCCACACTACGCAGAATTTTGGAAAACATGTGTGGAAAACGAGCACAGGTCCTGAGGGTCCATGTGCCTGGGACAGCGTCCCTCATGCCTGGGCAAGCTCCCCGATCTCCCCAGCCTGGCTGGGTTGAAAAGCAGGGACTGGCCCGGGGCCTGGGTTTTGGGAGCCCCCGTCCTGCGGCCTGCCAAGAGTCCATCAGCCCGGGACAAGGGTCCCTGGTGCAGGGCCCCGGAGACCTGCAAGACTCCATGTGTCCTGGGCAGTCCTCCCCGGGCGGCTGGGCCCCAGGACTGCCTACGGGCCTCCCCATGCCCGAGGCCCAGCCGGGGTCCCCGAGCCCCCGGGAAGCGGAGCCCCGAGCCCTGCCAATGGGGCGACCATATGGCCGGGCTTCCCTGGAAGTCCCAATCCCAGCGAGGGCTCCAGGAGGTCGGGCGCCTCCATGCCCTGGGTCCCCTCCATCACTCGGTGCATGTGGGTTCCCAGAAAGAGGGGTAGCCTTCCTCCGGATTACTAGGGGCACGGTATGCTGGGACACCCCTCCCGGGCTGGCGGTTCTCTGCCTGTGACCAGATGGGCTATGCTCGGACAACACCTCTCCTCTGTATGGGGAGCTCTGGCCCATGGCGTGGCAAAGTGCCCAGGACGGGCTCCATGGTTCCCAGGCAGTCCTCCCCCAGTCACTCGGCATGCATGGGTTCCCAGAAAGAGGGGTAGCCTTTCTCCGGATTACTAAAAGCAAGGGTATGCCTGGACACCCCACCCGCGCTGGCGGTTCCCTGCTGGGGACCAGATGGGCTTTGCCCGGGCAACACCTCCCAGGAGTCCGGTGCTCCCTTCTCCGGCCAGCGGCGTGGCAAAGTGCCCAGGATGGGCTCCAGGGTCCCAGGCAGTCCTCCCCCGGGCCTCCGGGCCCGAGAGCTCCAGCGGTCCTCCCGGAGCCTGTGGCCCAGCCAGAGTCCCGAGCCCCCGGGAAGCTGAGCCCTGCTAGGGCAGGTAGGAGCCCTACCAGGAAGGCTCGGCTCGGGGCAGGCAGATGGGAGTCCTTTTAGTCCCGGCCATCTGGTCGCACCTTTCCCCACGGCCATCTGGTTGCATGCAATGCCTTCCTATGGGGTGACCAGATGGCCGGGCTTCACTTGAAGTCCCAATGAGGTGCCATTTGCCTCCCAGATCCCAGCCAGGGCTCCAGAAGGTTGGGCAGGTCTGCGCCTAGTGTCCCCTCTGTCTTGCGGTGCGCACAGGTTACCAGAAAGGGGGGTAGCCTTCCTCCGGATTACTAGTGACAATGTACTCTGGGACCCCGCTCGGCCTAGTGGTCCTCAGTCAGCAGCTCGACGGGCCAGGATGCCGCCCCAGCCCTGGGCCCTTCCTAGGGTCTTCCGCATGGCAGGCTACCCTGGATAGGGTCTGGTGGGCCATGGGAGCCACCCCTGCTTGGCTGGGTACAGGGGCCCTGGGGAGGGTGGCCTTCCCCCGCAGGCTCCGTCCTCAGTCCTGTTGTGTGGCAGGGTGCCAGGATGGTGTCCGGCGAGCCTGGGGAGGCTTCCCCTTCACCTCTGGGCCCTGGAGCCCCAGCTGGGTCAATGGGCCCCGCTGGGCCCCAGGTCAGGTGCTCCAGCCCTGGGCCCCGTCCTCTGGCCTGCTGCCCCACCAAAGGCCTGGGACGGGGTTGCATCGTGCCCTCTCAGCTGGGTTCAGTGAGTCCCTGAGGGCCCCGGGGAGGGCAGCCTCCCCACACCGGGGTCTGTCCTTTGTCCTGCTGTGTGGCAGGGTGCCCGGGATGGGGTCCGGCTGGTTCCAGGGGCCCCACCGTGCCCCAGGTCAGGTGCTCCGGCCCTGGGCCACGTCCCACCACCTGCCACACTGCCAAAGGCCCAGGACGGGGTTACGTTGTGCCTGGGGAGCCTCCCCTTGCTTGGCTGGGTTTAGGAGCTTTGGCTGGGGCCCCTGAGGGCCCGGGGGAGGGTGGCCTCCCCACTCCGGGCTCCGTCCTTGGTCCTGCTGCATGGCAGAGGGGCCAGGATGGTGTCCGGCGGGCCCGGGTGGCTTCCCCTGCGTCTCCAGGCCTGGGAGCCTCAGCTGGGTCCAGAGACCCTGTCGGGCCCCAGGTTGGGTGCTCAGGCCCTGGGCCCTGTTCCCCGGCCTGCTGCACAACCAAGGGCCCAGGACAGGGGTCTGTTGGTCCCGTGCAGGCCTCCCTTGCTTGTCAAGGTGTCTGCGAGCCCCATGCAGAGGGCCTGTCGGGTCCCCCTCGCAGCCTTCATGGCTGGGGCCCAGCTGCGGCCCTGGGCCTCTGGTCCCTCATGCCCCAGCGCCCGCTCACTCTTTTCTTGGGGCACAGCTGGCTTCCCTTTTTTGCCCGGCCATCTGGTCGCACCTTCCCCCTTGGCCATCTGGTCGCACCGATCCCTTCGGCCATCTGGTCGCACCCAATGCTTTCCTATGGGGTGACAAGATGGCTGGGCTTCCCTGGAAGTCCCGATGAGGGGCCATTTGCCTCCCCGATCCCAGCGTGGGATCCAGGAGGTCGTGTACTTTTGCGCCTTGTGTCCCCTCTGTAACCTCGTGTGCACGGCTTGCAAGAAAGGGGGGTAATTTTCCTCTGGATTACTAGGGAGAGGGCCAGTCAGACCTCTATGAGGTCAGGCGATTCTGAAACAGAGGAAGGGAGAACCCAGGCCCACCCGCTGGGGCCTCCAGGGGCCCCGGTACGCACCTGCCTCTCAGCCCGTTGCCGATGGTCCATTTTCTCTGAGTTTGCTCAGGCAGACCTTCATGATGTCCAGCGATGCTGAGATTGGGGAATGCAGCACCCGGGACCGCCCGCCGGCCCCCAAGGGCCCGGGTATGCACCTGCCTCTCAGCCCCATCTCGATGGTCCTTTTCCTCCGAGTTTTTCCTCAGTCAGACCTCTGTGAGGTCCGGTGATGCTGCGACGGGGGAAGGCGGTACCCAGGCCCAACCCCCGGGACCCCTGGGGCCCGCATACGCACCTGCCTCTCAACCCCTTGCTGATGGTCCTTTTTCTCTGAGTTTGCTCAAGGCAGACCTCCGTGAGATCCGGCGATGCTGAGATGGGGGAGGGT